>NC_090695.1:54123218-54733379 GCF_013368605.1 Nyctibius grandis | reverse complement strand
ATCGTTTCTGCTCAGCTTTCAGATTTCTGCTCATTTAATTTTAAAAGCTCTTTACTGATCTGCAGGTGAAAGTATACATGCGACTTTGTTAGCAATGTTTACTTCTGAAGTAAAGTAAACTGTTTATGAGCCTCTGGCTGAATCTTTGTATTAGTATATTAAAAATGATAGGAAATGTTACCTGACTGCATTAACTGGTGGTTAAATTCTGAGTGAGGCTTGTAAAATAGAGTTAACAAAAGGTGTAGATAATTCACTTTCTTCAGAGTTTTTTCTTTTTCCTAGACTTCTCAGAAGGCAGGAGGATTTTTCTACTTTTCCTAAGCTCTTTGATCCATAGAATTATATACCCTTTTTCTGTAAACCATGCTTGGGCTTAAATTCTTGTTTTTAGATGTACTGAAAATACTTCACAGTTTTTGCTTCTTTTGCTTGTGCTAAGACCTAATATTTGAATGCTGTTGGTTTTGCTGAAACACAGAGCAACTGATGGAAGCAGTTTTTAGTATGTCCTATAGGTAACTATTTCACTTCTTTACAACATGACTTGTGGTGCATGGTAATTGGCTACTTTGTCTTGTGTACTTTGTTTTAATATTAATATTTGCAGACAAATTATTGATTCTTGTTCTCACAGGCAGTTGAACTACAAAACAGGTTATCTGAAGAATCCAAGAAAGCTGATAAATTAGATTATGAATGCAAACGACTGAAAGAAAAAGTAGACAGCCTCCAAAAAGAAAAAGATGTAAGTGCCAAGGTGTTATTTTTTTGGTAGTAGCAATAGCAACTTTGTGTCCTTTATAACACAGAGATACAGTAATTATAGTTAGCCATTTACAGAAAGCTTTTTAAATTAGGAAGTCTTTTTTCACTTCAAATTTTCTAATGTTTGCTTGTAAGATTATTTTTAAACCTAAGAACTCTACAGCATGGAATAAAGTGACTGTACAAAAACATATACAACCCATTAAGAGGAAAAGCCTTCATATTTGGGATCTGAAGTTGTTTCTTGACTGTTTACCGTGAGGAGATTAATAAACACCTGGGGTAATTGTAATGTATTCTGAAAAACCTGTTTAAAGTAGGGTTTCTGCAGTATCATCCTAGAACTAAACTCCTGTTCCATTTTTTCTAAAGCATTCTTCGAGGTACCATCAGCATGTTGCTCTTTGTGGAGTTATGACTACTGAAGCAAGAGCTTAGGAGTCATGTAGAGGGACATGTCCTTTGTGGCATTCTTGCCTTTTATGACAACTCCTTGTTGATCTATCTTGTACTTCCAACATGGAACACGCAGGACGGATACCAGTCTGTTCCCTTCCTCTATGTCATTTGCTGCTAGTGATTCTGCAATTAATTGCTCTGTCCTCTCTTGCCAAGACTGATCCTTCAGACTTCTTTTGCACACTGTTGTTTCTCACTAGTTTATTTTGGCTTGTTTCTTAGGAATGTGTGTGCAGGTGCCTCAGACTACCTCAAACCAAGACCAGCACTTTGAGTTAGCAACTTCTTAGGCTTGTTTTAAGTATAAATCCATTTATCCGTCAGTCAGAATCTCTGTAGGCTTTTCCCTCAATAGTCATATTTGCTGCCCAGTTCTTTCCAGAATTTCCAGTCCCTGCAATTGAATGGCATTTGAATTAAAAGTTTTCAGTTGTTTTCTGTTCATAGATCTTTGTTTTCCATATTTTGTTATATTTTCGAACTATTGTGGGCACTTGTCCTTGATATCACTTCCGTCTGCCCTTCAGTTCAGATTGGAGTGCCCATAGTATTCGTACTGTGCTTTGGCTTTCTTTCCTGCTCTTTATTTGAAGTTTGTTTTTCCATTTTTATTATGTTTGACAATGGTGAGGTTGTGTCTGTGGCTTACTCATTGCTTGGTGGACCATTTAATCTTGCACAAAGGATCTGAATTGCAGACCATTGTCATACAGTTTTCTGGTTTACCCGCTGGCAAACAGCATTTTTTTGAGGCGGATGTTGTTTTTCAGTGCATTGATCCATAGTACAGTGTTTTGTTTCAGTACAGTGTTTTATCTGTCTAGAACTTGAGGATGGTGATGATAGCGTTGAGTACTTATGGGTAAGGATCAGGGGGAAGGCCAAGAAGGCAGATGTCATGGTGGGAGTCTGCTGTAGACCACCCAACCAGGATGAAGAGGCAGATGAAATATTCTATAAGTAGCTGGGAGAAGTCTCATAAGCGATAGCCCTTGTTCTTGTGGAGGACTTCAACTTACCAGATGTCTGCTGGAAATACAGTGCAGCAGAGAGGAAACAGTGTAGGAGGCTCCTGGAGTGTGTGGGAGATGATAACTTCCTGACACAGCTAGTGAGTGAGCCAACTAGGGAAGCCACCCCACTGGACCTCTTGTTTGAGAACAGAGAAGGACTTGTGGGTGATGTGATGGTTGGAGGCCGTCTTGGGCATAGCCATCATGAAATGATAGTTTTTGATTCTTGGAGAAGTAAGGAAGGGGGTCAGCAGAACTGTTACCTTGGTCTTCCAGAGGGCAGACTTTGAGCCTGGTTGACAGAGTTCGTTGGGAGGCAGTCCTGAAGGGCAAAGGGGTCCAGGAAGCTGGACACTCTTCAAGAAGGAAATCTTAAAGGCACAGGAGCAGGCCATCCCCATGTGCCAAAAAATGAGCCGGCGGGAAAGAAGACCAGCCTAGCTGAACAGAGAGCTTTGGCTGAATATGAGCCAGCAGTGTGCCCAGGTGTGCCCAGCATCCTGACTTGTATCAGAAATAGTGTGGCCAGCAGGACTATGGGAGTGATCATCCCCCTGTACTCGGCACTGGTGAGGCTGCACCTTGAATCCTGTGTTCAGTTTTGGGCCCGTCACTACAAGAAAGATATTGAGGTGCTGGAGCGAGTCGAAAGAAGGGCAACGAAGCTGGTGAAGGGTCTGGAGAGCAACTCTTATGAGGGGTGGCTGAGGGAACTGGGGCTGTTTAGTCTGGAGAAAAGGAGGCTGAGGGGGGGGAGACCTTATTGCTGTCTACAACTACCTGAAAGGAGGTTGCAGCGAGGCGGGGGTCGGTCTCTTCTCCCAAGTAACAAACGATAGGATGAGGGGAAATGACCTCAAGTTGTACCAGGGGAGGTTTAGATTGGATATCAGGAAAAATTTCTTCACAGAAAGGGTTATCAAGCATTGGAACAGGCTGCCCAGGGAAGTGGTAGAGTCACCATCCCTGGAGGTGTTTAAAAGACGAGTAGCTGTGGTGCTTAGAGACATGGTTTAGTGGTGGACGTGGTAGTGTTAGGTTAATGGTTGGACTCGATGATCTTATTGGTCCTTTCCAACCAAAATGATTCTGTGATTCTTTTGAATTGATATGCGTCTGTGAGAAGTAGATTACAGCTGAAGTCTCTCAACATTTGAATTAGTGATTCACTACCTGTGTTACCTAGGCTTTCTGTTCCGTGTTGTCACATACATATCAGTAACACTGCCCACCACAGGTCACAAGCTAAGTAGTGGTATCTTGTCAGTTATATTTTGGAAACAGTTACTGAAATTGTTTTTGTCCTTGTCTTTATGTTCTCACAAAGTGCGGTAGCATGTTTGATATCTTCAGCTACGTAGCTTGGAATTTTACCTCTGTGATGTGTTGTATGATAACTACTAACATAATTTGTTGAATTAATTTTGCAGTGTACAATTGAAGCCCTAGAGCTTTTTCTATTCATTAAAATATTCTGGCATTTGATTAATCAGCTTGGTGTTTTCTGACTGATGGTACCAGAGTGCAGAATCCTTGCTTTCAGCAGCTGAATTTGAGCATTCCTCTGTGTGGCTTTTCTGTAGTATTCGTGGTAAAAGTTTTTTCACCTGTGAGGTTTGTGAAATGACTTTCAGTAGTAAGAGAAAGTACACTTTATTGAGATTGTTCTTACAGCTGCACCAGAGTACTCTTTGCAGGATTCAGAAATACAGCAGAAGCCTCTGTCACACCTCACCAAACTGTTCTTTGCCAAAGTGATTCCAAGTCCTGGATCCATTTGGGCTGAAATATAAAATACATCTGAATCAAAGGGTTAATAAACTGAAATGCAAGAAGCTGTAAGTCAACACAACTCCATGCCTACACAGAGCTGAGGTCTGTCCTGGACCTTTTAGTAATACTGGACATGTCTGATTTTGGAGCAAACTTTACATAGCTGCCATTTTCCTCTTTCATTTTTGAATCTTGGCAACCTTCTGGACAAAAACTTGATGCTGCTGTAGATTCTCTTTTTTTTTTTTTTCCAAAAGGGGACTTAAACCAAATTGGGAGAGTATTTGCCTGATGCTACTGAAGAGGCCATCTGTCTAGATCCCAAGGTGGTCCAGTCTTGTTCTTCAGTTCTCTTTGAGCTGAGCCTCAAGCAACTAGTTTTCTTCCATAGATAAGAAGCTGGTAAATGGCAAGGCCAGCTGACAAACAGGAGGAAGGGGATATGGAAATTCTGCTCACACTTTCACTGTTGAAAGACAAACAAAATGAAGTTAATAATGTTTGTTTGTTATGTTGACTGTGTACTCACCTGCTTTTTATTTCACTCCTGACTAAACCTGGGTTTCTTGGTGAGGGAAAATTCTGCAGTCTCTTAATTCACTTCCCTTTCCCTTGGAATCAAGCCCAATGAGGGGAAAAGGAGGATGGCTGAGTGGCCCCAGTGGATGCTGTTTACTACCTGGTACCAGAACTTTGTGTCACTAATATCTTGATTTTGTAAGCTTATACCCTGATATTGTTACCCTCCTAAGTGTAATGCAGAGAAGCAACCCTTCTCAAAAAAACACTGTTCATGTGGGATATATAATATTTATGTTTATTCTGTTATGAAATAGACTGAGGTGCCTTAATTTGAATATCATCTCTACTGTTGCATTAAATTCTTTTTAAAGTGTTGAAGGCTCTGCCTTCTGGTGACTTGTGTACAGCTGAAGGTGGATTTGTAGTGCTAAGACTGATACTCATTCTCTTTCCAATTATTCAGAGATTAAGAACAGAAAGGGATTCTTTGAAAGAAACTATTGAAGAACTTAGATGTGTGCAAGCTCAGGAGGGTCAACTCACCACTACAGGTAAAGGACAAATAAAGAGATTAAATACATCTCTACTAAAGTTTACAGGACTTCTTTGGAGAGTGTTGAATGTGCTTTTGTTTAGCACAGAATAAATTTAAGCTCCTCTAAGATCATCAGTGAAGAGCTGCTTCAGCTATTCGTAACTTTGTAAGCATTTGAAAACTTCAGACATTATTTCAGTCAATCAGAAACTTTAGTCTCCTCCCCAGTGTGATATTTGTGTAACGTATTTCTGATTTCTGTGTGGCTATATAGTTTTCTTTAGAGAGATATTAAGTTTCCTTGTGTGTATGATGTTTCATGCGTTGAAATTTATTTCTATGTCTAATGTTGCACAGCTTTGTAGTTCTTAGGCTAATGAGCAGAAAATGCACCACAAAATTATTTCATCAGAATGAAGACAGAAATAATGATTATTCTTCAAATGAAATTGTGCTTGTCTGTCTCTCTTGCTGTAGCCCGACTTTGTGTCATTTTCCATCACCTAGCATTACCCTAAAACCATAAGCTTCTAGCACAATGTTTATTTCTGGTCTTTTAAAGAAAGTTACTGGTCTGCTTGCTAAATGTTTAACTTTTTCTAACCCAGGATTGATGCCTCTGGGAAGACAAGAGCCTTCGGACAGTTTAGCAGCAGAAATCGTTACTCCTGAAATAAAGTAAGCTAATGAGTGCTTTGTTTTACTAACCTTCACAATGTACCCATAGATGATTAGTTAGTTTTTCAGTGTTAGAAAGCTTCTACAATTAATGTTTGTTTTTTTCTCTCATCTTGGATTTCTGCACAACAGGAGCTGTCATGCTTAGGACAAAATTCAGTTGACCTCTCTTGAGGCTGTATTGTGCTCCAAAAAAAAGGGGGGGGCAACAAAAAGCCTCTTAATCCTCACATTGTATCTCTTCTTTTTCTGCAGAGAGTTCATGTAACTGCAGCTTATATGTGCATTAACAGACAAAAATGTTTGTAACGAGCATGTGGTGTGGTACAAGGAAAAAATAACTAAAATTTTGCAAGGAAGTGTACATAATAAATTCCAGTTTGTATCATGGCAAATGTTTACAACCCATTAAAAGGAATAACAGTGATGGCAGAGCTGAAAATCATTATATCTTAAGATGTTGCAGGCTGTGTTTAGCCTTGCCAGTATGCTAAAAGTTTTTAAGACAGTCACATCTCAGAAATCTGTTAACTCTTCAGGAAATCTTTTCTTTTATCTCTATCAATACTGATACAGTATTTTACCACTTGGAAATCTCAATACTTGGTCAGAACTTACTGTTCAGTAGTAAAATAGTATCTTTCTAGAAAGCTAATAATAGAAATGATTTGTTTTACTTCCAGCTGTGCTGCTGCACCGTACTACAAGAGCAAATCTTTTTAGTTTTGTTCAGGAACAACAAAAGAAAAGAATAACATATTGAGACAGTGTTAGTGAAGTGTGGATTTACTTCATGAACCTTCCATGTGATTGAGTGTGAGAGGGCAGGACACTAAATGCCATATATACCCAGTGGTTTCACTGACTCTTCATCTTCGGCTCCTGAAGATGAATTCTGGATTTTATGCAAGCATACATCCATGCAGACTGTTCGCAGCTGCTAAACGTGGCCTCCATGCCTGCTTGATAAGAGGTGGACAGTAGCAGTGGCTGCTGTAGGATTGGGAACTTTCTGATCTAGAGGTCTGGGCTGCTGCTTCTGATGATGAAGGAGGAGGATTGCACAAGGCAGCCTACCCACAGGAGTAGCTACTACTACTCTCTTGTTCCCTCCATGGTGACAGAGTATGGGTCTGTGCTCAAGCACCGTTCTCCATCTCATAGAGAAGACCTGCAGACCAAATGGGAGAGTTTCGTGAGGCAGATTCAGTCTGTCAGTTGCACCTGAGGAAATCAACAAGTTAAGTGACATGAGTTAGCAGGGCTCATTGAAAGAGCTTTAAACTAGATTTGAAGGGGGAAAGGGATAAAACCAGGCTCACTAGAGATAAGCCTGGGGGCGGTGTTGCGAATAAGATTTTGTTACACAGCTTGGGTTAAGCAGCAATTTAGGATTTATTCGTATTCTACAGATAGATCACAAGATAAGGCTGTATAATTTTTAACAGCACTTAATCATCAGCCAGTTTAACAGAGCAATTCAGTGGAATTTGTTACACTCAAAATACTGACTTAAAGACTCAAAAATGGCAAGGGTGACTGTAACTTACAGCAGGGTTGCATACACGGACGTTAAATCAAATCACATATATGGAAAAACAGAAACAGTTCTGAACCAAATTGTATGTGCGTGTGCGCGCACACACACACACACACAGAGGCAAACAGTTCTGAACCAAATTACACACACAGACACACACATAGAGGTTAACCTGTGATTAAAATTTCCCTTTTTGTGAGTTTCATGAATTGCTCAATTTTATGTGCTGGCATTCATCAATGGATGGTTGGTGAACCTCATGAAATCAGGCCTTTGAGTCCTCATGAATGTCAATGGACGATCTTTCAATCCTTGCAAAACCTACCCCAAGAAGTGTCTCAGCTCAGGGGGAGACACGGGGTCACACAGTCTGCTGCGCTCCCCGAGAGCTCAAAAGGTCTCACCTTGGATCGCTCTTTATAGGATCTTGAGATGATTGGCTTTGGTCAGTATTTTCCATTCTGGCCACAATTAATGCTGAGTCCTTCTGGCATACGGTTCAGGCCGCAGATGACACAGGCGTGGCCAGAGGATGCCTGATGCCCCAGTCACTGCACTTGTAGCCAAGGTAACAGTACAGTGGGGCTTATCCTGAGATCTCAGAGTGTCTGGGGGCAGAGGGGCTGCACCACCACATTTCACCCTGTGACCAAAGTCTGTCTGTCTCTCCACAAAGTGGTGGTGTGGTCACCTCTTGCCTCTGTGCCTAGAAATACACAATGCCACATTCCAATTGTAATTTGAGGGAAATTTTTTTTTCACATTTGGTCGACCTCCGTAACTATTAAAGCTTCACTGAATGTGGTTAGACAGCATTATATATGCAGGGGGGTCCTTGTAATAGTGTAACTTGTTTAGCCGCTCTTGAAACTGTGATATATAAAACAGTGTTTAACAATAAGCATAATATAGCAAGAGTCAGTAAAATCACAATGGGATGCAGCATCAGATTCAGTGCTCCAGTTGTTGTTGGAGACCATCCAAACAGGACTTCCCACCATTGATGTTCTCCATCCCTTTTAACTCTTTCCAATACTTGATGTGTTTCTTCCCCATCATGATGGACCGTAACAAGAGGTTTTTTGTCCCATTTTCTGCACTTGTTGCAGGAGGTTTATCAAATCAGAGTGGTGGAGGAGTCACTTGACTAAAGTCAGATTCATTCCAACAGGTGTTGGTTGCAGCTTGCGATATAGCATGTAATCAAAAGACAAATCTTCATGCGTAGTTATGGGTACAGAAAAACTGAAATCACAACCGATGGCCATAGAAAAGTTACACACGCATAGATTAGAGTGGTTAGTTATGTTGTGAACAAAATCATCTATTCACAAGGATCACACAGTGTTCTCATACATACACATCCGTTTCCAATATATATAACTATAGTTTTAGGAACATTGTTGGGATGTATTTCAAAGTGGCAAATATTTTCTTCTCTGTCCAAACAGGTATTTTGAGCTTTAAGAGTATTACTTTCACAAAGAAAACCTTCTGGTTCCCACATAATGCATGCACTTACATGAGTTGTTTGCCACTTTCCCTCCTTTTGATGGGCCCACACTTCCTGTATGTCTTCCTAGTGCATGATCCTGCAGGCTTTGTGTTTGAGCAGTGGCAATTATACCTACTCTGATTAACAGGCAAAGAGAAGTTGGGGTAGGAGCATGTAGCCATTGTTGTCATTGCTATCAATATTAATCCCAGCAGATTAATGTGAAGAGGGGGCAAAGCAGTATATATGATGAGGTGAAGATGCTGATGTCTAGTGTAATAGTTGCTCACATAGTGTTATTAGTGGGATACGTTGTTTCTTGTAAAAGAAATAAAGGAAGAGTCTTGGTGGAGAAGACTGAACAGGTTACCCCTTTTATGATACCGGATCTAACATTTCAACCTATATTTTTTGTTCCACTGGATACATCATCCCATCCCATGATTTATAATGTCATGTATTAATACTGCACAAGTGGGGAGATTTCTTTGAAGTAGGGTTCCTTGCTGGTCATCTTCGTTGCTGACAACATCCCTTATGGCTAACAGTGTTAAAATCTGTGTCCCTCTTGATCTCGTCTTATTTTGCAACAGGATAAGGTTTGAGCATGGCAGGGGCTCCCTTTATTAATGGCTTTAGCATAGTGAGGTCTACAGTTGCAGAGATGGGAACATCAAGAACTACGCTTGTGCATGGCCTGAATACAGTCAGCTTTTGTAATAGCTGTGGAGAGCTGATCTAAAGATCTGATGGGTATTAACAAAGGCTCTTGTCTCTCCAAGATATCTATTCCACCAGCCCAGTATGCCACCCTACTTGTTATTGAATGGGGATCACTTGGGGGAGGGGGTCAGGACTAGCATTCAAAAAGACAACAGGGCCCCAGTAGCCATTAGCCTCATCAGGGTTCAGTAAAATTCTGTCTCCCCCTGTAAGACATGCTCCATAGGTATTCAGTTTCAGTTTCTTCTGGCTTGTGGTGTAATGTTCTTGCAAATTTGCTCTCTGAATCAAGTTGAATGGAATTGTTTTGCAGGTACTTGGACCTCACCCTCCCTGTGGACCCATGTGCAGTTCAGTTTTTATAATGGGTCTGACTGTAAACTGAGGAGGTTCAGGAGGATATAGGAGGTCATCCTTGTCTGAGCTGTTATTATCGAAGTTATTCCAGATGTTACCATCCCAGTCCTCAGGGGGCACTATCAGTTTTCTGACCTGAACTATGTCAAGAGGTTTCAGGGCTTGTGTTAACATCATTTCAACACGTTCTCCTAGCTTTTGTTCTTTCAATTGAGCTTCCTTAAGTTGTTTTTGCAGTTGCTCTATTTTTACCAATAGTAGCAGTTCAGTAGTTTTGCGTTTCTCTTCCTTTCTGGAGATCTTGTATTTTATGGGTTGTTTCCCCTCTTTCTCTACGTGCAGCTTCCAGGCATGTTCCCACATTTTGCAGATTATAGCTTTAGCTTTCCCATCTTTAGTCAAACCCCTTGCAGCATTTAACAGCTTCTCTAGTGCTTGCCAATTATACCAGTTATCACAGGTCCATTCTCTTGAGAAGCCAGGGTTCAGATTAATACCATGCTTTTGTAAGTAATCGGTGACACTATTTGCCATCCTGCCGACTACACCAATTCATCGCAAATGAGATTTTGTTACATGGCTTGGGTTAGGCAGCAATTTATGATTTATTAATATTTGAGATAGATCACAAGATTAGGTTGTATAGTTTTTAAGAGCATTTAATCATCAGCCAATTTAACAGAGCGATTCAGTGGAATTTGTTACAATCAAAATGACTTAGCGACTTAGTTAAAGATTCGAAAAGGGCAAGGGTGACCATAACTTACAGCAGGGTTGCATACAGATGGAGGTTAAATCAAATTACACATACAGACAGGCAAACAGTTCTGAACCAAATTACACACACACACATAGAGGTTAACCTATGATTAAATTTCCCTTTTTGTGAGTTTCATGAATTGCTCAATTTTATGTGCTGGCATTCATCAATGGATGGTTGGTGAACCTCATGAAATCAGGCCTTTGAGTCCTCATGAATGTCAATGGACGATCTTTCAATCCTTGCAAAACCTACCCCAAGAAGTGTCTCAGCTCAGGGGGAGACACGGGGTCACACAGTCTGCTGCGCTCCCCGAGAGCTCAAAAGGTCTCACCTTGGATCGCTCTTTATAGGATCTTGAGATGATTGGCTTTGGTCAGTATTTTCCATTCTGGCCACAATTAGTGCTGAGTCCTTCTGGTATATGGTTCAGGCTGCAGATGGCCCAGGTGCGGCCAGGGTGTGCCTGGCCACCCCAGCCCCAGGCTACTGCACTTGCAACCAAGGTAGCAGCTCACCTGGGAGGTTTTCCCAAAGCATGCATGGCTTATCTTGAGATCTCAGAGTGGTCCTGATGTACCATCCAGGCAGCAGCTGGCCCAGGTGTGGCCAGAGGGTGCCTGATGCCCAAGTCACTGTGCTTGTAGCCAAGATAACAGTACAGTGGGGCTTATCCTGAGATCTTAGAGTGTCTGGGGGGTTGGGGTCAGGGGCAGGGGTTGTACCACCACAGGCAGCATGCCAGTATTTGAGTGATGGTGTGCTAGTGAGGTCCTTCAGTCTGCTCCATGATGAGCACATTTGAAATGTCCCTGTATTAATGCACACAGCACCTTAGCCATCTCAGCGGAGGTAGGGGATGGAGATGCATGTGGCAGCAAAGACATAAGGGTTGTTGATGTGTTGATGCATTAAAAACCACGGAAGCACCGGAGAACAGTCACATAGGAACTAGGGCTTCTCCCCAGAGAAAAGTGGCAGGATCAATAGCCCAGCTGAAGTTCATCTACACCAATGCATGCAGCATGGGCAACAGACAGGAGGAGCTGGAAGCCATTGTGCAGCTGAAAAACTATGATATAGTTGCAATCACAGAAACATGGTGGGATTGTTGCTCAAAAGTGGTATCTTCTACCCAGTATGCATCCAATAGACACAGGGTCAAGGTATTCCTTTTTTTTTTTTGCAGATTTGTACAAAGCTGGGAGCTAGGTGGTGTTCCACAAAAACGAGCTCAACCTGAATACAAAATCATCACAAATTTATAGGGAACAAATTATCATATTTTCCTAATACACTTTCTTATTGGTGCTATTCAAATTCTTCTTTTCTCTGATTGGAGTATCTCTTCCTCGCTTCATTTTAAAGTGATCGCTACCCAGAAAAACATTGCGCATGCTCTTTCGGAAGGGTGGGCAGCGCGTCTACTCCTTCCTTTGGAGTCGGAGGTCTCAGTCTCCACCTGCCACTTTTGACTTTACCCTACTTGTCTTTTCTTGCATGTCTCCTGGCGATCTACCAGTTAAGACCAGGTGTTCCCTTCTTGTCCCCTAGACCTACAATAAATAATTGTTCCTGCACAATATGCAACTATTAATTCTTGACAGTTCTACATTAGCAGATTAGGTAATGCTCAGTCAGTAACCAAACTAACCTATTCTTGTATTTGATCAATTATATGTGTTTAGTAAAGCATAATATTAATAAAATTTTCTCATGAGATTACAGGATGACTCACACAATGGGAGTGCTGCAATGGATGGTTATAAACTCTTCAGAAGGGATAGGCAAGGAAGGAGAGGCAGTGGGGTAGCCCTGTATGTTAGGGAGTATTTTGACTGTCTAGAGCTTGCCGATGGTGATGAAAGGGTTGAGTACTTATGGGTAAGGATAAGGGGGAAGGCCAAGAAGGCAGATGTCATGGTGGGAGTCTGCTATAGACCACCCAACCAGGATGAAGAGGCAGATGAAATATTCTATAAGTAGCTGGGAGAAGTCTCATAAGCGATAGCCCTTGTTCTTGTGGAGGACTTCAACTTACCAGGTGTCTGCTGGAAATACAGTGCAGCAGAGAGGAAACAGTGTAGGAGGCTCCTGGAGTGTGTGGGAGATGATAACTTCCTGACACAGCTAGTGAGTGAGCCAACTAGGGAAGCCACCCCACTGGACCTCTTGTTTGAGAACAGAGAAGGACTTGTGGGTGATGTGATGGTTGGAGGCTGTCTTGGGCACAGTCATCATGAAATGACTGAGTTTTCAGCTCTTGGAGAAGTGAGGAGGGGAGTTAGCAGCACTGCTACCTTGGACTTCTGGAAGGCAGACTTTGGCCTGCTTAAGGGCCTGGTTGACAGAGTTCGTTGGGAGGCAGCCTTGAAGGGCAAAGGAATCCAGGAAGGCTGGACACTCTTCAAGAAGGAAATCTTAAAGGCACAGGAGCAGGCCATCCTTGTGTGCTGAAAGACAGGCTGGCAGGGAATATGACTGGCCTGACTGAACAGAGAGTTTTGGCTGGAATTCAGGAAAAAAAAGAGCGTTTATGACCTTTGGAAGAAGGAGGAGGCAACTCAGGAGTACTACAAGGATGTCGTAAGGTTATGCAGGGAGAAAATTAGAAGTGCCAAACCCTAATTTTTTCTACAAAATTGTATTTTATGTGTTTAGGGAGAAACTCATTCGCCTTCAGCATGAGAACAAGATGTTAAAGTTGAACCAAGAAGGTTCTGACAATGAAAAGATTGCCTTGTTGCAGAGCCTTCTTGATGATGCAAACTTACGGAAGAATGAATTGGAAACAGAGAACAGGTAAGACGTTTTGTCCTCTTTTTCAATTGACTTTTCTAACAATGCCATACACTTTTGACTGTTCTGTGTCCAATACTGGCCTCCTCAGTACAAGAAAGAGATGGACTTACTGGAGTCAGTCCAATGAAAGGCCACAAGGATGCAATTACAGGACTGCAGCATCTTTCATCTTTCATATAAGGAGACTCTGAGGGATAGAGACTATGTAGCCTGGAAAAGAGAAGGCTCAGGGCAGATCTTAGACCCTACCCCTGAGTCTTCTCAGTGATGCCTGGTAACAGGGCAAGAGGCAGTAGGCAGAAATAAAAACACATGAAATTTCATCTAAATGTAAGAACATATTTTTTTTTACTGGGAGAGTTGCTGAACACTGGAATAGGTTGCCCAGAGAGGTTGTCTTCATCCTTGGAGATATTTAAAACCCAACAGGATGTGTTCCTGGGCAACCTGCTCTAGCTGACTCTGCTAGATTAAGCCAAGCAGCGTACAGACCATGTATCCATGGGACCAGACATTGTGCACCTGAACATGCTTAGGTAGCTGGCTGATATTGTTGTGAGGCTGCTCTCTATGTAAGCTTTGAATCTGCTCTATATCTAATCTTCCCCAATCTTCCTCTTTGATTGGAGACGGTTTCTGAAGTCTGGGAAAACGTAAATACTGCACTCACTTTCAAGAAGGGCAAGAAAGAAGGTCTGGAGGACTACAGAGACTGGTCAGCCGCAGCTCATTTTCTGGAAATTTCACAAAGCAAGTCCATCTGAAATCTGTTTCCAGCCACATGAGGGACAAGAAAGTAATTGGGAAAGGCCAACATGAATTTATTCAGGGCAAATCATACCTAACTATCCAATTGTCTTGACAATGAGATGACTGCCTATGTGAAGAAGGGTGAAACAGTGGATGGTGCTTACCTTAGCCCTAGCGCAGTCTCCCACAGTATCCTTATGTTCAGAAGGGTTAGATATAGACTGAATAAGTGGACAGTAGAGTGAGTGGAAAATTGATTGGACAGCTGGCCCTAAAGCATTATCATCAGTGGTACAAAATCCAACTGGCAACCAGTTCCTCAGGCATCAATACCAGGACCAGTGCTGTTCATCACCTCTATTAACAACTTGACTGATGGGAGGGACTATACCCTCAGCAAATTTGAGGATGATACCACACTGAGAGGAGTGATTGATATGCTGAAAGGGAGAGCTGTTATTCAGGGAGGCTCAGCAGTCTGGAGAAATGAGCTGATGGGAGCCCTGTCTCCAGCTGGGAGGACCCTGGCAATGCTGGCTGGGACCAGTAGGCTGGGGAGCGCTCTGCTGCAAAAGCCCTGGAGTCCCAGTGAGCAGCAAAGGACAGTGTGTCAGCTGGTGACCTTGCAGCTGACTGTGACCTGGGCTTTCCTTGCCAGGCTGCAGGCAGTCAGTCTGGGAAAATGATCCTTCACCTCTCATGAGTACTTGTGAGATCACATCTGGACATAGCATATACTTCTGAATTCCCCAGTACAAGAAAGACATGGCTGTACAGGAGTGCAGCAGAATACTGCTAAGGTGAGGGATGCTGGAGCATGTGGTATGTGGGATAAGACTGAGAAATGGTTTGTTCAGGCCAAAGAAAAGGTGGCATAGAGGAGATAATACTGTGATCTCCATCTACGTGAGGGGAAGATGTCAAGAAGACAGAGCCAGACTCTTCTGAGAGATTGACAGTGGAAGGACAAGAGGCAACAGACACTATATGGAGTATGGGGAAATTCTGACTAAATACAAGGTAAAAAACATTCCCAGAAGAAATTTCTGAGCTGTAGAAGAGAGGCTCAAAGAGATTGTCAGACCTTCGCCCTTAGAAATGTCCAGACCTTGACTGCACATGGTTCCCAGCAATCTGCTGCAAGTGCACCTGCTTTAAGCATGAGGTTGGATTTAGACAAACTGTGGAGATCTCTTCCAACCTACAGTTTTATAGGATTCTGCGACTGCGTAAAAGCAGTAAGCTAGTAGTAGCTCTCACACAGTAAAACTAACTGTTAGATAGTCTTGTTTTGTGTATATAGAAATGATTTCTTAATACATACATTTATGTTGTCTTGGAAGAGTATCAGAATGTTCTGGATGTCTACAGGCTATAATCTCTGGAACTGCTGTATGCTCTAACTGCTGTTGTAAATTTTCTGTGAATAAAATACAGTCTTGTATCTCTTGTGTAGATGACCTGAAAACACTGGACACTAAAAATCTCAGGCTTCCTGTTGCAGTTTTTTGTTTTATTCTGAAAAACAGAATGTAATCTTTTTCCTAGATTGGTAAATCAGAGACTTCTAGAAGTGCAGTCCCAGGTTGAAGAACTACAAAAATCTTTGCAAGATCAAGGTTCAAAAGCTGAAGATGTAAGTAGAAATGTACATCAAACTTACATTCAAGTAATTACCATTTTTGAAACTTTCAACTTTTTGTAAAAAAAAATGTGAAAGAAAAACACAAATGGAGATTTCTGATAGTTTTCCATATTTACTTGTATGGTCTTATCACTAAATTGTGTTTCTATAAATAGGTTGTAAGACATAGCAAGACATTTGTCTAGAAAAGAAAACTATCCTATGTAGAGAAGGTGTCAAATATGTTTTATTTGATTAATTGTGTCTGTTCCAATAGTAAACTTAGTGTTAAAATTAATTACAATAGAGAGTTTTGCAAGGAATTAGGGAAATGTTAGTTCTCTCTGTATTAATAAAGTATCTGAAGTTACTTTGGTTTAGTTTTCTTAATGAAAGTTAAGGCCTTTTCTGCTAGTGGAAGCTCTGTAATTGTGGATGTGTATGTATCTTGTAATGCAAGAAGCCAGGCAGGCCAAAACTAAAAAAAACAGTCAAATAATTAGACGCTCAACATAATGCAACCTTTTCTGTTTCTGTATACAGAGTTAACTTTATTTTTAATGTAAGAATACATGTCATGGCAGAGTTAGTGTGGAAAACAACTTTCAGTCTTCCACTCAAAAATTGTGTTTGCCATCTCCTGTATTTGAGAGAAGAAGCTCTAGAACTTTCCTGAAAGCAGTGATTTTGCAGGACTGTACGTGCACAGTGTATGCTCACAATCTCAGTGTATTGTGTTACTAATTGGCAAGAAGTTGTAATGTGTTGCTTTCTATTTTTGTGGTTTTGTTTTCACTAATTTGTATAAAACAGTGGAAGTTTTAACTAGCTGCTTATTTTCATTTAAGAGTGTGTTTAATTTAGCTTATCCTTTTAATTTTCAGAATAAAGTGTATGAAAGTGAAACATCTAGTTGGGTTCAAATAAGATTATTTTCCTAAGTAACTTAGAATGCATTTTAGAATGCATTTTAAAATAGGTCCATACTATTATGTGATTCTGAGATATTCTTTATTGTCTTGGTTATTGGCCAACATCAGATTTTTCAGAGTGAACAAGAATATGAAAAAATTATTCTCAGATATTAAATATTGTAAATGATCCCTGTCTAATTGAATTCAGCTTTACTTACTGCAGTTTTAATTGTGTCCCTTTTTGAGGCTCTGTTTTGGACAGTAATTTAGGACGTGTCTACAGCTCAGTTACAGGACTGGTTGGAGCCTGCGTAGGCATTATCTGAGATGATTCTGTTGACAGCAAAACACCACCATCACAACACCACTATACAGCCTGCTGTGTGTACCAGGCAGCCCTTGTCAAAGAAGATCTGCCAAGTTCATGATGCAGTTGCTGCATTCCTGGCTTCTGTGTAGGTCTGACCATGTCAGTGGTGATTTATAGGCACTAATCCCATGGCCTGTTTTGCTGAGTTCGGTGTGTAGGACTTAATTTACTCTTAAAGAAGCAAAAGAGAGAGTGTAGACTCAGAGATGTATTGAGACTGCAAGAACCTCTGAAGGTACAGACACCTCATCCAGTCTCCCACACAAAGCAAAGCAAACCTCAAAGTTAAACCCAGCAGCTCAAGTAGATGGAACTTGTGCCAGGACCACCTGAGTTACCCTTAAGATATTGTTACAAAAAGAGTGATTCTTCAGAAGCATGAGAAAAAGGATAAGGCAAGACATGGCATACAGTTCATTGATGTGTCATTTTCAGCATGGTTCCTCTGTTTTTCACTACTTTCCTGGAACAATGCACTGAAATCCGTATTTCTGTATACTTATACTATAAATATGCTCAACTCAGAAAACTGAAGATCCTGTTTGTATTCAGTCCAGAAGTGTATTATTAGGGCTTGGGTTTGGTTTTTTTTTAGTTTTGTTTTCAAAGTTAAGCAATTTTTAGGCTTACCCAAAGTAGGAAAAGCACTATCCTAACCAGGCAAGTATCATTGCAATGGTGCGTGCTGCTTGCCGAGGCCCACATGGGGAAGCAGTTTTTTGATTTTGTATTGAAGTGCAGTGGAAGGCGGATGTTAGGAAGATCCCAGTGCCATTAGGCCTGCAATAGCCAGACACATCCTGTTGGGATGCATGATTAGTCCATCCTGGCTGTTGCCTTGCTACCCAGGGAAAGGCCTCCTTACCCCAGTCTTCCAGACTACAGAATCAACTCAGATATGCCTAGTGTGGTCAGAATAGCAGGTTTTATTTATTGTCCTGCAGAATGCAGTGGTCATGTGTAGGGCTGCTCAACAGGTACCTTGAATAACTTCGACTACATCATTTGCATGCCTTATTATCACTCTCTTTTGTCATCTGTGTTCTCCCTTTCTCTGACCTAATCCCATCCTGTATAAACAACCTAGTTTTATAATTACTTCTGCTCCACTGGACCTAGTCTTGCTAAATCAATACCAAATCTGGTGTTTCTCATACTGTTACATATGCAATCTTGGCCTTATATGCTGTTTCTGATATAGTTACTAAGTCCTCCTGACTCAGCATTTCCCTAAAACTCTGTTACCTGTTTGGTTACCTGTGAAGTTCAGCCACTTTGCTCATGTGGTGAAACACTGGAACAAGTTGCCCAGAGAGGTGGTAGGTGCCCCATCCCTGGAAACATTCAAGGTCAGGCTTGACAGGGCTCTGAGCAACCTGATCTAGCTGAAGATGCTCCTGCTCATTGCAGAGGGGGTTGAACTAGGTGAGTTTTAAAGGTCTCTTCCAACCCAAACTATTCTATGATTCTATGATTACTCTTGGCGTCTGTGAAATCTGACCATCCCCCATGGTGCTGTTTATAACTTCTGTCATCTTCTCACAGCGTTACCGGTCTCATCAAGCAATTTTCTCAAGTCATGTGCCATAGTTTCACTCACCTTGCTAAGTTAGCTTAACCTCAGGCCAGACCCTAGCCATCTGCCTGCAGCCTTAACATGCAGAACAAAACCAAACTTTATCCTCAGAAAGGGGACAGACCTGTTCCTTTGGATTGTTTAAGCATGAAAGAAATTTCCAGCAAAAAGACTTTTTTCTGTAGTTTTTTTTGATGTAAAAGAAAGATAGCAATTTAATACTGGGTAGGATACCTGTTTTCTAAAACCACACCATAATAAGTATTTTTTCTGGTCTTTTGTTAAGTGGAACTTGTTAGCAGTGGGAGGAAAAAGCAAAATAGTGAGTGTACATTTGCTGATTTTTACAGTTTTGTTATAGAAATGTTCTATTATGAAGAGATAAAATGTTTGAATGAAGTTAAATGTAAAACTAGCTCAAAATTAGATAAAGCTTTTTTTTTTTTAAGTGGGATTTTTTTTTTAAGAGACTGATCTTCCTATGAGAGAACAACAATTACAGTCATTCCTTGTTAGGAGCAGAGGATTTGGAAATGTGGCTTTGAAGCTGACTGAGACTTTAAAAAACAAAAAGTGATGTTTGCCCATTTTTAGGGTAATTTATTTGAATTTATCTGCTTTGCTAGAAGCATAGTCATGATCTTTGTGTGGCTAAAATTGCACATTTTACCTTTTATTCTTTATCCTAATATCGTGTCTTGGGTAGATTACTCTGAGTAAACTCAGTCCTGCTTCTTTTGATTGTGTGCGCTGTTTATCATTGTTAGTTTCTTGCTTGTGAGAACATACGATCTGTATGAACAGGAGAGGGGCTACTCCCACAACAGTGCTGGTACTATGCAAATAAGACATATGAAAATACACCAGTGGAATCAGTGTTGACAAGTAGTTGTGTCTGTTCCCAGCTAAACCCAAGTGCAATACAAGGATCACAAAAGACAAGCAGAGTTCAATTTTTATTTTCTTACATTACTGCTGCCAACTTTTCCCTTTCTTGTCCAAACCAAGTAATAGTTCCCTAAATGATCAAACGTAAGTGATAGTGCCAGTTCAAATGCTTTGTGACCAAGAAAGATGCATACAAACATTTTATTGTTACAGAAAATATGGTGTTGGTGTAGATGTTCAGAGGATTGGAAAAGAAAAAAGTCAAATGGTCAAAACCTGCAGATCCTTAGCTGCTACAGATTTCTGACTCTGAAGTCAGTAGAGTCATGCTGGCTTGTTTTTACATGCTCCTCTCCTTTTTATAGTGCGATAAAGAAATCCCAGCTTTGAAATAATGAAAAAGCACGACCCAGGATTGTGATCAAAGACGTATTTTGAAGTATTTACACTATAACAAAGCTAAAAGCTTTTTTGGGTGCACACGGTAATTGTCTCTGTTGACCAGGTGTGTCTAAACCTTTGTTGAAAGACCATTGGAGGAAAAGCAGTGAAGTAATCTTGTTAATTTTCTTGAATTTATTTTATATTTTGATGGTGTTCTGGACCATCAGTCACATGCTAGACCACCAATGTGATTGGTACTGGATAAGTGCAAACCAAAAAGGCAGTTTCTGATTTAAACATTCTACATTTGTCTTGTATTCAATCAGTGTGGTAATAACACAATTCAGAATCACTCCACAAAAACACGTGCATCTCTTAATTTTGGTTGTAGCCTAATAGACTGCATATTTTCTACTGTTTTGTTACTTGTATGATTTTTGTTTTAAAATGACTTTCCAAAAGAGCAGTTGCTTTCCTTTGAAATTCTGGTTTTAATACATGATTTATAAATGTGCTTCTTTACTATTTTTATATTTTTGTTTTTAGTGATATGTTTTAGAAAAATGTACAGGATGAAACTGCTGCTGAGACAGAGCAGAAAAACGCGCATGCGTGAAAAAATGCATAGCTTTAACTTTTTCTGTTCATGACTTTCTAAATAGTTTCTTCTGTTGGCTGCTGTTTTGCTTTATACTAATGTCATCTCTATTTCTTGGCATGGGCTTCTGCTCAAGGCTATTGTGAGTATGGCTTTCTATTTACTTAACACTACTTTCAGTTTATAGACATTTATTGGGTTTATTTTTTTGGAAAGATACTCACTGTGTAAGAAGTGATTTAACCAGAAAGTGGAACACTGTAAGTTGTATGATAATTTTTACATGTCTGTAATCAATAAAGATGAGAAACAGAAAAAGGGTAAAATTTCTACTACAGTCAGAAACACTCTACTCCCTCTAGATTCTATGGGGACAGGAATTTACTTCAACTAATTCGCTACATGTCTTCCTGCAAATTGCGTTGCAATATTGGTAGGACAGCTCTTCTAGTAAATTTTGCTGCACTTCCCAATTTCAGGTTAATTTATTAAGTCTAATTACAAAAGTACAGAAGAAATTGAAACAACTACCGTAGAATTTTGTCATTTGTGGATCTTGCTTTTATTGATCTAGTTCCTGGGAAGATATTTGTAAAGTTATAAAGCACTCTAATTTCAGGAAAGTCACACAGCTGTGGAGGGAAGGATTGCTGCCACAGAGCATGGCTTTACTGTTGTGATCTAAAACTGAGTGAAGTAAAAAAGTTGGATTTTGGTTAGAATGTCAAGATTATATGTTTTAAAATATTTTTTAAATTATGTGAAAGCTCTGCAATATATTACAATAAAATATTTAACTTTCTATTTTAGTCAATCCTTCTGAAAAAGAAACTTGAAGAACATCTGTAAGTATTTTGTTTGCCTATTTTGTTTGCCATTTGAAATGATGTGTTTTCCATAGGGTAAGGAAGGCAGACAGTCATTAATCATGCATCTGGAAAATATACAACTAAGAGGAATTGGATAACACAAAGAACGTTTGGGAAGCTGCTGTGTTCAGATACTATTTTCATCTCATAGAAAACCTTTGTGAAAGCACTAAGAGTGATGAAGGAACCATCATTTTGTGGTGGTTAGAAAACCTTGCCTAACATTGTGTAAATCTTTACTCAAGACAAGTGAGAGTTTTATTCTGAGGAAAGCATGTTAATGTAAACAAAATTAATTTGTTTACTTTTTACTATACATTATGGCACAAAAGGTAACATTTTAGGAAGCGTTACCATTTTGTTCTGCTATTTCTGCACCTCTTTTACTTCCCTAAAATGCAAAGAGCTGTTTACTTTTTGACTGGCTTGCAAAAAAAAATGTAGTTTCTGTTGCCTTTGGGTTTAGCTGTTCTTTCAATGTAATCTCAATTACGAGTATTTATTTTAGGCATGCATTGTACAGTTAACTAAGTTCTAAATTAAGTTTATAATTGCTGAGAGTTAAGCTGTTTGGTGTTACAGTTCTCCATACACTGTAATGGTTTTCAGCTTATTTAACAAGTATTTCCACAGTGACATTGTCATTTCTCCTTATACCTTACAGCAAAAATCAAGCATGCTCTCAGAAATATATCACTATCTGAGGATTTTTTGTGTTGCTTAATGTTCATTCAAGCATAGTAATAATATTGGGAAAACAATATGTGTTTTTATGGTTTGTAACAGTGAGAAGCTCCATGAAGCTAACAATGAACTACAGAAGAAACGAGCTATTATTGAGGATTTGGAACCAAGATGCAATAACAGTTGTGAGTTACCTGTGCAGTCCATTTCTTTTCTTTGTAAAGTATTTAATGTGCAAGGTCTTTAATTATAATACTATAGGAGGTGCAAGATAAACAAAAAGTACATTTTAAATGGCAGTGATATGTATGTTGTTAGTTTCTCTGGAAGCTATGGTGACCAAAAAGATGCTTCTAACACTTGAAATGCTGGGGATTACATTTTAGGAGACCACTGCAGTAAGAAATTACAATGCCCATAGAAATACTGAGTCGCTGTCATACCTGTGATTGAACCCCAGCTGTTCAGAACTGTCATGTCTCCCACAAAATTAATTTAGGAGATCCTTGCTGCCATCACCAGGTTATTTTTACTCCCAATGTATATTCCTTCAGTCTGTTTTCAGAACTGTGTTGTAATTTGAGAAAATTTTTGGACACTGGTCAAAGAGAATATAGGATATATGTCATGTTGCTCAGATGGTATCCAGAACCCAGCATCCAGTTGTTTTTTAGCACATTAATGCTCCTTTTTACCTGAGAAGTATTGAAGGAGGTAGATTGATTTTTTTAAGCCTACTTATTGCGGAACAAGGCAGAAGATTGCAAGCAATGGGAGCTTTTCTGGTTTGTGCCAAAGCAATTTTCTTCATAAAGAGATCGAAGAGGATAGAAATATCAGTTCAGTATTCATTGCATACATTCTATATGTAAAAAGAATTTTTATTTGTGTTGAGCTGAAACTGCAGAATATGTTACAAATTCCACATCTTAGGAAATGTTAGAACACTTGGAAATGAGGTTCAGGGTCTTCATGAGTAGCTAGTAGACACATAATTCTGTCGTACTTGATAAGCTTCAGTGTGAGTATAATAGCAGTCATCTGACTCACTAGATTCTAAACGTTAGGGCATATTGAGCCTTCTGTAGTTAGTTTACTGAAATTACAAGTTGCTTTTTAAAAATCCAGGTCTGAACTTTAGTCTTGGTAAAATAAAAATAGTTATACCTTCTTCCTTTCTTTCCACACTCAGGAAGTGTACAGGAATTATTTTTTCAGATTCTTTTAACTATCCTGGATATGGCCAGAATCCTTGGGCATTGTACAAGAATTGTGGCATATTTTGAAAAATGGCTTCTTGCAGCATTGGAGACCATCTGCTGTTGATCTTCTTACTGATCAATGAAAACCTTACTTGGTCCTGTTACCAGCTTAGTGTTTTCCAAGTATTTAGGGAGAAAACTGTAGGAAAAACATGAAAGAACACTTGAAAATGAGGCTGCAAAACAGGTGGACTGAGGGTTGCCAATTCTCTGACATTGTCTGAGAACCAGACGTCAACGTTAGATGCTATTTGATCCAAGATGATGCAATTGATTTTTCTGAGATCTGAGAAGATGTATAAGCAATAGTGACTTGACATATTCTTATATCAACACAGGAAAAGGCAATGCAATGAACTTGTCCTGCTGGTCTGCATTGCTGCTTAAGAAAATGTGGGGGAAAAGTTAAATTGACTATATTCATGTCACAAGTCTAATAAATTGTGTCCGGTGTTAACAGTTTAGCAGATTTAAGCAAGAGTTGTGCCTGTTAAGAATTATTCCTCTTACATAAGATAGGAAAACTCATATTTATCTGAGTTATGATATTATGGAATAATATCATAACTCATTGATATTGAGTTATGGTATTATTCCATAATAATATGGAATCATATGGAATCATATGGAATATCATATGATATTATGGAATAATATCATAACATATTTATCTGAGTAAAGATATTATGGAATCTGTAATTCAGTAGTAAACTCATTTTCTAAGTGTGTTCAGTAATGGGACTGATTTATTATTCCATTTCTCTTTATATTTTAATAATTTTTTAAAAAGCAAAATTTATGTACAAAACAGCCATCTCATGAGATTATATAGGAGTACACATTTTTAATGTGTTTCTGAGCTGTTCAGTAGTTAAAACTATGGTATCTGCTACATCAGGTTCTTTATGTTAGCTTTTCTTAACTGAAATAAATTCTAGCTGTGCCTTAAATGTCTGTTGAAAAACATGAAAATAAACATAATATAATTATGTTATTTTCCAATGTGTGCATCTCCTGACCTAAAGCACTCAAAATTGAAGAATTACAAGAAGCTTTACGGAAAAAGGAGGAAGAAATGAAGCAAATGGAAGAGAGATACAAAAAGTATTTGGAAAAGGCCAAAAGTGTAAGTATATGTGTTCCACGTTAATGATCCATCTCTGACAGACTGCACCACATGCCCACGCTGCAGGCATAGAAATGAAGGAGGTATCTGTATACACATTAGCAAGTAAAAGAGAAGGAAGGCCCAGTGAGTTCATTGTATCTTCTTACCATTACAGTACCTAATACTGATTAATTCTGCAGAAGATTTTACCTTGTTTTTGCTACCTATCCATAAGGCCTTCTGATGCCTCTGTACAAATGTGTACCCACTGCTACAGATTTTTGAGAGTCACCCAGGGCAAACCTTGTTAAGCATGCTTTCATGTCAGCTGATGACAAGGAGAGGGTGTTAAACCCTTTCTAATGCTGTGACAAACTATTTCTTTGAAGAAATTTTTCTGGACTTCTGTCTCTTCAGTGACAAATTTATAGATCAGCTAAAGCAGTGTCTGTACTAGGACTGGTGGTATAGAAATAGCCAAAATAGCTGTGCTGTTCTTTAGAACTGGAAACTAACTCAAGGGAAGGAAGCTCTATGAGCAAAAGTACTCTTTAATTGGCATTTGTGTTGGGACTTTTGGGGACTTCTGGCACAGTTGTCATGAAGAGTTCTACCTCTTTGTACACACAAATATAGCTTAGTAACACTGAGTACAGGCACAGTTGTACCAACAAGCTCTGGTTTTATCAGTTTGGCAGAGAGGGAAAAGAAGTTTGGGGTTCTTTCCTTCACAGGTAGCTGGATCTGTTTATGTGTGTTTCTGGATGGTGTAGGCTTCTTGTGGTGCTCAGTCAGTAATGTCTGTCTTACCTGGAGCAGACAATTTGATACACTTTATTTATAAATATAGCTTTTAGCTATTTCAGATTTCATCAGGTCCTAATTGCTCTCATAAATTGCTTATTCTTTTTGAGGTGCTCAGAATTTACATGCAGAGGTAATTACACATGTACCAGAGCCATCTTTACCAATTTAAATTTGATTTTGCTTTCTTTGTTCATCTTTTGCCCCTCGTTTCTATTTATTAGCTAACTGATTTAGAAACTGGCTGATATGGACTCTTTATTGATGCTTTTTCCAAGTAAAGTGATCTTTTTTACCAAACCACCTTTGAGAGCTGTTACATTTCATTTCTCTGATGACGTTCAGCATTCTCTTTGCCTTTACTGTTTAATACATCCATCTGTTGAGAAGGTGGCTAGTATTTAAGTATGATATTGTGTGAGTATACTATCAGCTTTGAAATGGCAATATTGTAGTCTTAATCATAGTCTAATTTCTTCTCTTACTATACCTTGATATTTTATTTGAGTTTCTTAAAAGCATACCACTGTCTTCGTTCATGTGATCATGGTAGTAATAAGATCTTTGCTACAGCTGTGTATCATTAAATTGGAATCTGTAAGTAGGTTCCTAATTTGGCAAAACTTTATGCTTCCTTCCTTTACTTCTGTAGTTTCCTCAATGAATTCTTGTGAGATGTTCCAAAAGTCTTCAGAAAATCTAAACAAATAATTTTAAATTTTTTTTTTTTTTTTACATCTTATGTTGCTGACTGTGTCTCAGAGTATTCCAGTGAAAGACAGAGTCACAATTTCCCTTTTCAATAAGATTTGTTTATTGGTATGTGCTCTGTTACTAGAGGGTGTTTTATACAACACTAGCATTAATTATTTTGGTTAGATTAGCTTTTTGTGATCTTCTTACCAGCTTTCAGTATTTTTTTGCTGTGAAGACGAGTACAGTCATTATAGCATTCCACTATAGAAATTTTATCTAGGTCTAACGTGTTTTTTCTTAGAAACATAGTGCACTTTTATGAATCGTCCTTCATGAGTAAAAGTATTTTTTACCATTCAGTAAAAGTGACTTACTAAAATTTAAAGCATTGTTTTATTTCAGTGTCTGGACACGATTCTGAAATGGGTAGAAAAACAAAAGATGTGAAGTCTCTTTCTGTATATCCAGAGCTTGTTAAAAAGTTTTAAGCTATTTTCTATTAAAGGCTTAGGAACCTGTGCATTTTGCTGGATTTGTTCTTGGTTTAGCTCTGTGTTTGCTAGCACTCATGCTACCCGTGATGGATGCCACATACGAACATAAGCAGGTGTCCCTTCATCTTATTAGTAACATAATGATCATGCATGTGCCACAGAATGCTTCTTGGCTTAACAAAGCTATATAGAAATGACAGCACCTGGTAGCCCAGGTAGATGAATCCTGGCATCTTTCCATAAAGACCAAAGCTGTCCTTCCTCAAGTGGGAGGAATTGACAGGTAGGTAAACCTTAGCTATAAAGAGAGAAACCTTTGAGAAAATGTTTCTACCACTGTGGCCCCAAGATAGTGCGGCTAGGGGTAGGAACTGCATAACTGAGTCTGGAATACTGAACTTCTTAGGTGTCACTTTTTCCTATTGGTAGTTTTGTTTCACAGTCCCCAGGTCAGATGCTCTAACGTATCATGGCTGATGTTCAGAGGCAGAGCCTCTGTCATGCTGTCTGTCAAGGTTGTTTTACAGCAGTCAGCCTGTTAAAACTGTACATCCCTCTGTTTCACATTTTGGAGTGTCATTTTGTAGCACTGACATGTTGTAAGTAACTTTTTCATTTCTTAACCTGACTTAAAAGGTTGTAATTCCTTGATGTCTTTCCCTTCAATTAGATTGCTTTTGCAGGACTTAATTAAAAACAATCTGTTTTTCTCTTACAGGTCATCCGCACCTTAGATCCTAAGCAGAACCAAGGTGCAGCTCCTGAGATTCAGGCTCTGAAAAATCAGTTGCAGGAGCGGGACAGAATGTTTCATTCATTGGAGGTAGTAATCCTCTTGTTTCTGGGTAGATGAGTATTTCCTCATTTTTTTTTAGGTATAGACTAGTACTTTTACTACACTTTGGTTTTAAATGTGTGCTTTTTTGATGTTTGTTTTATAGAAAGAATACGAAAAAACAAAGAGTCAAAGAGAAATGGAGGAGAAATTTATTGTTAGTGCCTGGTACAATATGGTAAGAATCTCCCAAACTTTTTATTAAAAAAAAAAAAAAGGAAAGAAACTTCTAATATTAGTTGTTTCTGGGTTGTTTATAACAGTATTCATTCATTTACAGTTTTTCTGTTTGAAAAGCATTTTCCAACACACAGACACAGAAACAATTGCTTTTTAATAATTTTAAGCTGTCATTATATAAGAGTGATAATCTTGGGGTAAATGAAAAAGCATGTGTTTGTTATTTCCAAGTTTAAAAAACAGAAATGTCACTTTCTAGAGGGAAGGATACCTCAGATTACTCTTTCCTAATTCCATCCCTTCAGTTATACTGACTTACAGTGCTCAAATTTACTTTCTTCTTTGATTCTCCACTCTCCAGTCTTCTAAGAGGCACAAGAAAGTTCACAATGAAGGGCACAAGAAAAGCAGTACAGCTTACTTGTTGCAGTAAGTGCTCAGAGAATCGACCCCTTTAGCTTGGGTGCAAGTTTAGCCCCATGTAAAGGGTGAGCACAGGGGCAAGACCCTCACGTAAATTACTCAGACCATAAGGAAGTGATCTGTCCAGCCATACAGCTGTTGCTGGGCCTGTGTGCCAAGAGATTTTTTACCTTCATCAAATATGTTCAAGACTTCTCTTTGGCAGAGTGTGGCTGCATTGAAACTGCTCTATGAATAGAAAAAGTCCCTGGCCTGTGTAACATTCATATTTCATCCTGCTTCATCATAGGTTTCAAATTCCTCCTCTCTGTCTTTCCTTGGAAGAGTTTCCTTCTTGGTGTTCTGTGTTCCTGTTAGGTCCATGGATAGTAAGCCAAAAATGGTACTTAAGCAGAGTGTTTGAATCCTTTAAATATTGAAGGCATTTTCAAGTGACTAGTGTCCTTGACCAATTTTGTAACATTAGTCCCACTGACAAGCAGAAGACAAGCCTGAGCTAAGAGCTGTGGTTCAATAGCCTGTTGTGAATACTAAGATGAGAATTGGCAGCTTGTCTGTGTCTTTCTCTAATTAACCTCTGCTTTTATACACAACTACACAACCCATCACAGCTTCCCTCATTACCTACTTGAATTTACTTCTGCTGAAAACATACTTTCTCTCAAGACATGTTCCTGCCATATGAGCTGGTATTTTCACGGTGGATGACAATACTTAAACTATTTTCGGAGAAAAAGTACTCTTGTAGCTCAACATGCTGAAGGGGATGTCACGGTTTAAAGCTGGGCCGGCTATTAAACCTGAGGCAGACGCTCTCTGTTAACCCTCCCCCCCCCCCCACCCGAAGGGAAAGGGAAAAGGGAGAGAGACTTACGGGTTGGAAAGTTAAAACAGTTTTAATAAACTATAATAATCAAAAAGAGTGTAATAGTAATAATAGAAATAATCAAATATATACAAATATATACAAAACCAAGATCGAGCTCCCCCGATGTCGGCCACGTCACCACCGGCACTGCAGGGCAGGCTCCGGGAAGGCCCAGGCTGGGCCCAGCGACGGTCAAGAACTGGATTCAGGGATGCATGGATCGGGATTGGGGGCAGCAAGAAAACGGACAGAGTCCTTCTTGGACACTGGCCAAAGCTCAAGCCGCAGAAGCAGCCCGAAGCAGCAGAACCACCCAAACACCAGCAGGCGGAAGGGGCAGGGGGCAGAAGAAGGGGTGAGACGCTCGTGATCCCCCCGCTTTATACTGGAATGACGTGTATGGGATGGAATACCTTCGTTGGTCAGTTTTGGGTCACCTGCCCTGTCCGCTCCTCCCTGCAGGTGTGACCCCCCTTCGGCTCTTCACTCGTAAGCAGGGAGGAATTTAGCAGTGACCTTGATTTCTCTAAGACTAAGTACAGCAAGAGCCTTTCTGCATAACATCCCTACCGGTGCCTCAGTGGTAACTACAGACTTCGAGCGTTATCAGTCCTAGAAGCAGACACTGTCTGCAAAACATGCAGTTAGTTTCAGAAAGTGCAGTTACTTAGAAGAGACTTAGCTGAAAGTAAAAATCACTGAAAGGAAAATTGGACTGGTTTAGGCCAAACCAGGACAGGGGACCAGGGTGGGGAGGTGAAGTACTTCTGAAAAGAGTCATCCAGTTACCGTGTGTTTATGTGGGGAAGCATATGTTCAGATCTGGGGTGCTGGGGGACCTGCTTCTCAACAGTTACTCCAAACCTGGACAATGATGGCGGGGGGGCGGGGGGAGGAGCGGGGAAGAACACACAGAGAATTAGGAAGAATATCTTAGCATTATTCTTGAAAACTTAATGCTTCGTGTTTGAAATTCAAAATAGCTTAGTCAGTGTTGGGTGAATAAGGACATAATAAACAAAATGTAAATGAGCAAAGTTATTTCGTGTTATGTGTTGGTATTCACTGAGAAGTTTCTCTTTGTCCATAGGGGATGACTCTGCATAAAAAAGCTGCAGAAGATAGACTGGCTAGTACAGGCTCAGGACAGTCCTTCCTGGCTAGACAAAGGCAAGCCACGAGCACAAGGAGATCTTACCCTGGTCATGTCCAGCCAGCAACAGCAAGGTAGAGAGCCTTGCCCTTAGAAAGAAAACTACCCGGTGATCCAGGCCACTTCTGTTGCAAGTGACAACATTCAAGGAAAATCAACCAGCATCCTTTCTCTTTCTCCCTTGTTACTGCTATTATTTTACAGTTCAGGAAAGGGTTTTATTATGGTTTCTCATTGTTCTGTGATGCCCTTTGCTTATGTTTTTTGGAGTCCACCTCTCTCTCTCTCTCTGCATTTTTGGAATGTGCCAAAGTTTTGAAAACATCTAGAGGAGGGCTGTATAATAACAGTCTTATTTGTATGAAGCCTGGTCTCTTATGAAAAGCCTCATATGGGCTGTGTAACAATGTAAATTTCCTGTCACAGTTGATAACGTTTGTGCCTGTAAGGGTTGTTGCGCTTTATAAGACTGTCTTTGTTCAAAAGGAATTAGGCTTTTCATTTCATGTGCTAACCTGTTGCTTCAAAAAATGCTGAAAACTCATCACAGAAATGCAAAACTAGTATATAATATTATTGTGAAATTATTTGCTACTAAAAAACTTACCAAAGGCAAAAACAATGATTTTTTTTTTTTTTTTTTTTAAATCTCCTACATGCAATGTTTGCTCTCATTCTTCGCATTTCATAGGGAAGCAGGATAATTTTTTTTTCAGGTTTTTCTTTATGTACTGGTGTTACCTCTTTTGCTGGCAGAGATGAATATTTTCAAATGGTTTGTTCCACTCTTTTTGGTCAAGCGTATGCCTAATATATATTATTAAAAGATTGAGAAATATTTAGAATGCTGTAATATGCTACTGCATCATCCATTTAAAAAGGACATTTGTTATAAAAATTTTAACTTATGGATAAACAGTACATAATGGATCAAGGCCCCGATTAATATTGTTGATGTTAATGTATTCCAGTTGTCATCGCCTACTAAAAGACTTCCTTTTAATATATTGATTCAGGGTATAATTGTATCAGTTGCCTTACTAATGGTACCAGTGCCTTCAGGTGAGTTTGTTGCTGACTTTGTTGGAAACTGGTTGTGATTTGTTATACTGCCTTTTTAGTGTGTAGCTGGTTGATTGTCCGTCACTCATTGTAGCACCTTCATGTTGATCAGGGTGGTGGATGGTGGCCCCCTACTATTAATTTAGGTTCTGTTCCTACAAAGTTCTGCTTTTTCCCTGACTGATTCTATGCTCTCCCTAGCATTTTTTGGCAAAGAATTAATGGACATGGAGGACCTGAGTATTGGTTGAAAGTTTCATATACGTAATCTTGTGGTGATTCAGTTTTAAACATTTTTCTTTTTAGCGACTGTTTGGACCCCAACGCACATGCAGTCTTGTTCTGGTCTTAAAGAATGTGTGTGCAGTCCATTTCATACACTTCCATGGAGAGTTAAGTTATTAGCATACCTGATCAGACATTACAGAAAGGAATATTAAAGTTCCCCATTTTCTTGACAGCAACACATAACCACTTGGATCATAACATGCATTTTTCAAGTGCTGTGAAAACTGGAGTAATCTAATTTAAAGGTTATGTGTTCTACCCACAGTGCAAAGGAAAATAAACAACTAGAGCACACAGCTTTATATATTGTAAAATTAAGTAAATATATAATGGCTACAAGATGCGTTTCATTATCTCTTTGGAGACAAGCAAATGGTAATCTTGTCCAGTTCTGATGTCAGCTGAGATAGCAGTAGTGCTTCTGCAAGTTTTCTGTGGCTTTCTGTTCATGTAAGAAGCAGTGGCCATTTTATATTCATTGTGTGTGAAAGAATTAACAGTGAATATTCCTAATACTGCTTTATGATTATCTTAAATAGTAAGTGGTATGTGCAAGCTGTCAAGGAAATTTAAGAGGATTTAGCAATTTTAAAGTCCTCAGTATTTTGACAGGTGCAAGTAGCTTTTACTTTTCTTCAGTTCTCTAGTATATGAGACTATCCACTTAGCAGCTTCCTGGATGATTTTTAGTGGGTTTAGTTGTCTTCATGTGTTGACATTTTCTGTAGATTGGGTAATTGGAAAATATTTTAATTTCACCACTTAATTTTTTTCTAGTTGGTGATTTGGAGGAAAACTTTCCTGAATGTGGCTAATTTTTCTTTTTCTTATGAAGCAAAGCAGTACCTGAATTTTACTCATTTTACAGAGATTTTTGTTCTTGCTTGACATTTTGACTTTTTGCAAGGATTGATGAGGGAGGTATTTTTGCACTTAAAGTCAGCTATGCAATACTGACTTCTTAAGGGTTTTTGCACATGTGTTTTAGGTAGAATCTGGAGACTCTGTTTTGCAGTAATATTATATTGATAAACTTCAATATATCCAAACCAAGTTTAGCAAATTTTGCAGGCGTTTTCCTCACCAGTATTGTGCAAATAAATAGCTAAGAGAGGTCACTGTGTCAGGAAATACTTTCCAGTGGTGGTTTTTCCCTCTAAGCCAAGTAGTCATACTTCAGGGATGTTGCCTGCAGAGTAGTTCAATAGCTAGGTTATGACTGAAATGTGATCTCAGGAAATCAGGCACTTATAAAGAAACCTTTTCAGAAGCTCTTCCTTAGAACAACTGTATTAGCTGACGCTGGCAGTATGATACATTTAGCGTTCTGTAAAAATGAAGAGATGGATCATTATAACAATTTAAATGTAAAGATGAGGTAACAAAGAAATTTGATGGATGAGGTTTTGAACCTTACAAATTGCACACAGCCCAGACACGTGTCCCCTCCCAAATCTGAGCAGTCCAGCTCCCACCTGTATTGGCAAGAGCACTGCATTTTGATTTTTGTGCCTTGCATCGGGAAAAAGAAGTGGAATCTTGTGTCATTTTATAGGTTGATGTAGGAGCAAGTAATGAATCTCACTTGTGCTCAGAACATCTCTGCAAGCCAAATCATATTATTGGCTTGTGGCAGATGTCAGATTCTAGGTGGGATCCTAGCCATACCTCCAGTTTGTCACTTTCAAGGAATCAAGAAAATGTCCTGGCAAGACTGATTGTGTTGCCTTGCTCCTGTGATCTTTCTTTCCTGTGGAAGTCCAGAAAAGGAGCAGAAGCTTGTCAGTGACTCTCCAGGCTGTAAGTAAAAAATAAGGGATAATTTCTTCAGTGTGAAGGTGGAGGAGACAGATGCAAGCAACTGTTAAGCACAAAAATCTGAAGAGTGATATGTCTTTCACCATTTTGCTTTTTAGTGTTAATTTGAAAACAGTGAAACAGAACCTGAGCTTTTGGAGTTGGGTTGTTTTTTTTATTAATTTTGAATTGCAGTTGATTAAATATTAGAGACTTTACCTATGTGAATAAGTCAGAAGCTGTCATTGTCAGCCACAGCAACCTCTGACTTTTTGCATCTGGTTCAGTGAAACCCCAGAGATTTTGACTCTGCTGCCAGTTTCATTGCATCATTTGGAGATGTTGAGGACTGATCTAGCCTTGTCCTCTGTTTTTCCTTGACTTTAATTTTGTGGATTCATTGAAATATTGGGACACAAAGTTAATTTTTTAAACGTATCGGCTCATTGAATTAGGTAATGAATGAATGTCGATTTAGGAGCTCTAGAAAACTTGACAAATCATACAGTCCCGTGGGGCACTGAAGCAACACCTAGCAGTATAGCCAAGGCAGCTTCCCAGACAAACTGTTCTGGTGTCAGATTATAGTCAGTGGATCAGCAGCAGCTCATAACTGCTGTACTTGAAGTCCTCATCTATTAGAATCATAGAACCATTAGAATGGTTTGGGTTGGAAGGGACCTTTAAAGGTCATCTAGTCCAACCACCCTGCAATGAGCAGGGACATCCTCATCTAGATCAGGTTGCTCAGAGCCCTGTCCAACCTGACCTTGAATGTTTCCAGGGATGTGGGGCATCTGCCACCTCTCTGGGCAACCTGTTCCAGTGTTTCATCACCCTCATCATAACAAATTTCTTCCTTATATCTAGCCTATTAGTTGCTAGCAGATGGTTTTGCTGTTAACTTTTCTATGGCCCAGATTCTAACCTTCACTTTTAGGCCTTGCCAAGGTAATGCAGGACTGTCCTGAAGCAGATCTCTGCATTTGCCTGTGGTGGCAAATCATGAATTTCCTCTGGTGCTGTTTGCTGTGTGTAAAAAGTCATTTGGAAAACTGCATATCCTTCAGTCTCCTTTGCACTGCGTGTCCGTTCCAGACTGAAAGCAGGTTCCATGCGTCAGATAAAAATTTCTTGCTGCTATCTTGTTGCTTTGGATCTTGGAGATGGATCCATACAACATGAACAGCATTGCTAGCAGAGGGAAGTCCAGGACAACTGGGAAGTCTTTCCTGTCTGGTGGTGACTGTTCATTGCTTGGCATTATGAGAGGTCCTTTACTATCAGGTGAAGTTAGAATATCACATTTCAGAAAGAGCAACATGGTTATTTTAATCATTACGAAAGTGGTCATTTGTCAGCACTTTGAAGAGCTGTTAACTGCTGTAGCATGGCACAAATCTGAAATACCACAAAAAGCAAGTATTTCCACAGGTACAGGATAGCTTATTCTGCAAATGGAATTTGAATCCCTAATGGTTTTCCGTAACTTTTAAGAGAATGAATATCAACGTGAAGGCCAATTATTAGCTTGTTTGCATGCTTGTGGTGTTAGCATGATCATGAAAATGAGCAGAATTTTAAGAGAAAATCCCAAATGGTGTAATATTTATGGAGTTATAAAATAGTTGTAGTGAGACCATCAGACTCTTGATGTGGATTTGAATATAACATTCATTATGTAATTTAAAATGTTGTAAAGCAGAGATTATAGTTCTCAATCACCAAAGATTAGTAAGCAGGAGAGTAAACCTATTTCCTGGAGGTATCAGTAGTTTCAGGAGAGATTTTAAAGCTTTTATTTAGCAGTATCAATAAAATCTTAGAATAGTTAGAAGCATGACATTATAAGGCCACAATTAGAATTTGTAGTCCGCTTTGTATTCTCTGGTTGTAAGAGTTAAAAATGCAAAGTGGTGTTACTACAGCTCTGGAAGATGCTATGTTGAAAGGCTCCTTTAAAAAAATCTACAAGAAATACCATGGAGAAAGACATAGAAAGAATAGATGCAGAAAAAAAACAGACTTCAGCAGTAGAAGCCAGTAAGTATCAAAGTTAGGAAATCTGCGGGAAGAGAAATCTGGAAGCAGTTACTTCAAAGAAGTTTGGCAGAAATATTTGAGAAGAGTGTCTAGTGATTGACTTTAAAGTGAGCAGAGTGCATTGCTCTGATGGCTTTGGGATTGCTTTAGAAAGTACTGCTTACAGACAGCAGGATGTTGGCTGCAGGAAGCCTGGTCCATCTTAGGACCAAACATAGACTGAACAGGAAAAAAAGTAGAGGCTGAGAGAGGACATGTGGCTGGGTTTGGTGGGGTTTTTTTTGCATTGGATTTGACTTGTGTGAGTAGTGCTCTGAAATAAAAGTTCTTGTGTTGGTAGGTACCTCCAGAGCTGGCTAGGTTAGCAAAACAGGCTGCCATCCTTTCTGTGGCTTCCATGTGCTGGAGTTGTCCTAGTCACTTCTGTGTGTTGAAAAAAACAGAAGTGGACAGTGAGAAGTTAAGGAAGATTTTAAGGGATGGATAACCACTTGTAATGAAGGAGAGCTAATGAGATTAGCACTGAATATCGAAGGGAAATGCATCAATAAGAACTAATCCCCCTGGCTGGCAATGAGCCTTCACTTACAGCTGGAATATTTTAGACTGGCAAGGGAAGGAGGTGAGAGAAAGTCGCTCCTCTATAGACACATCACCTGCTGCATAAACTCTCTCTTTCTGAAAATGCTGCAGAAGCAATAACGGGTTATGCTGAGTGAATTTACCTTCACATCTCATCTCTGTTGTCTTCTGAAATGTTGCTGCCTCAACAGGTAGCTTTAAAATATATTGATTACTTTTGAGGAGTTCTCAAAGAGAAAGAAATGGACAATTTTTTTAGCACAAGATTAGAATTTCTAGTCAGGAAAGGGCACTGTCAGATGAATTTGTTACATCCTTGAAAGAGAATATACTGTCCTGAGTTTACAAGACCTCTTAAAAGTGCTATTGACTCAAAGAGAAACCTACGATGTCATTTCTGTTCGTGTGCAACAGGACACTTGAAGTGCTACTAAATAGTAAGTCTGAACTAACTTATAGCCAGGTGAGGCTAGAGGAGTAGACTATATTCATTTATGCACAATAGAATAGATACATGCTTATGTAGCTTGAACTTTCTATTTTTTATAGACTAACTACAGTAATCTTCATGTTATTCATCCTGCGTTCTCTGACTTTATGCACCCAAGCAGTGCCAGGCAAGTTTAACAGACAGTGATTACTCAAAATACACTCTTAAGGTCTGCTTTGAATGTGTTGAATGTGTTAATTTTTAAAATTTTTATTCCATTTATTTATGTCTCTATGTTTCTATTTGTTTTTCAGCTATGGTTAGTATTCTGGGTTGGTGAATGAGAAGGAGAAAAAGAGGGATACGCAAGCTGCAGGACTTGTAGCAGAAAGATTTTTTTGAAATAGGTCCTTGAGTTTAGTTATAAATATTCTTCCTTATGTATTTAACCTGGATTTTCCTGTCACAGGACCTGTTCTTAGAACCATTTTTGACCAGTGCAGTACTAGGGAGAAGGAAGTAAGGAAGGAGAGAAACAGTTTTCATGCTTTGATTTCAGTCTGGTGAAGCTATTTTGCTCTTTGTAACGTCACAGTGAGTGCAATGTGAAAATGAGCAACGAGCAGTTAGTGATGTCTGGGGATATTTGTGTTACTTGGGGAAAATGAGCAACGAGCAGTTAGTGATGTGTGGGGATATTTGTGTTACTTGGGGAAAATGAGCAACAAGCAGTTCATGATGTGTGGGGATATTTGTGTTACTTGGGGAAGCTGAAAGCACTGTAGCTGTGTTAGTAAAGCATTCCACCTATCCAGTTACACTGGCCACGAAAGAGGGTGCATCAGCAAGGGTGGAGACATATGCCAACCTCTCCAATTCTCTTCCAGACTTAGATTCACTGCCACAACATTGTGATGTGCTCTTTGGGCTGCTCAGTGACTCCTACTCAGCTTATTTTAACAAGGATACATATAATTTTCTTGCAATTCAAACCTGTATTTGCATGCAATGAACAGAACTTCTCAGTGTAGTGTGGCAGCGATGCTGTTGTAGCCTCACGCACAGGATGAGCTTTGATGAAATATAAACGCTTCAAGTCTTTGGTGGTGCTCAGAGCTCGAAGGCTCAGACAGAGTCATTATGACCCTAACTGTGTTTTAATATATAACCACACGCAGTATTGGACAGGCACCTTTCACTTTATATTGCTTTGGTTTTTTAACTGTTGTACTCACAGACCGCAGGAATGCCTGAGACTTTTTCATCGCTCTGTAAACTTAGTTTCCATAGCTGTGGTGCCCTGAAGAACTTTACTCAGAAGTGTTTAAAATTGTCTGAATTATGTCTAAATTTAGATATTGTTCAAGGCTGTTTTGTTGCTCTTTCCCATTATTGGCCTGTAACCTTCCTGTTAATTTAAAGAGTTGCTCTGGCAAAGATGTTTTCCCCATTAATTTGCACATGAGACGACCTTACTAAACTGCTCTGAAAAATACCTGTTCTGTTCTCTGTTGTTTTTCTTTTAAATGGTAATATGTTATCTGCTTTTTAACTTTCTTCTTTATTCTTTTATTTGCAGTGATGTGGTTGCATGACCTGCAGCATTATTATAACAGGGACTGTTCAGTGCATGACTGACTTGCTTTTCTGTCCAGACTGCATAACCAAAACTTAACCAGTTCTACACTTAAGACTCATGGCCATCTGATTTCAAAGGGAGACCTACTTGCAGAGAAGCTTACCATCCTGGGGAGTGGCTTTCCCATTTCCCGCTTCCATTTACTCTTTCTCTTCACAAAAAGTCTCCTATGAGGCTAGAAGAGAGGAAATCCAATATTCAGAACTCGACAGGAGGCGTTCTGCAAACTGACAGAGCACTGTCAGCTCTCCATTTTACTTCCACCTGTCCATTTTATTTAATTCTGATTAACAGTATTAACACACAGACTTCCTGCAATGTTTTCATATACTGAACTATAAAAATCTAGTCTTAATGAGTTCCTAAAAATGCTTTTTGGTTGCTGTTAAAATTTCAAAGCACCTGCACCCTTAAAGGATCTGCTTTGAATCTTTAAATAATTAAAGTAAAGTGAAGGAGGTGTTTTACCAGGAGAAATGACTAACGAATTGCTGCTTGGCCATCCCATCTTCCTTAGAAAACCAGGCAAGTTTCATCTGATAATCTACGAGCCAGGCAAACTACTGGGCGGTATTTTGTTCACAGACGCTGCCTGCTTCCTTACTATGTATATACACAGTAGTTCGTGGCTGTTGTAATTTTCTCTCTACATTTTACCTGTGTTGCCGGTTTCTTTCAGGAACTTATTTTTCAATATGTGTACAATTGTTAAAACAATCTGAGGAAAGAATGTGACTGGAGTTAAGTATGAAAGCCGTCTACACTTCCAGTATTATGCAGACTGTCCTTGCCGGTTTATGATTTGGGTCGTTCATCTTTTACCTGTACTATTTTTTTTCTTCTTTCCTCCTTAACGCAGTCTTAGCTATTTAATTTCCAATTGCACTAGCTTGGCTGTTTCTTTGTATTATGAAGTTTAGGTATAAGATTTGCCATATGTAGACAGTGTAACTCAAAACGCTTTGTACTGCCTATATTAATTTAAACAGCTGCTTATTTAAGATTCTTAAATATCTGCACTGTATCTTTGTTTTGTATGGGACATCCAGTACTGGCAAGATTCAGAAGACGAGGGAGTGCTGTCGTGTTGTAAGTTGAGAGGTTTATTCTATACAAATTAGCATGTAATAAATGGGGAGGGAGGCTTTTAAGCCATAGGACTTGCCAGAAAATCTGAAGAAAGTCTGAATGATGAGTACCTTAACTGATTTTGTTTAAGACCAGTTCTAGATAAACCCCATTCTTGCTCACTTGGATCTTAATCCTGCAAAAATACACACATGTACTCTGCTTACTCCAAGAATGGTTTTACTTATTCAGGCAGTAGCATAACCACCTGCCCTGTTTTCCATGTCAGCACCTCCATGCTGGAGAAGTGTTGTGTCCACTAGTCTCTGCAGTCACTTCTGGTCCCAAAGCAGAGCGCATGCCTCGTCCCATCAAGTGGGGCTCTGGGCAGAGCTGCCTCGTGCGCTGAGACACCTGTGTGTGTTCAATCCTCGGGGGTCCTGGTACCCATGGTGTCAGCAGCGCCGGGCAGAAGGACTTGGAGAAAAGACAGATCATGTCCCCTCCTCTGTTTCCACAGGGGGTTCTGTGCCACCTGGCAAAGGGAGGGGCAGGTAGGAACGTGCCCCAAGCAGACTGTGCAGGAGAGGGAAGGCTAAGCATTGAGATCCTGGTGAGAAGTGTGTGGCACGTTCCCTTCAGGATACCATAGCAAGCAGGGGATCCTGTGGCTGCCAGGTGCTCTGTGTGACAGCAGCGGGGAAGGACTCCTGGAGGGGGATGTGTCTTTCCTGGTCCAGCAGGACCTGGGACAGTGAAGTCTGATGTGACCTGCAGGCAGGACCTGGAGTTTGGTAGTGACCAGTCAGGTATTCCTGCAGCAGGGGCAGCAGCACTTTCATCAGACTGAGTCCAGCAGAGAGCTAAAGGGTTTGTGTCTTTCCTGGTCCTGGCCATTGATCCCTTGTTGCGTGTCAGGCCAAGTGTTATTAGAAAAAAATTATTTTTGTTGGGTGTTAAAGGTGTGGTTTGTTTCTCATTTGCAAGTGCTGCTCTGGCTGGGACCACACCCTGCCCCAAGCAGGCTCGGTGCAGGATCCCTGAAATCAGTGGCTCTGTGCACAGCGGGAGGGGATGGCTGTGTTTTCGTGAACCTGCCTGCACAGGCGTCCCAAGGTGAAGCCGAGCGGTACCTCATTTCTCCAAGTGGTCTGTGCAAATTAGAGACTAAGTATCAGTTGTTCTTGAGCCTGAAGACATTCATGTGTAAGTGTGTTTAGCTTGACAAAAATTCTTTGAGTTCACTAATGCAACAGAGGGATGTCAGGTGGAGCTGTTAACTTCCCACAAGTGAGCTGGCTACTTTATTCAGACTAGCCTAGCATCTCTGTCATGAAGTGATTGCAAGCTCCCAGCTCAGAGGTGATGTCCAGCATGTCTCTGATACACTAACTTCATTTGTGCTGCATAGAAAACTCCTTTACTTTCTTAGTAGCAGCTTGTTTGACAGTCCTGAATTAAGTGTTGACCAATTATCAAAGTAACTGTTTGTGAAGTTGCCAGTGATATATTTTCTGTAAAAGAATGGATTCCTAGAGTGTCAAAATATTAATTTCCCATTTCAGTTCATCTACAAATTGTGTAACTACCAGATTGTCATGGTAGCAGTACTAATATACATATCTGTATATAGACCAAAAAAATACTCAGTAATGATCACTGGAATCAAAAGGTTTAATATTTTTTCCCAGTCAAACACACTAATGCTTCCAAGGTGACAGAAGAGTGTACAGTTGTTGAACAAGTTGTAAATAAATGCTTATATAAAATGCAAGTGCTTGTTTTTCTGTTAATTGGTACTTGGTTGTAAAATGAGGCCAATACACAGTTCATGTTAAAGTTACCGGTTTGAGCCTGAGGTGCTGTTCTGCTGTGTGAGATGACAGTAGCTGGTGGGGCTTTTGCATCCAGTTGCTGCTTAACAGGGACCTCATTGGAATGGGAATAACATGGGTAATACAAACCTTGCCTTTAAATGCACTTGGGATCAGTCACTACAGAACAGCCAGGAAAAAAAAATCGGGCTTTTTACAAAGCACAGCTGCACCAGGACTCCTTTGGTGTCAGCAGGTCTGTCTGATTCTTAGATATACAAACAGCATCTTGGAAACGCATTTCCCGGGGCTGTGCAAAGGCGGGTGAATGGCAGGTGGGCAGCAGCAGGAACCACAAACCTCCTGACTTGCTGGAAAGCATCCGATCTGGCTGCCCCATCACAGCAAGAACTGCCTGGTGTGGTTTGCCTCTCTAAGGGCCAAGGCTGAATGGCCGAAGTAACACAATTTTGCTGATGGAAGTTTAGCTACAGAGGTTGCTACAGGTGGGGGGAAAAAACCCCACTGCTAATGTGGACTGAAACAATTGTCCTTCCGTTTTGCATTGGTAAGCGGGTTTGCCATCTGGGGTGGGAGGAGGAGGCAGTGACAAACATGGGCAAACATTGCTTGTTTGACAACAGTTGTGAAAGAGAAGGCAACAGCCAGCAAGAGGTGCTGAGCTCATGAGTGCCGTGTAGGGTGCTGGGAAGGTTGCGCGAGGACCCAGCTGCAGCCTTCCAGGGGATGCTCTGTAGCAGGGGGGATCCCCTGACTGCACCCCCAGGTGCCAGCACAGCTGGGCACTGCCATGGGCTGCAGCATTGCTGTGGCAGTAATGGGAGAGCATTGTGGGGGCTGGAGTGAGGTGTTTGCTGGCTGGGGAGGGCAGGAGACCCCCCAGAAGCGGTGGCCAGCTCTCTCCCGAGCCACAGGCAGCACAAGAGGCAGGGAGTTGCCAGAGCCTCACCTGTGCTGAGAGTGATTCACTCTGCTCCTCTGCCCCCTCAGTCCCACCCCAGTCATTCTTCACCTTGGTCATTACTTCAGCGTGTCCTGCTTCCAACCATCTTCCCCTCCTCTGCTCTACCCCACTCCTCAGTGCGCTGAGACCCACAGCAGCAGCCCTTGTTCCAGCCTCTACCATGCCTTTCCTGTCCCTCAGACTCCTCCACATCAGCTCCTGCAAGGCCACGGTCACCTCCCTACACCATTTACCCCCTTCCTTATGCCTCACGGGGGGGGGGTCTGGGGAAGCGTGGCCCACTCCACCCCTCACCTTACCCCTCCACAGTTGCTGGCCCAACAGGGAAGGTGCAGCACTGCAGGTTGTCTTCCACTGGTACCTCTCCTACCCACCCCACAGCTGCACGGGCCTTGCTTTTACCACTGTATCCTAAGGGGGTTTATCCTTGTGTCTTAGTTAATGTTCTCACAGGAGGCAACGGCCACCACTGTGTTAAAAGGACAAGTGGTGAAAGCACAAGCTGGAAGCTGCACAGCTCCCCCTCACAGTTCCCCTTTTTTTTTTTTTTTTTTTTTTTTGGCCACAAGTGACTTTGCGCGCTATGCTGTGCACATAAATAGCTACAAATAAATCTTTGTGCACATAGGCCTGTATTGAGAGCCTTTCTGCAACAAAGCAGAGCCCAGCACATCACTGGCATCCACTGTGCTCTGCAAGCAGGAGCTAGCAGCACCCTTGCAGGGTGGCTGCACCAGACTGGCTGCAAGGACTGCAGGATGGCTAAGGAGGGCAGCATCACTCCACCCTTTAGCGCAGGACACCTCAGAGGGGAGTTTCTACCACTGCGAGACACAGGTAATTAATTGGTTCCTTTTCAGCAGGAGCTAAAAGAATAAAATGGCCTCAAAACAGCAAGGCGTCCCCTTTATTTGGCAAAGCAGGCAGATCCAGAAGTGAAGGTCAGGTTTGTCAGGGAAGAGGAAAGCAAGATTCAGTGACATAACTGGAAAAGTCTTCATAATCCAAATGTACCCACTGCTTCCCAGCATCAGGGCTTCTGAGAGCTGCGGAGCATCCATGCCCCCTGCGACTTGGGCTAGTAAGAGAGAATTGTCTTTACTCCTTCCCAACAAGCACCTGAAACAAAACGTTCGCACATCGAGGTGTTTGGTTTCTGGGCCAAGCTACAATGTCCGCAAGCTACCTGGGAGCACAACTCCCCACCAAGAAGGACGGTCTTACAAACCCTCCCTGAGATAGGGGCAGAGGAAGGAGAAAAAGCCCCACAACACAACCAACCCCTAACCATCCCAGGGAACTGATGAAAGCGGTCATCACAACTGCAAGGAGAACTCCAGGTGGATGGAAGCTAAAATGCATTTTCATTGTTTCCAACAGCCCCTTGTCTAAGTGTCTGTCTTTGGCATTGACCCAAACAAAAAAAAGCAACAGACCCCTGGTTAAAGGAGATCACAAGTTACAAACAGAACACAGTGCAATTCCAAGCAGTTTTCCACGGACAGTCTGGTGGGACTTTTTTGCCAACGCCTTCAAACAAGTCCACGTATCCCTCCTACTGTTATAAAATATTGGCAGCAAATATCTGCCCTTCTGCCTACCCCTCCCCTAAAAAGGCTCTTTGACGCCAGGATGAGAGCTGGCCTGCTCTCTGCTAACGATGCCGCCTCTGGTGCACGATCAGCGACACAGGGGATGCCACGTGCCGGAGTGGCGCACGGACACAGCACCCTGCCCCTCCCTGCACCTCCTGGGCAGCCTGGGACCTGTCCCTGCCCAGCTATGAACCCTCACGTCAGGGGAGCATATATTCAGCATCAAAACCTCTGTGAGGGCTCCCACCAGTTGCACCAAGAACTCTCGGTTCAACTCTTGTTAAAAACAAACACTGGTGCCTGATAGGGGTTTCACTGCACTCCACACATTTTGCAAGTGTTAGGGCTCCCTTTTCTGAAGCAGTGGTGTTTGTGCTGTGTGCTGGCATGTGGTTTGGGGGATTTTTTTTGGTTTTTTTTTTTTTTTTGTCCCCTCACAGGGAAAAGGCACTAATGCCCTACAGGATTCTCCTGCAAAGCTCCTGAAGGTTATTTTCATCATAGCCCCGAGCATCTTGAAAATAAACACAAATATTTTGGAAATAGCCCAGAAAATACGATCCTGACAAAGCTTACTCTGCAAAGGAAAAACACTTCCTGCAAATATGAACAGGCAGACTACTAAACACTTTCCTAGTAGCCATGTCATATTTCTAAACTTACAAATCTTTGGTTGTGCAGGAGTTTTTTTAAGAGTTAACGTGATGCCCAAGACTACCTTTAAATCCAAGTCAGCATACATTCAGTCTCTAACTAAACACAGACAATACTGGTTTGCATCCTCTTCAAAGCAAGCGGAGTGGCGTTTAGAAGTCATGCAAGGCGAAGTCCTCTAGAGACCAGCCATACACCAATTCTAAGTAACAACAGACTGCAAAGAGCTTATTTTAAATGCATCTTGTTCTACAGAAACCTGAATTCACCTACCTGTGAAGCGTTTAGGATTACATACCTCATCCCCTACCTAAGTATGTGGTATTAAAACGTGTTTATGTAAATCACACAGGATTTCTACGTGAACTGATTTCATATAAAGTTCGAATTACAGACAGCTGCAGAAACTTCTGGAACAAAACTGTCTGGATAACACATCAAAACCAAAGTAAATCAACTGAACAACAGTCTTGAAAATGCTTTATTGAACTGTGTGTCTTATTGTAATGTGCAGAAGATGTGTTTGAAAAGACTACAGCTTGAAAAATTTTTTAAAATCCTCAACGATCAATAAAAAAGGTCCCTACTGGGGGTAACTCAGGATAACCAGAGGCCTCATGTAAAGTTTCCCTTGAAACATTTTCTGTTGGCAGAGACTAAAACAAAGCTAGTACTGCTCTGTGTGGAAACAAGCGGGGTTTGAGGATTTTTTTTTAAAAAAAAAAAAAAGGAATGGAAGAACTGAACTAAACTTCAGTCTATGGGGTTGTTTCTTTTGCTGCTGTTATTTTGGATTAGCATACATGTCACAGGTCTGCTGAAAACACCATCTGGTGTTCAAGTCTGGAAATTTACTCTAAAACACTAGCAATGCTGCAGAGATGGAAGGATACAGAGAAAGAGATTGGGGGTGAGGTGAGAAAGATCTGGAAAGACACCGCTATGATAAAAGCCTAGTTTAAATTTTCCATCAGAAGCTGTGTGCACTTTTGTTTTTATAATCTAACTTTACATTCAAAAAAACCCACCAAAACAAAAGGGGGGGGGGGAGCAAAACCAAACATACCCCTTCTGTCCTTGTCTTGGGGCTATTATGATGAACTTCTATGCACAAGAACACCATACCCTTTTTTTTTTTTCAAACCAATAGGGTTAACAGTATATGCATGTAGGTGGCACAATTCAACTAAAGGCTTTTTCAATTTTTTTATACCAGCAAAAATAACCAAAAGAAACAATAAATAAGAGGTGCTAGAGTTAGCATTAAGAATTCAATTGTAATATACTGACAATCTGGAAAACCAAATCCTCAAGCTCTCCTGATACTGACAGGTCTCTGCAAACTATGAAGCAAATACATAAATAACTGAAAATGTGATTGAGACTGAAAGGCTTTTTAAACTAAGACAACGTGATCCAGGTTAACTTTTTTAAACACAGTGAATATATGAATTGTCTACACCTGAATAAAACATATTTAACAATTAAAAAAATTTTAACAACCACAAAAAGAAAAATCTTTAAACGAAAGTGAGTATCATTTGATTTTAGGGCACACAAACGCCCCTTGCAGTCGCTTCCAACAGTGGCCATGCTGGTGTGTCTCCTACAGATGGATAAAATGAAGTTCAACTCCACATAGAGGTGATGGCTAACAGGGCAACGTAATGGTCACATACAGCAAAATGCCACACTCTGGTAACAACAATATATCCCACTGCAGAGTTTCCCTCCTGTGCGGGAACAGCACATAAAGATGTCAAGATGTCATTCTGTCACATATTATTCAAAAGGTACTTTGTGGCCACAAACTGCCAGTCAGCACTAACCTTTTTGTCACGTAACCTTTGAATAATGGGAAAGCTTTGGGTTTTACAGTTTTACTCCTTGTATTTAAGTTTTTAAATGACAAGGTCACTAAAACTCATGCACGCTGCAAAAAATGTCATGCAGTAGTTAAGGTAAACCATCCAAGCAGTTTTTATTCATTAATATTCATAAATACACACAGCAGCTTCATTAGAGATTTTTCATTTTTTTCCTCTTCAGTTTGAATGTGGAGTATTAGAAGAGCCTTTTGCATGTCAAGGTACAGGACACAGAGCTTTTTGCTCTGCACTGCAACCTACATTTACCTGCTAGAAGTAAAAATTAGTTAAGTGGAAATGATTATCATATATATCTTTTCTCTCTTTTGAATGTACACAATGTAACAAGAGTGACAGACCTGAAATTACAATCACCAAAACAAACCCAAGATAGCTGTTGTCCACTTTCATTGGCAAATACAGCACAGAGGACATTGTCTGCAAAGTGGGATGTCATCAAAGAGGAGGTGGAGGAGGCTCGTTTCCTTTATTACTCTCTTTTAAATTTAGGTTTTCTAAAGCAACATCTAGAGGCATTATATCTACACAGCCCATAGCACCAAAATCTGCAATCTCCCCCCGCTCATCCTCATCTGAGGAGGAACTTTCTTCCCGCATCAAAGTGGACAGTAGAAGCTCCTGAACAAACAGGCTGCAGTCTGCCCGTTCGCTTTCCATTGACTGACGCTCTGCTTCCGACATCTTCGGATCATTCAACCTGTACAGTAGCAAGGGAAGAGAAGACAGGCAGTTGGTGAAAGTCCATTTCACTGATGACGCTACTGACAAGCACTGGAAGGCACTCCAAAAGAGCTCCTTCGGGACAGTCCTGCTTCCCCTTCGACACATACAGCTCTGGCAACCTCTAACACCTCAGTACAAGAGGCACGTGTTTATCAATGTCCACTCTTCCCCTGTTGCTACAACAGCATTCAACGTGGACCCTAAAGGTAGAGGAAAATAAAAAACCTATTTGTGAGGTTTCCTGCTGTTCAGGAGTCTCTCAGGCAGGGCTGCTGCGATTTCCTAGACACTCATTACATGCCTGTTTTGTTTCTGGGTCAACTTCTAAGTTGACGCATGCCACAAAATACACTATTGCACGTGTAAAGCCTAGGGATTCCCAAAGCACGATACAACGTTCATTTCACCCCTTCTCCTAGGTTACAGTGCATGCCCTGATAGGTGAGGAAATTGCTTGCTCCAACTCTGAAAGTCACAATCTGTGACACTTGCAGGTACTTTAAGTTTCTCAAATACTAATGAGTTTCTGATTGAAAGATGTCACATGGTATTATTTAGCACTTAGAGAAAAATCAGATTGACTCAAACCCAGGTTTCTTGACACAGCAGCTGTTAAAATGCCCACACTCTTTTACAACACCAAACAAACAAGCAAGAGGATGTATGGCGGGGCGTAGCAGGGTAGGTGTAGAGAACATCATTATTTCAGGTCAATAGCCAACCTTCTGAAAGAACTGGAATGACATAGTGGGTGACTCCTCTCTAAAATAACCCTGGGATCTAAGAATAATTTCTAAACCAGATAAGTATTCTGTCAATTAATGGCATCCTTTATTTGCTTTGTTACCCAGTCTCTAAAATAATTAATATGTAAACCTCTATTCAACCTTCAGCTTTTACTAAAGACTAATTTCCTATTAAACAATACTATCTTTTGACTCTCCCTCTCCATTACGGCTCAAGTCTATACACCTGTATCACTGGAAATGCACTTGTTTTGTTGGAAGTAGTAGGGGAAACAAGCACAATTTAGTTAAGAAATATTCCTTTTGTTCCTCTTGAAGTTGAGATGTGGCAACTAATGTTTACCCATTGCTTAGGAGCAGACAGTAGGTTTGAAAAGATGTTACAAATGCAAACAAAGGCACAGTATGTTGGCTACAGACTTGATGAAGGATCTGGCAGAAGTCCCCTGCCTCAAGCTGTAACTTTATTCAGCCAAAACTCAAAACCAGCCTCCTTTTCCAGGTCTGCAGAAATTCATACCCAAGTCTAATCCTTTAAACATGTTGCTAGGTGCATCAAAAAAAGTACAGCACACTTGTGAGATTGCCTCTCCTTTTTGCAAACACTAGACCACCACAGGGTATTTCTGCAGCTGGCTCCTGGAGTTGGCTTTCCAAAAGCAGAATAATTCCCTTTCGGCTGGCTATAAACTACTCCTGGATATTTAATTACCAGTTTTACGTTCATGCTAGAAATGTGGATGAAGCAAGTTTTATGTATTACACATTCTGTGACCACTGTTTACATCTACTGTGAATATATTCTCTATGATTAATTAGCCGTTAACTCTGGGATATATTTGATCAGACACCGCTTTACTAGGGCGTGTGCCTAACTCCAAACATGTTTCATTGAGGTCTATGACTCTATCAGGACTAAGGCAAACAGAAATGCTAAAATGTAAATACACAGAACAAGTTACCTTGTAAGAAGAAACTGGGAATTCTGGATAGTCTGCTGACTGTTTTCTGTGTTAGATGTGTTGGTTGTTGTTGTAGATTGTGTCATATTGGTGTTGACATTGATCGTGTTGGTGCGTCTATTTGCATTGCGTGCAGTCTCCAGTTGTTGTCTTGCTGCCTGTGCATGCTGTCGTTCCAACTGCAGTTGCATCTGCAGCTGCTGTAACTGAGAAGCCGAAGGGCCAGAGGAGTTGAGCTGTCCTCCTGCAGAACGTCTCACGCCTGATAGCTGAGATAAAAGCTCTGCCAGAGAAGAGAAAGTTTCTAGGATGAAAGATCTTAAATCTTACACAATAGAACGAATACACCCTGAATTCCAGTGCATCAATTCCTTTTTTCAATCAATAAAATCAAAGAACAAACAATGCTGAAGAGCCCATGAAGCTCTTGAAAAAAGTCGTAGGAGTCAATGTCTCAAAGGGTAAGGAAGATTAAGCTTGTTTATACAGATTTATTCCAAATAAGAAGTCAAAGTTCAATGCCTTCAAAATAACAGGAGAGCCAAATCTACAAGGAATGCCTGGCAAATTATGTCCTCTGCCGGAATTCTGACACTTCAAGTCAAAATAGCAACTGACTAAGAAACTACTTCATTTTGGCTTTGGTTGGTGATTTTATTTTCCTCTCAATAAATGTTCCCTCAAAACACAGGCTTCACCTTCCCAACAGCCCAAAGGGAAGCTGCGCTGCAGCAAAGAGAGAACTATCATACCGTTGCTTTGAACATTTAATAAAAAATATTTAGTTATTAAAAGTATTGCCTCACATCATAACTGAAGCAGTCAAGCATTTTTGCTCTATGAATTTTTATTTCTGCCAGTACAGAGTAGTACTCAAGTACAGAGAAGGACTAGGAATTAAAAAAAACTCTGTCCTGAAGTCTTCCAGTTCAGAGGGATGGAATGCTTACAGCAACAGGGAATTTTTTGAAATAAATATTAGCAGGAAACTACTGTTCAGTGCATTACTGCAGAATCTTTCCTACACCCTGTGTATAAGGTACTTCTATCACCTGCTTGCTGTAGTTGATGCAAGGAAGTAAGGGACTATATTGTTCCTGCTCCTCACCTCTACATTATGAAGTTACTATATAGGTCATGACAATTTCCCTTCCATTGCATTAAAAAAATATAGTCCTTCCAAATAAGGTTTTATTTGAGGGAATAAAGCAAAATACAGCTGTTTTCCATGTCAGGAACTCAGGATGGTCAAGTCATTTTTACTAGCACTGATAGCAATACCAAGATTAAGCAACTTTCAGTTCCGTTGTAACTACTAGAAAATGCCACAGGGAGAAAAAAAAATTGTAAAAAATGTTAACAGATACTATAAACTTCATGTATTTTAAAAAGAAAAATTCTAGTAGTCTTTCCTATTTATTACTCCAGTAAAAAGGAAGACATATCAAACTTCCAGACAAGACTTAGATATATTTCTTCTCACTGTAAGTTAAAGCATAAGTTAAAGCTTAGAGTATAGCAAAACAGTATTTTGGAAGCAGACATGAGCTCGAGACAGAGTCTTGGTATATTAAAGACACCCAGCTCAGTGTGCAACTGAACTCTAAAAGCAAAAACACAGCTTCCACCAAAAAGAAAAGGTTTAGAAGAATGCCACTTTATCCCACATTTAATGCTGCTAAGTGTGAAGGCCTTGTGAGGCTGAAAACAAACCTCAGCAGCCACTCCACATCCGAGCTGAACTAGCTGCCCTTGTCAGAGAAAAGATGAGGTCTTGCGCTGTAGGCTTCACAAACATCCTCCTCCTTGAACAAACTCTAGTCCTTTTCAGACCCTCCTATCACCTCACTTAAATGATTTCTTCTCTTGATGGGATATGTCCTCCCAGCTGATTTAATGAGTTGCATCAAGTCACAGCAGGCAGCAGAGCACCAGAGCCAGGAGAAGGCAAGCAAGGGGACCATGATTAAGGAAGGCAGTAGAGCCACAGTTCCCCTTTCAGGGGCAATGCCTCATTAAGCTGGCTGGCTACCTCCCTCTGAAGAAGTCACAACGTGACAGTAGGAAGCTCCAGTTTAATCATTATGCCTTCTTGGCATCTGAAGCAAAGGTAGACTATGGCAGAAGTTCTGAAGTTTCCCTGACACTTACACTGGTGTGGTCAAAGACCACCGCATATAAACATTTAGATTTCCCCTTAGGGAAAGTTGTATTTTTTTCAGAATTGTCTTCATTCTCTTTTTTTATTTCCTGTAAAAAAAGTTATTTTCACATAAAAACTAAACATACTCTGAACAAGTTATTCTGAACAAGTTATTCCTGGGAATCCTAAAGACACATCTTCATTATTTTCTGGTGTTGAAAATGAGACACCCTTCCCTGCCTCACAGTTTTTCTAAACTTGACCAAAAATATACTGTTTGCAACAGTACAGTTATGTAAGAATTTACAAGTACACCTAAAAAAAAGGTGTGCGATATTAGCAAGTCTGGCATTCGAACAGCAGCCTGAATGAAAACTGAACATATTTTAAATGACCATTAATATTAAAATTCAGCTAATTTCATCTTAATTGAGACAGATACTCTCCTCCATAAACACCTTTGTCCACACTGCAAATTAAAAGCAGATGTACTGAAGTAGGTGATGGAAGTTGAACACAATCTCTTGTAAAAATATACACCACCTGTGCATAAATTAGGTCTGGGAATAAGCCTTACACTATCTAGAACTAAAAGCACAAGCTACAGGCAGCAGTTTCAGCTTCAGCATCTTCATGCACAGGCCATGTCACAGCCCAGCCAAGCACACTGCTCACCTGCAAGCAGCCATCAATCACACTTGCACTGTAGAGCGTTTCTATACAAGCAGCTTCATAACAACGAAAAGCAGGGCAACTACTATCATCTGTAATTTTACTTCCTCTGTGTAAGAAGGACACTGGGGTAACATTCGTGGCTACAGCTCTTACCAGCTATAGGATCCATGGCTTCTCTATTGCTTGGAGAATACGAACTCTGAGAAGATGAAAGCCCACCAGGGGAACTGGTAGTAAAGTGCATGTTTGATCTACGTGCACGGGGGCCTCCCAAACCCCGGCCTGGGTGGAACATCCTACGTACATGCCGAACACCACTGGATTCATCGTAACCAAGAAGTTAAGAAAACAGAACTGTTTGGCATTGAGCAGTAAATGACAAAGACATTCGATGGGTGAAATACTCAGGTGCACGCTGTTGTTCATCCATAGAATAGTAACTTCTGAAGCAAAGCTAAGGTACACTGTAGCTGTGGTGCTAGTAAGTCAGACTTACTGACCTGAACTCAAGATACCCAGTGCTGTGTACACGAAACTCCCTGTATTTCTCCAGCTTTTTACGATGTCTAAAAAACATCAGGATTAATCTCTTCGGTTTTTCAGATCAAAGTTTTCTACTCAATAATCTGAAAACTCAAAAAAAAAAAAATGCATGTTCAGCCAAGCTTATTACAGGGACATGAGGATTTTGTTCTCTGTTCCCAATTCTCACATTAAGTATTGAAAATAATAAAAAAGTTTATTGCCATTCCTTTCAAAAGTACATAATAATTACTGTATTCCTTTTGACTTTTGTACTTCATGCTTTTATCCAAGAAATTTCATCACTCCAATACTAAGAAATTGTAGGCTTTCGGAGTACTCAGCACACCCCTTTCACAGAATCACAGAATCACAGAATGTTAGGGATTGGAAGGGACCTCGAAAGATCATCTAGTCCAATCCCCCTGCCGGGGCAGGATTGCCTAGACCATATCACACAGGAACACGTCCAGGCGGGTTTTGAATGTCTCCAGAGAAGGAGACTCCACAACCTCTCTGGGCAGCCTGTTCCAGTGTTCAGTCACCCTTACAGTAAAGAAGTTTTTCCTCAAATTTAAGTGGAACCTCCTGTGCTCCAGCTTGCACCCATTGCCCCTTGTCCTGTCAAGGTATGTCACTGAGAAGAGCCTGGCTCCATCCTCATGACACTTGCCCTTTACATATTTATAAACATTAATGAGGTCACCCCTCAGTCTCCTCTTCTCTAAGCTAAAGAGACCCAGCTCCCTCAGCCTCTCCTCATAAGGGAGATGTTCCACTCCCTTAATCATCTTCGTGGCTCTGCCGCTGGACTCTCTCTAGCAGTTCCCTGTCCTTCTTGAACTGAGGGGCCCAGAACTGGACACAATATTCCAGATGTGGCCTCACCAGGGCAGAGTAGAGGGGGAGGAGAACCTCTCTCGACCTGCTGACCACACCCCTTCTAATACACCCCAGGATGCCATTGGCCTTCTTGGCCACAAGGGCACACTGCTGGCTCATGGTCATCCCGTTGTCCACTAGGACCCCCAGGTCCCTTTCCCCTACGCTGGTCTCCAACAGCTCTGTCCCCAACTTGTACTGGTACATGGGGTTGTTCTTGCCCAGATGCAGGACTCTACACTTGCCCTTGTTATATTTCATTAAATTTCTCCCCGCCCAACTCTCCAGCCTGTCCAGGTCTCTCTGAATGGCTGCGCTTTGTGTCACCTCTCCTCTTTTAGCCAAAGTACCACCACTAATTCCAGTTATGACAATGATGCCTTTCATTTTCCCCCACTTCTGCATATCAGATGCTTATATTTCAAGTCATACCTTTTATACATTTACTAATAGAGACAATCAACAAATTTTGTCAGAAAGTTTTTAACATTCATTCCTTCAAGACAGTCCAGATAAGGCTTCCTTTTATTTTAAACATTACTAGTATAATTCACTAGTGCAAAATGAAATAGCATAAGCCTGAGTATTTCATTTTACTGTTACTAGACTTTTAGCTTAGATCCTCTTATCTCCCATGTTGTTTATTTTTATAACACTATGCTTACCACATGTATGGTATCCATTGCTGTGTAAGAGTTGTGTCCAATGTACTTTTCATAAAACACTGTTATGGTGCAGAACCTCATGATGCCTTGGAAGTCAAGAACTTAAGACGGAAAGAAATTACTAGACTTCTCATGGCAAGAAAGAGCTATTACAAAAAGACTTTACAGAACATCTCTTTCAAACCTTAGTTTTCCTACAGTGTAACACACTTAACATCTAGGGTGCAACAGGAAAGCCTCCCCTGGCACAGAACACACTTTGCCTAGCACTTAGTGCCTTGCACCCCTTGGTGTGCTAAAACTGGGTGCTGCTGGAGACGAGATACTGTATTAGATGGACTACTGCCCTCATGCAGTTTGGCAAGCTTTTCACAACCAGACCTGGTAGAAAAGGCCAGTATCTGGGGATTTTTCAAGCAGACACAGGACTGGGGGATAACCTTCCTACCTGCAGTTTTTAAAGGGTTTTTAGATAGTCATCATTCTTTAAATACTAGCTAAGCATGCACCCAAGTTTTACCAGCTATGCTTGAGTAAGAAAAACCTTTGTAAACCTTAACTTGCGACAAACAGATAAACTGAATAGCCATGTGAGAACTATTTGTATGACTGATGCTGAAAAGCTGTATTTAATAAATTTTCAAGTATTTATCTGCTAAAGTAAGAAACTGGGCTTTAAAGAGTTGTCCCCAGACTGTAGGAATAAAAGACATACTTTGCAATGGCTGCACAAGGTTTATCACAAGAAACACATGCAGCCTTCTGGGACAACTTAAGAAAAAAAACCACAAAAAAACAAAACCAAAATAAACTACACATCTAATCAATACTTGGAAGATGAGGCCACTCCTCAGAACTCTAGCAGACCCAACAATAAAAGCTTACCTCAAACTGTAACAGAAATCTTCACTCTAGAAAAAGGGCAAGTGAAGAGCCTTTTCTCTATATATATCCTTTTTGTACGTGAAGGTTGTTACAGAGCAGACAGTTGTTCTGTACAGCTTTAACTTCATACGAAGATGTTTAGAACAGCAATATAACGGTATCAGAGAACAGCTTTCTAACAGCTCCCTGACTTTGACAGTTATTCTTTCCTACACTGCCAGATCCTGGATGAAAAGGGGCATCTCCTCTTCGTTTTTTCCTACTTTAGACCTGCCTGTTGCTAGACACAATGTAGAGCCCAACAGGGAATAGTCACTTCAGGATACACATCATAACAAGTTTTGGAGACTTGACAACACTGATCACTGAAGCAATAGCGTACAAGCACAAAATTCTACATGCATTGTCTTTAATGCTGAATCATGGACAACATATTTCCAAAATATATCCAAGAAAGATCCATTTTGGGATGGCTAACATTGAAGCCTTACTCTGTATTTGAAAAGATTGATTCTTCTAGCTCAAACATTCCCAAATCAAGTCATCTGGTGGCATCTCTGATACTAGAGGGGGAGAAAAAGCTACAGAAGCATGAACTCCAATCAAACATCTTGTTCATTTCAGTAGGAAATTAATTTCACTCTGTAACTGGCAGAATGTAAACTTTCTGGCCTACAGAGCAGTCAAGCCAATGTTGGAGGCCCACAGTTTTACCTTTGGTACATTGCTATGCAGTTATTAGGGAAGTAAATTTTGTTAGAAAAGCATATTAGGCAGGTGCTATGAAAAACAAATTGATAGAAAGATCAGAACTAAACTGATACAAGAAAAATTGGTCTGTGACTCATTATACCAGTCATCAGGCAACATCTCAGAGCCATCCAAAGGTCAGCAAAGATCCAGTGGTCTGGAAGATGCTCTCCTCTCATCAATCTCATCATACCTCCACCCAAAAGGGAGGATGGCATGACTCTGCCTTGGGGGCTACCCAGCCAGGGAGGACCTCCAGGGATGCCTGGGACCAAGCTCTCATGGACAGCACCACCGCACTCAGCACCCTGCTCCTCCCAATCGCTGACAGCCCTGCTCCTGTCCACAGGTAAAGGTGAAGTAGAGATAACTGCTTTTAACTGACTTTGCAGTGTTCTTTGCATTATTAGTTACTCCTTCACAGAGCCAATGAACACCCAAACTCCTTTAAACTGATCCAACTACCATGTAGTAATTAACATGTGCATTTGGTCTGTCCTGACTCTAAAGCATGGTAACACTAACAAACTTAAATGCAATCAAACACAATCATAACTGAAATGGAGCCATCTCCTTAAATGCCGTCTCCCTTTTGTTAGCATAACAAAGTCCAGTTGCTAAGGCTTAGATTATTTTTTCCTTTTTAAAAATCTTTAAACAAAAAAGCCACTATCAAAGTAATAATGTAGTCTTTTTGTCTGTCTAAATGAGACGCAAAGAAATACTTCAGAGATTATTTACTGTAGGTAGGCTGCATAGCCTGCATGTCATTAAACAAAACGCCCAAACCAAAATACGTTTCATCAGTTCATCCAGGGCGGGGGGGGGGTAAAAAAATATAAATATTCCTAGAACAAGGATTAAAAAAACCTCAATAGTTCCAGCTCTTCAGCCATCAAGTACAGATAAATCCGTATAACCTGCTAAGGTAGCCAAAAGACAACATCGTATTTCCCAGGGAACCTGAAAGTTTTCCAAGTTGTATTACAAAATGTCAGTAACATTATGAAATTATGTTATTAAAACATGATGTTAAAAGTAGCTAAGCAAGTTTAAAATCATTCGTCAAAAACAGCTAAGCTCAAATCATCCTCAGATCATCATCTTCATGTCCCAAATACTTACAGCACACTACTGAATCTGGATACATAAAGCAGCATCAAGACTAGTGATCAGGCAGGATAAACCACAGTGCAAGTAGAAAAACCTGTTGGCATCAAAGTTCTTTAAATGTTTTTGCTGTTAGAGTAAAAAGCTCCGTCAAGTATACCTACAGTCTATTCACAATCTGGTATTTATACTTTTTTAAACTGGCAAATGAACCGTTTTATTTTTGACATACAAATCTTTAGCAACTTAAGTTCCAGGAAAACCAGAGGTATGACCCTTTGAGTATAAAAGTCAAAACAAGTCATCATGGCTACTAGATGAAACAGTTCAGCCTGTCTGCCTCAACTTGGAAAGGATATTAAATCTCTAGGAGCTCTGTGTTCCAGTGTAAGATGAGCTGCAAAGTCATCTGTGACATGATTTGGATCCCCTCCAGGTAATGCTGCACATATTGGACAAATCTGAAATGACAAAGCGAGAAAAACCCCCGATTTTATAAACTTTACATAAAACAGAACTCGTATCATTGAGTCAATCATTAGACATTGATTCTTATGCTCTAAAAGCACATTCAAGGTATTCATAAACACCTGGACAGCAACGTATTAAAAAAAAACCTCACCAAACGTATTCAAAGTGCAGACATTAATTTAGACACTTTACGATTTTCAGAATGCTATGAAAACCAGAGCTAGAATTTTCAAATTAAATTTGCAATGTCTTGAAAATTAGTCTTTGTATGCCAATTCTGCTACAGAGAGTACAGTCTGATTACACAGGATTACTATTTGCCTGCTTGACACTCATCCCAGCAGGAAATCAGAATGAAAGCACACGTAACTATTTGCTGAAGTATCAAACTGAGCCCACCCATACACGCAGTGCATAACTACAGGTCTGGCAAAGAAGGGCTGATCTCCATATCCCTACACAACAGTATTTTGGGAGAAGACACTGACATCTGTCTTTGGTTTGGGTTTGTTTTTTTTTTTTTTTAAAACCAAAACACATGTAAACTAAGTAGACAAACAGTGCCATTACAATTGCTATAATTACAACTTGTTTTTTGAATGACTCCACAAACAGCTTGAAAAGCATCTTCCATTTTTTACAGTAGTTTTGCACACTTATTTTAAAGCTGTACAGATGGCAGACCAAAAAAAAAAAAATCCATTCCACAAAATTCTTCCCCCAAATGTTAAAGGGATCAAATTAACAGAACTTTGACAATTAAATGCAAATGCTGTCTATGAATTTCTCTGTTCCTCACAAATAGTCTTGTCTTTATGGAGCAACTCTAGCTGCAACATAAAGCCCAGGTTCCCAGTGCTCTTCATGCATATACTCAAGTTGTTGACAGTAGTTCTCAAAAGACTGTGGGCATTAAGAACACCTATATAATAGCACACACATCTGTCTGACTCTTTGGAGGTGAGGACAAGGTCTTGAATAAGTTTACTGTAAAATAACAGCTGCTTTCAACAGCAGCTGCTACATCTTTAATGCCACTTTAATTTAAGTAGTCAGCTCTGAGCAGAAAACCAGGCATTTTAGAAGCTTTTTGCTACAACCCTTTCCCCTCTATTTTCAATGTTCAGCATTTCTCTTCACAGAACTCTTCTTCCCAGATTTTTCACCCCTACAGAAGCCATACAAGCAGACACACTACAGAGGCAAAGATATCTTATTACAGTGTAATATAATAAATACTCAACTATGCCAACATATCATACAGCTACCCTGTAGGGACATAGGAATGGATGTGTATTGGACAGATGGTTCTAAACTCCATAAACTTATTTATAAGCTGCTTAATCTTCAGGAATGTGTTCCATACCAACACGAGACAACACCTTCAAAGCAATCTTTTTTTATTTAAGCTACTCTGAGGAAGGAGAACCCCAACATGAGAAGAAAAACACACTTCTGAAAGCAGTGAAGCAAGAGAAAGTTCTTTTGCTAACAGGACAAAGGCATTATGAACTGGGCCTATTTGCCTGAAAAGAAGAGACACAGTTCTCACAAAAACATCAGCTAAGAAAAAGTTATAAGGAACAATGAGAAGGAGGGAATCTAAGTATCCGAACCCTAATTCTAAACATGAACTAAACTTCCAAGAACTCTGACTGGGAAAAGTTACTGAAGCATTGTTACACACAAACAAAAATTCAGTTAAGCATAAGCTCTGGCAAAGTCACAATAAAGACTGCAGCATCACTGATTAAGCATGACACAGCTAATAATCACTTAACAGAACATGCATGAACAAATCGCGCAGATGAAAGGAAAACATTGTCAGAAGTTTCTCCTGAAGTTACGATCATTTGTATTAAAAAATCATGCTACACTGAATGACGTCTGAAAAATGACTGCAAAGTCTTAAGTCAATCACGCTCACAGAATACTTGCCAGTTTCCAGAAGTGTGCTTATATTACCACTACCTCCCTATTTCTATACGTAACCACTCTAAGTGACAGAATTTCTGTAACCTCAACAACAGACACAGTGATCTTCAAGAATGAAACAGGAACCATTCAAACTGTCTCAGATTGTCTATTTCATTACTGCAAAAAAAGCTCTCCTCAATTTTATCAGCAATATATCAACAATCTATTCCTTACAGTTTGTGTACAAGGAGCCTAGTTACTGCCTTGCTAAATGTGAGAAAGTCATTGCAGTGCAATGTAACAGTAGAAAACTTGTGTCTCTGTTCTGAAATGAGATTCAAAGATGACATTTCATGAAGTTCCCTAAAATTTTTGTATTTACAATGCTAACAGACTTCTAGTTGAATGCTGCATTTCATTTGGAACAGCTGACTGACCTGAAACCCAACACCAACAATAACAATCATCATAGTGGCAGCCAGATTCTTCCACACTTACCTTTTAATGCTTACCATTACCCTTGGACGTTTACTGATAAAGAAATACTGGTAATTACTGAGGTTTTAGTGCTCACCAAAATCGTATGATTTATTCTTTTGAGTGTGTAACCTTAGAGACTTAATCACAAAACTTATGACTACTCACACAGACACCAGTATAATTTTCAGTTACAGTACCCAGCATTAAAACAACCACCTTCAAGAAAATACCATCAAACACTGCTCCTGGTGTTCCTCCCAGGACCTCAACATGCTGGGGTGCCCCTCCAAAGTGCCTATAAACTAATGCACACAGCATGGGGAATAACCATGATGAGTTAGAGATCTGCTTGCAGTTGCATGGCTACAATCTTCTTGGGATCACACAGACATGGTGGGGTGGGTCCCATGACTGGAGTGTTGCAGTGGAAGGATATGGGCTCTTTACAAGAGGAAAAGGGGCTTGCCCTTTACATGAGAGAGCAGCTGGAGTGCATGAAGCTCTGCCTGGGGATGGAGGAAGAGTTGATGGAGGGCTTATGGGTTGGAATTAAAAAGAGGATGGACAAGGTGACATTATAGTGGGTGTCTACTAGAGGCCACCTGACCAGGAAGAACAAATGAATCAGGCCCTCTACAGACATATAGGAACTGCCTCACACTTGCAGGCCCTGGTCCTCGTGGGGGACTTCAACCACCCCAGTGTCTCCTGAAGGGACAACACAGCATGACAGCAATCCTGGAGGTTCCTGGAGTACACTGATGGTATGGTCCTCCTCCAAGTGACAGATCAATGAAGAGAGGCTCTCTGCTGGACTTCATGCTCACCAACAAGGAGGGGCTTATTTGGGATGTGAAGATCAAAGGCAGCCTTGGCTACAGTGACCTTGAGATGGTGGAGTTCAGGATCCCGAGGGCAGGGAGGAAGATGAAAAACAAGCTCACAACCCTGGAGTTCATAAGAGCAGACTTTGGCCTCTTCAATATCTGCCTGGAGAAGTCCCATGCGATAAGGCCCTGGAGGGTACAGGGGCCCCAGGAAAGCTTGTTAATATCCAAGCTCAAGAGTGCTCCATCCCAATGAATATGAAGTCAGGCAAAAATGCCAGGAGGCCTACATGGATGAACAAGATGCTCCTGGCCAAACTCAAACACAAAAATGAGGCATACAGAGGTTACCCTCCTAGGCTAACCCTCCTTCCTTGGAGGCATATAGAAACATTATCCTAGCATACCAGGACAAGTAAGGAAAGCTGAAGCCCAAATGGAGTTCAATCCAGTGAGCAATGTCAAAAGGCAACAAGAAGGGCTTCTAGAAGTACACACGCAACAAAAAGACGACTAGGGAAAATGTGGGCCCACTGCTCAAAAAATGGGGGACCTGGTTACACACAGAAGGGCTGAAGTACTGAATATCTCCTTTGCCTCAGTCTTTACTAGCAAGACCTGCTTTCAGGAATTCCAGGCCCCAGCGACCAGGGGAAAGTCTGGAGCAAGGATGACATTCCCCTGGTGGAAGCGGATTATGTTAAAGAACACTTAAGTGAACTGGACATACTTATGTCCATGGGCTGTGATGGGATGCACCCAGAAGGGCTGAAGGAGCTGGCAGATGCCACTGCAAGGCTGCTCTCGATAATCTTTGATCAATCATGGCAACTGGGAGAGGTGCCTGAGGACTGGAGGAAAGCAAATGTCACTCGTATCTTAAAGAACAGTAAGAAGGAAGACCTGGGGAACTACAGGCTGGTCAGCTCCCCTCGATTCCTGGGAAGGGGATGGAGCAGTTAATCCTGGACTCCATTTCCTGTCACATTAAAGACAAGAAAATCGTCAAGAGTAGTCAGCATAGCTTCACAGAGGGGAAGTCACGCTTGACCAACTTGATAAACTTCTATGATGAAGTGGCTGGCCTGGTACATAACTGGAGAGCAGTGGATACCTGGACTTCAGTAAGGCCTTTGACACTGTGTCCCATATGATCCTCACAGACAAGCTGTTGATGCACAAGCTGGATAAGCAGACAGTGAGGCATCAGAGGCAGTGGGTACAAACTCAAACACAGGAGGTTCCTCATGAACATCAGCAAAACATTTTTTCACTGTGAGGGTGACTGACAACTGGTACAGGTTGCCTGGAGAGGCTGTGGAGTCCCTGTCCTCTGAGATATTAAAAAGCTGTCTGCACATGTTCCTGGGCAACCAGCTGTAGGTGGCTCTCCTTGACCTCAGTCAGTCTGCGATTCCTGCCCACATGTACCTAATGTTGCTGTACGTACCAATGCCAAATACCTGAGAAAAACCAGCAGAAAATAAACTTCTTGTCTGCTCTTTGAACAGAAAAATGGCAACATTTAATGGACCAAAAATTCTTTGGCTTAGTCTTCAAAAAATGGTGGGCGAAGGGGGCGGGCTGTAAAATAAGTGATTCCATCCGTGTAAACTTCCCTTAAAGATCTAAAAATAAATATCCAAAATAAAACACATCTTTGGACGGACAGAGATACTACAAGGACTACAAGCTCAGTATCTAAACAAAAATAACTGCCTGAAAGCCCAAGACCACAAACATTTAGAATTCATAATATTTTCCTCTTTAGTAATGTGGTAGCCTTTCACCGTCTACAGTAAGACTGCAGTACGCAAGCAGTTTTATGTGCACGCACACTAAACATTTATCACAAAAGCTAGATTCAAAAATTAGCACAAATATATACAATCATATTCAAGGATTAAAATACTGTCCTTTATCATTGTTTGAAACAAAGAACAATGTTGCAGGCCACATTTTTTTTTTTTTTTACACATATAACTCTTTCAGGAATCAGTGGAGTAGCAGGTGTCTAGAATCACAAATTTAGACTTTATGTACCGAGTTCTAGAAGTCTCAGGGGCAAACAAGGAAGTATCAAATTTAAAAACCTGGAATATTAACATTCTGTCAGGAACGTATCACTGACATCAAGTGGTGCAAATCAGAATTGCAATACTAAGCCACCTACGAAAGTCATTCAAACATAGAACTTCCAGTGGTTGACACTATGTTTGAAAGTTGCAAAGTTAAAGAAAAACTCAAGATGACAAACACTGCGGTGTGTCACTAAGTTAAATTATGATCCTACTATGCAACTGATTGTGAAGTAAATTGTTTCACTTCATATGTTTTTAAGATCAGAACACCTTTGAGTTTTACAGAGGTGGACAAACCACCTCCCCTATCACTCCTTCTCACAAGATCTTTAATAGGCTTGGAGAGGAAAGGTTCATTTTATTCCACAGAATTCCTTGGAAGTTAAGAAAACTGGAAGATTAGAATAAAGAACCTATTTATAAGTCATTTCTTCACAATGTATCAGCAATGAGTAATCCACTTCAAGCATTCACATTTTTCTAGGCATCTATGGTACAAGTCAACCAGACAAGCACCCTGGATGTCATTCTGCTAACCTTGTTTCTCCTACTCCCAAAGACAATTAGGACAGCAGGAGCTAACACCTCAGATTACAGTATTTCTGTTGACACTTGTTTAAGAAGTGTGTTTTTAACCATGTCAAGTGTCCTAATGGTTAGGGATGAGGAAAAACTCCTGCTTTAACAGCAATAGTTTCAAAAGAATAACAACTTCTGCTGCATAAATATACCAGGTCCATTACAAATGCTATTTGAAAACCACCCTAAACTGTCTGCATGTCTTCCTCTGTCTTAACAGTTAGAAAAGACTGGCACAGCTATAAGCTTCTAGGACAATTACATACTGGTTGTGAAAACAGATACACTACTCCACAGAATAACCATGAGAACATTCTAAATTTTGTCTTACAGGATAATAAACTCCTAAAACATGGCAGCCTTTACATCAGGACAACCAAACAGCAACCATAAAAGAAGAAAAACGAGCTCATTATATTACAATACCCATGAAATATAGCAGAATTTTGATGTCACCATCAAATGTAGGTGTATCTTCTTAAAAAGAATTTAAATGAACTCATGCTTCAAGAAAGAAAAAGAATAGGAGGATACCAATTTTCCAGAAGAGAGACTCTTTTTAATATATTTCCACCACAATTGAAAGCCAATTCTGAAGCTTCTTACCACTTCTGTTGATGTTTCTGCATGCTCAGAAGTAACATGTTCTTGAAGAGATGTTTCCGTATAACCCATTTTTCCACAATAAGGACAAGTAAAAGACTGTGGCTGCTCTACAGAGAAAGCTTCTCCACCATAGTACAAATCTGGAACAGAAAGTGTTTAAACAGAGGTTACTTCAAAGCAGTAGTATCATTTTGTTCATGTAAATATCTGTTTATAAACGTACTTCAATGTAATTACTGCCAAATTATTCTGGTATTTAATTGAAATGGCTATTTTAACCTTGTATAAAGGCCATAGGCTGGTATTCAAGAAGTGTTCAATTATTGATGACAAAAAACCATACAGAATACATTTCATTTTCATTAGCAAACATAACATAGTTTTCTAATATCCAGTAGGATGAAAGACTGCTATGATGATGCTGCTGATACTGCCAAACCTTCACTTTTCTGCCACCCTCAGGGTCACCTATAGTATTTTTCAATCGTAAGATTAGTTTTCAAAAGCTGAACTCTCAACAGTACCTCAAAAATTTAGATTAAAATTTAGAAGTCCTCAGTGATACCATATGTCAATATTTGTTCTATAGCTGAAGCACTGTTTCAGAGTAATTAGTTTTAGAAATGTCTCAAATATATAAAAGATTGATAGTGAGAAAGGAATCTGATTATCTGTTACACACTGGTTGCAACCTTTAGGAGTGTTGAATTTAAGCACTGCTGCATGACTGATGAAAAGCAGGCGCTTTTAAGTTGCTAATGTAGAAGTTCCCCAAACTTATCACAAAAATTTATCAAACTATGCAAGAATACTTTCTCTTGTGAATAATACCTGCAGAAGACATCAAGATTAAAAAGTGTGATTTTTCTCCAGCAAGTAATTTAAAATCTTTTCACTGACATTTTTTCTAGGACTCACTGATAAGGAACTGAAAAATATTTTCATAGAATTATAAATACTCTGCTATAAATTAAAATTGGACAAGTCTGAACAGATACTATAACTCATGTTCTGCACCATAAGGCACTATCTAATATCTTAGGAATATGTCCTTCTGACAGCTTAAGCTGCAGCTTCCTGACGTTTATGACATCTTCTGCTACTGACCTCTCTTTAAGGCATGACTAGGAAGAACAGAACAACATTTTTGTTTCTGCAGCCTTACAAAAGATGATGCTCAAGCTAAAAATGTACAAATCTATAATCCACTATACTAACAGATAGTATTTCACATATAGCTAGGTTTTGAGGGCTTACACTCCAAGACCAATGCAGGAAATGAGTGTCTTAGTAACATGCTAATATACAGAGTTAAGGACACAGAATCAGATTGAATACGCTGCAGAATAAAGCTTATGTTCAGTAAGTCCCATTCCCTTTATTTGGAAACCACTTCTAGAGAATTCAAATGCTGGAGGATGAGAGAAAGATACCCCTTTCACAGCATGGTAAGAAATGCCCAGGTAGACAGATAGCCTTGCCAAAGAAGAAACACTACCTGACGCACTGAGCATTTTAACTGGTTCATCAGATTAACTATCACGCTAAGCTTGAGTACCATCCTGAATTTAGGTTCATTTATTCACATACACATAAGGGAAAAGTTATGTCCAAAAGTAAAAAGTCTCCAGCCAATTAAGTTTTAGTTCTCCAAAGCAGCATTTGAGGTTCCATTAAATGTTTTATACAATAAGGCACAAAAGTAAGTTTTCATTAGAGAATGGAAATGCACATCACATATGACTGAAACTGAGAACTATACAGACTGACAGTCAGCATGAATGTAAGTTGAAAGACATGCCCAAAAGAATAGCACTCCCACACCCCAACCGAAAAGTCATTTATATAGTATTGACACAAACAGATGCCTGGAATCATCATTAGAGGGAAATCCCAAAGGTCCTTGCACAACATGTAACAGGACTCAGTTCTGAATGCATCTGAGTCACCCAACACATGAAGAATGGGCATTTCCTTGACAGGTTGTCAGGCATTCAGCTGGCATCCTAACAAGACTACATGTGGTATGTCTTACTTCACAACATCTGTCCTTACCTGATCCACGGGAAGAGCCCATGAAGCTATGAAGAGGAAGGTCTACATTCCCACATTTGCAGGAGAGGTCGCTAGCCAACACTTAAATATACCACATTCAACTGAAGACGACAATACAACTAGATTGAAAGCAAGCTTCTTACAAACTCTTAAATCTGCTTGTTTGGTTCATAAGCAAAGTATCAATCAGCTTTAGAGCATGTTCTGAATGCTTAAACGTAGAACAACAAATTCCCCCATGTCAAAGCTTTTAAAACTATCTGTAGTTCTTATACATTACTCACAGTAAGCCTGTGTTTACTCTATATGAGTAGATTGGTACTACAATTACTCTGGCAGGTGACCACAAAAACTGTGTCTGAGGCAGGATTACATCATTAGCATTCATAACTCTGACAGTCCCTACGTACAGGTGTTAAGCAACATCAACCTACAGGATGAGCCGATTAGATTTAGTTACATGCACAACTACCTCTTGACTTTAATAGTTTCTCTAAAGTCACAGCACACATATTTTCCAGGTGGTGACCTGTCTTATTTCCAGGTATTCCATTCTCCTCTTATTTGCATGATATGCAGTAAAGACTTGTATGAAAATTAACCTGCTCCAAATTTGAGGTGTTAAGGAGACTGTTTCAGATACAATACACAGAAGATCGACATAATTCAAAGAACTTCAAGATTTTGGAGCTTCTAACCAGTGCCACTTCAGTACACATTTCACTAAGTAATTCTCTGAAAGTTTCTCCAAGAATCACATTCAGACTCCCATTCTGATGTAGCCAAAAACCTGAGTGGGGGTAAAATACTACCAATATGCTGCAGCATACTTGAATACAAAGAATTTACATATGTCACGGTTTCAAATGAGGAAAGCACAAACAAGGTTTACGTGGGACAAAGTTCTAAGCAGTCACTAAAACAGTCTCTGAACGGATCTGCCATACAGACTCTGGAACAGATATTCTTTCAGAAAAATATATCTGTAGGGCAAAGGATTCAAAATGATGGTTGTCTAGAACAGATTAATGCAAAATGCTCAATGAAGATGGATGAAAGAATTCTCCTTACAATTACACGAAGAAAAATTGTAATTAAAGCAGCTCATTACACAAATTGTTACAGTATATAGCAAAAAGGAAAGCTTTAAAGGCATTCCTACTTCTACAATGCCATTGCACAGAGGAAACGTAAACTTCAGTTCTCACTTTTTCACTGTCCAAAAGATAGAACGGAGTTGGAACGTACATAAGTATTCTGGGAAAAAATAAGTAAGATGGCCAAACTTTTGAACTGAATAGTTGAAGAATTTCAAATTTAACTGCATTTAATCTGCCCTAAACAGCACATGCAAACACTGTATTGTTTTCTGAAATGCAATAATTAAACAAGAACATCTGCAAAAACATTCTGCGTACCTGTGAGAATAGCAAAAATGCCAGTCACAAACACATCAAAAACTAATGACAGTTTATTTAGTTGATCCTCTGATTTCCTTCGAGCTTTGGTATGATCCTCATGATGATGATTAAATACCTATTTACTGATTAGAAAAGTGAAATTTTCCATCACTGCAAACATACACAGACACATGCAAGAAGTCAAATTTTCCTTTGAGAACCCTTTCTGTCCGGGGCAGACTTGTTTCTGGGAATTTTCCAATTCCTGGCATCTTATATACTGACCTGGACAAAACAAGAAGATGATGACTCAAAAGGGCTAGCTAATGAAAAAAACAGGCAAATCAACTTATTCTTTAGAGGATTTGCATATAAAAGTAACTTCTGCATCTACTATCTAAAAAGAAAAAAAATCCCTCAAAATTATCAGGTGGTCTAAAAACCTCTACCTATAAACCTCACTAATTCATGAACATAAGTATTTTCAAATAAGGCAGGAGTACCAACTCCAACTTCCCAGGTGAGCAAAGACACAGTAGACGTACATGCACATGCCAAATAAATATGCCTTCATCTGGGAAAAAAAAAATTAAAAATGCACCTGTCAGAAGTGAAATCAGTCATTGGCAAATCCAAGTATTTTTCCTTTGAAAGATTATACCTCCCTTCTTTTTTCCTCCTCAACTTTAATCTCTCTCCACCTCTCTACCCCCTTTCTAATCTGAAATACAGGTCACCAGTTAAGTTTTCTTTTAAACTATAACGTAAATTAAAAAAAAAAAAAAAAGAGGTTGATAATTAAGTAATATCATGAATCTTTGTGTCTAATTTCAGCACTGAAGTTAGTGAATGGGTATTTCTTCACCTGTTTCATTTTTACAAGTACATCAAAAATCCTAAGAATTACGAACACAGTCATGTTATTGACTATTAAAGGCTTATTTGCTAAGGAAGACCCTAGGAATTAGAGGTAGCATGGGGAAAAATGAAAAGGACATGCCTCCACGGCTGCAGACGCAAGAAAACCTACAATTGTGTTACTGTTTTCATTTACAGTTGTATTACTGTTATGATGCAATTGGCCTGTGACCAAAGAATTACTCCTTCTGGCCACAAAGAAATCTTTCAGATAATGTATTTTGGTTCTTTCCAAATACCTTTCTACACAAAAGCAAGAGTCCATAATTCTTCAAACTCCTCTGGACCTCTAAAGCCCTCTTTTCAAAGTAGCTAGGAAGACAGGGTTGCTTAGTAATAAAGAAAATCAGACTAAATCACATCCCTCTAGGAGAAGATTCATTACCCACACTGCTTATCAATTTGAGGAAGAACACAAAGGAGTAAAAGGATCAGAACACTGTCTAAAGGTGACTCAACAATAGTTTATGAAGCTAAATTTCAAGCTCAGTGTTTAGACGTTATAGCTTTTAATGAAAAAAAAAAAACAAAGCCTAATTTAATGTGAAAACTCAACCAAAAATATGAACAGTTTTGCTTTATTATCCTTCTATAGCTACAGACTGCTTGTATTTAACATTTAAATCTAACTAACACTTTCTTAAACTTGGCAGGATGTTAGTAATGAGACAGAAGTACAGTAGGATTCCTTAGATAAAAATCAATCTTTCAAAGAGACGATTCAGGACTACATTTTATAACAGCTTGTCCTTTGCTTTCTGTTAAGACATACTTCTTTACAAGGGTACACAGCAGTCAGGAATTTCAGTTTCACTTTTCTTCATATGAGTAATGTAATTTCAATTTGATATATACATATGGATAAAAATGCTGGTATTATACAAGTTGCAGTGTATTTACTTGATTTTTTTTTTCAATGTTTGAAGAAACTAAATGGTGGCAACACACCACATTTTACAAAGTATATATATCAAGAAGCCATGCTATTCAAAACAGTACTTACCTTTAAAACTGCTGTTAGGTTCTGTTTTGCTGCAGGTTTTCTGAACAACAAACAAACATTCTTAAAACCTGCTAGATACTCTGCTACAAACTTAAAGAAATAATGCTTACCTACCCTCTATTTATAAACATTTCCATAAAGGAATGGATCAACGGGAATCTTACGAAATTCAGGCCAGCCCTGCCCTGGACAGGCACACCTGGGCAGCGATGCTGGCAGGGCCAGGGAGCAGCTCTGAGGATGGTGCTGGGTGCAGGGGAGCAGCGAGCTGAGCATGGGCCAGCCATGTGCCTAGAGCAGTATGAGTAGGGGTGATCCCCTCAGCTCAGTGCTCATCAGCCTCATCCAAGCACTGCATTTCATTTGAGGCCTCCTAGTACATGGGAGACATCAAATTGAAGCGAGTTCAGCAGAAGGCCATTAAAATGGCAGGGCTGGAGCACTCACCCTGCAAGGAGAGGCTGCAGGGCCAGCACTGGTTCAGCCTGAAGCATACAGCTTCCTGTCACCTAACAGCTGCCCCCATACCTACAGAGACAGGATCAAGGAGATGTAACTAGGCTCTTCACAGTGCTGCAGTACAGGAGGACGAGATCTGAAGAAAAACGTTTTCCCTCATGTAGACGGGCAGTGGAACAGGATACCCAAACAACCCCTGTGCAATCTCCACTCCTGGCGGTTTTCAAGACCCAAGTGGGCAAAGCCCTGATGAATGCAGTCTGACCTCACAGCTCGGAGCAGCAGGCTGGACCAGAGACCTCCAGAGATACCTCCCAACCAGAATTATCTTATGACTGATCCTATGAAACAAAAGACATACAGTGATATAGCTATAATACTAATCTAGACTCTAATATTCTGTTAGTCACCGATATTGTCCTGGTTTACACACTGGAAGGATCTACTCTCAATGGGTGGAATCTCTGCTTACCTCACTTGGAACTCTCCCCTTTCACTACAAAGATAGTGCAAGAGCCACATTTGCTAGAGTAAAATACCAGCTCAGTTGAATCTGGAAACAGCTGCTCGTTCCTTCCAGCCAGAGCATCACTATTTCAATCTTTCAGCAAGTTTCCAGTATAGCTATGTCTAGCAGGAAGAAACAGACCATCTTCCATTTTTCTTCACACAGTTTCATCAGCTGCCAATCTCAGTATTCAACCTCACAGCCGGACAGCGCTGTGCTAACTGCTTCACTGTGAGAGAGACACTGCTGGGGCTGACCATGATTACATGGCAGGTATTCAGTTATTTGTCCAGCAGCAGCTGTGTGTTCTGTTTCCCCAGCAGGTGCCATGGCCCTGAGCTGACCAAGAGCCCTTAGCTGTCTTGACCAGTCTCAAAGCAGATCTCCTGTCCTGGTTTGGACTAGGACAGAACCAATTTTCCTTTCAGTGATATTTCCTTTCAGCTAAGTTCCTTCTAAGTAACTGCACTTTCTGAAGCTGACTGCATGTTTTTCAGACAGCGTCTGCTTCTAGGATTGATAACGGTTGAAGTTTATAGTTATTGCTAAGGTAACAGTAGGAATGGTATGCAGAAGGGCTCTTGCTTAGACTTACTTCTATAGAAACCAAGGTCACTGCTAAGTTTCTCATGGTCCACAAGTAAAAGGCCGTAAAAGAGTCGTACTTGCAGGGAAGACGGGACAGGTCACCCAGAACTGACCAACAAGGTACTCCATCGCATACACGTCATTCTCAGTTTGAAGCTGAGGGATCACAAGTGTCACCCTTTCTTCTGCTGTGGCCGGCATCCGACGAGGACTCTGTCCATTTTTCTCCTGCCCTCGGTCCCATTCCGTGCGTTCCTGAATCCAGTTCCCTTCTGCCACGGAGTCCAGACTGGGACTTCCCGGAGCCTGCCCTGCAGAGCTGGTGGTGACGTGATCGCCATCAGGGGAGCTCGATCTTTGTTTTGCACATATTTGTATAGAATTCAATATATTTAATTATTTCCATTATTATAATTTACTCTTTTTCATTGTTACTGTTTACTAAAACTGTGTTAACTTTCCAACCTATAAGTCTCTCTTCCTCTTCTCTTTTCCTTCCCCTTCTCGGGGAAGGAAAGGGTTAATAGAGAGGATTTGCCATCCATTTAATGGCCAGCCCAGCTTTAAACCTTGACACCTCCACACACACCCTATGGCCCATGGGCTACATCTAAGGTGTGACCATTTGGCCAGGAACTGTGCTGCAGCTGCACCAAGACCTCCTCCTGCCTTAGATGGGTCTCCTGCATGGACCTCAGAGCTGACTTGCTATACTTGCTTTGTCTGGGACTGTCAATGGGACCTGCTCCTGTTATCAACCCTGCCCTGCACAGGCTGTCAGTGAGGACACTGCCCCTGTCTGTGCTGTGGTCGCCCTCAGCTCCTGGTTTATTATTCCTTGTGGAGCAGCGCTGGTCTTCCTGTCCCCCAAGAATAAGAACCACAGGCTGAAGCCATGAACAAGCACAGATGCTAATGAAGACGAGAGAGGATTTGCAGCCCATCTGCCAATACTGAGCAGCACCAAAACAGCAGCTGCTGTTCAAAGGCAGGGTCACCTAGCTGGTGAGCAGCTCTGCTGAAATGGACCAGGGGATCCCAGTGGACAGCAAGCCGAATATGAGCCAGCAGTGTGCCCCTGCATCACTGAAGGCAAATGATGACCTGGGCTAAATCAGAAAGGGAACAGCCATCAAATCAAGGAATGCAATTATCCCATGTTACTTGGCACTTGTTCGGAAACATCAGCGACACAGAGTTCAGCTTTGATCTCTCGAATTCAAGACAGATACTGAAATAAAATGGAGAGGATCTGGGTTTTTTTTGCGTGTGTTGTGTGTGTGTACACACATTTGTGTCTGCCAAGACACTTAGAGGGTTGGAGAACTTGACATAAGAATGGTTGAAGGAATGGAGTTCATCCACCCTAGAGAAGACTCAAAGTGGATCTCACCTCCAACTTCTTATACAGAAAAAGTAGTTGTACAGAAAACTACAGCTATGCTCTTCAAAAGGAAGCATGGTGATGGGATGCAAGCACAAGCTGCTTCAGGGGAAATTCCACTGGGATAAAGGGAAATAAACAAAAACCCACAACATTCACTGTAGGAACTGAACACTGGAATAGGTTGCCCAGAATTGGTGAAACCTCCCTTGAGGGAAATACTCAAGACTTGGCTTGATGGGATAGATCAACTTATGTCCCTGCTTCCAACAGGAGGTTGGATCAGATGATCTCCAGAGTCCCCTTCCAAACAAACTAGACTTTTCTATGATGATCTGACTTAGCAAGATGAGCACTTACCAGACAGACTTTGTTTTAGCAGTTGGAAAAATCACAAAAGCCTCCAGCTGAATTCTGGTGAATCCAGCCAGACCTCACACTACACATTATTAAGGTAACCATTACTTAAGCAGCTCCCTCCGTGTAAGAATTAGGCACAAAATGCAGCAGGATCTTCTGTCACGTACGTACTTGAGCTGAGAATTGAGGGTACACTCATTCTATACTTTTATCAAAGCAACACAGTATGATTTTGGTAGATAATTCTACTAAAAATTTTGTATTACTTTATTTGCCAGTACAACCCCTTGAAAATGGTGGGGGTAATGTGCAAGCCACGTGCTTATAATCATAAAGCATCCTAACGGCTTAGGATTCTTTTTCAGGAGAAAGAAAACTGGAAAATTTGCTCTGAACTCTATTGTCCTGCCAAATTGTCCTACAAAAGGCACAAAAGTACAATGACTGCCTGGTAAGCACATTCCTGTTCTTTACACAGGCCTACTGCAATTTTGCTCTTTGACCCCTCAGAAACAGACTAATTGGATTTGTGCTTTAAAGGCCACTTGTCATTACATACGAGACTTCACATTTTATTTTAAGCTCTGTCCCTCTTACAGCAGCATATCACTCTTGATCAGGAGGAGGGGGGGGGCGGGCGGTGTGAAGCATTTTTTTCCAGCGTCTCTTGCAGGGACTGAAGAAAAACAGCACTGCCATTGTTCTGAGTCCCATCATGCTTCAAAATTAATACTACGTCATACACTGACTTCTGAAAGATAAATATGCCTACCAGATGGTACAAAAGTGAACACATGTGTAGCCAGAAATCACTAGGGCTTTTTATCCTTTTTCAGAGTTATTCTTTTTCAGGCTCCTATACTAGTCTGAGTCTTGGGGTGGGGGAGAAGGGTGAAAATAAATCAAAAAATATCAAGATGACAACAAAAGCTCCTTCAGAACACCTGAAGAAGTCTACCTTCTTGCAATATACTCTGCAACATTATTACAGTACCTAGGAACCCTAAAACCTGATCAGAATTTTCATGGAGGTAAACAATATGTTAACTTTTTCTATGCTGAAACAATACCAGATACATAGGATCACCCACGTGACTAGCTGTCCACCACAAACCTGAACTTGATCACAGCTTTAAGCACAGCGTACTTAAGCAAACTCCACATTTACCAGCATATAGACAGTGCTGGCCAGAATGGTGATGGGAACTAGAGGTACAGGGTCCTTTTCATCAGCTACAGATGGACTTTTAAAATCAGAAAAATGACACTGACTTCCTCTGAAGCAGTTGCCATGAGTTTTGGAAAAGAAGGATCCCCCACCCTGCTTCCTTCCCCTTTGTAAAACACTCATCTTTCACCAGCTGTCCACTTCCCTCCCCACCATCATCAAAAACTAAGTTCACTTCTATTAAAAACAGTTTTCATACCTTTGAATCAAACCTGATTACAGACAACAGTATTGAAGTTTCTCAACGGTCAGGTAAACTACAATTCACACACCTACCTATACTAACAGCCTTCCATTCTGTGCTTCTACTGAAGTTTTCCTTACTTAGGAAAACTCCTTACTCATACTGTCATACATTAGAAAACAACCTCCTTTCATTTGACTTACCACGTCACTAGGAAGTCACTTCACTACTTCTGTGCCATTTAGTTTTACATTGCCAATCTTCCCTTTAAGATTATTTTTCTTAACCCACTAATATCTGCTTCCTTGGTGATTTTTAATATTCAGTAATGCAGCTATCCTGAAAACTCTGACACAGATCGTTCTAGACTAGTTCTACCCTTCATTATAGATTTTCTAATTAAACTTAACATTCCTTAGTGCCTAAATTTTTGGACGTTCCTCAAAATCACATGACCTCCTTAACTATACAGGGCCCTTTGAAAGGTCACCATAGTTTCTCTAAGCATCTGTACAACACTGTAAAGGCACACTCCTTTCTGTCTTACATTCTACAGAGAACTGTAAAATAAGAACATTTTAAGAATGATGTCACAGACCTTTCTGAGCCCTAAGGAATATGCTTTTTATAAATATTCTCTAATTCTTTCTCCAGAGTGTAAGTTTACAAGGTCACTAGCACTCAGGTACTATCAACCTTTGTTGTGGTTCACAATCTGGTGGTGATGTATTCTTTCCTGATCTTGTTCTACAGTGTTAATCAAACCAGGAGTCCTGCGGCAGAGCTGAGCTGCAGTATTTTTTTCCTAACACTGGTTTTGTGAGAGCAATGCTCAGATATCAAGCCATATGAAATTTCTAGGGCTTGTTTTCTTATTATTCTTATTTAAAGAAGCCACAGTAGCACAGACACCAAGCAATGCAGAAATAGCCCTTGGAATCCTACTACCCATCTCAATACTTGACTGTGAACCTTCTTCCACCTTGCCATCTGTATTCTTCATGCAGATTTAAATAGTAAAAAATAACCTGTCTGCCGCACAACATACACAAGTAAAATGCATTAAACCAAAAGATATGTTTATCAAAGACTTCCAAAAGAGAAATATCCCAGTTGCAAGAAACAACATCTATTTCCTAGACATTGTTAGGTTCTGATGATAGACATTTTCTGAGAGAAGTGTTTAGAACAAGTTTCCTCATCGCAGTACACTGAAAGCTTTGACATTTAGTGTTAGCTTAAGGCTTCACTGCAAGCATGTTTCAGTCGTCTTTTCCCTATGACGAGCATTTAATGTTTATGGCAATGCTGTCCTTTTAGCCCCTGTGTAACATCCAAGAAGAACTGTTGCTACGGGGCTAACAAGTTGGAACTGTGCATCTCAAACAGTGACAAGAATCCTGAATTTATATACTGTACACAGAGAATTTTACCTCATCAGTGAGACCAAAAAAAAAAAAAAAAAAAGGAAGCCTGAGAAGAAACATATGCAAGCTAAAATGGTGGCACGCATTTTTGATAACGCACTAAATTATTTCCTTCCAAACCCGTGATTCCCAGAGCCTGGATTTTTGAAGTCATGACCAGACAGTCTCAGGGCAAACGGAGGCCTGAGAATTAAGAGAATTAAAAACATCTTCATTCAAAGGCCATTTTGAGAAACCAATTGCATGCTTCTATATATAGCTATTCTCTATTCTTTAAAGCAATAAAGAAGTAACTTTTACTTCTGTTTTAATCAAGAAGGTAAAGTAGTAATTTACAACTCATAAGACTTCAGCTTTTAAGAAATCACCATATTTAAAGAATTCAAAACGTAAAGAACAATAAGGGTGAGATCACTAAAAAAAAAATTTACTAAAATGCTAGCCCTGTGGGCTTAACATAAAAACAAAATACCTGTCCAGCATCAGGAACATCTTAGAGCAGAAGTTTGTCACAGAAGTATCTCGTAAGTTACAATGTGTTACAGATATAATGTAATAGAAACAATAAGCAGGACAGGAGACAAAACCAATTATTTTTTATTTTAAATATTGACATGGCTTTACAGTCAGAAATAATTCTTAAATTATTAGATCTTCAAAGGAGTTTCAAGAAGACTACATGCTAGTCCTTGCCATTAACCTTTTATCCTCAGTATAGCCCATTACTACCTGTCCTGTACCTACAGTTCCACATAACCACCAGGGAATAACATTCCTACAAAATCTCACCAGCACTTTTCCACTTGTACACTGCTGCACTTAGGTAAAGCATACTGGCGGGAGAAGGTTGCCACATCTTCTGAACTGGAAGTTATTTAGGAGTAGTCATTGTTATTAAGTGTATTTATTAGTCTGACAACCTGCTGTTATCAGACCAAAATAAAAAAAAAATAAAAATACATATGCACCAATTAAAAAGAAATATATAAATCAGTTCTTGTATGCTAAAAATCAAAGAAAACATGCCCGTTTTTTAGAAGACAAGAACTTGCTCTTATTTTCAGTGTGCTAATGGGGGAAGTGATTAATAAGGAGAAACATGAAAATACAGATTATGTTTGTAGACACAACATCACAGCAAATTACTAGAGTTTGAAATTACCACTTACCAAAATCTACTCTTGTTAGTATGCACTGCATTGGATGGTCAGTTGTATGCCTTGTCGTCGTTGCACCACTTTCATAACAAGTTGCACACAGATCGTAATCGTAGCAAATTAAACACTTGTATCGGCGACCTCGAAAATTTCCTTTTAAACATGCATCACAGCTGACACCTGTGAACAAATAAAATTGCTTTAAAACAGCAACAAATGCACTTTTAAAATAAGAGGCAGGTTTGTTGCTATTGCCTCTGAACAACTAAAAGGAGCCAGCCATCTCTGACATGTACAGCTCACACAAGACTCAATTTTTAAATGTATTTATGTCTTTAAAAGACACTGCTTTCCCAAAACTAGAATCTTGAATTCTTGAAGTAAAATAAGGGTAAACTCAAGCACCTGAAATAATAATAGATTAAGTTATAAAATCGCTTTGTATGCACCTTCCTACAGGCGCCTTTACCTGGTAGTATTGAATAGTATTTTGACTGTTCAGTTACGAAACTTGGGCCAAACACTCTTAAAAGCTAAACAGTATGATCGGCTTAAAAGCCGATTGAGAAGAAAAACCAACAATGAGCAAACCAACCACTGACAAAAATCCACTAGCTGTTCAGCCTTTACTTTCACACTTCCTAATACTTTCAATTCCAAAGACCACCATAACCATTCCCGACATTTTGTGTGGGGTAGAAATTAGGATCTTTTTCCATTTTAAATAACAGAAAAAAGTTAAGGTGTTTTTTTGAAGTTAGGCTGCATCAGTTCTCTCCACCCTATTTCCTTCTCAAGCTCAATCTTTGCACTGTAAGGTAGTCACACTGCATGTGTCAGAGAAAGGCTTGATAGCTTCCAAAGGTTTTCATTTTTCTCTGTGTGCCTTCAGTTCTTAGTTACTTAGTTAACTGCAGAAGTGTCATCATCTTGTAATCTATCAAGTCTAACATAAACTTCCTTCAATTGCAGTCACAAATAAGGGCCTCCACAAAACAAACCAGTGTGTACAATTAAGACAGGATTTTGATCAACATCATCTTTCAGCATCAGCTTAGACATGTTCTTAACAGCTTGGTACAAGTAGAGACAATTTTAGAGAAATAAAACTGCCAGAACTAAATAGTCACATTAGTCATCCCTCTATATTTTAAGCCTAATTACCAGAGGACTGGTGTTAATTACAGGATTTTTTTTTTTTTTTTTTGCTTTTTTTTTGTTGTGCTACTCCACGCTGTGGCATTTGAATAGAAGCTTTACCACACATAATACAGGAATGCAACAATATGTATTTTCTTTTAAATCTCTGCTGCTTCTTCAAACAACTGCATCATCACATTTAGATGAACAGTGGACAAAATTATTTTATCACTTTTTTCTTTAGTTTCTTTACCTACCAGGGATAGCTTAAGGCATTATCTAATCATTTCTAATGTCTAAGCACCATGCTTATATGAATACTGAACCTATTTCTTCCGTTGCCTCACTCAGTATCTACTTTGAAAGCGTCACTTTACATGGAAGAGTGAAAATATTTCCAGAATCTTTGTAAATAGCCTCAAAGAACTACATTTTGAGGATGGCCGTGTTACCATCTTCAAAGTTGTTTTTTTTTAATCTTTCTCACTTGACATGCTTTTCTCTGAAGTTTCATCCATAAACTCTGAAGGATCTGTAACAATCTTTGGTAATTTGGACACTGAGAGCTACCTAACTTCTGAGTATACCTGCTTGTTAACTCCATAGAACGAATTTTATTGTTTCAGTCAGTTTGTTCACCTTTTTTTTTTTTCCATATAGAGATGTACAAAATTTTACCTATGCAGTACCCGTATCTCCCCAACAATGCATACTATACGCAAAACACTTAGCAGTTATTGGCAGCACTGCAAGCCTTTTTGTTGCCTACTAAACTTTCTAGAAAACAGTTGATCAGCAAGTTAGAGATCACACTGAGATGAGCAGACTAATTCAACCTGGAACCCATGTCAGACACTAACAGCTCTCCAGATGAAGTAATAAGCCATGGTTCTCCAATAAATCTTTTTCCCCACACTTTTTTCCTTTAATCTCAAAACAGTTGATTTAATGCAGATGTCAGCTTCTTTGCAACAGTCAAACTCCTCCTGTCACATGTTCTTTCAAACATCTAGATTGCTCCTACTTGAAGACAAACATGTTTCATTTTCATGTTTTCTTCATGCCAGTACTTCTCCATATCATTCCGAACTGCAACCCCCATACACTTTGTGATATTAACTTTGGAGAAATTCAGTCACAAACATAAGTCACAATATAGTGTTTGTATTTGAAACTTAAGAACATTTCCAGCAGAAATGTACAAGAAGGTCTTCAAATAACAGATGAATTTTGCTTCATATGATCATTTATCAGAAAGTCTACGATCTGAGGCGAACAGAAGAATTAACATTAGCATAACACATCGCTATGGCTGGTGAAGCCAGACCAAGAGAACAAAGTTACAGAGACAGCATGCTTTCTACATCTCCCAAGGTTAATGCTTTGCTACAACTACCACATCCTCCCTTCCAGAAGCAGGCTGACAGCAGGAGATGTACCATGTTACTTTCATACTCTTCTGTGCAGCAGAGAATGAAAACCACAGAAGGGAAAATTATAATTAAATTAAAAAGCCTCTGTTTGGGAGCTAAACCCATGCTTAAATCCCCAGACTTCCCCCTGAATCCAGTAGGACCTCTTTTCCAGAAGTTACATCACTTATTCTTCCCCTTTTACAACAGTCTCACCAAAGTCAGATCCATTAGTTTTTTTCTGTTCTTCTTCAACCTATTACTTGGCTGCCAAAACCTCACCCATCTATCCATCCTGGGATCTGGAAACTGAAATACCCAAATAATCTCCTCCCATCCTGTTCTTTCTACTAAAATAAATACTTATTTCCTTATCAAAGCTTTGGTTTTGTTTTTCATTTTTACTACTTCAATCTTTACATCAACTGAAATTCCAGAAGTTCATTTCTTTTCCCTGCACAAACCCCAAACACTGAAAGATAACATATTCCAGTCAGCACAGCATGTCTTTTACGAGACATCTATCCAACATTAGCCTGCGTTTACCTTAAATTTGCAAATACAGCAGGTATTTTACAGATTCAAGAATGTCAGATCAAACTGGATGCATCCCTATTTATCACTAGTTTTGAGAAGAAAACATGCTCTGGAGGGGTTTACTTTGAGGCGGGGAACAAAAGCAAACAATCTACCAAAAGAACCTGAACAATGTGTGACAAGGATTTAGATAGTCAGCATACATTTCTTACTTGCACCAAATGCTACTGACAAAAGAATCCTTGAATGAAATCCTATTAACCCCGAATGAATTGCTATTCAAGGAGAACTTCTGATTCACCTTTTGCAACGCAAGGATTGGAATAATTAGAGCAAGAAACATCTATTGTAATTACAGATTATATTTTCATTATCATAGACGTGGCTTCCTCAAATTTTTTTCTGCTTTGTTATTGCTATACACATACATGTTATGCAGTGTGTGTGGGTATCACGTCTGATTAAAACCTTGCTGTTCACTGACAAACAATGTGGAGTTTTTTAATGCCACACTGTTCCACTAGAGGGTAGCATTGTGCTAAAAGCCTAAGGAGTTTTGGTTTACTTTACCTTTAATTCTCAAACTTCAAGTGCTGAAAGTTTCTTCAGCAGTATCCCCTTGCAATATCAACAATCTCTCTAGCTTCACATTTTGTGTGAAATACATGAGATATTTAACAGTCCCATTAATAAAACATGTTTTACCGCTTCTATACAAAATTCATACCACTTTTACGTCAAATCATGCCACAAGTTCACCTAATCCAGGCCAATGACTTCAGGGAAGATACTATCACACAATCATTTTATATGTAGCATGCCAAGTAGTGATTTTAAAAAAAACACAACACAAAACCACACAAACCACACAAACCACACAAACCACACAAACCACACAAACCACACAAACCACACAAACCACACAAACCACACAAACCACACAAACCACACAAACCACACAAACCACACAAACCAACCCCCCTCCCCAGCACCTTTCATACTTTGATCATGACAGCCAAATACAATTTGCTCTTATGACATAGAATTGTTTTTACTAGGAATTAACTAAAATGAAAGCAACTTCTCCTGGGTTTAACAGAGACCAAAGGGAGTACATAATCTGATTTCATAATGGAGAGAATAACGCTGGATAGACGTGTAGTTCAAATACCACATATATCAGGATTAATTAGTTTTTACAATTTCAAGTAAAGCTAAGGTATAACATCAATTAAAGTGTCCTGAATGTCCCAAGCCATTACTGCCTTGTATAGATACCCATTTGTAACAGAGCAAGGGGGTTTTTTCCCCCCTTTGTCCTCCTCTTATACTATGGGTAATCATCATAATAATAATATTAAAAGCCCAATAATCTGGCCTAGATAAAAATGATCTGAGAAAGCGTGGAGAACTCAGCAGTTTTTTTTTCTTATGAAGAACACATGGTCAAAAATAACGTATACAGAGACACTGGAATGTGTTCCTGCTTCAAACAATGTGAGTTGCTAAACTTTATCAATACTTTGGATGTATCACTTAATTTTTAGAAATTACAGAGAAAATGCCATCCACTAATCACTAGAAAACATTTAAAACACATATGAAGCCTGCATCTGAAGTATTCAAACAGCGAAGACAGCAATATTTAACTCCTGAGAGCAGTATTTAATCCTTGTGCTATCCCTGAGAAGTAAACTCCTTTGTTTTAGCAATACATTGAAGACACTACATTCAAGGGCAGTTTCACCATTTAACATTCCTGTCAGCAGCTAAATGACCAAAACCCAATCTTCTGGCCTGTAATTCAGGTACTGTTTTTAATTCATCAGTGCTCAGAGTGAGGATCACTGAATTTCTTTAATGTCCAACATAAATACAAAACTAGCCCATCAATGATTTCTTCTCCAGAATGAAAGTGCCAGTTACTCAAGCATTTCTTCTTACGTTACATGAAGTACTGAAGGGGTTCACCCTTCTCCAAGACTGACAGAATTACATGCAGGAGTATCACTAAATTTCAAGGGGAGTGGACAAACTTTAAGGTTTCTACCTTTCAAAATTACTTTTCAAAAACCGCAACTTAAGCAGGCAAGTGAAAATTAAAAAGTCGTGCTGCCTGCCTCTTCTGTGGTACAAAAGGTTGCAACTTGTGCACTACATTTCATTTTTATATTCTGAAGATCATAAGTAACACTACTTTTAACATGCATCTGATACATTTCAGTGTAACATGCTCTTTCAGTATTTGTTTGTTGTTTTGTTTTTCTTTTTTTTTTTTTTTTTTTTAATAAATTTGCTCGAAATCAACTATCTTATCTATAGTACATGCCATGTGGCAACCCCAGGGAATAAAGCAAGATATTCTACTTAAGCGGTTCGGCTGTTTCTAAGACTGACCATAGGAAAATATAAGCCATTTGATAACATTAAAAAAAAAGAAATGCCAAATATTTCTCACTGTAACAGCCTCATCTCTTAATGCAGACTACTGCCTAATTTGAGAGGTTAATTTCTAGGAACAGAAGCTTCTGTTGTTTCTGTGAAAATTTCACCAGAAATTCAGTGAAACCATAAAATTTCGATTTTTGTTTACCTTTTTCTCACGTGTTTGCTAAAGCAGATTGTGAAAAAAAACCATCTAGAAGACCTACAACACAGAGTATACTCCATCACCCTTGCAGGTGCAAGTGCTGAACAGAAAAATCACACACCATACCCTTGAAGTAACTAAAAAGGTCCATCCCCTCACACATCCTGTGTGCAACAGGGCTGAACATGCACTGTCTTCCTATACAGAAGAAGCAGCAGCCAGACCAGCATGTCTGCAAAAAGAACTAGTAGGATTAAAGCTGCAGGCAGAGATGATACTGACTTGGAACTGGAAAGAAAGGGGGGAGGAAAGGGGGGGAAATCAGGCCTACGTTAGACCAGAAGGGCAAAAAGGCTTTTGTTTTCTGAACAGCACGCCTCCTTCCTCTCCAGAGTATGGAGTAGAAACAGACCCCCAAGTTTTTGCACCTCCCTGTCATCAGCAAGTTTCATGAAGCCCACTTGCATAGTGTCTGGTACTTGTCTAGAGCTGGTTTAAAAAGAAAGAATTGAGCAGTACGGCTGGCCCAGCAAATTCCAGCCTTGGTCCTAACACATAAGGATCAGTCAGCCTGCTACCAAAAATAGTTTTTCCATTTTTGCTTTTGCATCACAAATTGTCAAGTTACACACAGAATGGTTTCAATGATCTAGGGCATCAGGAACAAACTATTAGTAAGCACTGCAAAACATGCTCAACACTACGCGGGCATCATGCGGGGGGTGGGGGGCGGGGGGAGAGATGGCTCCCCACAGCAACAGTCACCTGCCTTTCCCGTGAAACTGTCCTTTTCTCTCTGGAATTCCCTGCCTCATTCGTCACATCTTCCAATTCTGACACCACAACAAGAACCTCTTACAGCTGACTGCCTCATATCTCTGTATCAGATGTGCAAAGAATACACATCTCTCTCTATTCCATCCTCTAGGCAATCAGGAAGGAGCGTCCCAGACGCAAACTAGTATCTGGCCAGGTAGTTAAACTTATTATCTTAAGGCCTACGTGCAAGGGGTCAAATAAAGTTGCACTAGTTAGCTTCATTTTGCTGCTTCCTAACTTGAATTTATAACTTTTATAAATCAGTCCAATCATTTCTATTTGTTTACACAAATTATTCTAATAATGTAGTACTAAAATCAGCCGAAGAACAAGACGACCATTACCACCATTTGTATTTCCCCAAAACACTAACAAAAAAATCACTGAATACTGAAAAAGCCCCTCAATATCTCTTCTCCAGATCCAACCTTGAGAGAAAGGCCACAATAACTAAATGTAACAAGTAGGGCTGTTTTTACTCCTTCGAAAATCATACTGGAATGCTAACAAAGTATTTGTAGTTCTTCAACATCTTAAGAAAAAAATGCCTAAGTAGTCTTACTTTAGGATTTACTACTCTCACGGGCAGGTTCTAGACATCTCACATGTATCGATCACACTGCCCAGTAGATGGCAACCCATGACACCAATGACATCTATACAGCAGGTCTGAGAACAGCTTTGCCACCATTAATGCAAATATAAACAGAGTGAACATTTTAATTTTTAAAATAGATCCCAGAAACACTGGTGGTTTCACTACCACCTTAGCTGAAACTGGCTGAAAGAGAGATGTTGTTTTCTTACAGCCCCAGGTGGATGACATTAACAGTCAACTAGTAAACTCTATGCATGCAGCTTTCTTTTAAATATCACCTTTTAAAAAAAATTTCCAACCAAACAACGAAAATCAATATGAATTTATTGATCACAGTCCAAAAATCTTTGTAGAGTTCATTTGCTCAACTATCAAATCACTGAAAAAAGGAGACACTATACAAATACGTCTGTTAAGATGTTTAAATCTTGCTCATTTATTCTGATCTGAAATAGGCCAAAATAGGTTCTGTACAAGCACACACACATAACCTCAACTGGTTCTTGTCAATATTAAACATATATTCTGTCTACACAATAAAAAGAGCAATGACTTTTGTCGTAAACATTTTACATAAAAATCTGCAGATTCATTCATCTCTCTAAATATACTGCTGGGACACCATGCACATAAACCAGAAACTGCTCTAGAGGCTGCTGAAAACTCTGGACTTACTATCTGCCTATGACGCAAAAAACCTACTTCCCTGACAAGCTAGGTGGAATACCTTCCGATCCTCCGTAACAGAGGACAAACTTGTCTACATTGACAAGACAGACAAAATAATGCACACTTCTGTGCCAAAATACAGAAAGCAAGCACGAATGAAAAAAGAGTTTTAACAAGTTCATAGGAGCCCTGGGAAACTCCTTCGGCAAAGATAAGAAAGCAGCTGTGGGAGACCAGTTCTCAAAAAACATTTTTAACTAGTCTACCCTGTTTCTGTCTGAGGAATTTTATTAGCAAAATACAAATCTGGAATCCACCTTTACTGGAGCAGAGCTATTATGTTTGAAACCTCCTACAGTATTTGCTATGCCTTTTCTTTTCTGTTTTATTACTTTTGCAAGTTACTGCAAACACCACAAACCAGAAACAAACCACGTTCTCCAGATATATTAGACAAAGAAAAAAACTATTAGTTACTGACAATCTAAAAAGTGTTTTCAAGGCTTCAATACCCTGATCAGACTCTTCACTAACTCTTCCTTAAATTCAGAGAAAACTAGGTTACAGTTCTAAGTCCTGGCCTCCTACAGCACAAAGATGTTTTCACTCAGAGTACCACAGAGTTCTATATTTTCAACAAAAAATGTCAAGTATCTTCTCTGAATAGAGTGTTACACTTAACGTATCTAAACATTTAGAAATGAGCAGAATTCTTAACCTGTCATGAGAACTGACTGACAGTGAAAGGTTTTGCCAGATACGGTTAAGACTTTCAAAGTAGAACTAGAAACAGTGTATATTGCAAGGATTTTTGATCAAGCAGATTTGGATTTCTAATTTAATATTTGATACTCTCACATGTCTCTTACCATTCAATTAATATAATTTAATTCGACCATGAAAACCATCACAACATGAAAGCCTGATAAAGTACTGTAAACACATCAAAATTAAACAAATTACAACGTATTTATCAGAGTGCAGAAAGTTTGTAATGTGGCAGCAAATGGAACTGGCACCAGGCATGACACTTACTTAACAACTCTCTTCAGCTGGAAAATGGCAAACAGCATGTGAATTCTATTAACAGAAAAATACTTAAACTAAGGCAGCTGTAAACAGCGTCAGAGCAAGAAAACAACAGTAACAGCACTGGGCTAAATCCTGTATCTAGTAAAATCAATAGCAAAGTTTCTCACTTAACAGGACAGGACCAGGCTCCTGAGTTTCTTTCAGGACTAAAGAGACAACAGAAATACTGATATCAGTTAAACACCAACTGAAAGAAAACTGGCCTGGTTAGAGGAATATCACAGAGAAATTAGGTTTTTAGGTGTAAGAAACATGAAGAAACATCTAGAAAATCCTAAAAAGAACCTAAACAGCAGAACTGACACTCCTCTGTTGAGCTCTGCAAGAATTAAGAGGTAGTCTTCTCAGACAATAAGCCTTTACATATTTTAGTTTAGAGTGTTACTTAAGAAGAGTGACAAAAAAAACGAAAAACAAGCATGGAGAACATGACACACACATCCAATCAGGCATGGGTGAGAACCGGCTCAGCTGAGCAGGGAAGTTGAAGTGCTTTGACTCATAGTCTCGACTCCTTTTTCTATGAGCCACTGTTTCAGGCATGTAAGAGAAAAAAAACCATGAATACTCAACACACCTGGCAAAGGCAAAATTCATCAGTTTTCCTTGTAAATTCTTACCTTTGCAAAAGCTTAGCTGAAATTAAATACTCTATTTAGGTACACCCTATGCATAGCTCTGGTGTCTGGAATACACGCTCAGCTTTACTTCCTTTTGCACCATCAGGCTCACTCCCGATCCTCTTATACTTAAACATTCCCCAAATATTCAAACGTGACAAACTTTTATCCCCTGCAGCACAGAGAAGAAGTACAATTTAGCACAGGCAGCAATGTAGGAAGGAGGCAGCACTGGCTTGGGCAACCACAGAGCTAGAAGTGAAAGACACAAGTTTTCACGCAGCAAGTGTTCCAGCTCTCACAGTAATGCCTTGTGATTACAACATGTCTCACAATAGCTGAGACTTACAGTAAAGACTCACACAAGGTGGCCTGGAAATACACAAGACTTTTCATGTCAGGAAAACACAACAACAAAGCAGCTGGGAGAGAGAGGGAAAGAAGAAGTGGTTCTCCTTTTCACTAACGAAAGCAGCGATGTCTGATACATGGCAGGCAGCCATACCTAGATTCCTCCCTATCACCCAGCTTAAGTTTACAGAGAAGAGCATAAGAACAGTTTCAAACTTACAGTCTGCTTTAAAAATCACCACTTTGAATGGCACCACAATGTCATAAAAGTAATTTATCTTTCCTTAACACCACTAGAGGTCTAGGAACTTGTAAAAATAATTGAGTTTCTCTGAACACAAGACAGAGTGATAATGTAGATTTATTTTAAAAACTGGCAACAGGAGGTTAAAAACCTACAGTATACTCATTTAAGTAGTAGCAATGTTCTACCCTGGGCTTTCTCAGGCATTTTTCTTACTATGAACATAAACAGACTGCCTTGGCAACCACTTTTACTCCCACTGTTAGAGAGAACAGCTTCTCAGGCTGATAACGTGCCTGCAGAAACTACAGTTGCTTCTACCTGAAAGCTACACCAGAAAAGTGCTGTGGGAAACACAGTATCCTAAAGCAAAAAAGGTTTCATGCCTGCTTCAGTCAGGCTTTGAGTTTGTTCCATTCCTCTCTCCCCTTCTTTCAGATTCTTCAGGGCACATACTTCTTTGCTAATTGCTCATACGTACCCTGGATTGGCAAGTCAGCCATTTGCCAGCAATACCCAATGCCTATCTTCCTCTTTCTTCCTCTCATTAGGAAGAGTTTCATTTAGCTTTATTACTTGTAGTTTCTTTTTTCTTCTCCTCTCATACAATATGCATAAAGAACCAAAGATATCAGAATATTACCTTTTGAATACTTCCCTGACAGTCCCATCCGTCCTTTACACATATATACAACTTCTGAGAATAATTTACTAACCACCCTATTTGAAAATGAGTCACATCATTCTCCTAGTTTTCAATCTATCACCATACACTAAAAGCCATCACTGATTTCTAGATCACAGTTCATGAATCTTCAGTACTTAGTCTTTTTACTCTAATTAACTCTATCTCTTAAAAGAAACTTTTTTTTATTTAAGAAAAACTGCTTTAAAAAAATATTTCTGTTCAAACCTATCCTCAAAGTAAAACTGATTTTCAGGAAAAACACTAGACAATTGAATTTTTAATCCAACACACTAAAAAGGAAAGCATCACTTGGGAGAAGTATGAAAAAAGAAATTGCAAGCCTGTAAAACAAGGTAAAAAGGGATGAATTTAATGTAGAAAACATGAAGTATAAGTTCACCAGCTTCATTATTATTTTGCCATAAAATCCCAATCATATTAAGAAATTTAAGGACAGGAAGGGAGAGTTAATTTTTATTCCTAGAACCGAAAGCAGTCACCTGCAATTTCAAAGAGAAAAAACAATCTCTATTTGTATCTGCATGGAAACTGAAGATACAGTAAGGTGAGTATTTAGAGCACCTATTTTCAGTTGGAGGGGGAAACAAGAACTCTGAACAAAGCAATCACTGTGGTTTCAGTGCAACTGTTTTGTTGCAGGTAGAAACACTAAAAAGGCAGAATAAAGACCAAAAAATGAGATTTTTGTTCTACCGTGCCAAAACTCACATCTCTCAAATCCTCACGTTAAATTTTAATGAAGCAAACTGCCAAGCACTCTGACTTACACCACAAGAGTCAGACAGGTACAATTCCCATCACCTTGCTTCGGACAAAAGCCTTCTGCATCCCCTCATCCTTACTCTGAACAGGAGACAGTCACAGTCATCCAACCCTTGCTATAGGACAAAACATTCAGAATTAAAAAATGTCAAAAACATTTGGAAAACTGCATTTGCACAAAGGTTCAGTCAGACATAAACAGTCTAAAACTTACAGCTGCAGAGGAATACTTAGTATAGGAATCTAATTTAACAATTGAATGACAACTACCAAAACAAAACAAAACAAAAAATCTTATTTCCCACAAGTTCTAAAAATTTTGAAATTAAGCTTTGACAAAAAACATTTTCTAAATGAAAATAAAAGACAGCAATTTAGAGAGATGTCTTTCTTCATTTGCTGAACTGCAAGAATAAAGCAGGTGCCTAATAATACAGCATTTTATCAAAACAGATAAAACATACTTCATAATTTCAGAAACAAGAAGAGGGAGCGTCAAAACCCATTAAGTCTCACTACTGCTTACTATAGGCTCAGATGCCCTGCTGCGGTTACAAAATGCACAAAACAGTATTTTAAGGATAAGGGAAAAGTCGACTGTACAAACAAATCTGATAGATCTTCAGCGAAAGTTTTTCAACTATTAGAAAAAAAAAATTGAGTTCTATAATATAAAGATACTACTGAAGAAAACCTAGATAATGAAGCTGAGGAAGGTGGAGACACCAGAGATTTTCACTGTTTTACTTCAACTTCTGCATCTTGGAAGCAGAGACATAGGGCATTCATAACGCTGAAAACCACAACTTTTTCTTTACATTTTCAGACTAACTTATAACCTCTGTTCTGTTTCGCACTTGACTCCACTCGAATTCCACACAGAAAGGTAGTTTTTGCCCACTGAACTGCTCAGCTATTTCAAGTTCTCAGATGTTTATGAGCAAAAACACTCATACTTGCATCGTCTGTAGTTAGGACCTTCTTTAAACACATAAATACTTTAAAGACTGCCTCACTGCACACTGTGTTTGATTCTCAAGTTTGATTTGGGAATGCATGTCAAACATGCAACTAGTTTTACCACAAAAATAGCACAGCCTTCTAGCCTACAGATACCCATAACTGAGGTTGGGTATGAGTGAAACTATCTATTTACCTTAGCATTCTTCAAGGTGGTGTCACTGGGGGGCACGGATGCACAGAGACCTTCAGCCCATTCAGCAGAACAGAATGTCCACACTCCTGGTACAACTTAAAGCCAAATTTTATTTTAACAGGCTTTCTGAGCTCTCTATTGACTGTTACCACACGCCAGCTCCTACAGGAAACAGTAAGCATTAACTACTTTCCTTCCAGACTCTTCCACATGTGCTAGAGCTGGCAGCTACCTTACACTTCACTTACCTCTCAGCAGACCAATGAAACTCAGAAGCAATTCAGACTCATACCTTCCCAAAGTTTACAATTCTACATTAATTTTTCTGGAAGAAAAAGGTATGACACTGTACCTGAAATACTGTCCACATATAACGTATTTCACAGGTAAAGTTTTGACGCTTTTTTTGGATTTGCAGACATCTTTCACTACAGGTAAGAGACCCACATACAGCAACTTAGAACCCAGGGTACAGCCATTCATGAAAAATTGTACACAATTTTTCTTGTGTACAATCAGAAGAAGCCTTAGAATTGTTGCAGGAGGGAAACAAAAAGATTCACAACTGTATTACTTACACACAACTTCTTTAGCCTTCTTTACCCCTAAGGTCTGCTTCATCTTGAATATAAGTAATCAGATCATTCAAAGTATTTCCTCTGTAGTTTCTCATTTCTGAGACATTCCTCAGAGCCCCAGCAGCTTCTCTACAGTTCCTGGATTAACTGGAAGAAACTACAGTATGGACCTTTACAATTGCAATACACTGCCAAGATCTCCAAATGCTTAGCACTATGAAAAAGCGTGCAGGCAGTGTCATCTTACACATTAGGGACATGTAATGCAATGTCGTATTACACAAATTAAGAAAGTGTCTGCTTTCTTTAAAAGCATTAATTTGTGAATAGGGACATTAGAACAAAGGAAAAATAGGTTTGGAAGAAGCTCAACACAAAGTTTAATGGAAGCACTACAAACAGTATTCATCAGCTGCTGATATGAAATACTTCCTCTGAAAAAATACATCATGGTATTCCTCAAAGCTAGAGTCTGGAGTCCTGCACCTCAATCAATTATCACCCCAAAGTACTTTATTCTTGGCCAGATAACTGTATTCTGGCATGTAATTCTCAACAATCCTCTCCCTTCAGCTTTCTCGGTGAATTCCCAATGCTTCCAGGAACAAAATATTAACTGCGCTTTGAAGTACAATGAGAATGACACCTCCCAGTAATTGGCTCCAGTACTTAAGAGCTGGACAATATCGTAACAGCCTACAAAACAGCCCCAAAATCTATTAAAATCCTCCATTCATATTTTTTTTAATGTGACAGCATCAGTTAAACTTGAGAATTTGCATCCTGCAGATCCTCTGCTTCAATAAACTTCAGGCAGCACTTTGGAATGACAAAAGAATGTTACCTACAGCAACCTCTACCACTACAAATCTGACTAATAACAGTCAATTATTCTAAGGAATCTTCACTTATAAATCTTCACTATAAAGCCACTCTTCTACAGCAAAATCTCAAGCTTTTTTCTCCGCTCCTCACAAAACTCTTCCAGAATAAGGAACACTTGGCACACTGTCAGATGCTGCCTGGCAATTCACAGGCCTTATGCCAAAACAACCTGGGAGAAGATACTCGCAGATCATAGCATCCATTCTTTCTGCATTCAGGAGGGCAAATAGGTTCATTCCACCCTTGCAGTTTACCAAAACTGAAGATAACCAAGAGAGAAGAGAGCTGGAAAATGTATCTGATCTCCTCCTGAGTCAAGACACTTTGCACAGCTTCTAGTCTGTCTTCTTAAATCTGTAAGGTATCTAATTAATATAATTAACAATTAGAAGTCTAAACAATAAAAAAAATTGGTCATAGTTTAGAGCAGAAGTAACTAACTTCCATCTGTACAGTTAGAGATCAAACTACACTACTGACATTTTCATCTTACCAGAACAGTACAAACAATAGCAGGGGATAGGTATGGAATTAAGATCATCTGAGCTACCTTATGCACATCGAGATTAAAAAAAACGTTCAGTCATGACGTAGAAATGCTCTGCACGATGCTCTGCATTCTCTACAACTTACTTCTGCAAAGCTTAGGTGTCTTTCTTGAAGGGCATCCTGAATTCTCTTTCCGAATCTTACCTCACTTTCCACAGCTAGGTTTAGGGAGAAAGTCTACTCTGGACACATGAAAAATAACACTAACAATAATTCAAGAGTTGAAGTTAGTGGCCTTATTAACTTTTGGAAAGTAAAGAGATAAAGTCAGAAGAAACTTTGGAAACTGCAGTAGTAGAACTATGTCTGTCCAGTTGTGACCTATGTTCCACACCACTATTACTTTTGGTGAAGCTGCTCTCACAGATGCCATTTCACCATTGAATCATAAGGTGCTTCTCACTACAGAAATTTTCCACTTGCAGAGACAATCCACACCTCAACTTGCACACTGATATACACATAATACCTGTACACTAAACACCGTTTGTGTTAGGCATATCTCATCAATACTGCCTATATTAAAAGCATGTGCAAATATTTGCAATTCAAACATCTGCTTTTTTTGAAGTGAAAGTGAGGTGACGGTATCCTGAGCACAGACAAGCCTTTGTGCCCAAACCACAGATTTCTTCCAAGCTAATTTCATTCAACTACCACAAAAGAAAGTCCAACTGACAAAGGTTTATAGTCAGACTCCCAGCAGTTTCAAATTCATTACAGGTAAACACCAATTTCTAAGCATGTACAGCTAATACACACACAAACTGATAAGTTACACAAGAAGTCTATTAACAGTAAAACCGAACATCGTTTCTTACCAGAATTATTTATTTGGAAGTAAAGACAAGTTACTGACAATCACACACGAAGTCCTTACGTGACTGTATCCTAACGCATTTCTGACCTTGAAAATCTTGCATCGTCCATTGCTGCTGGAGCTAGGATACTTGGGATAGGTACCCAGAGAATAACACCCACCCGTTTAACAGCCCACAGTACTGCTGTTCAACCAGTCACCTCCAGGATGCCTCCATTCAGCCTCCAAGTAATTCTCATGTTGTTCTAGGCACACAGACAGGTGTTTACTTCCAGAAGATGCCACGAAGTTCCTTGCCATACTATCAAGCATCTGGAAAGTAACTCTGTTGGTCTGCAGAGGTACAGAATTTGTTCAGAAATTGGTTTAAAATTACAATCCTAATATGAACACTGATATTCTCAAATTGCTTTATCCCATCTGTCACATTAATTCATGCTAATTTCTACACTAACTGTTTACACATAAAGACTTCACCTCATCCTTTCAATTTTTTAGGGTAAACAATCTAAGAGAACTGGCCAATAGTAATCGCCTTCAGCCAAGAATACCAGCTGCTTTAGTATCAATACGCTAACAGAAGTCAGACCTTAAATACCATTTACACTAGGAATCAACTGTTACTGAAGAGTTCTGTAAACTATGACTCTCCTCAACAAATAATTATTCATTAGTCATAACCTACACTAGTAAGTGAAATTTTCACTACTAAAGCCACCTCGTTGGATCTAACAAACAAACCAAAACACAAATCCATCTCTGTAACAGGTCAGAGAAACCACTGCCTAAAAACATTTTCAGCAATAGCTATTTTCTGAAACAAGCGAGGGCTAATTGTGCTACCAAGAAACACCAGAGCTCTGCTTTTCAAAGAGGCTTACAGAGGCAAGCATTAAACTTCTATTGCACTTGAATCCAAGATGGGTCTACACCTTCCCCAGGTGTTTTTGAGAATCCCACCCTAGAGCAGTCAAAGGAGCAAAGTAGGAGAGGGAGAGCACAGCAAAGGGAAGGAAGAATAATGACAAGGAAATAAGAGGGTGAAAGATAAGAGATCAAAGACAAAAAGAAGGAAAGCAAAGAAGATGATTTATCCTACCAGAGACAGCACCTCTTGTCAGTCAAGACAAGAAACATTGCCTCCCAAAAAGAATCTGGCATCAGGAAGTGGCAGAAGTGATGGGGGAAGACCAAATCTGACCTGAGGTAAGAAAACAAAAAAAATAGAGTTATGACTTTTAAAAAAAGTTTGTCTGTTGCCTCGTGTTACTTTTGCAATATATTTCTTTAAAAAACTGTGATTTTTGTTTTTTTAATGAATGTCTTTCGTCAGCTGGATTTTATCAGTGATGACAGTGGGATGATTCAAATCAAATGTGGAACAAGATCAATAATATTTTGATAAAAATGTGAAATTCTATGTGAATACTGAAATTAAAAACAAATTTAAATACCATAGGGAAGCTGTATGAAGTGATAGCTATAAACAGTATATGCCACTGAAATGACCCAAGAAGCCAAATATTTGGAAGAATGTATTTGCATCTATAAAACTTACTGCAATGAAGTACAAGACCACTGTTTCCTGTCTTTAGGAGACTTTACCGAGTGCCTTCTGGCAAGACATAAAAATCTCTACCTGATATCCCATGTGCAAACGGGAGAAATATCATGGTCTCCTGTGTCCAGGTTCCCTGTTTAATTGTAATAAAAAAGTTTTACCCAAGTCTCCAACTGAAAACATGGCGACTTTTAGAGTCTCCTAGAAGCTCCAAATAAAGTAATCACAACAGAAAGAATTAATGCACTCAAAAAATTAACCGCAGGGTGGCAAATGGGCAATAAAAAGAGGAATTCTTGTACAAAGGCAAATCATAGACTAAGTCTAAAAAAATCATTTAAATATTTTAATATTAAAAAAAGGCAAAAATTCTGTCAAACAAGTCCATCCTCCCCCTAACATTCATTCAAACTACAATCTCAGAACAAACCTAGGGGGAAAAAAAATATTTTTTTCCAAATATGTCGGAGGCTCCAGTTACTTCTATCCATACTTAAAAATTAATTCTAAACTAGATCCAATGCCTTCAAGTGTCAGAAATCAAGCCATCACCTGCACACACCTTTGAAATACAATTCTCAGACTTATAGACAAGAACAGTTATGTGAGGCATAAAAAACATATTAAAGTTGAAGACATTTCTATGATGATGCCCTACAATTTTCATTTGGTACAGACCTCACTTATCAACTTAGTAAATGTCAGTAAGCCAAATAAAACTTATTAAATAGCTCTAAACTGAAACCTTGGATTTACACATATATTCTAAAATAGTGAAACTAATGAGCTTGTCTCTGTGCTACATGCTGAATTCAAAATGGTCTTACTTCATTGTGTTAAAATTAATTGTAATACTGCTACACAGAGATAAAAATGTGGATAACCATAAGGACCACAGGTACAACGACAGGAGTAAGTTCAAACCAGATGTTCAGGTGATGCCTCAGAGAAAGGTGTAGGAACCAAATGGGACATAAGGTTTGAGATACTCGACAGCCACATTTGAGTCCGAAATAGTTAAGAGACCTGGAATATAAAGTTTAAGATAAAAGCCAATGCTTCAATTGTTTAATCTGGATACTAGGTAGCCTCAAGGAACCTTCAGTGAAAAAATTCTCCAGTATCATTACATACTGTACGAAAAAGCACTTCAGTTTTAATCACCCTCTTGAATTCATGAAATATCTTCTTCTTGTATTTGGAAAGAGAGATTACAGTCTCTTACGCAGATGATGCCTTTCTTTCAGATTCCCTCTCCTTATCAGCCCTTCTGAGGTAAACACCTTTCCAATTTCCATCCATGAAGTAATTCCCCCTCACATGTGTCCTGAGTCACTGACAGCACTCTTTTTGAGTTCTCTGAACTCAATGTGCCCAAGCTGCTTACAGTGCCTTGTAATGCTGTTTCTGTACAGGTGAACAATGTTGCTGCCTACAGTTCAGCTTGTATGCCTCTTCTCCATCATGACTCAATTTTCAGAACCTACAGCTACCAAATCCAGCCATCTATTCTAAATTCCGTAGAGGGAAGAACGTATTGCGTGTGGAGGATTTAGCCCAAATGATTCCAAGAACATAAACCATGAAAACTTACAACCTTGCTCATATTAAATTATATGTATCCTAGTATTAATTCATTATCAGAATCCATAGGAAACGCAGTCTAACACAATTATATGCCTTTCCAGAAAAATACCACCCCACTCAGTGCACCATGGCATATGGTGTTCAGCAGACAAACAGGAAAGTCTCTATTTATCATCACTGGTCAGTCTGAGTCTTTATTTATCACACACTTCAAAAATTTTGCATTGACTATGAATTTTCTCACTGCCTTTTCCCTGCAAACATTTCTCTATAGCATTTCAGTGTAGCACAAATATCAAAGGATTAACTTTTAACAGCATTTCTAAGCAGTATTTTCCTTCTCTTGAAGTAGAGGGAAACCAAGGTACATAAAGATTAAAACTGCAAGTCTACCGAATCCAGTTGCCTAATCTGAGATACCAAAGGATGGATTTTTCAGAATCTTTGATTTTCTAGAGTTAAGCGTCTTTTCAAAGCTCATCGCTCAGTTACTACAGTTGCAGTTGTGAATGCTCAGTTCCCAAAATCCCAAATCAAGCCTTCATAACACAAGGAACAAACAGCTAACAGCCACCTGTGAATTCCTGCTGAAGTGATTTGCCTAGCAGTTCATACAAACTCTGCAGCAGAGGACAAGAGGGTCAATCCAACTTTCCACAACAAAACTCCACTGTCCACACCTTGCCCATCCTTTCTTGCTGTAACGCCTCGAACTGCTACAGAGCAGGGGTCTAACACACAAAACCCTCCTGCGAACCCTAAAGGAGGCAGCGGTGGTAAGGAGCAGATAATACGCAGCTGTGTAATTACACAATGTAGATACTCAATGAAGGCTGAATTAGTGCTGCCTGTGCAACAAAATTCTGGCACATCCCAGCTCCTGAGTGCTATTCTTCAAATTTGCTGCTGTGTCCAGCAGCTCCTTGAACGTAGTAACACTTTCTGTATTAGTCACTTTTCCATTTTTGATTTTCTTAACAGTAACTGAAGCCACAACAATAAAGACAACTATGAACAGTGACACCACAACCCTTCCTCAAATGTTATCAGCAATGTAAACATGCAAACATATTTGAGAAGCTTTCTTCCTTTTTATTTAAGGTGTATGAACTTTATTTGTCCAATACTGCTCAAGCAACTTGCATGGCTCTCTGAACTTCCCCTGAATCCCTTCTAGTCATCACAAGGTTCCAACAAACAATTGGAAGTAAGAGTTATTTCACCAGTGTCTTCTCTCTTCAACCCCACCTAATAATGTTAAAAGTATCACAGTTCTGTTCCAGTTTTTCTGCTTAAGATACTGGCTATAAACTTTTCATTTAAATCTGATCTTAACTCTTTTTTTTCCCCAAAGAATAGCATCACTTGGTCCATGGCATCACTTCTTATCACAAATGTGAGAGAAAAAACGGTCTCTCTTTACACATATTTTTGGAGCACCTTGTTCACAGATTCTGCAGGGACAGCAGCATGTTGATCCACACACAGTATGTTTCCTAAACCATAAGAGCCAGAAACCTTTTTTTAAAATTAAAACCTAGCTTCCTCAAAACAAGTAAGTATCTTGCCAGTTCAAATACCACTGATGTGTCCAGCTCTTTTTATTATTAAACGATTATTCAGTTTCTTACTGAAAGCAAACAGTTTAATAATGAAGCAAATTACTGTGTTACAATATTTCTAATCAAATTTGCAGCTGTTTAACATTGATTTTTTTTCCTAACCATAGCTCTCGCTAGTTAAATTATCACACTAACTCGTTTTCAGATACTGCACTACACCTGTAATTATATGCATTAATATGCTACCATAGAGTAAGACTAACAACAGTATGATATACTTCAACACATACAGCTAGAAAATGCTTTGTCAGAGTCAAATATTAGTGCAAATTCAACATACCTCACTGTTTTATTTTACATGTACAACTTAATCTGGATTTATTTTCTACAAAACAGACCTAAGCAGCAGCAACATATGAAAGAATTTGTGATTATTCTCTATTGTGGACTAGCAAAATTCTCCATGTTTGGAGAAGATGTAAGCAAAGTATTAAAATGCATCAGAAGGCAGCACGTTATAACTGGTCTCACCGATGCATGTTTCATTATTAAATGCAATACCTCACTAACACAGTATCTTGAGTACCTTGGAGGAAAAGTACGTAGTCTTGTTACCTAAATTAAGAGCTTTATATGCAAAAATAGATTAATTCTGCATTTAGTGGCAATTCTGTAACTGACACAATATGAAGTATTAAAAGTTACACGCCAACTGCTGAGTGCTACTTTTCTTGACAGAAGTTTGTAGTACCTTTTTGCAGCTCAACTATGACACACAAGTATTGCATAACTATGAGGGGCAGAAATTACTCTTGCTTTTAATGTTTTCAAAAAGTTTGTTACAGATAAAAGTTTTACTTATGTTTTGTATCATGGTCATACAGAAAATATCATCAGCCCAGACCCCCAGTCTGTTCATTGTACAGCTAGAAGACTGGAGCTAACATTACCCTCACATTAACTGTTTTCAAGTAGTTGGTACGTATTCATGTGTAACTCCAAGATTTCTTGAATTTCAAAGACCAAGTCCTGGGTATTGCTCTTTAAGATGTACTTATGTACCCTTCTACTACAAATAAGCACTTGATTTAAAGATCTCTAGGCAAGACATTTATACATACACACACAAAAAAAAAGAGGAGAACTGAGACTCCAGCTCCCTTGAATACAAGGAGCTTGAAGCCAGCAGAGAACCTCTGGAAACTTCACATGGTCCTGACAGTCACTGCTTTCCCTTCCTAGCTTTGTTACCACCATCCATTTGCAACTTTACTTCACGTGGGACTAGGATTAACTGCAGAGCTCTGCTGATTCGCAAGACATTCTGACAAATGGGAACCATTAAAACCAACCACCACTTGCATTGCTGATAGCTCTTTGAAGCTTGAAGAACACATCCCTTAGTGAAAATAAGAAACAAAGTATGGAACTGGGGCTATGAGTGGGGTGCAGAATATGCGAGACCAAGAACCAATTGGTGCAGGCGGTGTGCTGCTGGGAGCCCTCTGGAGCTGCTGGGTGTAGGGAACCTGAAGCCAGGGCCTTGTATGACCAGTAATGCTGAAGCATCCTGGTTTCACAAAACAAGTTGCAAAAAATAGTCTCCTAATGATACTCCTGGAAGTTATGATTCTCTATTTTTCTACTGTCCTGGGTGGTGTTTACTGCCATGCCCGAGAATCATTGCCACATCCGTGTCCACAGAAAGAAAATCTGTACTACGCAAAATACTTATGGTACACTTCCTAGAGTATAAAAAAGTTACCTACCTGCTCCTTGTAGGCTGCCAAATATTACACCACGACATACTCCTCAACAGAGGGGCTAACCCAGAGAAACACAGCGTGTCACTCCTATAAAGGGAACAACATGAAATCCAAGACCAGGGAATGACCTCATGTTGCATTCTAGAAAACCGAAGGCAGAGAATAGCTAGTCTCTTAACACCAAACCACAGAACAAAAACGGTTTTGAAAAAATTAGAAGCTACTAGCAATCGCAAGAGGTGGATAAACACTAACAGTTGCTCTTGACAGTATTACCAACAAAGTCGCTTAAACACTGAATGAATATTTCAAGTAAGAGCAGCAATAATTCAAGTTCCAGTTGTGCCCATTTTCCTGAATTTGGGAGAAACATGTGGAATGAGAACACGGCAAAAAGGCAGGCTGTGCTCAGACTTTCTGAAGGACAACAAATCTCTCTTGTTTTTTAAACAACTGATTGCATTTTATGGATTATTACAACAAAAAAAACAGCCAAGAAACCCCGATGGAAAGTAAGCTTAAATGTCCATCAGATGCTTCATGGCCTATTTAAAGTCCCAAGGCTTCGGAATTCCAACTTCTCCAGCATTTACCCGTCCACAGATATCCTTTCCCATCACAGAACTGGTACAGCATCCAGATTCTGTCAGGAGCAATCAGTAAATCTTGTTTGTAACTTTAAGGATGGACCATTTTAAAGGAAACACACAGAAGAGATATAACTTATTAAACATGATTAAAGCTTGCTTTTTTCCTATACCATATTCTTCCAAGATAGCCCTTCCCAAACTAGTCACATTGGATCAAAAACTGTCAGCTGTGAATGACACCATACAGACCTGAAACAAGAACTACTTTTTTTGATTATTTCATTTCTACGGATTTCCAGATTTCTAACAAAATTAAGCCTCCAAACTTCTTTTCCATGAAGTTGGAAAAGCATGCTTCCCATATTAATATAAGTTATTTTAACCCTATAACTAAAGTTGACTAAAACAAAATATCTTAGGTGTGAAGTAAGAGGCGAATCACTGAGAAATTGAGACGGACTAAGTTTTTAATAAAAGTATATTACAAGGGTACAGTGACAGATGTAATTTTTAATCTCACAATGTTCTCATGGTTTCACTCACGCATATGTGTGCACACACATACCTGAGGAGTCTACATCCACAATACAGAGCTACCTAAAACCATACTCACTTATCAAGAAAGACAATTATTTCATTTTTTTCTAACTAGGCATGTCTAGAAAGAACAGACACTGATGAATCTCTTCAGAAACAGAATATTAAGCCTGGTTTCATTAACACTGCTTCTAAAAGATCAACAAATATCCAAGCAAGGAAATGTAATTTTGTCTGCTGAAAATAGAACCTTAACACACAATAGAAAAATTTATGATATAGCCTCCATCAGCAACACACTTACAAAGAAACCTACTTTGACATTTTCTCTGTCTTAACAAAAAGGCTGCTCCAGGACTGAAATGTCTTTTTAACAAATATTACCGCCTTTTATAACAGTCCATGCACTTAACACTGAAAAACACTAAAGAACAACACAGGATATCACTTCCGTAACTTTAACTTGTTCAAGCTAGAAAAGCTTGTATTCTACTACTCTACTTTAAAGAGCATCACAGATACATGCGTCACGGCAGAGAGTTACAGACTCCGTAATCCCACAACGCCACTAAGAACAACTCTGTGATCAACGTTCATTTCATTCAGTATTGTTAGAAACTGCATCTTTAATCATGAAGAAATCCACACATTCCCAAGCACCCTCTTGGGAAAGTATGGGGGGGGAGGGGGAGAGGGGTGGGAAGGGGAAAAAAAAAAAAAGAGACAGAAAGAATTTGGTACCTCTACTAAATTTTAACTTAAAAAAAAAAGCTCTAGTGGCTAGTGGATTCAGGGAAGACAATTCTTTGATAGAGAAGCACACACACTTGCACAAATAAGAAGTCTGCAAAATACTGTGATGGCACACCAAAAATCCACCATATATACCACTGAACAGCACCAAGCTACCAACTAGAAGCCAGCATTATTAGCCACAAATGTGGAATTCTCCTATAACATTTCTGCCAAAAGCTTTTCTCATTTCTCTGTTTTATCTAATCTTAAATGAGATAAGATAGAGAACACAGAGAGGTGCTAAATTAAGTTCCTAACACGGCAGAAAGCTATCCTTTCAGGTGACAAACACGGTTTTACAGAGTATTTTATTACTAGTCCAAGCACCTTACCCACTGGTAAGAAATGACAGAAAAATCAAGCAACTTTCTCTCCTGCTTTCACACTCCCCTCTCCTTCCTGTAGAAACTCCTTTGTTAGCTTCCAGTTCTCTCTCCATCCTGCTCCTTTTGACTAATTCTGAACTATCTACTTAACCCACCGACGGCGCTGAACACAGCGGGACTAGGACACACACACACACAAAACACGTTTCTCTGGCGGCCTGTCTTAACGCCCCAAAACTTGCCACTACATCAGCACTGGTTTCCGCCGCCACAAAACGAAACGGAGAGAAAACAGGTAGCTCCCGGGGCTACCAGCACACCAGCAACCCCTCGGCAGGACCGCGCAGGCTGCCCGCACACCACTTCCCCCAGGCCCCGCGCCGGGGCCCGGCTCCTCTCCCCGCCCGCCGGCGCGGCCCCCGACACCAGTGGGGCCCCGCTCCCGCGGGGTACCAGACAGCCCTCCCGGCCCTGGTACCTGCCGCACCGCCGCGTCGGGGCCGCCGCGCCCGGCCTGACCCGCCACGGCGGCCGACACGTCGGCAGGCCGCCCCGCGCCGCCGCCCACCCCAGCCAGGCCCGATGGGGGCTGGGCGCGCCCCGCAAGCCCTCCGGCCCGGCCCCACCTCCCTCCCTCCGTCCGTCCTTCAGGCGGAAGAGCGGCAGAAGAGGAGCGGGACAGACCACCGCCGCCTCCCTGCCCGCGCCCGCCGCCGGCCCGCTCCCGGCCCAGCGCACCGGCAGGCCCCGGCTCCGCGGCTGGAGGGGCAGCGGGGGAGGCGGCCAGGCCCGCCGCAGGCCGCGCTGGGAGCCGGGCCGTAACGGCCGCGGCCGCCTCCCCTCCTATGACACTGCAGAGCGGTGCCCGGCCGCCGCCCTCCGCCGCCGAGGCCTCCTTCCGCCGCCGGCTCCGCGGGCCCCCCTCCCGGCGGCGCCATGATGATCCGCTCGAGAGGGCGCCGCGCCAGGCCCTAACGCCGGGCCGGGCCCCGGGACGTGTCCCCGCCGCCGCGGCCTGGCGCCCCGCGCCGCTCACCTTCATGTCGGGACATCCTAGTCCAGAGGCGGCGGCCCCGGCCCGTCTCGAGGCTCCCGCGGGCTGCTCAGGCGCCGCTGCGGCCTGGCCCCCCGCCGCACGCACGCACGGAGCCCCGGTGCGAGAGGAGAGGGGCCGAGGGCAGGGCCGGCAAGGGGGCAAAAATACAAGAGGCGGCGAGGAGCCGGCCTCCCTCCTCCTCCTCCTCCTCCTCCTTCCTCGCTCGCCCTGCGGGGGGCGGATCCGGCGGCAGCGGCTTCCTGGGCGCCGTGACACGGTGACTCTGGGCCCCGCCGGCTGCTGGCGCCGCCTCCCGCTCCTCCCGCTGCCGCAGCGACGACGGCGGCGGCGGCGGGGCTGCCCGCCCGCTGGAGCGCTCCCGGCCCCTTCCCCTTCCTCCTCCTCCCCCTCCGGCCGCGCTTCGGGAGGAAGAGGAAATACCCTGCTGGGGCGGCGGCTCTCCCGCGCGGGCTGCCGGGCCGAGGGCTGAGGGCGGCGGCGGGCCCCGCTGGCGGGGCGCCCCGGGAGGGCTGGCGGCGGCAAGAGGCGGCGGGGCGGGCTCCGGGGGAGGAAGCGGCCAAGGTAACGGGGCCCGGCGGCGGCGGGGCAGCTGCCGGGAGCGGCCTGGCCCGGGGGACACGCGTTAATGAGCTTTTTATGTAAAAGGAGGGGGAAAGAGTGGCGGAGGCCGGCGCGCATGCCCCCAGTCGATTTTTCCATCACCGGTAGCGTTCCTCGTTCTGCCGGCTCTGGGGAGCGGCTCACTGGGGCTCCGGGGCAGGCATAGGGTTCATTTCCCGTTTATTTGTTCCCCTTCCCCCTTTCTCAGGCCTGCAGAGAACTCCTGCCAGAAGCGTCCTCCAGGCAGGCTCCAGCCCAGTAATGAGGAGGCGGCCCCCACGCACCGTGTGTCATCACACTCCGGACGAGTGTCTCGGGCTCCCCACACCATGAGAACTTTTCGTCCCGTCATGGTTGCTTCCTGCTCTGTCGTGAAAGCAGGCTAGTCTTGAGATGAGTGAAAAACCTGCGGCATGGCTGCGTTCCTTCCCTGGTTCAGGTGTACAGGGTACACACAGCAAGTGTCTTGGTTCTGTGCTGCCTTACTATGACTTCCCGGCCTTCCCCTAGATGTCATCCTGAATAGCACCATCTCCCTCACCTTCTCTGGCCATGCTACCCCCACCTGCCTTCATTTTCCTCAAAGTTTTCATCTCTTACTCGTGGCATTCCTCTGTCTTTTCTTTCTCCTAGTCCAACACCTCCATCTACTCCACCATCTTACGCCACAGCCCCCATATGTCAGCCTCAGCCCTGCAATTCTTGTACATTCACATTGGTGAGTTACGTCCTCATTAGTCTGTCTCAAAGGCCGTGTAGGCCCACACGCCAGAGCAGCCTAAGCATCAAGCTGCAGTGAAAGGCAGGAGTAAACAGTAAGTGTTGAAAGGAGGAAGTGCCAGCCTCCGCCCATGCAAATCATATTATATAGCCTCTGCTTCTCCCTCTTACGTGCATGTGCACCCTTCTGTCCCCAGTACTCTGGCCACTTGCTTCACTTCCATCTTTCCCTGGGCTGCATGCAGCTTTATAAACACGATGCCTACTGAGAGGGTAACCTGGATCCAGTCTGTCTAAAAGTCCAGCGGGCTGTGGGCATTTTCATTGGAAGCAAGCAATACCCGTGCATTGGATAAGCTGTGGGAGAAACTGGGGGTCATTTTGACTGATGGGAGCCAATAGTTTCACTGCTTCAGAAAGCAGGGGAAGAGTCAGTGATCATGCAAGGAGTTTGCAAGAAGCACACCACAGATGACAAGAAACTGAAGAGAAATCTGCAACTGTCATAAAATTCACTACCAAAATATGAAAGCTGTATCTCCAAAATAGTTCTGGAGGTGAAGCTGTGCCTATCTTGCCAGCATTACACCGCAACAGTGCACAGAGTGGGGCAGTGGGTCATGTGTGTCCTACTACTTTTTTTTAGCACGGGCATTTTTAAATGCAAATGGCAATTTTCTCACCCAGATGCAAAATACAGACCATCAGGTGCTCTTGGCTGCTGCTACCTTTAAGTCCGTAGAAGAGCAAGCTATCTTGCAAGCTAGTAACTCAGCTAGCTGGCAATATCTTGTCTCTGTGAGAGGGTGTGGTTCCCTGTGCATGTAACTCTGCCTCACTGAGCACTATGATGCTGTGTTGGCCTGTGCTCAGTTTCATCCTGTTTCTGGCAGCGCGGCCTTCCACAGGAGCTTCTTCCAAAGGAGAACCCAGGCATTTCACTGGGACACGGAAGTTTCAGTCGGTGGTCACGGAAGACCTTGGGCTAATCATCTTGTCTCCCCACGCTTCAGTTGCAAAATAGTTTAATAACCTTTCCTGCCTCTATTATGGATATCCCTTGAGTGCACATGGTCCAGCATATGCTGGTGAGCCCCTCAGCACATGACTTTTCTGGAACAAAAGTCATGGTGCCTGTGGCAGCGAAGCAGACTTCTGCTGCCTCTTCTCCATCTTTGTAGGCTTGAGTCCAAAATTAAAACTGTAATCCTGTTATTATATACTGTTATCTTGCCTTAAGGCCAGTATCTGTACCCAATGATACAGTATAGATAAAAGCCTTGGTACTTTTGGAATCACATTAGAATGTGTCTGCATGTGCAATAGTATGTAAAATGCAACTGCGTTACATCCATCAGTGGGAATCTTGCTGATTATCTGCTCTGCAAATATAGCAAATACTGCAAATGCAAGACGCCTAGGCTCCCAGAGATAAACATGTGGCAACTTCGGCTGAGTGTAGAAAGAGATGCATAACAGAATTTGAAAGTCCTTTACAAGGTCATGGCTACCAGTAGAAAATATTACTATCTTCTTAGCATTAACTTGATAATTAATAACGTACACTGTCCTTGTTTTGAACATACTGTTTCTCAAACCCACATGTTATTCCACAGGCAGAATGAGAAAGATTTTACTGAGGTTTATAAAGTTCTGGTGGGAATGGATCCTTCTGTCTCTAAGGGAAGAGCCTGCCATACTTGGGTTTCTCATTCTTTCTCTCCTGTGCAGCAGAATAATCCATAGGTGAGACTTGCTATAAAGCCATGCGGGAAAAAAATTTCAACATTACTATTTTCCTGATGGGTAAACGCAAGCTGAGAAACAAAAATTTACTTATCCAAGGTCATTCAAGGTCAGAGACAGGCAAGGGATTAGAGACCCAGATCTCATAGCTAATTAGGCCATTGTGTAAGCCACAGTGAGAAACAGAAAAAATCATGAATTTTCCCAACATGAAATCATAATATGATAAAATTTGTGCCTGAGAGTAATAAAATCCTCTGAAACAGGGAAGAGATGCTTGTGTTGCCTCGTGTCGTTCTTCTCCCTGCCACTGTAAAAGGGTTCAGCGTCTGAAGAGGAGCAGGACGAGTTTGAATACTAAACTGAATAGTGACATCCCAGAGCAGAGCTCCTGAGTGGTAAAACTGTTACATTAGGAGCTACTTAGTCCATTAATCTCTTTGAAATCTTTCACCCCTTTGTGGGCTACTGAAAGCCCGCTGAAATAGTGTTTTCACTTGTTTCAGTGCTATCCCTACCAGGCTTCATCCATTTGAGGAAGTGATCTCTGCTTCACTTTGCTGAAGTTTTTAAAATCAAACAGAGAAAGACAGTCTTGCTGCTTTCTAATTTATAAGGAAGGACCTGAAAGAACTTTGCATACTTACCTTCTTCTGTTTTGTTTTGGCATCTGTGCCAAGAGCACCTGTTCTGCCATGATAACGGATCAGAAAACACAAAGGCTCTGGGACTCCTGTGGCTGGATGCTAGGTAGGAAATGGTATTTCCACATAAATACTCCTTGTGAACTGAGTCCTTCCATGTTCCCAGACCTACTGACGGTGTCTCACAATCCATCCTGAAGTGGCCAAAGCACTGAGGAACGGCACAAATGAACTTGGAGTCATCAGGTACATCAGATGACTTTGCTTAGTGGGTCTCATGTAGAGCTTTTGCAATGGAATACAAGCATCCGACTGGAAGAGGGCGGGGCTTGAATTTTTAGCAGAGACATCCCTCCTATGGGAACTGTATTTGGCCTTGGAGCTAAACTGAGCTAAGCACAACTAAATACAGTATAAAATGCTCATCATCACTTGAAACTTCTATTAGAACTCCTTTTGAATGCTGGACACTGCTAGGATGTGCAATACAAATGCTACGCTGCTATGCCCATACTTCACCATCAGTTGCAGAACATGTTCCATTTTTTAGACATGCAGTCCAGTTGAAGATGTCATGTCTGCCATCTTTCCTGAGCAGTGGCATCCTCGTATTCACTGCCCATACCCTGAAACTACTGCCTTCTCCCAGGCCATCTGTAACAGATTTTGCACGTTCCCAAAATCTTTTTGGAAGCCAGACAGGTGCCATGAAGACGTTAAGCTGATCGGTACTTGTATACAGTCAGACATACGCATGCAGACACTGCACAGAATATTGCTGCTCTTTTCCTTTTATCAGCAACTATATCTGGACTTTGGCAAAACCAGGAACTGTCTTGTTAATCTCCTCACCTTTCAAGACCACACCACTTTGGGGTCAGCATTCAGAGGTTATACCACATCTGTCCTTCGTTACTGAGAGCTTTCATCCTTCTCAGCAGTCAGATTTTTATGTTGGTTAAGATACCAGATATTGATATAAAGCTAAAAGTGCCCCAGCTACATCTTTCCTACTTTTCTGGCCAAACCTTTATGAAGAATTTGAGCCAAAACAAACACTGAAAATTCATCAAATCTTTCTGTCTTCTTACAAAAATATTCCATACTGACCACATAACCTTGTAATGGCATGGTTCCAGTAGGCACACTGTTCTTACAGGACCTAAAGTCACAGTGTACTAGGAAATAGAAACAGGTTTTTAAAATTCTTCAAATTCCAGCTCTGCTCTCTGTCAGAAGAGGACAAAGAAAAAATAATGTATCCTTTCTTGAAATTATTATTACTGTTCCTTTGGAGGTTACTGCTGAACCAACTGATATTCCTCTACTTGATAACCACAAATGTTGCTTTTTCACTCCATTCTGTGTGAATTAATCAGAAACACAGTGTCCCAAGCACTGTTCCAGCAAGGAGCAGATATCAGGGATGTATCCTGTTTATTTACAAAGCCCCAGGTTCTGCGAGCAGGAGGAAGCAAATAAAACAATATCTGCACATCACCATAAACACTCTTTCCTCTGCTGCTCAGATATATTTTATGCACATCTTTCTCAGGGCCATGCTACAATACTGGTTCAGGCTATGAACTAGGTTTTTATTACCCTCTGTTCTTTTCTGCCCTTTTCTTCTCCGCTATCCTCACCCTCTTTCAAAATACCCACACTTAGGGAGGTTCCCTATGAATTGAAATCACTGAGTGACCCTATTTGACCTTCTTGAATGGCTCTCTGTGCCTGTTCTTACAGTGGATGCTGGAATCTGATACAGGAGACAAGCTGCTCTTAGCAAAGCATAGTGCTTTACCTTTGGATCAATACCCCTCTATTTAAGTAACATTTAAGCTGACTGCTACCTTATGGCTAGACCCTACTCAACTCACGTGCTGGGATCGTGTGATTGGAGGGATGCTATGATGAGGTGGTACAATGGAGTCACGTACCCCAGTCTCCACAACTGGCCCAAGACTTGAGGGGGTCACAGGGGACTTTCATGGCTAGGTCCTTTTCCATAAGGACCCTTGTGATCAAAGAGGCCTGCAAGAAGTCACTGCAAAATCCCATCAACTCCAGCACTACCCAGGCTAAGTGCAGGACAGCAAAGCATGGAAAAGCGTTGCCCTGTGCTGCTTGTATCTGCTGTGCAGGCATGGAGCTGAGGAACAGAAAGCAGGTGAAATTCGTGTAGTGACAAAGAGACTGCTAGCATTTGTTGGAGGCGGGGAGCATCACTGTGTACACCAGGCATTTTCAAACATATGAGGACGTGGTTTCTGCTGTAAAAAGCCTGTGCTGTATGTAAAGTAACAGCTGAAAGCTGGCGGCATGGGATATAAAGCCCAGGGGATGAGGGTCATGTCCTGGCCATGGCTGCTGAGTAGCAATTCTGCAGTAAAATGGGTTATATCTCATCTTTCCCTTCCTCTTCTCTCCCTATAAATTTTAGCCTGCATAGCTCAGGCAAGCACAGAACTACCAATGTATTAGAAATAAAAAAAAAAAATTAGAAAGTCAATACAGACTAACCTGGAGGGAAGGCACTACTTTTACTACAAATGCACAGAACTGCTGGGTGTGCTAGGTGGCTCTGTCTGGTTCAGCAGCCAGTGCCTCTCCTGAAATCATTTGCTGTAATATTTTTAGCTGTTAGTGATGCATGAGTAGTGATTCTGGATTGCCCCGGACCCAGTCATCCCTCATCTTCCCCTTCCTTCTGCAGTGATGCAAGAGAAAATTTCGTCTCCAAGAAGGACCTAGCTGTGCCTGGGACACTGCTAATGATAAGCAGAACTCATCCAGCTTTTGGGGTTTTGTCCAGACATCCCCTTCTAACAAAAAAATATATCTCACCTAGAACAAATCTCTCTCATACATTTTCCCTCTGAACGTCAGAAGCCAAGCAGTTTTCTATCTCAATTTACAAGTTTTTAATTTTTCAGTTAAAGAAAGATCAACATGGACATTTGAAAATATATTTCTAAAATGAGATGTTTCTGGTTTTCATTTGCCCATTTAAAATACTGAACACTCTCTCCTTCTATTGTAGCCTTCAGCTGAGCTCAGGGTCTTTGCAGGCTAGACCTCTAAAACAACTTAGCAAAATGATTGGCACTACCACTCAACTGCTAGCAGAGCGCTGGCACAGTGGTGCAAAGGGTTATATGCTTGGGAGCCTTCCACACCAGCCATGCACCTGGGCTGTGGGTACCTGCAAATGGTCATTTTGGCTCACTGTCAGTGCAAGAAGCAGCCAGCAGAGCCAGTGAGCACCGTATGCTGTGATGTACAGGCAGAGTGTTTTCACTGTCCTCTAGTAGAGCCAGGAATAAAACTCACATTCATGGTGTGGCTGGAAACTAGAGCAGGGACAGATGTGCGTAAGCACCTTGGCTCTGAAAAGGGAAGAAGGTTATCTACCTGCCACCTTCTTAGCCTGGTGACAGGCTATGGCAGAATGGGAAGGACAGGGGATGCACATCAACAATACAAACACAGCTCCCTTTTCCTTCTTCCAAAGCTTCCTGGTAGCATCACAAGCATTTATTCAGCTGTTCTTGGATCTATTGGAGAGATGACTTGGACAACAGACAAGACACATCAGGAAACTACTGAAGTAATTAACCAAACACACCTATACAAAGCAACCCAAACCCAAAAGAATGAGAAGCCCAATCACAGCAAGACCTCTTCTGCTGTGGCAAAATCACTGCTCATGAGCAGTATTGATATGGCAGCATTACACCTGTCACCCAACCATTTCAGGTAAGGGCAGAGGTAGCAGAGCTAGCATTATACCTGCGGGAGGTAATGGTAGCATGTCCTGGCAGCTCAATGCATACACACACAGGAATCACCTGTACGTGCATAGCCCTGGGTGCTCAAGCTGGCTTGGCTGAAGTCACACATGGCATCTCTTCAGTCACTTAAAATCCCTGCACTGTGGTGACAACCCACAAGACTCAGTTTCAACAAACCAGTGGATGAGGAAGAGAGGTCTGTCTTTGTCCTTCTTCACTGAAGTCCTTGGTCCTGCTTCCCAATGAGCAATGCAACCACTTTTGGACCTGCAACAGTACACTCGATTTCCTCAATTAGGCCCAAGTCCTCCCCTGACTTCCAAGAAGCAGGAGCAGGTCCTCTTGTCCTTCAACCCGTATTCACAGAAACAGCCAGCAATGGCCAGCACTTCATTACAGAGAGACCAGAGAAACTTACCATAACAAAGCTGGCTTTAGGGGACCAAAACTCCACAGCTTGTGAAGGTGTAGCACTCTGACTGGAGGCACGTCTCCAAAAGGTGTAAACTGGCCACAAAGACCACACTCTGAGCAGAAGGCTTTAGTCATGCGGTTATTTTAGAACACCAGTGCTCAACAGAGTCCAGATCTGGTACAAGGTGTCCAGTGTCAGAGGAGACATCATTTCAGTAATGAAAAATTACTCTCCAATTAACACCAACAATTTTTAGTGAATATGACCATTTAGCCCCTCCCAGAATACTTGTGCTTGAGCCCTCTGTGGTGCTATGTATTGACTTCCCAAGCAGCTGCTCTTCCGTATTTAATTAGCAGGTGTGAAATTAGTGGTGTTGCATGGAGAAAGAGTTGTCCTAGTTACCCCTCTGCTTGCCTGCACATAGCCAGTGTCAGTGAACTCAAGAGTGAATTTCACACTGCCATCTAGTGATTAATGTCCACTTTCCCTGCTGTGCAGCAGCAGAAAAAAGATACAGCAAAGATTTTAATTCCCCCAGGCTGAAATCTTAGGTAGGCTTATATTCCATGGCTTCTTGAGGAACAGTGATGGGTGACACACATAATGGAGCACAGAGTCCTCGCCCCAAGGATCTTACATAGGACAGCTGATGTAGACATTTAGACATCCTGAGGTGGGGTTCCTAGCTAATTTGCTGAAGCTTCTATTAGCTCTTCATGCCAAGTACTTCAGAAACCTAAATAAGTTCATGCATCCTCGATTTTGGCAGTCTTCTCCTGAATGTTCACATGCAGCCTTTTTACATACTATAATGCTTTTTTTTTTTCTTCTTTTTTTTTTTCCCTTTTCTGCAAACTCAGGGCTCACCCTAGCAGCAGAAAGTAAGGTATTATTTTTTGAGCAGGCACAGGGAGGCCGAGAACCTGTAAACATGTTTCTCTCTCAACAGTGTCAACAGCATCACTTCTGGTCCAGGAATAGGCTCCTAATTTTCAAAAAGTCTTGTCTCCGAAGGGTGTACATTCTTAAGCCATGTGATGCATTAAGATAAAAGGATGCTAAGAGCAGAGAAGGGCTGAACAGAGAAAATGATCCTGTCACTTTTATACGGTGACTTCTGCTAGGTACAGATCATCCCTATTTGAACATTTAAGCATTAGATAACATACTGTGGAAAAAAACCCCTATTGTCTACTTTAGAGATGTCTGTTCTCTGCTTCAGATTTCATCCACTGTTTGCCTGTATTGAGTAGGCACTCATACAGAATGTATTAATGTAAATGTACAGAGAGTACTTTAAAATGGCAATGTTACTCATGACCAGAATTATACAGACCAGTCCAGACTGCCAGGGATTCTGGAAAGGACCTGTTACAGGACAAAAATAAGGTAGTTTTTACATTCAAATGCAATTTTTTTACCCTTTGCTGTTAGAATATATTGTACCAAAAGCCCGACAGTACAGCCTTACAGGGAGAGAAAATGTTTTCAACTTGAGATATTTAATAGAGGTGATTATGTACAAGAAAAGCTAAATATTGAAGGATATTTGACACCTGGGGACTAGAAGTAAAATGCCATATTGCCACATTAACAGGGTTGCCACAACTCAGCCAAACATCATCTTACACAAGTTTTCCAAATCAATCTGCCTTGAGCAGAAGATACACTAGGGAAACCTGCTGCCAACCTAAAAGCCACAGGGGTAATCATCAACCAAAACCAGACTTGGAATAGAAGGTGCAAAGCACACACCTTATCCCACAATGTCAGTAATGTGCAGAAGGCACTGATGTTCAGAAAAGGGCATGAGCTAGGCTGAGGAGCATTTTTCATATATTTTGCATCCACCATGCCATATCTGGGACAACATTCGAGACATGTGGCTCAAGAATAAAGATACTCTCTCTCCATTTGCATGCACAGAGCAAGGAAACCACAGCTGCAGTGTCTCCCCTGCCTATTTTGAACTTGCACATAGGCTAGTCCACCAGCATTCGCAAAGCCTTTGTGTGAGCCCGTAAGGGATGACTCCACACCATCACTTAATGTTGTTCCCTTACCCCTTTGTTCTAAAAGCCACAGGAGCTTCAAGGCATTTTGTGCTCTGGTAGGGGCCCATCTCTCCATCAGCCCCTTGGCAGCACTGCACTGCATGAATTGCCTGCTAGCACTTGGACAGAAGTGTTTTGCACAGCAGTAGTGAACAGAAACCTCACTGCTTCCCTGCCAGAGGATACTGCTCCCACAGAAGGTCCAGCTGAACAGCACACTCCTAATCTGCCTCAGCATGGTCAGACAGCAACTGATAGAAGCATTTTGTGCTAGCTGAGGTGGTTTTGTACTGAATAGATTAGGAAGGACTTGCGCACTGTTTTGTCAGCCAAGTTGCAGAGACAATGAGGTGGAAGTCAGTAACAGCTCAGACAGACAGACAGACAGACACAGCTAGACCAAGGCAAGATCAGCCTCTGATGAAAGCAGGCATAGGAAATTATTTCATGTGCTTTAATAATTCTCTGTACTCCACTGAATGTTCCAATTACACTGATTTACAAGGGACAGTTGTACCAATACAGTTTTCCATTTAGGCACAGTTCTTCAGTAATAAAATTGTACAAAAGAGTCACATCACTACACACGATCAGTAACAAGAGTAAGTTTTCTTGTACAGACGAACCCTTAGAACAAATCAGTTTGGTGTTTCCCGTGATGACAGGTAGTCAGTACCAATACCTAGAGGTTAGTCATCTAACACTTCCTACTGTAAGATCCTTCTCTCTATAGCTCATACATTTTGTCAAGCTCCCACTTCCATGAGAAAGATTCTGTCTCAGACACATTTTTAAAATTAAAGGCTTGGTAGCTGCAGTTACAACCTGGCTGGGCAGCCTGTCATTTTTCCAGCTCTGACAGCTCAGTATTTCTGAGTATGGCTGACTACCACAGAACTGAGGTGCCTTTTGAAAAGAATTTAAGAGTATCCTTGCAATCCCTGTGACAGTAAACATAAACATTTGAAAGAAAAAACTAACATTTCTGTTAATGACATTTTTTTTTATACTGGACTCGAGTCTCCAGCATGCTTTTTTCTTAGGATTTGCATGATTTGTTTGGTCACACATTTGTTTTAGATGAAACAAGATATTTTTGTTAGAGTACATATCTGATTATTCCTTCATTGGTAAACAGCTCAGAAGTAGCATTATCTTTGCAAGTATCACTATGTTTGTATAACCAGTATAAAACATTATTAACCCTGTCAATAGATGACTCTTCAGTGATAACTTCTAGACATCATTTTCTAGCATGAGAAGGCCATCAGTTCACCACACCGTAAGAAAATAGTCTGAGAGTCTTGTCAGAGGATCCCACCATTCTTGACACAGAAGAAGCACAACAGGGCTAAATCTAAGATCTTTTCACATCCCAAACCTGCACTGTCCCAGTGGACAGTGTTCATCATCTTGTGCCCTCTGAATTTTGCTTATGAAAGATATGGCAACTTAGTAACACCATATGCAGAGGCAAAATTCTGTTCCCTGTTCATTGATGATGTTTATTTTAAAGATTGCATTTGTCTGTTATAGCTCTCTGAGCTTTCTTGACTGGCAGCGGCAAATATATTACTTTGTCCTGAAGACCCTGAACATTGTGTCTGATCAGTTCTCCATATTTAGTGGTTTCAATTAGGAACAATTCATGGGGGTAGAAACATACACTTTTTGTTCCAGCTAAAGCTTCAACTGTAGTAAAAAAAAAAATTTAAAAAGGGGAAAAAAAAAAAAAGGCAGGTAACAAATCTCCAAAAGTTTGAAGTTCACATCCATTTTAAATGTTCATGTGTCACTGTAAACATGTTTTATCTACTGCTGGGAAAGCAGCAAAACATTAATAAAAATTACATCACTTTCATATATAGCTTTCATATATTAATACCACTCCCCGTGAGTTGTTTTAAATTTAAAGAATGCATTGAATTAACGTATTTCAAGCGTTTAAAATCATCTCCGCTACGGGTTAATTATAGCAGCAGCTTTTAATCTCTAGTATCAGAAAGACTGTTCATATTATGGAATAAATACTAGTATTTATTTGTTCCCTTATGATCATCTGCAAGAAAATATTTCGTATCAGACAAGCACTCTATGCTCAGAACACAGTTAACAATAGCCATCTACTGAAAACAGGGCACACACAGCAGTTTTCTTGCACACATATACACATCCTTTGCAGTTCTGCACTGCAGGTGCCTTCTATCTTTCACAAAAGGGAGGAAAAACACTTCTTGGCTGAATATATGCATGGAAAAGATATGAAACGCCTATAGGAGCAACAAGGTTAAGACATTTAATGTGAATAGATCCCCAATAAAACCATTCCTTCCCTTCCAGTTTAGTGAAGATATATAATGTAACCAGTTAGTTATAATCTCTTCTGACCTATGACTTCAGTTTGGTCTGGTTACAAAGGGTGAAGAAATAAAAGAAATCAGATTTTCAGCTGTCTGAACAGAATTCCAAGAAAAACTAAGGACCTTCTAGGGTCCTCAAAGCATTTTTCCTGACTGTCCAGATAAGAATTCAAGGCTCCACTGAATACATCAAATGTATTGAAAGTTTCTGTGACGAGAATACTCCAGTGCAAGGGACCCCTCAATGCAATAAAGTCCAGCATCCCTAAACGGGGACATTTTATTTTTCTGTTCGCATCTGAGAAGAAAAGACTATGCACATCTAAAGACCAAAAGAAACACACTAAAAATTTTCAGACAATGCTTTAAGTTATCTGGTTTTATTAGAAAGTGCCACTTCGTGTTCGTTGCATACAATAGCATGTGCTGTCAGTGTTGCATAGCTGCTCCCACATAAGGCAACAACTGCAGCGCCTGCTTGCACTAACCAGAAGTAGGTTACTTTATACCCACCACAGCTAAGTTACCTGCAGTCGTTACTGCAGCATCTGATGTGACTGAGTTAGGAACCACGAGTAGATAAGACAGGGCATAAGAAATTGGTTTAGTGCCTTATAAATCGTAGCCATCGTTGTATGTATTTATTATTAGGAAATAAACCCTTTATTTGGTACATTTCAATAATTAAGCCTTAATACATTTCTTGACTGCACCTAGAGCTATAACTAGTAGCAGCAGCGACCCGAGACTATACAGCACCCTGTACTCCTCTTTCATTGCAATAGGTCTTCACCAGGGGAATACTACACTGGACTTTAAACTAGTTGATGACCCTACTTAGTACTGCTTTAGAACAGCTTGAGAGCTTAACACTGTTTTCTTCCATGTTCAGTTACTGCTGCTTGTCTGTCAGTGTGCTCTGTTCAGTGCTTGAGCTGTGCTTCTTCTTAAGAGACCTTCCAATATATCTCCAGTATTCCTTTCGGATCGTGTCTTTTTCTTTAGCCAGAATTTCACACAACTATGAAAGAAAATTGAGAGGCTGGAGTGTTATACCAAAAGCTTAAGGAATCCTTAATTATCTTTCTAAAATGCATTCAATATATGGTTCAGCCAGTATTAGAAACACCTTTCTTAGCAGCACCATTTGTTTTATTAACCAGATTTGCAACTGTCCAATGACCTCAAGCTGATGCCAACTCCAGTGGTAGTCAACCAATCTGACACTGCACAAAAATCTCTCCAGTCCTATTTCAGTTGCAACTGCTTCCCCATGACTCCCTTCCATGCCTACCACTCATCATCAAACCCAGCCTATTCAGCCTGTAGTATACTACAGTACAGTTGTGACTTTCTGACAAGCTTGCTTGTCTTTTTAGTGATCCAGTAGGCTGTAAACCACTTAATTCAAAACAGTGGGGGCACATCCTGCTCTTGAATCTTCAGTACTCCCGATGGACTGACAGGAGGTATTTTGTTTGTGGTTTTTCTCTTAGCAGACTGTCCCAAAAGGATTCTCCACGCAAGTCAGTAACCTTCTCTCACAACATGTTACAGCTGGTGCTACACAGAGACTTGTACGTGTTCTGATTTTAGTTTTATTTTGATCTGGGTGAGTAGTGAGGCACAGCAGAGTCAACTCACAGGACATGCTGTGTAAAATTTATATGGTATGAACACTGTCTACAAATGTTATAGTCAATTCCCTTTTATTATGCAGATGCCATTGCCTTACTCAGTGAATGAGAGTTAAGAAATAGGAGCTTCGATGCCTAAATAGATGAAGAAGTCAAACTCAGTGAAATATTAGAAAGGGACATGAATCTGGGAGGTAGAACTGCACTTATTTAGACTCTGGTCCAGGAACAGAACAAAGGAAAAATGTTGAGAAAGAATGATTTTGGAACACGGAGACTCCAGGCAAGAACTGCAGCTCTAATTACACTGAGTTTCAGGCTGTCCTACAGTGAATTAGAAGTGTTCTTGTAAAAACTACATTGCAAACCACATCAAGGAGTTCTCCAAATATGAAGCACAGGGAGATACACAACATTTCTAGAAGTCATTTATTCTCTGTATGAAATGGTGTTCAACACTCCTTACTGAAGCCCCCACTGCCTGCTGGCCTTTAAGCTAATCCTGCCAGCTTTCTTAGAAAGAGCTAGGAAGTGCAAAGGGAGCTTGAGATTCTGATTAGATACAGACACTCTGAGAACAAGATTCACTAACAGAGAAGAGAGTGAGTCCATGCTACAAAGTTAGCATTGGAAACTCCTTTGTAAAAACATCTCCTTTCTTCTGCAGGCAGTATTAGAAACCTTCCTTTACTACCAGGTGAAGAAAATTTACAGTGATTTTGTAACTGGCAAGTTATTATTTATAGACAAATTCATGAGACCCTTGTGATTATCTTGCTTTCAGGTTCAACTCTTCATAGAGCTCCTGTGATTAACAAGTAACCTATTTTATTTATGAAAATCAATCCCATTTTATCAGGATATAAAACATGAGACCAATAGACGCCATCCCTGAGAAGCAAAACCAAGCTCGCAAAACGTACCTCCAATGCCTTGTTTAGTGTTTCTTCCTTGTTATCACATTGGTTTTCAAGCATATCTTCATATATGTCCACAAGAAAGGCAATCAGATAGGGCGAACTGTGGCTGGGCTGTAAATTCAACAGTTGCTCTAGCAGATTTGGATACTTAGAAAGACCACGATCCTGTAGAATCCTGCAACAGAGGTTAATAGGCTTCAAACATAATGCTGGGAAATCCGGTGTGCAGAATTACATTTCTGTTATGACTCCTTTATTTGGAGATCAGTTTTGAAATAAGGGTGCAAATACAAGTAAGGCAGAAAGCTAGCAGCATGCAGCAATAATACAACTTCATGTTGTAGTAAGCTAGCATAGTTATGCTCAATTGAACAGAAATTAGACTGAAAGCATACTTGTTACTTCCTACTCTGCACTCTTGAACCCAGTAATATTACAGGTCAAGTTTTTAAAAGCATGAGAAGTACTTTCAATCCTCTCACAAGAACTACAGGGCCAGAAACTTAGTGGAAAGTTACAGAGAAATTAGGTTAATATATTAAGCCCTTGTGGAGGTTTTTGCTTGCCCACTTAAGCACACACTAGAATGAACAGCCACAAGCTCTTTCCCGTTAAAAGCTAGGCATAAGACACCTTCTACAGATACTCTCTTTGCCCACAGAGAAGGATGCCTCACCCTTTTAAATAGTTCCAAGCGCTCTCATTATGTGGCACTGCTGTGATCATCTGAAGAGTGTATCTGTGAGAAAAACATAGCAGGTCATGAATGCAACCACTAACAACGCAGTTAGAAATTACCTGTATGTGCTCAGACGCTCCCTAATACATCCCTCTAGTTATATTTAAGAGTCTTTTTGCAGATCATCTCAGCTAGGTCATAGATCAAAAATCTCTCACCATATAATCACCGCAAGTCTCAGAGAGGCAGACATTGTGAGAACTGTTTTAAATTCTGAAGTGTTCCATTTGCTGCATTTTACATAATAATGAAACAAAATTATGACCAATAACACTAAGAAACAACATGATATACTCTCCTGGTATGCTAAAGAAGTAACTTGTGTCTTGATGCTCAGAAATGGCAAGGGTCTGAAAAGGGCTCGAGTAGCTGAAGCCCAGGGGGAGCTACGTTAATATGACTACATGTGGTATGTTCTGTACCTATTTGCAGAACTTTTTTCATGAGTCTGCGTTTGAACAAACCCACAGAAAGGCAGAGCTTGAGCTTTCAGCTCACACAGCCTTCTGCAGCAGTTCTTTTAAAGTAGCAATTAGGCAACGCCTCTAAAAGCAAAGCAAGAAGAGGCACCTGCCACACAGTTGCAAAGCCACACTTCAACTCCACAAAACGGACTTTACCTTCTGCCCTTCCCCAGCACAACCAGTCATTCAGCTGATCTTCAGACACAGCAAATACTGATAAAAAGTTCTATAAGCAGTACTGAAAAAAACCCCCAAACCCTAAACCTTTTTTAACCTTCTGCAGTCACTATGACAAAGACCCAAGTTTAACAAGCAACAAGCAGCCCAACTACAGTTCTACAATGACATCTGGGAAGTCTTAACCTTAGACAGTCTGATTCTTAAGATGGTATCCAATTATCCTGAACATAGCACCATGTATAAACAGATCAAGGGAGGATGTCAGATCTAACCTCTGGAGAGAAAAAGCTGGAAATATCCAAGCCTAAGTCATGGAAATGGTTCAGATTTATTAATCTGCAGGAAAGTTATAAACTGGAAGAGAACTTACACCAGTTCGCAAAGACAACTGTGAAAGGTGGTGGGGGCTGGGATCCTCTGTGAACAATGTACCAATGGACTTATTCAGAGACTCAATCCTTCTTCTGAAGAATAACTCCAAAAAAAATGCAGTACCTTCTTTTCATTGCTTCTTCACTTTAGACAAACATCTTCTCATAACCATCAACCCTGATCATTAGCCTGAGATGTGAAAACCATGCAAGGTGGCTTCCCTTACCACCATCAGTAATAAAGTATATGGCTAGAAGCCCAGTTTGTCTATAGTTACAAACATACCACTTTGAAACAGTTTCCAAAGTTCATTTTCCTTAAAACTTGCCAACTTACACAGGTAATTGTCTTTGGGCTGACCACATACCCCTGAAAGCTCCTTTCTTTTTCCAGCTGCATCAAATTCCTCACAAAAGGCAATTCCTCTTCCTACAACTCACGTCCACATTATCTTTAAATAATTGTGTCTACTGCACTAGTAAAACAGTTTAGTACAACACTGAGAGTGCCTCTCCTTCCAAGCTTTCTAGGGGTAGGATGTAAGATACTAACGAACAGCACAACTTATGTGGTTCCAGTGTCACAGACTTTCTCCAAGTTGTTCCACTATAGCTAGTTGACTACAAAAAACCCAAAGTTTTGTTTGCAAAACAAACAGCAGGGCAGGAAGACAGATTCATGAGAATAGTTTGCTCAGGTAAGTGTAGGTTGCTTCAGTACTACTGAACAAGTCAGTGGTACTGAACACACCTATATATGCACTAACACCTGATCTGCTATCCATGAGAGTGAGCCCCAAAACTGCATTAAAAACAGGAAAGGCAAGCCACAGGGACTGTCAAAGTTGCTTTCATGTAATGGAGAATGCTAAATGTGAGCATGAACAGCATTACTAACTGGACTTCTCTGTCTAGGACTGCTGGATCATCATAGCCGGTGGTGTTGAAAATTACGAAGTGTCTTTGGTTCCAAACGGAGTTGTTTCTCACATCTTCCCTCAAAAGCTGGTCTACATATTCCAGTTCATTGTCCCATAATTTGAACTCCTATGGAAAGGGAAGGAAGAGAGAATATCACAATCAAAAATTTTTATTTTTTGAAATATATTCTCGTTGCTCCTAAGTTCTCTGAATATTAGATACAGAGACTTTTTTAAAGAAATCAACAGAAAGTTCAAAGAAAAACAAGGAAGGGTGCAGTAGGAACACACTACACTATTCAGTTGCACACAGTGGTATTTGCTCACCATTGAATTCACACACATAACAGCAGCCAACAACAGGCCTTTTTGAACTCACTTCCTAAAAGGCAAGTTTATAGCTAACTTCTACCACACATTAAAATGCAATTGTTTTTCCCCCTTTAGCCTTAAGAAACAAAGTGCTAAATGCAATTCAGATTGTATTTAAGCAGCAAAACTCTACAACCTGAGTGAATCAAGAGTTCTGTGGATACAATACCTGAATAACCCATTGTCTGTGTTGCCACGCATGGTAATTTTTGGCATCTTGGTTAAGAATGTCAGCTATGAACTCAAGCTCTTGGGATGGGTCCTGCAGCCACTCCACCAACACCCGTCTGTGATGCCTAATGACAAGAGGAGGAAACTGTTTTTATAATAGTCTAAAATTTTTTTGTGCACATGTAGTCTGTATTAAAACAGCATATAGCAACCGTATGACTTAGGAAAAAAACACTAGTTAAATACTTCAAAGTAAATACCAAAACATTTCACTTGGCTCTTAGAAATACTTGATGCATACTTATACTATAACAAATTCTAACTACACATAGACATTGGCCAATGACCTCCTTTTAGACAAGTTATGTTTACTTGAAGTAACATGTTTCCACTTTTAACACTCATGGACAAAGTCTTCAGCAGAATAAAATTTTCTATTACTACATAATTTCTCTATAACAATGCTGCTGGTTTGCCTATTCCCACTCACTTGGGAAAAACTCAACAACAGGTAAGCAAACTCCCAAGAGCCAATAAAAGAAAAAATACTAATTACTATTTGTCTTTTTGCTTGTCTTTTCATGAGTCATGTTTTTGATCTGTCAGACTTATTTTGACAGTTTAAAAATTGAAATTAAAAGAAAACAATACTTTTTTAGCATGTCATAGCCATATGTTTAAAACAAACTGCTAAAGAGGACTTTGGCAGTGACACTGATGCAACTCCATTTAACTTCTCCACTAGTGCCACTGCAGTAGATGCAGGAAGCAACTCTTTAACAACTTTTAGGATCAATGATCACAACTTATTCTAGACAATTTACAAAACAAAAACTACCTGCAAAAATGTTAAGAACTGAAAACATGATTTTACCAGACTTGGTAGTTCTTTGGCTGATCTTCAATGATAGCTGTAATATACTTAAGTTCCTCATGGAGATCCTTTCCCAAAGACTGCAGGAGGACTCTCCGGAAATGCCTGTAAAAAAGTCAAGAATTCAAACACTGCAACAGGGCTTTCCTAAAATTCACAGAGAAGAATATAGAAGAACCTTTGTTCACAGTTCTTCTAACAGACACTGAGTTCAAAAGAGTGCAAAAAACTAAATCACGTATCCAGTTCTGTTAAAGACCATTCAGCTGTGAAACAGTGGAGCACTGGAATATAACTGGTTACAACAGTATGTTACCTAAGATCACAGCAAGGCCAATGGCATCCTGGCCTCTCTTAGGAATAGTGTAGCCGGCCGGTCTAGGGAAGTGATCGTCCCTCCGTGCTCGGCACTGGTGAGGCCGCACCTTGAGTACTGTGTCCAGTTCTGGGCCCCGCACTTCAAGAAAGATGTTGAGGTGTTGGAGCGAGTCCAGAGGAGGGCGACCAAGCTGGTGAAAGGTCTGGAGGGTATGACCTACAAGGAACGGCTGAGGGAGCTGGGGTTGTTTAGCCTGGAGAAGAGGAGGCTCCGAGGTGACCTTATTGCAGTCTACAACTACCTGAAGGGAGGTTGTAGTGAAGTGGGAGTTGGCCTCTTCTCCCGGGCAACTAGCGATAGGACAAGAGGACATAGCCTCAAGCTTTGCCAGGGGAGGTTCAGGTTGGACATTAGGAAGAATTTCTTTTCAGAAAGGGTTATTAGACATTGGAATGGGCTGCCCAGGGAGGTGGTGGAGTCACCATCTCTGGATGTGTTTAAGAAAAGACTGGAAGTGGCACTTAGTGCCATGGTCTAGTTGACATGGTGGTGTCAGGGCAACGGTTGGACTCTATGATCCCTGAGGTCTCTTCCAACCTGGTCGATTCTGTGGTTCTGTGATTCTGTAATCCTGTTTCAAATTAACCTCTGCCTACCCACACTAGTTTTACCATCACAGAAACTATGAGTTATGTGCTTAAAATAATGTAAACTTTCTGATTTTATGCAAGTTAGTGGCATAAAGATGTACAAGAGGTACTTGCTAGCATTCACGAGTTAAAAGGCCCTACTCTAAATATCAAAAATTCACTGTTTATTTATTACTTAACTGAACGTTAGCCTGACAGATCTTCTAAAATACACTATTTAGTAAGTATACAATTATTTAGCAGAAAGTAGCAGCTATCATGATTTTATGCCTCGTCTTGAAGTCAGCTGAGGGCATCTTCAGCATTTTGTCAAGGCCATGTTATCCAGCAAGTGATCTAATTTTAAGCAGCGAAGTTCTTTTTGTGGCTAATCCTGACACTGATTGATAATATCGTCAGAGTCACAGAATCACAGAATCACAGAATGTTAGGGATTGGAAGGGACCTCGAAAGATCATCTAGTCCAATCCCCCTGCCGGAGCAGGATTGCCTAGACCATATCACACAGGAACGCGTCCAGGCGGGCCTTGAACGTCTCCAGAGAAGGAGACTCCACAACCTCTCTGGGCAGCCTGTTCCAGTGTTCAGTCACCCTCACTGTAAAGAAGTTTTTCCTCGTATTTATGTGGAACCTCCTGTGTTCCAGCTTGCACCCATTGCCCCTTGTCCTGTCAAGGGATGTCACTGAGAAGAGCCTGGCTCCAAATGAGTCAAATGAATGAAAACCACTGAATCAAAATGAGACATGGAAAATACTGAACAAAGGCTTTCTTCAGGAGCTCGCTGGAAGTCTACACTACTCCTCTGTGTAAACTCAAGTAGTCATGCCCTGATTAGACATAACAAAATTATTAAAGATATAAGAGGTCAGCAATCAAATGACAATAGAAATAACCCCAAGATTATCACTTACCATACTGTGTAGTTTGCAGCATTTAACTCAATGGCATCTGCTGTTAGCTTGAAAGCTCTTTCACTTCTCTCATCCTGCTGCAGAACAGCCCGGAAGTAATCATAGACATCTCGAACTAAATAGATAACACCATCTTATCCAAGGCTATGAGACAATGGCTTGATTAAGGGGGTAAGGTTAATAATCCTTTGAAGTTACTTCCTATTTTGTGTACTTTAAATATATACTTTTAAAATGATAGCTACATATTGCTCTGATAGCACTGTTGATTGAAATCTTTAAATTATATTAGTACAACAAAAAGCTGCAAAAGTGTCTTAAAAATACACCATCTGAATAATATCCAAAACAATCAGAAAAGTTCCTTGCTGCTTACTGACACTATTTCCTCTCAAGCAGTAGCTTCATGCGTCTCTTTTCCACTTGTGGGCTAGAAATGCCTTACGATGTGAACCAGACTATTTGTTGTATTAGCTCTTAAACAATATGATTTTAAAATAACGCCTTGCTATTAACATCTCAGGTGAAGATTCAACTTCAGAAATGCTTGGTGAAAACATCACACACAACCACCATAACACAATAAATATTAAATTAATTTCTTCAGAGTACTACTCTAGAAAATATGTTATCCAAAACATGAAGTCTTGCTTTAACAACGCTAAGGACAGATACAAATTTAACCACCTTAAGTTTTAGTGCAGAACATATTTAAAACTTACATTTTTCACTGTAGATGATCTGAACAACAGGATTTGGCCCATCATTTTGAGGGACAGGTTCAATATCTGCCCATTCTTTCCTGTCCCTGTAAATACACGTTTTTGTCTTTCCAATGCCTCTAAAAAGCACAAAATGCTACTCATTACACTACATTATACTCATTATACTACAGGCACAAATCTATGTCCAGCAACACATCCTTGTTCCTAACGCTGTCACTGTATCATTGTCTATAACACAGACCACCACATAAACAAGTAAAGGAGCTACTGACGTGTGTAACCGCACCAAAATCCAGTTGTGACACAACACGGGAGAGAGAGGTAACCGGTCACCCCGCCCTCGGGCTGTCACGGCCGCACCGCTGTGACCCGGGATTGCACGGCAGGCAACACCAGCGGCGTCCAGCCCGGGCTTCATTCTTCACCCGAAGGCCTCCTGCTCCAGCTGGCGACACCGTCGCCTTCCGAGAGGAGCGGCTGGAGGCAGCGACGCCGACACCCCCCCTCCCCGGCCTCTCCCTCCTCCACCCGCGGGCCGGCACCTGTACAGCACGTAGCCAACCGCCCCGGCAGCAGGGGCGGCTGCCACCGCCCGCCGCCGCGCCTCGGACCCGGCATCCCGCGCCCCACCCCGCTCCCGGGACCCGCTTCCGGGGGCGCGCGCGCAACACACCCCCACGTGACGTGACGCGACGCAAGGCTCCGCGCCGCCACCGCCGTCGCGCCCGTGGCGGAGGGAGCCCCGTCCCGGCCCTACCTGTAGAGCACGTATCCGGCGTCCTCCCCCTCCTCCTCCTCTTCCAGCACCTGCCCGAAGCCGCCCTCCGGCTCGCCACCGCCCTCCCCCGCCGGCTGCAGCTCCGCCGCCGCCGTCCCCTCCGCCGCCATCGCCCCGCTGCCGTTTCCGGGGCCTGGCGGAACCATAGAGGCCGGCGCGGCGGCGGGGAAAGAGCGGCCGCTTGGCTCGCTATCGCCGCCCTTGGCGCGGAGGGCGGGGGTTGTGCTGCCGGCGGCGGCGGCCGAGCCTGTGGAGGCTCTTCGCGCTGCCGCGGCCCGACCGGAACGCGCCGGCCGGTGCTGGGGGGCCGGCGGCTGGGCCGGATGGCTCCCTCCGCCCCTGGACTCGTGACCGGCACCGGCTGCGCCCAAGGGCCGCGCTGTGCCCTGAGGAGCTATAGTCCACCGGTGTGCTAATTAACCGTCAGAAATGTACCGGGGGAGGCTGCGGGAGGTCAGGCTGGGCCCGGGCCCTCGGCCTGGGGTACTGCTCCAGTTCGCTCTTCCCCTTCCACCATGCCCTTGTTACCGAAAAATAGTGACCAAGAAAACTCTCCAAACCAAATGATAGTTTAGAAAGCCGACATTGGTTTATTGCAGCGCTGGGTGCGTGGGGGATCTCTACTCCTAGCATGCACACCTAGGAACAAAAGCTTGCTGATTATATACATTACAAATGTGAACATTGTGAAATTGATCCTGTGTGATATGATCTAGGTGATCCTGCTCCGGCAGGGGGATTGGACTAGATGATCTTTCGAGGTCCCTTCCAATCCCTAACATCCTGTGATTCTGTGATATTCATATAATTTCAAGAAAAGCCCACCTATTCCAAGAAACTTATGCATATGCTAATACACTATGTAATTGTCTTTGCACATGCATACTAAATTGGGGGAAGGGGTCTTGGGTGGTCTCTGGGGGTCTCTGGTGGTCGCAATCCCCCCTAATTGTGCTTCTGCGCAAGCCTGGTCGAGTCCTTCTTGTTTACAAGTGCAGGTGGCCTCAAGGAGAAGATATCGTTCTGGACTTATCTCTCCTTTGGCACCAGAGTTTATGAATCAAGTTAATTTAGACATCACAAAGTTGTTCTTTACAGTCTTGTTTTGTCTTTTGGCCCTTTTATAATTAGCAGAGACCTCTGTTTTTCTAAGACTAAACGTAAGCAGCATGAATCATTGACTACTAGAACATTATTATCAGTCCCATAAGCAGACTCTATCTACAAAACATGCAGTTTGCTTCAGAACATATTATTATTCTCTATTATTCTAGCTGAAAGGAAAATTACTGACAGGAAAGCTAATTCTGTGTAAAGGTAACACAGAGCAGGCCTTTTAGAGGCTACTCTGAGGCCTACTCTTGCTAAACCTTTGCTGAACCAAACCGTCTGGTATCACCCTGACGAAAACCTGTGGACCCAGCAGGGTCTGTCGGTGTTGTGCCCTGACTGGTGGCCACGTCCCTGCCCGTGTGTTAGAGGGTAGCACTCACCGGTTATTGGGGTGGCTGCTATCCACTCTGTTGTGCTTTATGTTTTCACTTCTATGAACTAAAATCTGAGAGAGAAGAAGTGAAGGGGCTATTTCTTATGCCAGCAGTAGCATATTTCCTTTGAGAACCCACCCTAACACCAGTATCAGGGTTTGCTGGCGCATGAGACCAACAGCACCAGACTGACACTGTGGGCACACAACAGGAAAACAGAGGCTCTGGGAAATGCTGCTACAGCAGCTGAGGCAGAAAGTTACAAAGCTGCAAATAGGTCCCTGGCTTTACTGATGCTAAGACGCTGAGGTGCTGCTGGCACGGTGAGCTGTGTTTCCTGCCCTATGGCAACTCATGAAACAGCACCATTTTAGAGTCGAACAGGGCTATAGGTTTGTCATGTGTTTTGCAGTGATTTTACAGAAAGAATGGTGCCAGAGCAACAATGAGGGAGTATAAATGCACAGCTGCAAATTGAAACACAAGATCCAGGACAAGGAAATATTGGGCTCTCAGGTGGTTCTTCTGTCACTGAGCAGCTTTGTGTCCTTTGGGAGGTCACTTGATGGCTGCGCTTTTCTTGCCTCTCTCCCTTTTTTCTGCCCAATTGTAATGGTGCATTTGGGGACTTCATTTGTTTCTGCCTGGATGTTCGTACAGTGACTGGGGTGTGTAGTTTGGTTGGTGCCTCTGGGTGTTGCAGTAATATAGACTATAGTAATATCATAATGGAGGGGAAAAGAACACAGCAATCTACTGAAAGGTTGCTTGGGACTATAGGACTATGAATAGAACAGAAAGGAGATGAAGACAGACATACCTAGAGGCAGAGAGGATATCCAGCAGTATCTAAGGGAAAGGAAAAAGTTATAAAATGCAGAGCATTCTCAACAAAGAGAGAAAGAACCAAGATGGGCCTAAACAGAAACAAAGTCTATTAAAATTATAAACAGATCAGAGGAAGTGTGTGCATAAGAACGACAGAAGCTTCAAAGGCAGTAAATTCTGTTTTGTAAGAGACTGAGCAGAAAGGAAAATTGCTGTTCCTGAGCTAGGAGGGAAAGGTTGCTGTGCAAGTTCGTTAAGATACCAACAGTTCTCCATGGGCAGAGGGCACTTGAGACACAGATCTTTAAGAAATCTGCTTGGTTAGCTCTGCTGTTTGAGCAACAGTTTGGTTTTTTTTGGTTGTGCTGCCTCCAGAACTAACACATAGTGACCTGCCATTGCCGTTGCTTATGCTGGTATCATCTTTACCAGCTATTTAACGTGGATTACAGACAGGCCAGATCCAGCAATAGGAGCTTACTTCCTCAAAGTGGCATAGCAGGACAAGAAACAAAAGTGAGCTGCTCTGGCGGCAGCCAGTGGATGGAGCTAGTCCATGAATCTCTTGCTGTCCGTATGAGGCAGACAGCAGATGGGATAGCTATCCCACTGCCCTTGGGACTAGCTTCTGCGTTTTCAATCTGAACCTGTGGGTGGTTGGGGTCTGTGGACTCCTTCTAAGGGCTTGGGAGACGGTAACTGAGAAAAGCAAGCCTGTTTCAGGAAGCTGAAGTATGTTATGAACAAGTTCTGTCCTCATGAGAGCAACTTAGGAGTCTACCAACTGAGGAAGCTTGAAAGACATGAGTATAACTGACTTTAACATGACAGACCAGACCAAAACCCAGTGGGATCACAGCAGGTTGTACCAGGCTTCCAATCCATCTCCAACTGCTCAATTTAATGATGTACTGAATTACATACACACTTGTTGTGTCATGCCAGCTTCAGCCCTCTCTGCCTCAGGGCACTCTGAAAGCCTTAGTCAGGCCTGCAAAAGCACGAGTCTGCCTAGCATGGACCTGCTTTACAAAATAATACTTGGAGGTTCTTACTGCATGGCTCATGGCTCAGAATCAGTGGAGATCGTTTATGTTACAGGTCTAATATCTGTAACGACACTTCACAGAGAATATTAACACTCCACCTGAAGCTTCTACTTAAAAATATGACTCCAGTAGCTAGGACCTTTGTGAAGAAGCAACAAATAGGACAAGAGCTGTGATGAAGCTCTGAACAAAGAGTGGAGGATAAATAAATCTGTCATGTCCCAGCACTGCTGTGTCAGTTACTAGTCTTCATCTTAGGAGGAGCCTGGTAGCTCAGAAAGAAATCTGAGCTCCATGGTGCAGTATGTGCAGCAAGAGGTGGGCGCTGCTCCAAACCGGCTGCAGGCAAGCACAGCTGTGGAGGAAAGGGGCAGAGCCAGCACGGCAGCGGTCACTTTAACTGCAGTAGAGGGTTGGATTCGGGTTGTCTGCAGGGTACCCCTGTGAGCCTCTCGGGAAGGCTGCAGGTATGATCCACCGCAGAGTTAGATGAGATGTGCGCATAACATTTGCGTAGCTTGTATCCCCTATGCATTTCAATCAAGGCACATCAGGTGTTCCCTCTGCCTCCCCTGGGACTCTTCCTCCCTCCACTCCCCCAGGTAATCGCCCTCTTGCAGCTCCCCTGCCTGCCACGTCCAGGTTGGAAGCAGCAGATGCAGCACTTTCAAGTGTGTGTGTGTGTATAATCACAAGCACACATGAAGAAGTGTGTAGGTATCGGATACCTCTGTGCTAACACAAATGTGTATGTATGAGATGCATACGTTATAAATACAGACATGTATGATTCATGTGTCTGTATCGGGTGGATAAATAGAGGCTCTGCCCTGAGCCAGCAGAACCAGCCTTTCAGAGTAAGTATTTTTCACTACAAAGAGCAAATGCCAACTGCATGAAGTTGCATACAGGTAGCCCCGGCTAAAATAACGGCACTGTTGTAAAAAAAAAACAAAAACGCAAAAAGCGCAATTCTGCTAACAGCTATACAGATCTATGACAGGGGTGGATTTCTTTTTGGGGGGTGTGAGGTCTTGCAGTGCGGGACTTGCAGGAGGAGCAGCCGGGCGGGGTGGAAGGGAAGGCGCTCTCAGGCCTATTAGCCCTCTCCGTTTCCTCTCCAGGGCCTTGGGGACCCCGAGAGGAGCCGACCCCGCTGCCCGCGGCTGGCAGGGCGGGGGGCGGAGGGAGGCGCGGGTCCGCCCCACCGCGGGGCCTGGCGGAGCGCTGGCCCAGCACCGCCCCCGCCGTCCCCCGGTGCTGGGTGGGTGCAGAAACTGAAAGTAAAAAAAAAACAACAAATCAACCCCAAACCCACCCCAAACCCCCTCAAACCCAACCAGAGGGGGACGGCGGCGGTGAGGCGGGAGCGGCTTTCTCGGGGTGAGTAGAGCGGCGGGCGCCCGGCCGGAGGCTGCCCGAGCCACGGGCGGCGAGCGGGGCCCGAGCTGCAGCCCCCGCTGGCGCCCCGGGACGGGCTGGGCCTCGAGGAGGGAAGGGGCAGCGGTGAGGGGCCAGGCACAGCCCCGGCTGGGGTGCCGTGCCCGGGGAAATGCAGCGCAGAGGGGCTGGAGGGAGAGGCGTTAGGGAGAGCTCGTAGGGCGTTTGGCAGGGTTTGCAGGGGAGCTGCTGCAGCCGCAGGACAGCCTGGGGTGGTGGTTTATCCTTCTTCCCTTAAGTCCTCGGGGCCTCTGCGCGGCCCGACCGAAGTGGGAAAGCGCTGCAAGGTCATCTTTGCTGGCGGAGCTGAGACAGGAGGGAGCGAGGCGTGGCCCGCTCCTGGGGCCGCACCGCCCGCAGCGTGGGTGAAGGTGCCGGGTGCTGGGCGCGGCGAGGGCAGGAATGAAGCCATGGCCCAGGGCAATACCCTGGGGCGATTGGTGCAGCACACCCGTGCTGTGGGCAGCTCCCTTTTAGAAGAATACCTAGAAATGGGACGATTACTACTCTTTTACCGCGGCAGGGGATGGGGGGCGTTCAGTGGGACATCAGTCTTGCTTTTTGCCATGCACGGGGTAAGACGTGGTATTAAAGATCCCGTTCTGCTCCAGGGTGTGCCTTGAGTAGATTTTCACCAACGCAGTTGTGGGCAGGATTCAGCCCTTTCTCGTCCTGGTGCCCCAGTTTGGCTATGATGCAGGAGGCACAGAAGATACAGAAGCTTTAGAAAAGATCCTGCCTGGTTTGAGAAGCGCTCAGCTGGCAGCCGTGCACTTTTGTGCCCACACAAAACCTTCAAAAGCAGCTGTCCCATGCAGAGCAGAACTCACACAGCGTGGTTTCCTGTGAGGTTTTACTAAAGAGGCTTTTTTGGCGGTCGATGGGAAGGGATGAACTCATGTTGCAGTGAAAGCAGAAACAGGATCATTTTTTTGTCTCTAGCTGCCAGTGCCACAGAGGTAGTACTGTGGCAGGCAGTAGTTTGGGAACTCATCCCTCTTTGTCAGGTTTTTGGAACTTTGTGAGTGGGATTAGGATGGGGCAAAAGCTGGCAGGTGCATGCCCATGGAGACAATACAATCACATACACCCACTTTTCATAGAAAAACAGCCTAAATTACAGGAGGCACATCTCTGAAAGAGATGAGTTTTAAAATAGCAATTTATTAAACATTTTTTAGTGTGTGTTTCTGCTTTCTGAGCTTTCAGAATACCCACATTTTCAAACTTTACTCTTGTGCATTGAGAGAGAGTCTTATCTTTCTCCCATCCACTTTTTTTTTTTTTTTTTGACAAAGCTGGGATTTGCACCTACTCCTGTTGTCAGGAGTTGGGATTTTCACACACTAACATCCAGCATGCAGCAGAACAGTGAGGCTCTGTGAAAGCTAAAAAAAAGCGTCGTCGAAGGAGAAGAGTTATTTGAGAAGAGGCAGACCGGCACAGATGTAGATTATAGAGGAAGGGGAACTTGTTAAATTTAAATGTTTTCAGGTGTGGAGAGAGTTTGTGTGTGTGCTGTGTGGTTGCGTTCTCTATGCATTGAGCTAGATACACTGGTGAACAGAAGTCCCAGAAGACTGCAGTGTAGTAAGTCCCAAGGCCAGATAGTTGTGTGCCTCCTCCAGGAGCATTTTCAGGGCTTGTCCATGGAAGGAAAGTCTTTCATTGCTCACCTGTTTGTGAGTCTGCTGAAAAGCAGAACGGTTTGTTATCTGAAGCTCAGGAAAATGGCTGCCCTTCCCACACAGGGCTGAGCCAGCCCCATCAGCGTCTCTCTACACTGACTGCAAGCATGAGAGGACGTGTGACCCTGCCTAGAGAGGATGCCAAGTCCAAGATGACCAGAGGGAGAGTGGATGCCTGGAGCTGTGCATGAGAGTGCTGTTTTGTGCAGGCTGCTTCCTAGATAGCTGGCTCAAAATGTGGCTCTGGCACATACCTGGTAGACGTCAAGTTAACCACTGAGCTTGAGGAGCGGTCTTTATTGATGCTGTACCCATTTTCAGCAGCGGTCACCATGAAGAGGAGTAAGGATGGAGTGGGAAAGACCTGCAGCAAAGGCTGAAGATTTCAGACAATCTGGCCTTCCTAATGCCTACCTCTAACTGCTCTGTGAAACCTGGCAGTGCAGCATGATCATGACGAGGAGGAAGAAATTGTGGGCATCTTGCTTCTGCTTTGCAGCTGCCTTTTTCCTTGTGGTGACACTCCAGGTACAGGGGCAAGGGTGGGGAGGTGTGTATGAGATTGCTCTCAAAGTATGACACAATTCTGGCAGATGAGAGAGAGCATTGAAGGTGACAGACGTTTTCCATACAAGTCTGTGCTTTAAGAGGAATGTTTAAAAGAAACTCTGTCAGCAGCATTGGCCTGGTGGTAATAGCTGACTCCAGAAGTGACATTACACAGGGAATACCCTTCTTGTGTAGCTCCTCGGCTCCTGGAGGAGTTTCTCAGGAGTCGTGTACCATGCCATGCCATGCCATGCCATGCCATGCCATGCCATGCCATGCCATGCCATGCCACATGGCATTGCCTCCATCCAGCATTGCCTCCTCTGGTCATGTGTTTGAACTCACTAGGCAGGGAGACAAGGCTGGACCCATTTCATACTAATGTGGCAGACAGACGAGGGATATCTGAGCACCTCAGTAAGGGATGAGGGAAATCTGTCCATCGGTCCAGACTCAAAGGCCATTCGTAGCATTGGGAAGCCCAGTAGGTGGTCAGTAAAAAAGTGCTTGAGAGAAGAATCAATGTGGAGGCATATTAATTGGTGGCTGGTGCAGGTTACCCTGTATTTTCGTTAGAAGAGAACAACTTTCAGACAAATTGAATCAGCCTTGGCTGTCAGTCATGGGACTGTAGGAGACTTCAGTCATGAGAGGGCCAGGATCTGCCCCAGAGATGTCTTTCTTCTTGGGCTGTGCTCTGAACTGAGGCTCTGGTTCAGACTGGTACCTCAGGTAACTCCCATTGGTGCCAGCAGGAGGACCTCTGAAGCTTTCCTAGGCCAGCTGTCTGCTCCAAACTGGAGCCATTTCTTGGGGGCAGTCACTGACACTCAATGGTCACTTTAAGTTCTGTTCCCCCGAACAAGGCATCCAAAGGTGATATGGCTTCCCTAGCATAGGAGCAATGTTAGCAACTCTTTAGGACCTTTATTGGGAGGGTTTGTGACTCTGCTGCACCTCCACAGCTAAGCAGGTCTGGAGCTGGTTAGAGCTTCCCGTGCCTAGCTGGGATTTTTATCTGGGAGTGTTCACTGGGTGATGACACTTGGTGCTGGGACTGCTGTAGCATGTGAGCTGTCAATATATTTGGGGTGTATCAACCCCCAGGAGTTCAGAGAGAGGTACTAGAAATTCTGCGCAAATGTAGAGACTCCTTAAATTCTGCCAGGGCAAAATATTTGGAAGCAAAGAAGGAGCGCGTTCCTGGAGAAACCTGGACATGAGGTAGTTACAGATTTATTTCAATTATATTACTGCAGTTATATCTTTTCAACTGTTAGACATATGAATCTTTTCCCCAGCTAGTGTCTTGTCCAGTCACCAATGCAGGAGTGGTTTTTGTATTTTTCTGGAGAGCTGCACTTTGCACAGCCTCCTGTGTGTTCTGTCCCAGTATGCTGTGTTGCACCCAGCCTGTTTAGGCTGGCTACAATCAGTGTATTTTGCTACACAGTGAGAGTGAATGACAGAGCAAGCAGCAAAATGAATGCATGCAGTAAAGTGATCAGGGAAGGTAAATGTTTTCACATGACTTAATATAAACAACACTCTCCCGCTTTCCAATATCCTCCTCCAGAGCCATACGACAAGCGAAAATGCTGTGGCCAAAGCTGTCTGGTGGGTTTGAGTTCCCTCATCATTCTTGCAGCTGTTCCTGGGGTGGCATTATGTACTACCTGTGAAGGTGCATGCACAGAAAGCTGCACGGTAGCAGGAAGGTCTTTGCCCCACTGAAGACAAGAGCAGGAGCTATGTATCCTATGGCGATACCTGCTGGCACCGTTTCTGTCACTTGGCTCAACAGACTTCTCTATCCCAGGACACTTCTATGGCAGGTACTATCTGTAGAAAAGAGTGGTGCCTTCATGGGCACCAGAAATCCCCCAGATTTTCTGGGGGCTTCTGTCTCACAGCTGATGGTTAGAGGCTTCTCCTATGGGTGGAGAGTTTTTAAAGTTCCTTGTAGAGTTTCAGATCCATAAATGATGGTTCATACTGGTAGGTCTTTTACTTCTCTGCATACAGATAGGATTTTCTCCTCTACCTAGCTATGAAATTGTAGTCATATTGTCTTTAAGACCTGCCTGCACCTGGTTTATTCAGTCAGGGGTTTAAAAATTAATAGGGGTGCGTACAGATGGCCACATGGAGATATGAAAACCTCATGGGCTTTTTCAGCTAATTTCCAGAAGAAACCTGGCTACTGAAAGGCTGTTCTCTGTTTTGTGCTTTTTCCAGGGAGAAAGCAGAAGTTGTGTTGTTAAATCATACGTTATGTGGCCATATCTCAGTACAGAAATGTATTTCCTTTCTCCTCTTTACAAATTCAAATTAAAGGTTTTGCTGTTCTGACATAAGATCACCTGGACAGTGGCTGTCGTCAGTGAAATGCATCCACTTTGATTGACAGAAACTTCACATGCAGACTTAGTTAGTGCTTGATGCTTAAACTCTGATTTGTCAAGCAGATGTCCTGGCTAATGACAGTGACGTGCTGTGATATGTATGTTTATTTCCCTGAAGGTTATCACTGAACTGGGCAATTCAGAGAATAAGGTGGCAGTAATCTCCAGTTTACACAGTGGCCCATTAAAGCCTGTGGAGAGACATGCTTTTCAGTTTAAGAAGCAGGAACTTCACAGCATCTTGAAGACAGAGTCTGATGTAAATCACTACCCCATCCTGCTCTGGTGGTCTCCCTTGACTGGAGAGACAGGGAGATTGGGTCAGTGTGGAGAGGATGTTTGCTTCTTTACTATCAACAAGACCTACCAGCACAATCAGATGACAAGAGCATTTCTGTTCTATGGTAAGGATCTGTTTCTTTTTAAAGGAGTAACTTTCCTTCCTGCCCAGTTATTTTCCTATAGAGATTAAATATTCTAGGTGGCAATCACTGAGAGCAGGAAACTTAATGCAGCTCATTGTGTTAAACTTTGCCTGGTGCCGAATACCATCAGCAGAGATCCAGAGATGCGCATTCTCTGTAGATGTACTCTGAAAAGTGACTGTGCACGTCTGTGGGATGACTGTTGCCTTGTCTCATGCTGCTTTCCAATCACATGTGCTCCCTGTTTATGGGAGAAAAGATCATTTCCCGTAGCTGCCAAGTCATGAAAAGACAGTCTGAGATCAAGCCAGCTTTTTCCGGTGTGATGGCTTGTCAGCACTAGCAGAGGTTCTGCAAGGCCTTTGTTGCACTTGTGCAAGTCTTTTGTCTTAAAATAATGCCCTCTCTGGTAACTGCCTCATGTGCCGAGAGGTTGCTAGCAGACTGTGAATGGAAAGTAGTGAAAGAAACCTATTGATTCTGCACAGGGAGCAGCAGCTAGTGCAACCTTCTGAGCTGCTCTGGCTCTGCCGCCTCAGAAGATTCGCACTACTTGTACTGTGAAGTGCACAAAACATGCATCTTTTAAAAGTAGGCCTTATTTTGTTGATTTTGTTCTTTTTCCCCACACGGCTGCTTTTCAGTGAAACAGTGAATTTGAGGTGGAAAATTAAAGCCAAATGCTTTTCTGTGACTCGTAGGTTCAGCTCCTTTGTCTGGAAACAAAACAAAATAAAACAGGGTCCTGAATCTCATTCACTCAGTCAGTATACAGGAGAACTGGAAATATAGGAAGGAAGGGCCTTTAGCTTGGTTGTTAACAGTGAACCAAAAACTTCTCATCACTAGTCTTTTCAGAGCTCCCAAGTAGGTCAGCTTTGTCAGTTGATAATACAGTGGTCAAGCATGAAAGCAAAGGAGTAACAGCGAATGAATGAGAAGCTGACCTGATTAAAGACTAGGAAAGCTGGGTTTGCATCGCATGAAAGCTGTAAAGTCTGGTGGTTTTGGTCTCTGGTAGTAATTCTATTTGTCTGTTTCAGCATTAGAAGGGCTATTTATACTGGGCAAAAGACTCTCCCTGTAGTTTTTTTCTCTTTCTAGTGATGCTGGCTATGAACTGTGTAAAGACAAATGTCAAAATATGCAAAAGTGTTACTTATTTTTAAACCATAATAAATGATCTCCTAATGCTGAAATCTGCAGAGACAAAGGTTGTAGATGGTACTGAAGGTGAAAAAAAATGCTGCATCCATACAAAAAAGCTTCACACACACACTGACCTTGATGCACTGAGCGTGGGCCTGCAAAGGGAGATTTTGGTGTTCCAGAATTTCCCTCTAAACAGCCTGCTGAGTGAAGACGTGAACATCTGCATTTCCATGCTAAGGTTGGATGAAGGCACAGTTTCACTATCCAAAGAAACTGCATTAATTTTCCCCTAATATTTGGTCAGTGAGCTAGTCAAGAGAAGAATGATCCAAAGCTTAGAAAAAATATTATGCAAAAAATATGGGGTACAGATATTTTCCAGCAGAACTGCTTCGCTAGGAACACCTGCTTTTCTGCAGCTTGTCCTGACATACTGTCCTGGCTTGGGAAGTCCCTAGGTGTAGGTGATGACTTTGTCGAGTGCCACCATCTCCTGTTTGGAAGTGAAACATGGCATTCACTTGCTGGATTTTTTCTTTGCTTTTGGGAGGGATTCCCAACTCCACCTTTTCAGTGTCACGTACTTTCACAGAGTTTTGAGTGTAGCATAAACTGCCAATGCAACTGGGTCAGCATGAGCTGGATCTGGTGCCATGCTGTCAGAGCCTCAGGGGTTTTGTTCCTAAGGGAGGAGGATGTCCAGGTTTTCTATGCTGGAGTGTTGAGTCCTTTCAGTATGAATCCTGAATGAAAGATGTCTCTTAAGATGCAGAACTTCTCCTGACAGCATCTTTCTCTTCTGCACTTTGCCACGTATCTTAAGATTTCCTAATTAATAGGTTGGAAATTGAAATTGCTCGTAATTGTATTTGTCTTGTGCTTTCCTTATTCCCTCTTAAGCTCCTTTATTTTCTTCATCTCACAGGGTAAGGAACATGCTGATGTTATCTTTTCTTTAATCCTTAAAAGCTTTTTGTCTTCTTGCCGGACTGAGGTTGATTAAGTGTTATATTAGAATCAGTCTTTTTTATGTGCTCTCATGTGTAGTGCATTTTTCTTTAAGTGCCTCTTTGCCTAGTTCTCTCCTTATTTAGTAGGTTTTACATGTTGCATTTTGTCTCTCTCTCATCCCTTTCCTTGTCTCATCCTTTTCTCCATTTTCCTTCCCTCTTCTCTGCAATACTAGCTTGAAGAGGGAGCACCCTTGTGGGAGACAGAGCTGAAGTGCTACAGTTTCAATGCACAGCATTTGATTATTGTCTGTATGCACTGCTGTTTCTCTTCTGGGCATCACTTAGAACAAAGTGTTTTCAAAACCAGATAGGCTGTATAAGCTTCCCTGTGAGAATTTGATTCACTTTCAATTTTCCTCACCATCTTGTGTCTCTATAACACATCGAAACCAGAGGCAGCAAATAGCATTTTTCAGTGAGTGTCACAGCCCTTCATGCTTTTAGTGTTGAGGGCTTGGGACCACCCTTCAGTGGAAAACAGAAGGTTACATACTTAGCGGCCTTAAAAAAACCCACCTGATGGTCTTGAAGGATCTTGCTCTATAGGAGGTTTTTATGTTACTGGCAGCTAACATCCATCTTCACTGCAGTAGTGAAATGTTATGTTGGCTTTATAAGGTCATCTTTGAAGTCATCTTGGCAGGCTCATGCAGCCACAAAGACCACTAAGCATTTTTTTTTCCTTTCCTATATATTAGCTTTTAGATCAAAATTCTATGTTAGACTTTTGCTAGCTCTTTCTTTTTTCCCATCAGTGGTTTGAGGTCAAGGATAGAACAGAGAGTGAAAAGTTATGAGTGTGACTGGGATGGTAGAATAGCTTGCCCAAAGAGAAGGGATTTGTGGTGTTTTCTAAACCAGCTGTCCACTGTTTGTTCCAGTTTATGAACCTCCCTTGCTTGACAATATCAGTTAAAGGTTTTGTATATTCAGTACTTGTACTTAAGTAAAAAACAGATACACTTACAAGACAGTGGGGAATTATCTTGACAGAGATTCATCCGCTTTGCATTTAATCTGCAATAAGGCTAATTGTACGAGTGCAGTACAGTGGTACTGAAGGGAGAGCAAGGGTCAGATTCATGAGCTCGTATTTTGAATTCAGTTTTGCACACACCAGCCTTTGAGAAAAGGCTTCTAGGTTTGTCCTAAAGCTTCCACCACAGCTTTCATAGATTGTTCTGGAGGCTCCCTGTCCTCACAGGGAGGCGCAAGCAGCTGCAGTGGTCTGTTTTTAGAGTTTAGGCATGGTTCTTCTTCTACTATTGGCATTAGCTTGAGGAGCCATCTTCTGCCAGAAGCCGCTTTTTTATGTGTCTGATAGGCATCTGTTATACATCTCCTCTTAATACTCTCTTTGATGAACTAAATAGATTGGCTTCCAAAGTCTCTTTAGTACAATGTTTTTCCAAGATTTAAAGTCATTCCTGTAATTTTTCTCCATAACCCTGTCCAATATTTTAGCATCCTTTTTGTTGTTTTACTACTAGAACCAAATTGAACCCTGCAGCAATCATTTCCCTCACATCGTAGACAGAGGCAATACCATCTGTTCCCCTATTTACAGAACCACGGGATTATTAAGCATCTTATTAGTCTCATTTCAGTGCATTAAAATGTAAAATTCCTAGTGGGCCTTTGAAATGAGAGGCCTTTAAACTAATATGACCTGAAAGGAAGCCATTTCTAATATTAACTACTTATCCCCTTTCTCTAGATTCTTCTGCTGCCAAATTCAGTTTTGTCTGTCATAACATTCCTTTGTCTTTGCATGAATTGCTCTCTTTGCAATACTGCCTTATAATGTCATAAATGCAATGGTTGTAGGCTGATATTAAATTAAAACTAGACTTCTGTGTCATTGTAGTTAGTGTGGCATGATAGATAGCAGACTAAACACTGTTTGCTTTTGTCTAGGTACTGACTTCAGTATAGACAGCCTACCCCTCCCTCGTAAAGACTATCAGGATTGGGCCCTTTTCCATGAAGAGTCACCAAAAAACAACTACAAACTCTTCCATGAACCAACCATCTCCTTATTCAACCACACTGCAACCTTTAGCCGCCATTCTCACCTACCGCTGACCACTCAGTACCTTGAGAATGTAGAGGTCCTGAAGTCATTGAGGAACATGATCCCACTGCAGAAGAAGAACAGCCTGAGGAAGAGACTTGCACCACTTGTATATGTGCAGTCTGACTGCAACCCTCCTTCGGACCGGGACAGCTATGTGCGTGAGCTGATGTGCCACATTGAAGTAGACTCTTATGGGGAATGTCTGCATAACAGAGACCTTCCTCAGCATCTCAGAAATCCAACTGCCATGGATGATGGGAACTTCTATAAAATACTGGCACAGTACAAGTTCATTCTTGCTTTTGAAAATGCTATCTGTGAAGATTACATCACTGAAAAACTCTGGCGGCCACTGAAGTTGGGAGTGGTACCAGTGTACTTTGGGTCTCCTAGCATTGTAGACTGGCTTCCTAGCAACAAGAGTGCAATCCTGGTATCCAATTTTTCACACCCTCGGGAGCTGGCCCACTATATCAAAACACTGGATACAAACGATCGAGAATATGAGTCCTACCTACAATGGAAACTGAAAGGGGACATTTCCAACCCAAGGCTGCTTACAGCGATGAAGGAACGCAAGTGGGGAGTGCAAGATATCACCCAGGACAATTACATTGACACCTTTGAGTGCATGGTGTGTAACAGAGTGTGGGAAAACATCAGAAGGAAAGAAAAGGTACTTGTGACTTTTTCCTTGTGTCTCAGAGAGGCTTTAAAATGGCACTAGTCCCAGGAATTTTAGTTACCAGATTTCTGGCCAGCCTACAACCACTGTTATTGCAATGCCATTGGGTTGTACATCCTAATGTCAAAAGGTGTTGGCAGAAGGTGTGGGCACACGGCCAGAGCATGTGTTCCTCATACTGCTGCAGGGCTTGAGCTCAATGAGTACATCGACCATTGAGCTGGTGGTCATTTCGGCAGAAGGCTTGAATTGTTCAGTGAGGAGGTTTTTATCAGTCTACAGAAAGTAGCCTAACTTGCTGATTTGCTTTAGATGACCTGAAACATTTGGAAACAAGTTGCCCAGAGAGGTTGTGGAATCTCTGTTCTTGGAGGTGTTTTAAGACTCAACTCAGTGCTGCCCTAGGCAGTTAGATATGATTAGACCTATTTGGAAGAGGGAACTGGACTAGATGATCACTGTAGGTCCCTCCTTTCTTAAATACTCTATGACTGTCTGAATCTGCGTATGTGTGGGTACACTCAAACCTATAGTGACAACATGCCATTGTCTGTGGCCACATTTTGTGACTAAACTTTGAAACATTGATGTTTAAGCCAGGTTGTGCATTGGTGAGAGGAGTTGGACCTGTTCCTCCCAGCCTAATCCTCTTGTAGTTGCACTGATAGAGACCTGCTAGAAATGGCTGTTTTATCAGGAAGCCCAGCACTGAGGGCCCAGCAGTCTTGCAAGGGTGCCAGCCATGACACCAGAAGGCCATTTCAGAGGCATTGTGAGCTGTTCAGTTTCCTGAGGCTACTAGCTCTGGTGTATTTGGCTGGTATAAACAGAGTATTACTTTGAATTAGACTGAAGCTAAAAACTTTCACCACATAAATTTCTGAGTTGGTGGATACTCATCTTAATTGCCACATTCCTTTGAGGTTTCCAGGTTTACATACCAAGAGTCAGCAGCCATTTTTTAAACTCTCCATGAGATCAGTTATCAGCATGGATCAAAAAAACCCCTTTTTTGTATCCAGTAATAGAACTGGTTAATCGCTCTAGTATTCTAGAGCTCTCCCATGGCAGGGGGGTTGGAACCAGATGATCTTTAAGGTCCCTTCCAACCCAAACCATTCTATGAGTCTATGAGTCTATGATTCTATATCCATTAGGCTGTATTTTAGCTGGTCACAGTCTGAGCAATACACTGTGGTCAGCCAGTAGAAGGTAGTTGAAGAAAGCATTTGAAGTTACTAAGGTGAGCTGAAGTGATGGGGAATGCAAACTGCTAAGCATTACATTTAACCAGGCTTTTCTGTTTGAATCTGATGCAAATCTGGACAGATGTCCTCCCTTTCAGTTAGGAATACAACCATGGAAAGGTATAGAATAGGTTAGATACAGATACTCCTTCCCCATGCTTTTGTGGCTCTTTAGTCAAGAAGACTATGAAGACCAGTTTGCTCTCCTGGTCAGATTCATAGCTTGTTTTTTTCTCCTTAAAAGAAAATCTCATTAAGTGTGTGCATATTCAAGATGAAAACAGAATATAATGATGAAAACAGAACTCCTTACCTTAGATTTTCAGTTTGGGTAGGCTGGTGCTGCTCATTTGCAGCCAGACCTGATCTGAAACTCTGGCTCTTGTCAGCATGACTGGCCTTGTCCCGAACACTTTGAGGAGACCTTTCCCTCCAACATCCACAGGGACATGGCTAGAGCCTATAGTGGGAAGGAAAATGGCCTGACATGCTTTGATAGTTTACTAATGGTATAGCATCTTTCTTCTCTGTCTGCAAGTGTCCCTGAATAACCCCTTTTATTTCTCTCCGTTGCCAGGGATGGTTGCCCCAGAGGTGGAAGGCTCAGATTAACCACCTCAGCTGCCCCAAACCAGAGGCATTCTGGTTCTCGTCTTCAAACCCTGGCTGGACTTCTCTCCAAGAGATGTGGATACCAAGCTTCGAGCAATCCAAGAAAGAAGCCTGGGCACTGAGGCACCTAGTGGAAAGGAACAGGAATTTTACAGCTCAAGAATTTTGGATGCTTGTATTCAAAGAATAAACACAACGACCTGTAAAACATAGTAAGCTCCTCAGAGGAGTCTGTGGAATTTTCTTTTGTAGGTGACCTTATCATATGTAGCATTGGTAGCCATAGGAGGTAGACCTGTAAGACTGAATTTAGTATGTTCAGCACTCATGGGGTACTAAGGAGTGCTAAACAATGGAATCACCTTGCCAAGTGATATGTATACATATATATGTATTTCTATTTAAAATTATTTATATTTGTATTAATTGTCTTTAGATCAGATGTTTAGGCATTAAGGCACAGGTTGTCAAGGTTCTGAAAGCCCAGTTTTAAGCACAGAGCTAATTCCCCTGAAGCAGATCGATCTCCCTCCATCTTTAGATACATACTGGTGTTTCTGGCCTCAGGACCCTTTTTCCCCAGGACCCTCCTTTGCCGCATTGATAGCCATGCGATGGAGAGCAGCTGTCACCATTTCACAGCTTCTGTGCACTTTGGAGGTAGAAGAAAAACTTGGGACCGTGTCCCTGGCTAGCTGTTTATTACCAATTTTCCTGGCATCAGCAGATTTAGCAGGGACTTGGTGGGCTTTGTGTCCTGACACTGAGTGCCAATGTGAAGTGCGTTAGTGCTTGGCACAAGGAAGCACCATCTGTTAGTGTCCAGGGACAGATTGAATGAAAAACTTGCTGGCTCAGATCTACCCACCATCTTCTGCTAAAAATAAGCAGAGCACATGAATATCTCCACTCCCCAGAAACAGGGCTGGCCTCCATCTGACTTACCTTCTTGCTTTTCTGATGATAGACTAGTATTTGCGTCATATATAAACGTGGAATTCTCTGCTTGAAAGGGCAGGGATAAAACTGAGAGTGCATTGGTGCTGAAAAGTCTTCAATATGCACAAAGAGAGGGAGGCAAGCAGCCTACCTGTTTTAACACAGAAAACCCCAAATTACTTTCTCTGACAAAGAAAAAAACTTGATGATCTTGGTCATCACTTGCCAAAGGACACACCTTTGCCTGGTATGCTGACTGTTTCAGTTTTCATCCCAAGTTCTTCCAGCCTCAGTCTGTGGAGGAGTTAACTTCCACAGTGTCTGAAAAATAGCATTGTTTGGGTGGAGCCATTCAGATGAGGCACAGTCATTCATACACATGCCTGTGTATGATGACACAGGCAAATGTAACTACTAATATGAAGTTCTTCACATTGCTGGAAAGGCAGATTTTCACCTGTCTGATAATTTCCATGCAACTGTTCCTTGTAACAGGCTATTTTAAGATTGCTGTCAAGCATCTGGCTGTTTTATGAATAGGTAGCCATGGGGAATGATGTGAATAGCATTTACACCAAGAAATCCAGCTGCAAAATTTACTTACCTTGGAAAAGTTTCCTCACCAGAAATTTCCTCACCAAATAGCTGGTGAATTTTGTATTACTTTGTAATCTAGCAAGAGAAAGAGCAACTTTGTGGCCACAAACCCTGTAATATTGGTCATTGTTTCTATGAGCACATACTTAGTTTCCATTAAGCAAAACAGTCCCACTGAAATTTCTCACCACTAGTGTTTTGCCAGTGTGGCACACAGCATCTGTTGGACGTGTCCTAAACTCTTTCCCCAGTGGTCTACAGTGCAAATGATAACTAAGCTCCACAAATGAAGCCTTTCAGGAAAGTGTGAATAACACCAGACTTAGAGGCTTTCCTACATCATAACCGAGAGCTGGACATAAAGCCCATAACATTCACAAAGGGAACTGCTGAATCCCCACCCATTGCCATGAATCTGTTTCTCCTCCCAGGATGGGCACAGAATATCTGCAGCATGAAGGGCTAACTCTTTTTTTTTTTTTTGTAATGTTCTGCTGTGTCCTTTGCCAAAAATATCAAGCCATGTTGTTTAAAGACCTCGGGAGCTGCACAACTGAGGATTTCTGAGTGAGGTGGATTGTGAACTGGCTGAAGGAAAGAAGCCAGAGAGTGGTGGTCAATGGGACAGAGTCCAGTTTGATACAAAAATCGGAGATCTCCAAACCCCCTTGCTTTCTAACTTTCCTCACCGAAGTGGGAAGCTAGGTGCGGCTGGGTAAGGAGTCCGAAAGAAAACTCAGTAACACCAGAGTGTGTTATTAAGCAGGCATTCTTTATTGCAGCGCTGGGCAGCACTGGCGATTATCCACCATGAGTGCTCCGCCGATTTTGCAGATTTTCAGAGATTATATACCATAAAGTTATACATAGTCATAAGATTCCCAATAACTCATTTGCATAGTCATGAGATTTCCCGGAACTCATTAATATATGTAAATGTCCGTTCTGCATGCGCAGTCGTTTTCTCTGGTGGTCGTCAGGGGTCTTCAGATGAAGGCTTATAGTCTTCCTCGCTGTGTTCGCTAACTGACCCCTGCTTCTGCGCAAACTCAGTCCAGGGATCACGTAGGTCACGTAGGCTGTGTCCTTCAAGGCAGCTGTTGCAACTCCCTTATCTTTAGGTTTCTGTGCCTCTGTTTTCCCAAGGCCAAGTTGTCTGAAGTGAAATACAGCCATCCTAATTAGAAACTATCTTTTCAAGGCCCAGTTGTCTGAAGTGAGATATACCCACCTCAATTTAAAAAAAGTCTCCCCTTTGTTTATTTATATAACTAGGTTAGTCGAATATCTAAGGTATTTACAACATCCTCCTTGTTCTTGGGGCCCTCAACCGTTTCAACTTGGAGGCCTGTGTCTAGCAGAGTCCCTCAAGGGTCGGTACTGGGACCAGTACTATTCAATATATTCATTAATGACTTGGATGAGGGAATAGAGTGCACTGTCAGCAAGTTCGCTGATGACACCAAACTGGAAGGAGCGGCTGACTCACCGGAAGGCTGCGCAGCCATTCAGAGAGACCTAGACAGGCTGGAGAGTTGGGCGGGGAGAAATTTAATGAAATATAACAAGGGCAAGTGTAGAGTCCTGCATCTGGGCAAGAACAACCCCATGTACCAGTACAAGTTGGGGACAGAGCTGTTGGAGACCAGCGTAGGGGAAAGGGACCTGGGGGTCCTAGTGGACAGCAGGATGACCATGAGTCAGCAGTGTGCCCTTGTGGCCAAGAAGGCCAATGGCATCCTGGGGTGTATTAGAAGGGGTGTGGTTAGCAGGTCAAGAGAGGTTCTCCTCCCCCTCTACTCTGCCCTGGTGAGGCCGCATCTGGAATATTGTGTCCAGTTCTGGGCCCCTCAGTTCAAGAAGGACAGGGAACTGCTAGAGAGAGTCCAGCGCAGAGCCACGAAGATGATTAAGGGGGTGGAACATCTCCCTTATGAGGAGAGGCTGAGGGAGCTGGGTCTCTTTAGCTTGGAGAAGAGGAGACAGAGGGGGGACCTCAGTAATGTTTATAAATATGTAAAGGGCAAGTGTCATGAGGATGGAGCCAGGCTCTTCTCAGTGACATCCCTTGACAGGACAAGGGGCAATGGGTGCAGGCTGGAACACAGGAGGTTCCACTTAAATATGAGGAAAAACTTCTTTACGGTGAGGGTGACCGAACACTGGAACAGGCTGCCCAGAGAGGTTGTGGAGTCTCCTTCTCTGGAGACATTCAACACCCGCCTGGACGTGTTCCTGTGTGATATGGTCTAGGTAATCCTGCTCCAGCAGGGGGATTGGACTAGATGATCTTTCGAGGTCCCTTCCAATCCCTAACATTCTGTGATTCTGTGATTCTGTGATTTCTTTTTTCTTTGTTTCCTGGTGGAACCTGTCAGATCCTGAGCTTCTTGAGCAGTCTGGTAGGTAGATATTAACCAAAGATATGAGGCATATTTATCTCAAAGAGTTTATGGTGCATTATTATCCCTCATTTTACTTTGATGGAGTGTGAGAGAAAGGAAGACTGAAGTAACTGGTTTACAACCCACATTCTGAAATTTCGAGTGGTCGGTCAGCAGCAGGTGTTTCAGAAGAGGTAACATCTTCATCCACTGCTATACACAGTAGAAAGATGAGTCCCCAGAGCAGCTGGCTGAAGGTGTGCTGTGGTATAAGATTGTCACTCAGCCTCTCAAGATCCTCTCACAATGCTTCCTTTCTAGAGGATAAGCATTAAGCTCTTGGCTCCCACAGGCTAGTTCAGAGCAACCTAAATTTGGCCTCATGGTCTTTAATCCCCCCTCTAGAGTCTTTTTTCCTGTGCTGGACTGAGAGAAGTCTTAGTGAACATCACCCTTGGAGACTTATAGCAAGGATTTGTGCAGGCTAATCAAGTGTAAGGAAGACTGACCATCGTGAATTTTAAGTTGATCTGTTTTCTCCCCCTGCTGCTCTGAGAAGGAATAAGCAGAAGCAGCTGACCAGTCTCTTATTTTTTTTCCTTAGCTGATTTGCTGACCTTCCTGCCGTGTACAGGTTTGTAATTCTAGCCAACAGAGGTATCAAGTTTGTTTGGCAGGCTTATGTATATCCTGGATGGCACAGACCTTTCTTTTTTGGTTTCTTTTTGCCTTAGAAAGGCAATAGCAAAACAGTTGAGAAAAACTCGGTATTTCCAACAAGAGCTGATTCTGGATGAATGAGTGCATGCCTCCCAGCCTCTTGCACAGTGGTAACAAGCTGTCTGGATTTCCCCTGTTGTGGGATATAAGACTCAAAGACAGTTCCTGCTGGGCTTGCGTTTATTCCCCTGAACCCATATCCATCAGCTCCCCCCGGAGTCATACATACTAGTGGCCTCTGAGCCATTTGTATCTGAAATACAAAAACTCGAGACCAGACTGCCCCTTCAGAAGATGCCTGCGGTCAGCTTGGACGTGTCTCTGGGAACCTGCAGCAGTTGCGGTGGGGCTGAGAGAGCCTGGGGAAAGAGGTGACCCTGGAGGTCAGCCTTGGACATGGTCTTCCTTCTCCCTCTCCTGGAGGAAAATCAGGAGCGGGACATGGACAAATGGGAGCAGGGATTGCTTTTGACCTTCCTGCTACAGTCCCCTGGCCTCTCTACATTCAGTCTCCACCCTCCACCAGCTCCCCCTGATGTGCCTGCGCCCTTGTGCCTCCCATCCTCTGTGGCATCTGGTGGTGTAGGGAAACAAAACACAAGGGAGTTGTTTTTTCACTGCAAACATTTGATCACATTTCTCCACTTCACTTTCGCTGTGTCGGAGGCCTGAGCCTCTTCCCTGTCCTCCCTGCCTGTGCTTAAGGCCAGCTCTGACCCGGTCCAGCGATACCTGGGATAGAGCTGCAGGGAAGCAGCTAAAGTGAGCGTGAGAAGGAGCTGGGAGAAGCCTCACCTGGGGCCTTCCCTGTCACGCCAGAGCTGCTTTTGAGGTCCTGAGTTCCTGTCTGGGCATGCTGTGCCATGCCCATGCCTGGCCACACTGCTGACCCTGACCAACTCACTGGACTTCTGTCTCGATCTTGACCTGCTTTGTTCCTGTGGATCTGCTGGGTCATCGCTAGGCTGTGGCTGACCCTGCCTTCCATCACCACCCCTGCCCCACATGCCTTGCCTGTGGTGTAGCATCCCCACCACCCCGGTGGGGATGCTGCCCAGTTGTCTCCACTCCCAGCGGATATTTTGTGCCCCAGCCAGGGGCCCTTCCAGAAGCTCTTGTGGTGGGAAAAGTCCCCTGCGAATACCTAGTCCTGCCATCACAAGGCTTCCTCCGACTGCCTAAGAGTTGCTTCAGCTCTTGGTGAGCTGATCCGCTGCAGATGCCCCTACACCACCCCTCATGTTGGTCCGTCTCCTGACTGGTACCCACAAGCCCTTGACAGCCACATCCCCTGTCCCATGGCAGAGTGCTGTGCAGTCAGGCTCATCCTTTGCATACCATGCTCTGCCTCCTCCTTGCCTTCCTGCAGCACTCCAGTGATGGGGGCTCTCCTGCCACATCACTTTGATCCCAAGTGTGCACAGACTTCAGGTTCAAAATTTCTTTCCTTCTCTGAACTCTGGTCACTTGACCTGTTTTTCCCACAGTGGTTAATTTTTGCATATTTGTTTGCTCTTCAAAAATCTCCTTAGCATTGACACTGGCCAATACACTTGCCTTGTTTCATTTCCTTCAGGAGGGCCTGTTCGGATGGGGGTGATAACACAGGTGGGAGCAGATCATATGAGATTGCTGTGCTAGGCATACATTAGAGGAACAATGGAGTATTTACCCCAGGAAAAGAACAGCAAGCCAGTGACTGGGAAAGTGATTAGAGAAAAGAAATATAAGGAGGACTTTGACTGTGTTCATTTCAATGCAAGACAAGCCTCGGTCCTATGCTGTGAGTGCACAACTGTGCATTGTGGGCTTCAGAGGTCAGATCCTAGCTTTCCTCCCTCATTCAGCATTTTACAGAGAAACAAAGCCAAACGCTTGCTTGTGGCAGGCCTTAAAGAAAGCCAAAGATCTTGATGCCAGTAACGCACATTTGCAAAGCACGTGATGCTGTGTTTTGTCACCAGCGCGGCATTAGCCTGATGCGAAATACAATGAGGATGGCTGTGTGCTTCTGTAGAAAAGCATGTCACTACTGGGTGTGTGTGAGGTGAATGGTGGGGAGGTTTCCTATAGCTGACATAGTAGAGCCACATATCACACAACTCTGTGGAGACTGTGGTCAAAGCCAGGCTCTCTTTGTGTAATTAATGGAAAGAGAGAGCTCATTGGAATTACCCTTCACAGGAGCACTTTCTCCAGCAGCAGGAAGAATGGAAGGCCAGGTAGTGTGGGGTGGGGTGGACATACACTGCTGTGTCCTGCTGGCTGACATTCCCCCTAAATGTTTTTAAACCGCTGTTATTGGACCCTCATGTGCAGACCTTGTTTTTAGTGTGTTTTCCAAACTCAGGGTTAATGAATTAATTATTAAAAACCTACAGCTATTTGCTGATCTCTTAACTCTCTGGCCATGGAAAAAGATAGGGCATAGAAACAGCTATTTTGTATCTGATCAATCAAATGTCTTGAAAGCAATCTTGTATAATGTATGTACATATATTCTGCAGGGAAAAACTTACCTGAAGATTGCTAAGGTTGCAAATTAAAGCAGAATGAAGAACACTTGTGTAATTGGTGTTTTTAAGAACAGTGTTTTTGCCCTGAAATATTGTGGGAAGTTGGGGCACCACCAAGCCCATGAAGCCCAATCCATTTTGCATTCCCAGTCCCATCCCAAAACCACACACACAAACTGCTTACCTTCTCCTCCTGCTTCCTTTCACCTGCTGTCCATCCTGAACCTGGAGAGAGGTGAGAGTCTGGGAAAAGCGCCATCAAAACAGACTTATCCAGAGGTTGTATCCTTCTGCCCAGGTGCAGGGGAAACACCTGGCATCTCTAACCTGTGGGGCATTTAACTTGCCAGTCTGGTAGTCTTCTATACATGAAAAGCCATATTAAATGGCAAGAGGTGACATGTTGCTTTCTGATGGCTTCAGACAGAGAGCAACCTTCCTGGGCTCTGGGTTTCCTGGGCTCTGGGTCTCCTGGGCATGCAGGTCTGCAGTCCCATGGCTCCCCAGGCTGGGAGGAATAAGTGGGGCAGCAGGCTCAGAGGACTGAAACATGCCACGCACAGCAGGTTTGGGGAAGCCTAAGCAAAGCTGCCTCTGTTTGATGGGCTTTGCTGCAGGCTCCAGAGCTGCCTGGCAGCTTTGTCAATCTCCCTTTCAATGCTGTGTGTTGCCTGCAGAGAAGCCAGCCCCTTCTGGCCCACCAGCATGTGTCTTCTGGATGATGGGGAGTCCTCAGACCTCCAGTGGACACTGGCTGCTGCAGCCCTTGGGGCAGGGCAGGGTCGGAGGCAGCTTGAGGTGCAGCAGCTGCAACCCGGAGACGGAAGTGACAGTGCATCGGTAATAATCCAGCACGCCTTCCAGGGTCATGAGGCTTGGAAGACAACTGTATTTTTTTTCCCCTTTGCTGGCAACCTTTTTGAATGTTTTGGTGTGCACGCTTTGCAGTTTCAGGTATTTCTTTAGCATGGGTAGGCCTCAGAATACCTTTTTTCTTTATATGGGTGAGGAAATGCTCTCGTACTGCACCCCTGTTCCAGCCATTGGCGTGTTGAGAAAGACACTGTAAAACTGTACAGCAAGACCTGTGATAAAACCAAGAGACTTGGCAGTCAGGGTATGGCTCCCCAGAGGAGTCACAGGCTCGCTATAGATCCGTTACCCCCAGGATCATGTGTGCCTTTTTTAACTATGCCACAAAACTCTCACTTTGAATAAATTAAACTTTCTGTGGAGTGTAAATTATTAATGCACTAAAAGGTGCTGTTAACAGTTGTTTGCTTTTAAAGCTATTACTCACTGTTCCTGACTGATGCATTTGGTTGTTTGCCATTTTCCTCGAGTCAGCAAAAACACATCCTTTCTCTCCATGCCATGTATTTTGTGCAAAGACCACAGAAACTCAAGAAGATTCATTCCAGGGCTTGGAGCAGTACACACACGCAAAAAACCCCTAATAATGGAAGTAGATTCAAACACTGATCAGAAAAGGCCCCTTCATTGCTTAAAAAGACTTAATCTTATAACTTAAAGAAAACCCCTTCTTCTGTCTGAGAGGTCAGAATTGGACTGTCTGGCCTAATGACTAGAGCCAAAGCCCATGGCCAAAATGTGACCAGGAATCCAGGCAGTCGGCAGCAGCCACAGGGACAACGTCTTGACTGTGATGGCAGGTTGCTGGTCACTCGGAGGATGGTGTGACAGAGAGACCGCACTTCTGCTTTGGTTGAAAAGCCTTGCTCCAGCTTCAAATGAGTCTCTGCCACAGAGAAGCTGGTCCCAGACCCTTGTGTTGTTGAGGCATGGGGGACAGGCATGCAAGACAGCTTTGCTGAGACCGTTGTCACTGGGGGAGGGTTCCTCTCGATCCTCAGTAGTGCTTCTTGATCTCTGGGCTCCACTCTTTAAATAGGAAGCAAAGGCATGAAACATCCCCTGGGGCAGCTGGGGCAGGTCCAAAGGAAAGGGAGGCTCTGCCCTTTACTGTGTCACCCTGTCGCTGATAGACCCTCCTCCCTGCCCCTCCTCAGACTCCTGCAGAAGGCCAGCCTGTCCAACAGGGCACTGCTTCTGGTGGGACGGGATGGTCACTCACTGGAGAGAGTGGGAAAGAACATGAATGGAGGATTTCAGGTGGGGTTGGAGAGGAATAACCTGTATGGGCAGAGGAGCTAGCACCATGCCCTAAAGGACACTTGTTGTCACCACAGAGATGTTTTTAAGATGCTGCATGGCATGCAGCGTTAAGACTTGCTTTTGTTTTGGCAAGGTCAGTCTGCCCTAGAAGGAAAGGGGTTCCCCAAGACAGGCAGAGCAGATTTGTATGCTGGTTCCTACTGGCAAGGATGGTCCCCAGAGACAGCCTCACTGCTGTGACTGTCAGCAGTGCCTTGGAAAGAAATCATTGTTGCTTTGTGGGGTTTGTTTGGTAGAGGCAGAGAAGATAGGGTCCAAGAGGTGTGAAGGTTTTCCTAAGCTTGCTGATAACACACTGAAAACCTCTGGAAGACAACTTTGAGCTGTTATTAAGGCAGGACAAGTTGAGTTAGACATGCTGACATGAATCTGTCATGTCTGCCACCTCTGTGACATGGTCTGGAGTGCCAATTCCTGTTATGAGGGATATGTCACTACTGTAGGGGCATAAAACTGAGGTTTCCACAGAGCTGGAGACATGCAAGGGAAGGCAAGGAGTTGCTGTGACTAGAGTATAGTTTAACTGCAGTAAGGGTTATCCCTGTTAACATGCTCGCACAGCCCACCTGACAGCATTTTGCCATATGGCTTGTGGCTGGCATGTGGAAAAACAGACCGCTTGCATCCTGCATGAGGAGGTCAGTGCTCGTTATTAAGGGAGGAAATGCTGTTAAACATGTCACCTAAACCCATGTTTAGAGTGTGAAGGAAACAAACAGATGCAAGCACTCTTGAACAAGAACTCGCCTTCTTGGTGGCCTGCCCAGCTCAGAGATGATGGAAGGTGATGTCCACACAATTTGCTATTATTACTGGATTTTTAGGAATCCTTTTTTAAGAACAGGGTCTGTCTTCCTCGCTGCTGCAGGAAGGATTGTCAAAACTCACCAGGCATAGTGGAAATCACTGACACACTATCCTCACACTGAGTGGGAGGCTGCATACGCGCTGTTCCCACCTCTGTGTGTAGCGATGTTACTTCGTTCACACAAACACCAAACTCACTTTTGCAACTGTGACCCAGGTTGTGCCATCTGTGTAGGGTTGCTAATCAAAACTAATTAAAGCTACATCCAACAGCACAGGAAAATTTGTCCAGTAACCTGGTAACAGAGAATAAAGCGTGAAGGATCCATGAATCACCGGATCCTAAATCCCTGTGCAGACTGCTAGGTCATTGCAAAGGGGCTTAGAGTAAGTGTAATGAAATTTAATCCTACTCAGAAGTTGTTGTATGTCATCAGAATAGTATAAATGTAAATTCAGAGTAGTGGCTCTTTAACGGTTGAAACACTAGTTCATGGTGTGGGAGCTGGTGGGAGCACGAGGACACAGAAGACTGTAGATAATTCAAATGCTGGGTGGCATTGTGGGAGGATGGTGGTGACTGCAGAGCCAACAACTTTTGTTGGGCACGGTTACTGGTGTGTGTCTATGCCCCTCTGCTGCAGCTGGTCCAGCATCCCCTCTCCCACCTCTCCGAAAGGCATGCCTGCTACCTGACACCAGGGCTCTGCTCTAGAGCAAAAAATTAGTTTGCTGGGCAGGAAGCCAACTCTGGGGGTCCTGGCGAGGACAGGGGGGAGATATCCAAAGTTTTTTCTATAGGAGCAGCAACAGTGATTAGGGTGCTATGGAAAACTGCAAGGCTATAGAAATTTTTACACTTATGGAGAAGGTGGATACAGCTGCTGTGAAGTCAACCTAAAGTGTGTATATGACTCCTTGTCTGTTCAGTCTTGTGGGCGGTATTTTGCCTTTGAAGTCCACTCCAGGCATCAGTGGAGAGCAGCCAGAGGCTGTACTGCACCTGTTCTGTACCTCTTCATGAGCTGCCACGTAAACGTACTCATACCTGTACTCGTGGGAAAAGCCACCAGAAAGATGTTTCTCATTTGCATGGAGGGGGTCAGACTCCTGAGGGTATTTCACCTGTCCCTGGACAAATCTACTGCCAAGGTGACAGAGGAGATTATCCTTGGCAGCCCTTCTTTCCAGGCTCTTTGCAGACTCAAGCAGATGTCCTTGCTAGGGACATCTTTGGAAAAGAGGCTAGGAATTCAACACCTGGAAGGGAAACATCTGAATACTCTGCCACTTTCAAAGTCCAGTTTTGAGACCTTGAATTTTTTGGTAAGGGGAGCAAACAGTAGATTTCTTGCATGTGATTTTTTTGATTGTTTTGTGTTTTGCTTGGCCCAGATATGACTCCTTCAGAGGGTCAAAAAGGTGTTACAGTATTTCTTCAGAGGGAGTTGTTGGCAGTGTGGGGTCAAATCTCACCCCTCTGACAATGACTCCTCCTTCATCTCTGTCACATGTGGCTTTGCACAGAAGTGACTCAGACTGTCACAGCGCAACATGGGATTTTGCACAATTTCCCTGTGGAATGTAAACGTCGAGTCTACCAAGGGGAAGAGCAGAGGGAATCAGAAGGTGCCAGGCTGGTAATGGAGAGGAAAGGAGAGGCAGAAATGTGTCTTCCCAAAAAGGCACTGAATGCTGAGCCCAGGACCATGGGCAATGCTCCCTCTCAGGCACCACTTGCTGCTGTGAGACTGAGAGACCTGGCCCACTTAGCTCCCACCTCAAACTCTTTGAGTCAGGGACATGCCTCACAAGATTGCAGCCCCCTTGCCTCTTTCTTGTTCCAGGTGGGAACACTGCTTGGTGAAAGCTTTGATTTGCTCACTGGCACCCCAGCTCCTGAGTGTTGGAGAGGCTCAGGCACCATGCTACAGCAAACGGTGATGTGATGGAGCAGGGCCACGCACCCACAGCTGGCTTCCCTCCCTGCTACAGGGTGGGGACAGATGTGTCCCCTGGTATGTGACAGACCTGCTGTCCTCAGAGGAGGCCCTGAGATCTGCCCTGACATGGGCTGGATGGCAGCTGTAGTGCATGAAGGGTGCCCAGTGTGGATGGGTGGAGGTAGCCTAATTTGAGGAGATATGGGGTCTGTCCTTTTGTCTGCCACAGGTAGCGGGGGTGACTCTGGGTACCCAAATTACTGTTATGCGCATCAGCATCCCACCGCTACAAACAGCAGTGGGACTGGCTGTGAAGTTGTCCCAGATACTCGTTAACAGACGGGGCAACATAACCTTGAAAGATGACGGGACTGACTCAGCCCTGCGGATGCATTTCACGGTCAATACATCCTGTGTCGATGAGCCTGAAATCACATCCACGATGCCTCAGCCAACCGCATCCTCAGAACCGAGATCCATATTTAGCCCTCCCTCCGCTCCCCCGAGCAGCAACAAACATTCCGGCAAAACCCCTCCGGTGAGCCGTCCCGGTCGTGCTTGTGCGGGGTCAGGGAGCGGCGGTGTCCACGCCGCGGGTGTCATGTCCCGCAGGGCCACCAGGTGCCACTGCAAGGCAGGGCACCGCCGCCCCTCCGCCCCCGGCGCTCTTCTCCCTTGGGATGGCGGTCGCTTCGGTATCTCACATCGCTCTCGAAAAGGGTGAATCTCCCTTAAAGCAGGGTATGAGCTTTGCATCTCGTTCACCTGAGAAGAGAGAGGAACCAGCCCTCGCTTGGGCAGTATCTCAGATGGGTATTAGGGCAGGAAAATTAAAATACATAGTTCACAGAATCACAGAATCACAGAATCAACCAGGTTGGAAGAGACCTCAGGGATCATCGAGTCCAACCGCTGCCTCTACACCACCCTGTCAACTAGACCATGGCACTAAGTGCCATGTCCAGTCTTTTCTTAAACACATCCAGAGATGGTGACTCCACCACCTCCCTGGGCAGCCCATTCCAATGTCTAATAACCCTTTCTGAAAAGAAATTCTTCCTAATGTCCAACCTGAACCTCCCCTGGCGAAGCTTGAGGCTATGTCCTCTTGTCCTATCGCTAGTTGCCCGGGAGAAGAGGCCAACTCCCAGTTCACTACAACCTCCCTTCAGGTAGTTGTAGACTGCAAGAAGGTCACCTCTGAGCCTCCTCTTCTCCAGGCTAAACAACCCCAGCTCCCTCAGCCGTTCCTCGTAGGTCATACCCTCCAGACCCTTCACCAGCTTGGTCACCCTCCTCTGGACTCGCTCCAACACCTCAACATCTTTCTTGAAGTGCGGGGCCCAGAACCGAACACAGTACTCAAGGTGCGGCCTCACCAGTGCCGAGTAGAGAGGGACGATCACTTGCCTAGACCGGCTGGCTACACTATTCCTAAGAGAGGCCAGGATGCCATTGGCCTTCTTGGCCACCTGGGCACACTGCTGGCTCATGTTTAGCCAGCTGTCGATCAGCAGCCCCAGGTCTCTTTCCACCGGGCCGCTTTCTAGCCACTCTTCCCCCAGCCTGTAGCGCTGCATGGGGTTGTTGTGGCCGAAGTGGTAGACCCGGCACTTGTTCTTGTTGAACATCATGCCGTTGGTCTCGGCCCATCTATCTAACCTGTCCAAATCCCTCTGAGGGGCCTTCCTACCCTCCAGCAGATCGACATTCCCACCCAGCTTGGTGTCATCTGCAAATTTACTGAGGGTGCACTCGATCCCTACGTCTAGATCATCTATAAAGATATTGAACAGCACCGGCCCCAGAACTGAGCCCTGGGGAACACCGCTAGTGACCGGCTGCCAGCTGGACTTTGCCCCATTCACCACCACTCTCTGGGCTCGGCCATACAGCCAGTTTTTAACCCATTTAAGAGTCCACACATCCAAGTCATTTGCAGTTCCTGCCCTGTCAGCCCAGGGAATCCTCCATGCTTCCTTGCATGAAGCAGAAGTATTCTCGAGTATGCTTTGAAGGAGGTAGTCAAAGATCTGTTTAATTCCCCGTGACATGTAGTCATGGGAATGATGCAGCCAAATACTTAGGAGGATGAGAAGTGAATTAAGTGTTCAGACTTCTGGACTGAAGGGGCTGAACTTCAGGGGTACCCCTTTGGCAAGGAGCCCAGGCATATGTGGGCATGAGTGAGTGGCTTTTAGTGTGCAGTGTTTATGGACTGCTCTCTCTTCAAGGTCATCTTTGTACAGCAAAGGAGAACGCTGCCATTGTATCAGATTCAATAAACCTTGAATTGTTAGCATGTGAACCATTTCATGGTTTATTTATAAATTCACATCAAACTGTGTATTATTTTAGTATTATTATATAGAAGAAGGATGCGAAGAATGTTACCATTCCCCAACATCACTCCTGGAGCTGACGAGAGTAAAGACAGGACTTACATGACATGAGCCTTACATTGCTGTGGATGCCTCTGGTGCATCCTTGCAACACAGCCAGCCTGAACACCAGGGCTTTAGACTGGGCTCAGAAGAGAGTTTTCCCTTCAGGACAGATTTGTGGAGAGATGCTGATGTTCCTTCTGCTCTGTGCAATGGATTGTGATCTGCTTTTAGGATCACCTGGAGCTGCTGTTTCTCTTGGATCCAGGGCACTGGCTTGTGACTATATAACCAACCCGTCTGTCCTTTAGGCTGAGCCAGGAAGCTTTTTCAGGCATGTGGAGGGTGCTTGGCATAGGCAGCCTGCTGTCCTGTCTGTAATATACATCTGCTCTGCATTGCTGACACAAAAGGGGACTGAGTTCAACAGCGCTAATGGTACCCAAGATCCTATGAATGTGGCCCTCCCCTTATCATCCTAAACAGCTACACTCCAAGAAATAGCAACTAATGGTAATATTCACTTTCAGTCCACTGCTGGTTCTTTGGGTTACCTGCACAGTAAGCTAACTGCAAAATGACAATGTCAGTGACAGCAGGAAAGCACAAAAGGAGGAAAAGGAAAATGTCAAATCCATACAGCATTATTAACACACCCCATTGTGATAGGCTGTATTTACAAACATCTAGGCTTACTCCCGAGCAGCAGTTATCTGCAGTTTATAGATCAGTTTAATAACACTGCATCAGTAGTTTTACATTAATAATACTATAGTACTAAATGAATATGAAGCAGTGTATTAATATTACAGTTTATTTACAGATATGAATATAATGAGTAAGTGCTGTTTTGCAAGCGTTTAATGTTATGTGACTTTTCTTCCCTTTTTATAAGAATAATCCACAGGTCATTATTAATGTTATGATATCCATATTGGTATCCCACTCAGGATCAAACTGGAATGTGATTTATCATGTCAATGTGATTGACTTCTACATTTCTGAAGTTTAATTTGCAGTTAAAATACTTCCTATGGCACAGGATAGCATTGTTCAGTTAAACCAGTAAGGTCTGGCCCATCTTCCCTGATCTCTGCAGGGAGGGACAGTCCCATTTCTGCATGGTGTCCTGGTTGTTGACAAAACCCCCAGTTTTGCCTTCCCACATTCAATTCAGTCATCAGGTGCTGGGGTTACTTGTCTGTCACTGTCACCTGTGCAGTTCTCCCCGGCCATCACCCTTGTGCCTCCCCAGTGTGTCAACACTCCATGCACATGACAAAGATGCCTGCTATGTACCAGGGTTTCCTCATTTGAGTTTTCTTATTTGTTACTTAAAAGCAGTAAAAACCCACTATACTGGACCTTCAGCAAAAAAAGGAAAACACTAGAAGTTGCATAATAGAACATAACTCACAAATGGACAATCAGAGTTTACTAAAGGAAAAGGTGTTTTAGTAAAAACTTATAGAGTTTGCCTCCTCGTTTGGTTGCTGACAGACATATATAAAATCATTCAAAAGAATTACCAAAGGTGACTGAAGCATACTTAATGGTGTTTATGAGCACCTTCTCAGAAGAGCACTGTATTAGAATAAACCTGGGTCAAGGGTGGGGAAGAGCTTTCTGCCATGGCCCCTCGTGGATTGGGGCAATATTGCACTAAGGTAAAAATTTCTGTAGGCTTGGCGACTACCCTAGAGACATCAATAGCATATGGGCATGGGAGTGCTGCTGCAGCCCTGGGGCAGGCTCCCCCCTTCCATGGAAAGTCAGGTTTTGTTGTTGCCATGAAGCTGGACCTGGGTCCCCAGGTGGGCTGGTTGTGTTGTGCTGTAAGCTGTCTCTCTGTGGCTGGGCATTGTGGTACCCAAAATCAGGCAGAGAGGATCAAAACAAGCTTGACTGCTGAAGTGGTTGCTGGAGAAAACAAATCTGCTTGCCTCCTGACACACAAGGAACCAGTGGAATATCTGCTCAAAGATATGGGTGTGCAAAGAAGTGATGACATGAGTCAAGAAGCAGTTGTCCTCTCCTGCCACACCAGGGACCTGCTGGGTAACACTGGGAGGAAGGAGGCTGCAGGAGGAACCTTCGGCCATAAGTCTCATGGTTGGCTTGGGCAGGTATATTGGGTCTTGTTTGGTCTGAGCACCATAAAACAGCAAAGAGAAAAGCAAGGATGAGGGGGAGGGAGACTTCACATGAACACAGATACTAAAAAACCTAGGCAAAGTATGACCTTCAACTGCGTTTTCTTAATATACATCTTTACCACATGCTCCAGGCAATCTCCATTCTGCTTACCAAGATTTTAACTGCAAGTGACACATTCCTTATGACAAAGAAGCTGGGTATGTGTGATAAAAACAGAATCAATAGAAGAAAATTGAATTAGATTAAAAAAAGGGGGATGGGGAAGCAGGATTAAACTTTTTTTTTTCCCTTCCAGGAGACCTGGGTTTGACTAATAGCTGAGCCTTTCTGACTGAGAATTTAGATGTGTCAGTTTAATAAGGAGAGTCCTGACAAGAAGGGGAATTCATTTATCATGATGATTTAAAACATCATGTTTAATCATGATTTAAATCAAAAAGCAGAGGGCTTCAGTTTAAATTATTGCTTACATTTTGCTATGTGTGGACTTTCGTTTTTTTTTTCTCCTCAGAGAAAGTCTGATTCTCATTTGCTGATAAAATCCAACATATCTTTGGGCTGAGCTGGGGAACACACTCAGGACCCACAGCTATTCTTCACTCAGTTACAAGGTTTAACATATTTATTCAGATTAATAATTTTTACTTTCTTTATGATGCTGGAGGCTGATGAAGACCCATTTGCTCTTCCTACTTGATTGTTCTTTCTTGTGATCTTGGTTAAACTGCTTCTGGAAGAGAATGGAGATTCAGTTAGCTCCCAAACATCATTTCAGCTAGGGTTTTGTATGTGTGGAGAGAGGTATCTCAATTCTTTTTTTTTTCTTTGTAACTACATAGAAGTACTATATGCATACTGCAAAAGAGAAGGTTTATCAAAACACATCCAACATTTAAAACTATGTGATTTATTAAACAAAAGTAATATGATCCTTAGCCAGTGATTTGAATTTAGCTCCTGGTCATAATGACCTTCAAGATGTTAACAGTAATAAATCTCATTTTACATCTTGTTTATATTCATAGATTAGAAGAGGAAAATTAAACTTTTCTGCCCTTCCTTTTACCTCCCAGTCCTCAGCTCTGAACAGCCAAATAAGTGCTACAGAATGAGGAAAATACTCTCTCTGCACATTTGGAAGTGACTGTTCTCCCAAGCTGACTTCATCTTTTCAAAACACCCTCTTCCCCAGGTCTCAGGTAAGGATTTCCAATGGTTCAGGATTTTCTTTTCCCTTCAAACGGCAGCTCTATTTTTTTTTTAACTAGACTCACCTAATTTCATTTTAAGCAGTTTTGAATGCATTGTTTTATAAAAGAAAAGTGACTCTTGTTTTCATGTACATAAATGAAAAAGAGGTAAGCAGTCAATTTATTTTCTACTGCTGGTAGAAAGAAGGAAAGACTGGTGTTCCCTCTAACTGAGTTCTGCCAGAGAGGCAGATATGTTTTTCCTTCGAGCTGTTGGGGGACCTGAGCAATCAAGGCAGCTGATGCCCACAGGCAGCCCTGCTGCCCTCATGGCTGCAAGCGAAGTAGCCTGAGACGGTGATAGTGGCGTGTGACATTGAGCCAGCCCAGCCAGGAGGAGCCCTCCGTGCCATTGCTGCTGATGGCTCTGGGTATGCTTTGGGTGCAGCAAGCCTAATAAATGGCAAAGCTAAAGATATGCTCCAAGACATCAAAATCCTTGGCTGTGTGTGCTGCATTTGTAAGAAATGGTGCAGGGAGGGTGATCCCCAGGGAAGGCATAGCAGCAGCGTGGTGAGGACAGTAGGAATATTCCTGTAAAGCCCAGGCATTCGATGTGCTGGCCACAAGTGATACGCCTTCCTATGCTTTCCTGACAGAGAAACACAAACCTTACTGAGATGTGAGGTGGTAATCACTGCCTACCGTGGCCTATTTCTGGGCAGATAGGTGGGGAGTTCATAATCCAGCTCAGCACTGCCACAAGATGTGAGCCAGTGTTCCGGCTCCTGGCGACACAGGATGATGGGAGAACACCAGGTTTTCTTTTGTCTTTTTATTTTTTAAGTGCGAGTTTCAAGGACATCAGGCTGGAGTGAAAACCTGACCTCCCCTGTGGTATGGTCTTTCCTTCTCCCAGTCAGAGAGAGAACACATGCACTGCATTTTGAAAAATGCAATGAGTTATTTTCAGCAGCTGAGGATGAGAAAAATAATTTCTCCACTTCCTTTAACGGAAACACGTAGCTTTACTTCAGCTGAGTGACTTGTGTAGAGCATATGGGAGCTTTTCACCAGGCCTTCGCTGCAGCAGTAATGGCTTGTTATAAATTTTAGTGGTCATAATAAACGAATGTGAGACTGAACGACAAAAAGGGTTAAACTATCTGGTGCTCAATTTTCCCCCTTTAAAAGCATGGATTAACAAACGTGAGTTTATCGAAGGGAGAAAAGAGAAAGATAGCACAGAGAAAACCAGGTACCATAGAGACCAATCACTCCTTTTCCAGTGTCTGTGGATATACATTTTTAGCATAGCCAATAAACTACCAGATTGCTTCTTTCTCATCAGTAATACCTTAGGACTTGCTTATTGTCTTCCTGGGCAAGTAAATATTGCTGCTTGCTGTAGCTCATTTGCACTTGTCTAGCTGTTCCTGCCAGGTGCTCCAGCTCTCCTCTTCCTCTCTGATGGCTTCTAGCTTGTAGCTCTGTAGCTCCACAGTCAGCATTGTGTCTGCTTGTGCCTTCTGCAAGACCGTGTAGAACCACAGGCAGCCCTCCTGCATGCAAGGAAATCCCTAGCTGCTTAGCAGGAAAACCTGGTTTCAGTTTAGCAAAAGAAAAGGATCAAGGAAACATTCCATCAATAAGCCAGAAAAAATAAACCAGACCAGAAATAAAAAACCCCAGCTTTACATTATATTAAACATGAAAGTCAGTACTCCTTTCGCGTGCCAGTATCTTAGCAAGGTGGGAGGGTAAGGCTGATCAATTAATTCTTCTGCTGCAGTTGCCTTGTTGTCCTGCCGGAAGTCTTTTTCCCTGTTTCTCCAGGATTGCCCCTTCTTCTGTCCCTGCAAGCTCTCCTGTGTCTCCGCATCATTAGCCTGCTGAAGGAGCTTGTTCTCCATAACCCCAGGGGTTCCTCAGCTGCACTTTACAGCATGCACAGCTCGGACAACTTCCCAGAGATGCAATATCCTCCTGTAGCGTATTGCGAGAGTGTAGGGAAGAAATCACAGAAATAAATGCAAGTGACAGGCTTGGCATTTAGGTGTCTTTCTTAATAAATTACCTCCTCCCAATCCCCACGCTTTTCAAGAGCCTTGAGGGCCCTGCTAGCACCCTGTGTTGTCTAAAAGAAAGAGACTGAGCTAAGCCCTGCTCCACTGTCTGAGCCCATTCAGATCACAGCTGTTCTCCTAAGGTTTGCTTGCAATCCCGTTAAAGTGATCCATGATATTAAGAGCTATGGAACTGAAGAGGCCACAAGCCATTCTTCTGGGAGCCTTCACACAGCACAAAAAAGCTCAAGCTGCCATCACAAACATCTCAGACAGCATGGCTTAGGGGCATGCTTAAAGAAATCAAGGAAATCTGCTAGGAGGTACAAAGCATTGAATGGAGAGAGTGTCTGGGAGGCCAGACCTCTGTCAGCAGGGTCAGATCAAGAATTATCAGCAGGTCTCTGAGCATCTGAGCCATCACTAACAGCCATTCATCATGAGGCAGACCCCTCTGCAGCACTGCAATGGGCCTCACCTGGGATCCGTTGTTTCTCTAAGCCACTCTTGCCTTGGGAGGTGACCTTTACTGTCACAATGCTGAAACTGGAGCCTGGAGGCTGCGATCTCCACGGTAGCATTGTCTGAAATTCCCTGTCTTGTGTGAGGCTGAGGAGCCAGGGGAGAAATTCAGACTCGAATTGTGGATGAGGTAGGTGATGGTGTGAAGAGGTAGGTGGTAAGGGTCTGGGAAAACTTTCAGGAGAAGAGGAACCTGTGCAGAAAGGACTGTCTGTCCCTCTTCACAACAGAGCTTGTCTGCTGGCACAGGAAAGGAGAAAGGTTGTAAAGGACTATGTCAGCTCTGAGCTGGGGAAAATGCACCTTGTTCAGACTGGCATGGCCTGGAAGGTGGATTTGACTAACATTTGGTGTGTCTAAGAAATGATCAGTAGAGAAATGGAGAGCACAATCACACAAAAAATTAGATTACCTGCAATTCCAGCTGCTTGGCATGTGCCAGGAGACAGAGGGCAAAATTTACAAGTGCACTAATTCCAGGAGCCTGAAAGCCTGAGAAGTGTCTGGCTCCATGGTTAATAAGATGTTGTCAAGTTCCTATGACCAGATGGCATTCACCGAAGGGCTGAGTGGGAACTCAGGTGTGAACATGCAGATCTGCTGCCTGAGGTGCATAACATGTCATTGAAAACAGCAAGGGTGTCAGATGGCTACTGGAACTACCATCTAATGGATGACTTACACTCCCGAGAAGATGATAAAAATCTACAGTCAAGACTAAGGTCACAGAGCATATGGGTAAACATGGTTTATTGAGAAATAACCAGTATGGTTTTGTAAAGCTGCATACTGCCCCATTTGCTTGATGGGTCTTAATGGGAGATCCTCCAGAGATTACTGCTGGCACCAGTTTTATTCAGCATGTCCATCAGAGAGCTGGAAAGGGGCATGAATGGGAAAATCTTGATGCACCTGCATTTTGAGCAGAGTGCAGCTCTTGTCCCTATCATCTCCGAGAAAGACATGCTGGATGGAGAGAATAGAAGGAAAAGAGCAATTAAAATGACTGTGCAGATGGAGAAGCTACTTTTAAATACACTGAAAAAGCTGAGAGTTTTTGGTCTGGGACTGGGCTGAAAAGTATGAGACAGGCATATGCAAAATCAGTAAAGTGGAGGACAAGCTTAAAGTGGAACCGTAGCTCATCAAATCCTGCCAAGGGGAGGAACCACACTGGAGCCAGGGGGACTGGTTTAAAACAGAAAAGAAAGAAACTGTTTCTATACAGAGGGGAAGGGAATTTTTGGAACTTGCTGACATAGGAGGTTGTGACAGCAGACTGTCTCACAAGGGGATTGGAGAAACTCAGGTAAGTATATGGGCTTGTGTCTTCTCCTTAAACAGCATTTCCTTCTGCCCCAGCTGGGGACAGGATACTGGCCAAGAGGACTGCTGTGCAGCAGTAGCAGAGCATTTCTTACACTCTCTTATCCATGTTTGTTCCCTCCAGATCCCACATATTTTCTCCAACATGCTCACTCCTCCTTTAGGAGGCTCCGAGCCATGTGATGGACAGTGTGAGATGGGATGGAGAAAGATTATGTGGGACGTCTCTGTTGGAGAGGATCCTGTCTGGTGCTTAGCTGGATGAGGTCTCTACCATCTGTCCCTGTAGCTCTTTCAGCCCCAGCTCAGTGGCAGACACTGCAGGCATGGATCCATGTGGCATGTGCATCTCAGAGCACGTGCACCATGAAGAGATGCAGTGACAGAGCAAGGCCTGTGGCAGGGTAAATGAGCAGGAGCTGGCTGGTCCCACTCAGCCCACGAGGCAAGGCAGGCACACTTAACTCAATGGCTTTTACTGACTAAATTGTTTTCATTATAGGGCTAAGAGTTGACCCAAACAAAGGATCAAGTTATTAAAATAGAAAACAGTAAGGGAGGATAAAACAAAACAGAGGAGGAAAAAAAGCACTGTTCTCAAACGTTTGAGATGTCTGCCTCATAAGTTCAGCATCAGCTTCCTTTGGTCACCAAACCAAGCCTACTCTAATGCTATTTGCAGATATAGATTGCCGTCTCTTTCATTGCTGTTATCAAATGATGCATTTGTGGTGCAGCTCCAGAGCCCCCTCTGCCCTGGTAAGTGGATTATGCATCCTAATGCCAGCACTACTTGAGTTATACTTTTAATACTAAAAATAAAAAAGAAATAATAAAGCATGTCCCAGGCTTCTAGATTTTTTCCGTTTCTCTTTTTTCAAAGATCTAATTAAGATATTTATATCCCAACAGGCAGAAGGGACCTGACCTCTGCTTTGTTAGCAACCTGTGACAAAAGGCACTTTGCTAAGCATTCTCAATCACCATTATTGCCAGCTAAATTTCTGGGAAATGGTGTCACTGTTTATTCCTGCTGCTCAAGGCTGAGCCAAGCTCAACAAGATGAACATCCCCTCAGCAAGCCAGCTGGCTGCCTCATGTCACCACAGTGCCTTGCGTCCCCTCATCAGCACCAGGTACAACGAATCGCTTCTCAGCCCTGAGGCTGCTGGAGTGAAAATAGAGAGGGTCCTTTCTGCCTTTCCCTGGTGCACATCCAACCACACTGTGCACCTGTGCTTCCAACCTCAGGTGGCACGTTTTATGCCTGGGTTTGACAGGTCCACCTTGCTGGCAGTTGTGCTGCTCAGAGATGCCCCAGAAAGCGATGCATTGCTTTCAGAGCCCAGGAACAACTTCATCTATTTTGACTGGTGTGAGCTGGCTTTAGTAAACCTGACCAAGGGTCTTTAAAGGAACGTTTCTCTCACTGTAGGGTTAACCTCACCATTGCCCAGTAGAGAGGAGATGTGGGCAGAGGTCTGAGTGCTCCTGAGCTTGTGGAGGAACAGGTGTTTTTCTCTACCAGAAAAGTACCAGAGGGACAGCAGATATTTCTGAGGCCCTTTGTCACAGCTGGGTCTGTCATTTTATTTTTCCCTTCTTACTATTTGATGGCTTAAACCCTAAGGATTTGGAAAGAAGCTGCTTCATTCTGAATTTATGTAGTATCGTCTGGAATAAGAAAGTACCTTCGCCATAACCTCAGGTACAATCACAAGCAGAAGTCATTATTGGACTCTCTGGGTCCCTCTGAGATTATCTGTTCAGCCAGCAGAGGTGATCCTCAACTAGTAGGACTATGGGAACAGCAGGAAAGTTAATTTGCCTGCTATCCATCTGAAGTTCTGAAAACCTGGTGGCTGTATGCTCTAGTTGTACTTGTTTCTCCTCACCTGCCCATGATTCTGTCCAGTTTCCAGACTACGCCTTTACACACAGGACCTCCACCTCAAATCCTGATCTCTGCCATGAGCTCTGGCCTCTCTACCCTCACTTACTCCACTCCCCTCTTTTCACAAGGACACCATATGCTTAAGGCTATACTGGCATCACATGCACTGAAGCCTTAGTTAAAATGTTACTAACCACCAGTGGAGCAAGGATGAAAACATTTCCTGAGATCAAAAGTGGTATATAGAAATAACACCAGAAGAGAAAAACAGGCTCTGCAATGAGCTCTTCCAACAACAGCGGAATTAACCTCAAGGAGTGAAATAAAAGGTCGAAACATGAGCTATAATAAAATGTGTTTTTTTTAACCATTATAAAAAGAGAATAAAATGCTTGATAGCTGCTGAGTCAGGCCTATAGCACCCAGCATGTCAGATTCATACTAAAGAGTTAGTACATGAGAAGCAGGCAGTTCTGTGGGTGCAGCATAAAGACCTGCAGAATTCATTGAACTGGGAGGCACTCATCACGATGGTTGTGAAACTTGCCCTTCAGGAGGGCTTGAAAATTTTGACCTCCTTGATCCTCACCGAGATTCTGAGGAGAAGGCAGAAGAGGGAAGGAAAAAGATGCAGGACCAGATTTTCAGTAGGCAGAAACCTGTGTTGCTTAACTGAAGTCAATGGAGCCACACTGAACTACATCAGTCAAGCTTTGGTCCATAAAGGCTGCAGAAACCTCAACAGCAATAAATGGCCTGATCAACCGCCAAAACTTTACAGTCACTGCAAAGAGCCTTGGGGTCAGAAAACACAGAGCACAAAAATGTTTGTGTCATATTAACAGGCTTGATTTGCTGCTGGGATGTGTCACCTCAAGTTTTCCATTATTTAACACACACAGTTGGCCAGGGTGAGTGTGGAAACATAAAATCCAGTGCAAAACATTAAAAATCAATCAGAAATAACAACAGGCACACATATGCAGCCTGAGAAGACAGTGGGATCTAGCCCAAGGGGAATATGAGAAGAGATTGCCTTTGATTTTAAGAGCTGGGAACTCTGTTTATTTGAGGGGAAGAATGACATCATTGTCTAGCTATGTCAGTGAGGAAGTTTTTATGTGAAGAGAGATCATTACAGCGAAAGCATGGAGTCAGCCACCTATCCCACAACAGTTAGAAAGACACAGTGTCAGCTTGTCTTTGCTTAGACCAGGAGTTAAGCAGACATGGGGAGAAGACAAGTTTGGTCTCCCAGGCTTGTGCAGCTCAAGTGCAGGCTGACCGGTAGGGATCAGGGTCCACCAGCAGCTGACATCCTAAAAACAAGTGCTCTATGCAGCAAGGAGCTGCAGGTCACAGTTTAGCTCATCCCTTAGCTCATGTTTCTCCAGGCACAGTGTGAATATTATGTGCTTCTTCAGCAATGGCTGAGATGAAGAGCCAATTGGTTTGGGAAGAACTTGGCCACAATTTCAACCTTTTCAGAGGTTTCTGCTTCTCTTTGGCAGAGTATTTGGTAGAGCAGATGATACCTTCTACTGATGAGGCTGAATTTTCATGAATTTATATGTCAGGAACAGTCATCTCTAAAGTAACCTGAGGCATTTGCACAGCAGGACATGATACTTTGCCTCTTCAGGTTTCCTCGGTGCCCTAAGCCACTGACAGTTCTTAATAGTGGTCACTCTGATGGGTCTTGTTAACATCACTGCCACAGCATGCCCCTTTCCCCTTCACTGATTGCAGCTTCTCTCTTGGGTAACTGTCTCTTGGCTTTGCTTTAGTTTTTGTTTGTGAAGACCCAAGGAGGGGCCTCAGTTTCCTGTAGCAACAGAAGATGTGTTTAGTCAGTACTGGTGGCCACAGGTTGCTTAATGGATTACATGAAAAACTAAAAAAAAAGGAGTGTGTGAGAATGAAGGTGCATGAAAGTGGAGGCTTATAATGTTGGAGTCTTGAGCTAGGCAGTTAGCGCACAGTGTCTTTGTAAGAAGGCTTCTTTCTCCTTTTTTTTCTTTCTTCCCCTGAGTAATTAAAAATCACTGATAACTGCTGTGACAGTAGCTGATACGTCAACATTGCTAGTTCTTATTACAGGGTATTTGCTGGGCCGCCAAACAAATGAGCACAACTTCACCAAAGTTGTTAGAATGTCTCTTACTTACAACAGCTGAGAATGATTTTTACTAGTTGCAATAAATAACCACCCTGACAACCTGGCTTGGATCCAAAGTGCAGTGCAAAATATTATGCAAGTTGTTGGAAGGAAATTATTCTGCAGGCTCCAGGCACTCCTCTGGGACACAAAAATTAATGAGCAGCACTTAAGTTTATCAGAATTTAAAAGAAAAATGTCCTCCAGTAGCCCCTAGTAGTGCCTCTTTGTTGTATTAATCTTCAGAGATTGGTGCAGATTTCAAATATGAAGACAAAATTTAGATGAGAAAAAATATAATTGGAGGTTTGCCAGAAAATAACTGTCAGCTTTTGGTGCAAGGGCACGAGGATACTGAAAAAATCTACGTTTATCTATATAATTCTATATAATACAAATATACATATCCATCTATCTATCTATAGATAAAGCTATCACGTATGATACATATTATATATATTATCTGCAACGTATCTTTCTATTGCAAATATATGGGTTGAATGTTCAAAGCAGACACAAGGTAGACCTTTTTGAAGAACATGTGGTGAGACTGGGAAATCCTCTAGCTACAAGATTTCCTTGGGGCTGATGACTTCACAAGACTGAAAATTTGCCATTTGTACAGAGCAAAAGAATGGCCATTATAACAGCTACTGCACAGTGGTAGAAGGCAGAGGAAAATGGGGGGAACTCGTCTTGCCTTCAGATGTCCTGTTAGTCAAGCTGCCTCCTATGGAGAAGGAAAGGCAGGTCATTAAGGTTAATACTCATGAAATCCAGCACACTTCAGTACAGAGTGCTGAAACCAGTTGGTAAGAGATGCCATGAAGACTGCAAGGAAGGCACAGTGCTCCTGAGGAGTCATAAATTTTGCCCTTATGCTACACCCTGCAACCAGGTGAGCCCTTTTCTTCAGAAGGAAAGTAATGGCTGGGGAAAGGAGGACATGGACTAGTAAGAAGGATTGAGACTGGGCATGATATGCCCTTTCACGTTCACTTTCTCACTGCTTAGGGCACTCCATTCTCCTTCTTACATCACTTACTATTTAACTCTACTGCATGAAGCTAAGCAGCCAGCAGAGGTGAGGTTGTGAGATGGCTCTGAAACATGGTGGGAAAATATGCTCCTTGGGCAAGGGGGCTTGCAGATTCAGGCATCTCCAGGCAAACAGAGCGTTTGAACACAACTCCTCAGCTCCTTGTGTGATGTGCTAACAACTAAGGAGCATCCTTACTGGTATGGGCTTGTACACATCCTGAGTCAAGAAGATCTGCTGCAAGATGAGACAGCCTTGGGCATACTCTTGAGGCACGTAGATATGTGTGACTGTACTCCCTCAAGACCAAATGTTGCAAGGACCAGACTCAGAAATTTGAGCATATCCAGGACTTTAGCTGCTGCTGTCCCATGGTCTTGACTACCTGCCAGAAGCTGGAATAGTGAGAGACCAGGAAGGACGTTGCTGAAAATACACCCTGAATCTTCAGGGTTAGCACCAGCAGCTTGACTCCTCACCAGAGGCAGCCGTGGAAATGTATGTTGGTAGGATAAGCCTGATACAGGGCTAGGTTTTCAAAGTGTGTTTGTGGCTTTCCATGAGACCTTAGGTCTGCTCTTGGGAAAGTCATCACTGATTGAGAAGAAGCAATTTTGCTGCAGTAGCAAAATGCTGGAAGAAAGGCAAACCAGGGAAACTAGCCTTAATACAACTTGAATCTCAACAGGCTTGATGCAGTAGAGTAGTGGGCTCATATGTTGTGTGAGAGGGATAATGCCTCCTTTGGGATTGTTGTTCTTTGGAGATATATCTAAAAAAATTACTGTTGTTGGGCTGATGCCCCTGCCTGTAAACCTGGCAGAATCTCACTGCAGCTCAAATTTCTGAGCTGTCAGTTCAAGCAAAGGGCACCTTTGCACTCTGCTATTTATTGTCTCCTTCCCCTCCTCAGACATTCCCAGTGCAGCAACTGGCAGCGCCTTTTATGGTGGGAGGAAAACCCTTGCATGAGAACCACGAATTTTAAGAGGGAGAGCAAATAACAGCCAAGATCCTGGAGAAGCAGCAGAGGCAAGGAAGAAGTGGAGAAGCAATTGTCTTGAAAATGCAGGTCAGCCTAGCAGGACAAATAAATGTGACAAGTGATCTCTATAATGAATGATTGGCTCCTCCTCCCAGGGTGCTGCCTCAGACTTTACCAGCTCACTTCACACCGTGCAGTATCACAAGCAGGCAGAGGTAAGCTTTCCAAAGACATAAGCAGGTTGCAGCTAACCTTAGTTGGGATACTTTACCTCTTTCAAGGGTCTATATATCTCCACATCGCCTCTTCTGAAGTACTTAAGAGCAACCCCAGATTTCAGTCCTTTACACTCCTTAAAATCCATGGCTGTCAGGCTGATTCACACCCAGATTCCTCCTGGTGTTGTCCTGCATTGATTTCCACCCACTCAATTCAGCTGCCTCCCCAGACCCCTGTCAATCTACAAGCCATACACAATTGCTGGGTATGTGCTGATCAGGTTGAAAAGCCATGTAAGGCCAAGCTGCTGGAGAAAGGTGATGCTGCATAGCTGCAAAGATGAGGGGCAGGGGCATGCCTACAGAGCCTGAAGTGGGAGCTGGTGATGCAAAACTCTGTCTTGTCTGGGTAGAAAGTGCCTTCCACAGTCTGGATGCTGTTACAACTCTTGTATATTCATTAGAATATATTTTTTTTCCTTTGAATTAGCAAGCCTTGAAACTGCAATGCAAGCAAAACAAAGAGTGTCATCAGTCAATGCAAGACTTTGCCCTCTTTTGAGCTGTGCTCACCAATACAGCTGCTAGTCTGGTTAGTCTCTTTGACAGCCATCAGGAAAATGACCTTTTTCTACATTCACTCGATAGCATGCTTGAAGAGGGCACTGTGACACGTTCAGCCAGCCTCTGTTCTCTTACACACATCCATGCCAACCCTCCTCCCAATTGCTTTCTGGAAAGAGGAAATGATATTACCATTCTCTGCCTTTCATCTCAAGACAAAAACATTGCAGACATTTTGCTGGATAGGTTTTGAATGTAGAATTGCTGGATGATTAATGAGAATTTTATAAGAAGCTCTTAGCAAAATGGCTTTTATATTCTATTTTTCCTAGTTCTTCTCCAGAGCTGCCAAACTTCCACAAGGTGCTGGAGGAAAACCTGTATTGGGAGCAGATAGAAAAGGAATTACTTTATTTGTTCACCCCTTGTATGCCTCAGCTGTTCTGTGCAGCTTGTGTGCTTTATGCATCTCCACGTCTGTGGGACTGGTTTTTGCATTGGAATATAGTATGGCTTTGTCTGGTGAGCATGTGCCTTTCTGGACACGAAAAAAAGACTCAAAGGCAAAGTATAGCAAGGCTGTAACACTTTTCTTTGTTGAGTCCTTGCTTCCCAAGCATTTTGAGGGGTGGAAATGTACATTGACGAAAAGGTAAGTTCTCTTCTCTTGAGCATTCCTAAGAGAGAGAGACTTTACCATATCCCACAGCAATGGCTAGTTAACCTCCCGTTTGTGATGCCATTTATCCCATTTTCATTCTTTCACAACTGTTCCTGACTCTTAGGCCCCCACAGTGCTGTTATCTGCTGCACTGATATGACCTGATCTCATATATATCCTCTTGTATTTCATGGGCTGAGATTGCCTCTTAACTTCTGACAGGTTAAACATATTGAGCTTCTTGAGCACCTTATGCATCCTGTAGATCTCAGTGTAGTTTTGTGGATCTTTTCTCCTCTGTTGAAGCTGTTTGTCAGCCATCTCCTCAACCCTATTTCCACTGAGATGCCTAGAGGCAATGGAGACATGACAATTCATCGTGTTTACCAATAAAATGATCAAAAATTCAGACCTTTTAGCTATCAGGATCCTGTGATTGCGTGTGCAGCTATTGCACATCACTCAAGTCTTTTAGTTTGCTACATTCACACATTCAGTTCTGTCTTTTCTTGACTTAAGTCATGAGCCCATGGCTTGCTTCTTCTTTGTGTTTGGGACAAAGTGCTCCCAGACTTGCAAAGAAAAGAGCAGACAAGGTGAAAGAGAGTTCTTTTGGCCAGAAAACAGGAAGAAACTCCTGCTAGCTCTCCAAAGAACACCACCACTATGGTGAGGGAAAGAACATTTTTATCAAAAGCACTCAGCTGAGTGGGAGCATCCCCTGCCAGACCACAAAGAAGGAGGCTCTTTAAGTCAAGATTGTGCTTCTGCAACCTGCCACATGTGGAAAGTGTCTCCAGTTTTCAGATGGTATAAACACTGTGGCTTTCAGTGCAGTGTTTCTTAGGACAGGTTGGCTAGTGAAAGTAATCTCTGGTCTGCAGCTATCACAGAGAAGGATGCATCAAGAAGTCACTAAGACCTTCCCTGCGCAAAGTACCCAATTAGCTGTTCAACAGTGGAAAAGACTGCCTGAGAAAAAGGGTCTGCTGATAACATGAGTTATGCCATGTATTCAGGGCAAAAATAACCCTACTGAGTTATTCTGAAGAGACCTCTGTGAGCTCAGAGTGGTTTAATGTCTGTACAAATAGGAGGGACCACTGGCTTCACCCCTGAGTGGTGTCCATGGTATTCAGCACAATACTGGGAGGAAGGCTGGAGCAATAGACAGTATGTAGCAAGGGTGGGAGCTGTAGGTCTGGTGTTAAATCCTTATGACCTTTGCAAGTTAGTGGGACTTTGGTTCTTGGGCCACCACAGAGGACTTATCAGCACAGGACACTGAAGGAAAATGATCCAATTTAAACAAAAGGTGTACCTTTCCCTTGCAGCACTTGAACTGCTGTGAGCGCTGTGTGGGCATCGTCTTTCAGAGTTGAAAGGGCTGTAATTCTGCTGAGTTTAATTGACTTAGGACAAACATTGAGTTAAACAAATTAATGCACAATTAAACTAAACTGAGGTCACAGGCCTTTAGTGCAATTTAACAAATCCCTTTTTAAAGTTATTCTGAATTAATTTCCTCAAATATTCCTATGCCGACAAAGAAAAAATGTCTGCAAAGGGACATTAATTTCGTTAATGTTGTGGGGTTAAGATAAAGCAAAAGAGTGATTTGTGGTTCACTCCCTGTTTGTGAGCCATTCTCACACTGGCGTAAGGATGCTAATTTAATCTAATCTGCTCTGGAGCAAGTGTTGTCATGGAGTGGACCATCAGGAGCAGCTGTTCCAGAACAAATCCTGGTGTAGAAAAGTGCTGAGTGCTGCAGAAAAAATCCGTTCCAAACTGCCAGTCCAAATTTAATTTCTTAATGTGTTGAATGGCAGTCATTCGTTACCTTTGCAACTCCATAGCACAGAAAACTGATACCTGCTTCTTCTGGCCACTTTAACACAATTACCTTTTTTTTTTTTTTTTTTTAAAGTGCTCCGACTTGAAACGGATAAGAAAAAAAAGTAAGACAGTTATTTAAATTCCAAAGTATTAGGAATGCATTTCAGGCTAACTGTGGTATATGTAATTGAAAATGTATAAATACATCAGGCTGATGCTGGCTAAACCAAAGCCAGGTTGGTTGGTTAAAAACTCGTAATCTTTGGATTGGTTTTGTGCTTTCTCTCCAATCCCACCCCTCCATCCCTTGTGACAGAAAACTGCACATTTCTTTTAATGCAATTACAGATGCAAATACCACTACATGTATAATTTTAGTAACACTAATTCTTTAAATGAAATCCAGCGTAGTAAACTAAACAAGCTGAATAAGAAATTGCACAGCAGACATGACCATGAAGGTGAAGAGAGAGAGATGGACTCATTCTGCTTACTTAGAAGCAGGGAGACATTTTCAGACCGATTTCCTCAGAAAATGAAGGTTATGCAGTAATGGTGTATGTGTCCCAGCATCCCCAACAAGTTTTGAATCTGTTGGCCAGTTCTAACCCAGTTTGACAGAGGAGGAGAGATCTCAGTGATAATTGCATTCCTCTGTCCTAGGAGGCGGATGGAGAAGTCTCTGCTCACTCTCCTGCTGAGGAGAGGGCTTGTGTTAGGCATAACTGAATTCACACAGGAGACACACTTGAAAACGCGCTTCGTTATTTGCATTGTTCGAGGAATGGCTTGGTTTTCCAGGAGCAGGCAACCAGACATCCCCAGATTTGTCCAAATTTCGGGTCAACACAGAAGTATTGTCTATCAGTGATGGCTTCCAGTCAGCCTCTGCTCCTCCTCCACCAGGGAGGACATCAGCTCTTTTCCTGGCAGAGCTCACTGCTTCTTCCACCCTGGCAGAAAAAGAGTTGGCCAGAGATGAGGAACCAAGGCACCGGGCAGCTGCAGAAAACCTGCATTTTACCGTCCCCAGGGGAGAAAATTATTCCCTGCCCTTGGAGCCTCAAAATGCAGTGCTGCGGTGGCAAGAGTTTGGGGTGGGACTGTGGGGTGGGAGCTCTGTGGCAGTGTGCTGAGGGAAAGGGATGCTGTGGAGAGCTGGCAGAGGTGTGGAAGGCACATTAACATTTAGCAACCAATATCCCATGGCAAGGAGGTCTGCAGATTGCTCACTCCTGGCTAGGTCACTCACTTAGCTGCAGACACCAACCTGCCCCTCTGGCCCCCCATGTATACCCAGAGAAAGCTGCTGAGCGTACTGCACATTCTATAAGCTCAGTGTAAAGAACCAGTTGCCTTCAGAAACTGAAGGGTATGAGCAACACCGATTCGCACAGAAGTGCTGTTTCATACTGGAGCTTTTCTGCCCCTTTTTGGCTTTTCTGCAGCTAATGAATTATTTAGTAAACAACTGACTGTCTTAAGAAAACTGCTTTGACTGCATGTGTCCACTAAGATGCTCTGGTGACATTCAAGAACAAAAGCAATTTAGAGAGGGAGAAATACCAGAACAGGCTCTTAGTAAGTCTAGGAATATTCGCAGTGCAGGCCTTGCATTGAGATCAGAACATTGCACAATGAATAAATTGTGGCTGACATTTGATCAGTGACTCATTGCCCAAGTATTTGGAGAGGAAGTATTGATCCCAGTGTGCTGGAAAACCCCAAAAGCTTTGATTAAAAAAATGCTTATTTTAATGTAGCCTTTGGGGGAAAGAAAATGAAGAAAAAGAAAACACTTAGGATCTTTTTGTTATGGCTGCTGGGAGTTTCTTCACATTCATTCTGCACTCTCATTCCAAGCTTGCAAATATTTTCCTCTTTTTATTGTTTTCTCATTCTTTTTCTGTAGAAAAGCAAAATTGTCAGACTACAGGGATATTCCCCTTTTTTTGCTGACAGTGGCACTGTTGCTTGAAATTTACTTGGATGTAAACAGATTTGGAGCAGATGATTGAGACTGCCCTTGAAGATAAATATAATCTAAATACATAAGAATAATAATGGAGTGTGAAACCATAGAGATTATAATAAAACAGCTTATTATAAAAAAGGTATTACATTATTGGCTTTCTGAGAAATTGATGCCTTTGAAATTAAAAGGCAGCTTTGGATCCTGCCAGAAGCCCTTATTTACACTGTCCTCATGCAGATGGGTGCCGTTCTGGATGCACTGTAGTGCTGATAAATCAAGCACGGGATTGATACTGTGAGTGATAAGCCATGTTCCTGCTCATGGGTAAGGTCAGGTTTCCTTCTCTGCCTCCTCCACTATGAGAGTCAAAAGCAATTGGGTTCCTCAGAGAGATGTGGAGTGTCATGACCCCTACTTTAGATTCTCTGGGAGTCGTTTTTTTCTCCTGTGAGCACCCTGTCACTGTTGTTCTGGAGGAGAAAGCCCATCTCCCCGCTATCTACACTACAAGGTAACTCAGATGAGGTTCTCCCATTTGTTGCCTCCCTTCGGAAAGGTGGGGCAGGAGAAGGGATTTGGGCTGGATGTCACTGGTGTGGATCTCCAGGTACCTACCACACATGGTTCGTTCATTTGAGCCATGGTCTGCCTGATCAGGTATTCAGTCTCCACTGGCACACATTCTTGGTCTTTCGGCTTCTTGCACTGTCTAATCTCTCATCTTCACCTTTCAGTGGAAAGTCCTTATGTTCTGTGTAGGAGTGAGTGGAAAGTTCTGGCTGGCTTTTGTACAGCAACCCTTTCTCTTTTTTGTCTACCTCAGATGTACCCCTTCGTGTTCATCTCATGCCACACAGAAGGCTTTTGAACAGATACCCTTTCATACCTGGCTTCTGATGCTATCCTGCTGTATTTCTGTGATTACAGAGGAAAATCTTAAAGTCAGGAAGGTCATCAGAAAACCTTGTAGCTTTGGGAAGCAATGAAGCAATGAAGTTTAGTAACATGTAGACAAAGCTAGTACTGAGCTCATGAAGGTGGGGGTAAGACAAGTGACATGCTTTTTTTTCCTTCCACCAGGGATTTCAAAACTTTGCATGCCACAGGAAACCTCTGTTAGTCCTTGACTTTGACATGACTGCTGTCTAAGCTACGCCACCTGTTAGCTCCCTTGAGGGATGCTGCACTAATGAGGAGCCTTGTAGGATGTATCTTCAGCATGCACCACCCAGAACACCATCGCCCCTCTCTTATCCAAGTAGGGTTACAAAAAAGCTCTATGTTTTGTGCAGCTCTTAGAGTTGAAACAGCATGGTGATTTCATTGTTTCACAGATTAACACTAGAAGTCACAAGGTGAACCACTCAAAACAGGCCCTAAACCAACAAGGGCTCTTCTGGGGAATATGGTTCTGCACTGGTCACAGGTGGTTTGTCTGACCAACAAGTTTTTTTCTACTTGCCATTTTAGTACTTGCTGTTATTTTAAAACCACCTCTCAGCTGGCAGATCCTTTTCATCATTTGGCAAGGAAGGGAAATCTTGGCATTTCAGAAGGAGAGTTGAGGAATGTGAATAGGTTGGAATTACACAACAGTGCGGTCTGCCAAAGAGTGGCATGGCACTTAATCAGCTGAGAAGTGCTGTGTGCTTTATTGGAGAAATTAATATCAAAAATTAAATGTCTCTCTACTCTTCTAAGAGAGAGAAAGAAGAATGTTTAATTTAAAAAGTGAGGCTTCAGTGACCACACCTTGTCCAGAAATAGCTTCAAGGTGTATAAAATACATGTTGAGATCAAAGGTCTGTGATGAGGCAGCAGGTTACTCCTGTTCAGAGTATTATCTTGCATTTCCTTTCGTGTGCACTCTAGCAAGCCAGACTGCCAGGGCCAGGCAGGGAACAGCCAGGCTTACTGGGTCTGAGTCCCCAGCAGTCAGACAACTCTTCACAGAGAGTCAGCTTTTCACTGCTACAGTGCACCATGCCCTCCAAATCAGATAAGAGCTGGTGGCTCTGAAGAATTCAGCAGGAAGGTGGTGGGGAGGTTTGAGTGCTTGGCACCAGCTCTGCTTAGGTGGCTGCTAGATTTTAGTCTACTTGGCTCAAGCATCACCTGCTTTATGCCTTTCTCTTTTAGTGTAGTACTTCAGCTAGACTACTTTGTTCTCCCTCGGTTTCTGCTCCCAAAGTGAGCCGAGGTATGCCAGGAGCTAATGGCCTCAGCTGGCTGTCACTGTATGCACAGCTGACTGTGTCACTGGGACACCACAGCAATGGGGGGTAGTAGAGCAATAACTCAGAATAGGAGATCCAGCCTTGCTATTTCTCCCCTCTCGCAAGCCAGGCAGTGGAGGAGAGGTGGGATAACAGCCATTACGCCAAATATTTTGCCAGCTGCAGGGAGCTTTCTGTAGGCTAGGCTGTGCCAAGGCGAGGGCAGAGCACAAAGGGGCCTCAGTTTGCAGGAGGCATGGGCTGCGCGGGTACAGGATCCCAACTCCCCGTCTTCAGGACGTGTAGGAAGACCATGCATGGATATCTTGCTGTGTAGGGAGGTCTGGCTCTTTGCCTAGCAATCATCTCTTCTTTCAGGGAGATGGTCGCACACCAAGGCAGAAATGCTGAGGCTTGAACTCACATAGCCCCACAGAAAGGAAGCACTTTTGCATGTGGGTGGTGAATTTTCACAGATGACATCATTAGGATAAAGGCTTTGTGTGACACTGTATTACCCAGCCCCCTTCCAGCAGGACAAAGGCTGGCATTTTAACGCACAGCCATTTTTCCTTGGCTCCTCTTCAATGCTATTCAGACTGGGAAACATCATTCAGCAAGTTTAGAGTATTGCTGGGACAGTAAAAAAAAAATCTCTATGTGTCGGAAGGTGAGAAATAGGGAGGAAACAAGGAGTTAGTCTAAAGTAAGTCCATCACAAAGTAAGTCCATCCCAAAACGTTTAGCACGAGAACAAACAAAAAGGATGACCTGCCCGAAGACGTCCTCTCTCCAGTCCATAACTCTGAAGAAGAAACCATTCACTTGACCAGAACACCACTAGAATAATTTCATGGAAAATACACTGTCTCATTCTCTTGCACACTTTCTTAATTTTTTTCTCTCCTTTTATTATAACTTAGTCAAAGGCTGTGACGTCCATAAAAACATATTCCATGCTAACTGACCAGTCTTCAGATCTGTCTCTGAATTAGCCATAGATTTGGCAAGAATGTAGTCCATACACTATTTTTCTCCCAAGAAGCTAGAATTACATTTTTCCTCCTGTTTTATTTTGCCAAACCTGACTTTATTTTGCTTGGTTGACATTCCCGCTGGAGAGAGCCAGAGTGATCTTTCTGACCCGAAGGATGGATAAACACAAGTAGTTTAATGTGGAGCAGTGTGCAATTTGATGGGGGTGGTATTCACTTGAAAGTAAAGTTGTCTTGCTTTTCTCCTCCCTTTGCCACTTACCCGTTGTAGGAGCTCAGGGAGCCACTTTGCCTCTTTGTGCTTTTCTGTCTTGCCCAGTTAGGCCATTTTTCTCTCTAGAAAACGTCCAGATCTGTCTGTTTGCAGCACGTGTGCTACATTGGGACCCCAATTCCAGCAGTGACCCCATGGCTTTACTGTAGTGCAATGCATAAACAGGTGCTGCAAGATGAGCCTCACCAAGGCAGAGATCTCTCTCTCTTCACATTAACAATCAAAATAGAAACCAAACAGTCTGACTGCTGTCTCCAAACAGCCTGCACAGTTGAGGAGTGGACCTCCAATACAGTCCACTCATCTTAGTCACCTGTCTTTTGGATTAATTGCAGGCTGGAGGTGCCCTACCAAGTAGGCAGGAATCAGATGTCTTGGCTGGACTAGACATAAGGCTACAGATGGTTGAAGTGAGACACAGGGACTTCTGCCCCCCCAAACAACATATTTCTAGGTTCAGAGAAGAAGAGGGAACTAGTAGACTTGTAGAGATGAAACTGACAAAATGCAGCTCTAACTAGAAAGAAACATTAATTCAGTAAATGAAATTCTTGTTGCCAGTGTTGTGTTATTTCCTGCTGACGGTACATATTTATGGAGCAACAGAACTTTCTCCTTGTTGTTAATGAAATATAAGCAAAATCTTTAAACTCTTTTAAAGTCCTAGCCTTGCTTAGGTGAGGAAATACTGGGCATCAGAATGTACTTCCTGGGAAATATAACATGGTAAATGAGCTTGCTGGATAAAGGTTAATTGCTACCCACAGATTACTAAGACATTATATTGATGAAACTGTAGATGAGCAAATCTAGAGTGAGCACAGTACACCAGAGCTGAACATTTTACTGTATTATTCTGTTCTGGCTTTCTTGTTAGCATTCAATTTAAGGAGGAGACATTATAGACATGTGAAAGATACAAGAAAGTTCTTCACTAGCTCACCAATCCATGACACAGGGTTTGACTACACAAAACCAAGTTTATTACAATGGAAAAACTTTTCAGTAATATCTTGTTGTACCTATATCACTGCAAACAGGCCACACTAGCCACTAGTTTCATGGTTTCACCATGAGTTAATGCTTCCACGCGTGGTTCAATGGGAGTATCTTCTTAGTCTTCCACATTGCTCTTGCATAATGGGCGTTGTGGAGGTGTTTCTGTGAATGAAGTTTGCCTCTGAAAGTCCATTTAATTTCCACTGTGGGTGTGTCATGATGACCAGGCCTCATCCTGATTTGCTGCCGCAAGCATTTTAAAAGCAGTGATGGTAATTGCAGCTGATCATTCTGCATTTGCTGTTTGCTCAGACTGTGGAGAGCGGTGAACGATAGCTTGCTGCAGATGCAGAAGTCACATCCTGTCTCACTGAGGGAGCACTATGAGACACATGGCTCTGCCAGTCTAGGTGACTTGATAAACTTTGATACAGAAATGATTTGATGGCATTCCAAAAGAGATGTTTCTGAGGAACTTCTCTAGATTTTCACAATCAAAAATAACAGGCCTGGTTTTTTTTTTTGGAAGACTGCCAACACAGTGCTGTTCAGTAAGCTCATACCTATCATGAGGCTGTGAAATCTTCTTCTGAATCTGGCTCATGCAAGATGTAGGTGATGGTGGAAAAGCCCAAATGTGGAGAATACCCAGGAAAGAGATGCAGCTGGTGCATTACAGTCCCAGCATTTGCTCTGAGTAACAGCAGTACACAGGACTGCTCTGAGATGTGCTCAGTGAGCAGAAAGAGGATCAGGGCTGTTGAAAGCACCTGTCTGTGAGTGTTTCCTACCCTCAGTGCCACCCAGCCAGCCTCCAGTATCCTCCCTAAAACGTGGCTCAGAGTTAGAAAGACATATAAAAATCCTGCTAGCACGGACGATGACATTCCTGCAGTTCTTGCTGTTCATCAGAGGATATATTCTTCCCGTTCAGAGGAGTGCTACCCAACACTGTGCCAGGGTTTCTGTGCCCCATCCTCCTTTGGAATGCTGCTGCACAGCTCCCAGATTTGAGTGGGGTCCACAGGCTTTTTGACTCAGACCACCGTGGGAGCTGGCTGGGGGCTGACATGGGCCCAGCTGTATGAGAAGTAGATAGGCATAAACTGGGAGAAAACTCTCGCAAGCAGCATCCAAGCACAGGCATATGAAGGCAACAGTACATCATCCTTGCACCAGCAAAAGAACCAGTGCCAGCAGCACTTGATTAATCTGGACTTCTCTGTGGTCCAGTTCTGTACAATAAGGCAAGAAAAGCACAGGAATAGCCCTGCCCGGTACTTTTCTCTCTGCGTTAGGCAAATCACAGAGCCAACACAGAAATAATTCACTTTGTTGCATATGAGAAAAGCACCCATGTGAATTACTTTGTTGGTTTCATTTCAGATTCTCTGTAGCTTTCCGTTTTTTTCCAGTGCTGCTGTCAGATACATACAGAGAAGCATTTAACTGTCCTGTGTTCTCCCCACTGTTACGTTAGAAAGAAAAACTTTTTTCCATCCTGTTGGATGCACGGCCTTGGCTTTAAGATGTGTAAACATAGTTCAGATTAACTACAGCCTCCTACAACTCTAGCTAAGAATCACTTGGACTTCCTAAGGTGGTCTGCTGAAGCTGAATTCAGCACAAGCTCAGGTCCGAGCAGTTTGCTTTATTTAGCATTTTAAAATACGTTAAGTAGCTTGAACAAGTTGAAGTCACATGTCTAAATCCTAGACTAGATGCGGCCTTAGCCTTATGTTGCTCAGAAAGGGCTTGATCCCAGCTGGTGGACATAGGCAGAACAATAATAGTATCCAGCTTTATGGTGGCTGGGGAGAATATACAGCCCCTTTGTTCTGGTCACACTGCCAAGCAGCAGGCCTGGCCCACAGGCAGTTTAACTGCAGCAATACTGACAGTGTGATACTGAAAGACAGAGCTAATAATATCTAAAAATTTATTAAGGAAAGTCTTAACAATATGTTCAGAAAATCATCGACTTATGCCACATGCCTTGGCCATTTTTCTGCACACAGAGTTGCAGCCTGACACCACAAACTGATCCAAAATGGAGCTAAGGATAATTGGATTGTTCCGTACTTGCAGGATCAGGATTTTTGATCCTGCTTGTACCAGAACAGAAGAAGTAAAAGATAACAGAGGGGTAGGATAGCTAAGTCCAGGGTTGTTCCTAATCTCCTGTTGTCACTTTCATGTCGCTGGTTTATATGGCTGTGTATAAGGAATTTGTGCATGTCCTCCCGCCAGTAGTGCAGTGATGTTCAAAACCCTGGTCCCATTGGTGAAAGACTTGATCCCAGGATAACCTGATGTTCCAGAAGCACCATTTAAAATAAAAGAAGACAGACTAACCTAGTATCAAATCTGGTGATATATTGTCCGGGATCTTCTGGAAGTTTCTGTCTCCTTCCTGCACATCTCTAATCTTATTACTTTTCAGATTTTTGTCTCTCCTCCCTGCCTGTTGGAGATGAGCATGTGTTAACTTATTCCTGCTGAAAATCTGCATCTTGGCTTTGAAGACTGCTGACTGAAAGACAGAGGAAACATTTTTTCCCATTTCTTCTTGAAATCACAGATTTCTAATTTGAAGCACAATCATTACAGACCCAAAAGCAGGAGGTAGTGCTAAGAAAACCCTGGAGATTTTGTATGTCCTGGTTCCTGCCTCTCACATGTAGAGACTCCTCTTCCCTGACTTTATGCCTTGGATCTTACTGCAAAGGGAGAAATAAAAGGCTGTTCCCTCAGGTGTAGTTTTGATAGATACATTTTTGGGTTTGCTCACTGGGACTAAAGAGAACTGAAGAAGGGAAGTGCCTTGTGACTGACGTGACTGCTGTGTGCAAGGGGAGAGGAACCTGGCTCAGAGGCAAAAGGAAAGTTTATGGCACCCACCAAAATGGTAAAAGCCTTGTTTAACTAGGCCTGAACCTGGTATTCCTAAGCAGAATTTGCAAGTGCTTGAGCAGTGGGCAGGCCATGGCACGTGAAAACCAGCTATAGAGACGGCAGCAGTGCATCTCACCTGTCTGAGTATGTTGGCACTTATTTCCTTGTCTGCTCCATATTTGTCAAGCCTACACAGGTCCTTAATTATCTTAATTATTTTGTCACTTCGTGCTTGAATCAGAGACATTCAAGATTAAGTGGTTTGTACCCAACAAGTTCTGTCAAAGAATTTATTGTTTATTACATTACAGATCCAGTCCTGCAGCACAGTCCCCTCAATATAGTGTCAACAAGTAGGTATCCCATCTAACTCCACCTGGGAGTTATATATCTCACCATGCACTGGAATGGCAATATGACTTGAAATGGGTATATATACATATATGTGCATATCACGTATACATGCATGATGACTGCAGTCCCAGAAAAACTCCAGGCAGGCGATGACTCTACGTAAAGGCTTTTGCACACTAATCTTCCTTTTTTTTCCCATCCTTTCGAACATACTCAAGCTGTTAGAAAGTGCTTCCTTTGGCACATCTGACAATCTTCAGCTTTTAGTAATAGCTATGCTCAGTGATCACCAACAGGAATGCATAGGAGAATGATAAAGTACAATACAAAGTAGAAGTGAAAGACCAGATCCTCAGAAGGTCCCTGTTATAGCTAAGTGTTGCCTCTGAAAAGAGTAGCGGCTCAGGCATTTTGAAAATCTTTTTACCTCATTAGAACATCCTACGGGGACCAAATCTCTGTTCTTCTTCCTCACTCAACTTCCCCAACCAAGTCCTGTCCTTATTACTAAGTCCCAAAATAAAGGGCAAGACAGTGGAATTTATTAATGTGAGAGAGAGGTATCCTGGTCTACATAAGTCAATGTGCAGTAGACTTTCCAAGAGGTAGAATTACAAAACCATTATTGACCAGTTTTGAAAACCTGACAGTAGAGCTTATGATCCCAGTCCATAAGGCATTGCTTTGCTGGTGCATATCATACTGAGGCAAAAAAAAAAGAGTTTGGCTAACAGATGAGGTGAAGCACCACATAAGAGAGCTTACTTAGCCACACCGTTGCACAGTGCATTTTCAGGAGGTAGAGCTGTCAGTCTAGCCTCCATCATGTGGTTATGACTATGATTCCAGCCCACCTTTTATGCAGGAGGAACTTGTCATTAGGACAGTCTAAGGTGTCTTAAAAAGGGTAATTATTTTCTCATTTTTACAGGTGGGGAAACTGAGACAAAGGGGACCAAATTGCCCAAGGTCAATCAGAAGTTTAGTGATAGAGCTTAAATTAGACAATGGCCTGACTGGTGGGTCAGCAGCAGGTTAATCGGGTATTTATAAAGCCATATTATTTCCTAATCTAAGTGTCCACGCTAGAGGGTGCTGCACTGCTTTTCTAAAGTAATTTCCTGTATTTCATTTATTTAAGCAAGTGCTGAACTAAAGTAAGACTTCTTTATGCTTGATAGTGAGAGTCTAAAGAACAGGAGCTGGTCTTGGGTAACTGCATGTGGGCATGCACTTTTGTTTTGGACAATTAAGCTCCTAAGGAGGAAAAGAAGCTCTTCTTTAGATCAATCCATTTGCAAGTGCATTTTTCCCACGAAACACTGTATGCATACATAACTATACATGTAGGTAAGCTCTTTTTTTCATAAAGCCAATTTAAAAAATTACAAAAATGCAGAATTTTAGAGGAAGTGGTCAAACAGAGTTTTAAAGTATTTTTTAAAAACAATTTCAATCAAAATGTTGACAGTCAAAATTTTATTGTCGTATATCTAGATATTACATTGTTTCACCAAACTCAAATGTACCATAAACAGTCTAACTGACTTTTAAATATCTTTCAAAAGTATACGTACAGATTTTTCAAAAAACCCCCCCATTTTCCAGTAAATTTAAGAAAATTAACTTTAATTAAATTAACAAAACCCTCTTAATCTGAAAATTATGTGGAATGAACTTGTGTAGCTCAGGGACTGTGAGCACAGGCTAGCTACAACATCAGGAGGAATGACATTTCTAATTAGTCAAGGGATTGGATGAGATTCTGCTCCCTCTTACAAGGGAACAAATCCAGAGAAACATTGTTGAGGTTTGTGATGGCGTCAATTTAAGATTATAACATCAGTGTCCTGCTACCAGAGGTGTGAGTTTCTGTCCTTAACAAGAAACATGCATACACATGTGTGCACAGATGTGCATGTGTAGACATAAAGAGACCGTGAACATCAGCACATCTCAGCTACATTCTTTGGAACGATTTTTTTGGTCTGAGGGTGGGAAATCAATTTTGCTGTTGGGAATGTAAGAGCCCAGAATAGCTAGAAGGAGTTAAAGGATAGTTTTCCTAAATCAAACACCAGTGAGAAAATCCATACCATGTGGAATTGAAATAGACATAAATTATATTGCTTTTTTTCCTAAGCTCTCTTCTGTACTACAATTACCTTATGTTAGCTTTAGCCAAATTAGTGCATCTATTATATTTTTAGACATCAGACTGCAGGTACTTGTGGGAATTAAGACATTACCTGCATGCAGATCCGAGAAATGCACAATTTTGAGCTGCTCTAATCAAACTGTGTCTTCTCCCTGATCTTAGCTCTGTAACATGTACAGGCATATTCTCTAAAAATCTGTGTTCAGGAATGTGATTCGCATAACATCTTCCATGAAGATTGTGGGAATACTGGATTACTGTGGTGATAAATTTATGACTGAGATGAAAAAGAATGTTGTCAATAATTCAATTAAGCTGCCGTTAGTCACTTTTCAATATATTCCCCTGTAGTCACTGTTATACGTCCTTTTAAAATGACTGCATGGCAGTGGAACTTGTTACGTGTGGACTTGAAGAGGCAATATGCTAGAAAAGTATGGTATGCATTGATTAACGCTGAAAGAAATATCTCCCAGCTCCTCTCAGATAGGCAACGGACAGAACTGGAGGGAGGAGACTTGCAAACTAAAGAGCTCTCTGCACAGCAGCCAGCCAGGGCTGCACCTGCCTGCACCCATCCTGGAGCTTCCCACTGACCCTCCCCAGTTTCTGTGTTGAATTCCCTCCTGTCTACAATTTCAAACCTCCGTGGCTCCTCTGATTTCTCTGTTTCCAGACTTTGGGAGGAGTCCCACTCCACCTGCTCCACGACAGCGGGAGAGGGACTTTTTACAAGGGCATGTAGTGATAGGACGAGGGGGAACAGTTTTAAACTGAAAGAGGGTAGATTTAGATTAGATATTAGGATGAAATTCTTGACTGTGAGGGTGGTGAGACACTGGAACAGGTTGCCCATAGAAGCTGTGGATGCCCCCTCCCTGGCAGTGTTCAAGGCCAGGTTGGGTGGGGCTTTGAGCAACCTGGTCTAGTGGAAAGGTGTCCCTGCCCATGGCAGGGGTGTTGGAACTAGGTGATCTTTAAGGTCCCTTCTAATCAAAACCACCCTATGATTCTATGACACACTTTGCTATGGCAAAAGCTCTACCCTCATACATCTGCTGCTTGTGGTGTTTTATAGATGCCATAAAAACAATTGGTTTCATGTTTGGATGGAAGCAGTAAGCAAACTTATTAAAGTCAGAGATGATGGCTTTATCAGAAACCCTGGTAAATTCTTCTGAAATTCAGAGCAGGCTGTTTGGACAGGGGAGATAATTCCAGGTGCATGAACAAGGTGTCATCTGCTTTCGCCCTCCAACTTTGCCTGTCTGATGTGCTACTCCAGGAGGCTGCTCAATGGACCGCAACAACCCTCTACCTTGCTGAATTCCTGTTCAGCAGCGGTCACTTCAGAAAACATATTCTTATCTCTGCACATGCCACGGCTGAGAGCACAAGGCTGATAAGGGCTCCAGCAGAGCAGAGGTATCCAGCCTGGGGAAGGTGGGGAAGGTGTCCCCCCTGCAAGGCGGAGCTGGACAAGGCAGATCACAGAGACCTGTTCCTGAGCCCTGCTCTGTGGGCATGATTGGATTTGGGAGGCAGAGCATGTCTGGTCACAGCTCTGAGGTGCCCCCACCATTTCAGCATCTTTGCATGGTGGAGGTACTTCATCTTACAGAGTACAGGTAAAGCCAGCCAGGGAGAAAACATGGTGTATCCTTCTGTTCCAGCAGCTTAAAATGCATTGGATACCCATTTATCACTGTGACCTCTGCACCTTCCCCTCCAGCTCATGGGATGTACTTTTCACTCATGTCAGAGGACATTGCAGAGCCACTGCCTGAAATCCAGGCACGCAAACTGTCAGTCATTATTTACATTCAAAGGATTGTCATTGACCAAAGAGTATAATAATGGGATTTCATTGCATTTGCTGATAGCTGGGCAGCTCTGCACATTGTGAGCCTTGTGAGAGTGAGATGCTCAGGTCCTGGAAGAATTGCTCCACATCAGGGTAATCAGAGGGGCAATGCTCTTGTTGCTGCTTTCCTCTCCACCGGCACTTGCAAGGTGATGCCTGAGGGCTATCCTAGCCTGAGATCCAGCCTGCTAGCAGTCCAGTCGACTGGTATCTGGCACCAAAGCAGTGTGAAGACAGCTATATATTTCCACTATCCTAAAGTGGAGTGCAGAAGTCAGAGCCTTGTTGCCTCCTCTACCCTTATGGAAAAAGTATCTTTGGACATGGGTAGGCCAGGCAGAGAGTGCAAAGTCCCAACGGAACACTTTCTCTTTCATTCTGAGGAACCTTTAATAATCATTAAACAGCTGCAATTTCTTTGAAGGTCTCCAGTAACCTTTGTCTGAAGGTCAGCAGAAAGTCAAGGAAACATTCATATTCATCATGAAGTCAAGAAACATGGACTTAAAGGAAACATTCATGTCATCATGAAGTCAAGGAAACATTGACTTCAAGGAAATATTCATGTCATCACGAGGTCAAGGAAACATTCATGTTCCTCTCTGGTTCTTCAATGCACTCATTTTCATGCTACGCTGAGTTTGCTCTGTGTTTTCCTGCATGGACAGAGGAGGGCTTTTTCTCTTTTTTGGTCCTAAATAACTTCTGTCTTCAGACAAGGTGCTTTAACTGGTACCCAGGACATCCTACATTTACTCTCCCTGTAAGAGGTGCTCTTCCGTATTCCTTACTACATTATTTGTAAAGAGCAAAGAATCAGCATTTTGACTGGAAGGCAAGAGTCTGCTCACATCTTTTACCACAGAGGAGGACTAGGCTCACGTGTGGTTCAGGGGGAGCACGACGCAGGGCGAGATCTCACTTGTGCTTTCTCAAGCTCGCTTTCAAGCCAGATCTCCTAAAACTGCGTATTTAAGCAGGCATAAAATGCACAATTCCTCTCCCACATTGTTTGAATTATGATTTAGTGCGGTGCTCTCTTCGCTAAGGCTTGTCTGCAGAGCATAGCCACCCAACAGAGCAGCTAGCTGGTGACATTAGACCTTTAACCCGGGGAACAGAAATATCTGGCGATGCTTGTATTTCAAAACCTGGTGGACCACGTGGGTGGGCTGTTTTATTTGCACGTGGCACTATTTATATTTTCTTGTGTTAAAAACCTAGGAAACTGCATAGAAATATATGTATAAATTGTACCACATGTTGCCAAGAGAACATTAGAGCTAAAAGTTGAGTACTTGGGAGTTAGGTAATGCCAAAAACACTTGAACTCCCTTGTGTGTGCACATTATGAGACAGACTCGAGTTACAGGATCACATTACTCCTGTTTCCACAAGACAGACAATACTAGGTGCTGTAAGCTGGAGGAAAGCTTGATTCCATGTCTCTCCTGCTACCATGACAGAAATTAGGGGCTAAAATGCAAAACAGCAAACTGTGAGGATTTGGAAACAGGTGTAAGCAGGAAAATCAGCCGGTTAAGATGCAACACCTTCAAAGTGTGCAGCAGTGTTTGGCATAAACATCCTGATAGCAGGTTGCATCTGCCTTCACAGTATTCCCATGTGCTCTAGTCCATCATGGGGACTTTATGCTGAAAATTGTAATTATGACAGGCAATAAGATTCAGCGGCATGGGAGAAATAGAAGGGAAGGGGAAAGAGTTGCAGAGGCAAAACATGTTTTGCTTTCTGCTTCACACTGGTGTTCCAGAGGTGTGGGAAAGGGAAGGGATTTTGTAAGACTAAATTGCAGAGTTACGTGACAGGTCAGCAGTTCTGCTAGGTTTCTCCTCCACATTGGCGTGGAGTATCAAACTCCATGCATTCAGGCACTTTGCAAGTTTTTTATTGTTTATTCCAGGGAGCACAGTAAACCTACTGTCCCCAGGCGTGTATAGCAGTCTGCTACATAGTAATGCTTTGTTGTTATAGTAAAGAAAAAATCTTTATCCAAAAAAAAGAAGAAAAAAATGAAGAAAATGAAAGGGGAAAAAAAAGAGTGTAAACATAGCTTGAAAGTATCTTCACTTTGCCAAAACTTCATTCATAACACTAAGAACATGTTTATTAATATTGAATTAACTTCAACCAAACATGGAGTACTGAGGTAAAATGGGTGTCAACTAGAAAAATAGCACAGGAACAGAATAGATGAAAAGCGTCCTCAAGGTCAGTTTTAGGACATCTGTTGTTCATAACCTGTGTCTATATATAAATATAAAATTACTTGGATGAGGGTGTTGAAAACCTAGGCAATATCCAGCTCTGGTTTCCGTTTGCTCACTCTGTAGTAATTCCGCAGACTTTAGTGGAGAAAGTCCAGATTTAGCCCGGTTAAAAATCGGAGAGCAGAATCTGACTGGAGAGCTCCAAGTTTGCAGATGATGTAAAAACTGGAGGGCGAGCAAATAACAAGAACCATTGTAACCAGATTCCAAGGGATTTGGATTATATTGAGATTTGGAGCCGGCAGATGGGAAATGCAGTTCATCGTCGAAATGATGAAATAATGAGGCTGAGTTCAAGGAGACAATCTAGGGAATAACTGCTACATACAGCAAACGTCTCATCATAACCAGAAAAGAGATTATGGAAAAATGGTTGAAACCCTCAGACTGGAGAATAGGAGGCTCAGAGGTGACCTTATTACAGTCTACAACTACCTGAAGGGAAGTTGTAGTGAAGTGGGAGTTGGCCTCTTCTCCAGGGCAACTAGCGATAGGACAAGAGGACATAGCCTCAGGCTTTGCCAGGGGAGGTTCAGGTTGGACATTAGGAAGAATTTCTTTTCAGAAAGGGTTATTAGACATTGGAATGGGCTGCCCAGGGAAGTGGTGGAGTCACCATCTCTAGATGTGTTTAAGAAAAGACTGGACATGGCACTTAGTGCCATGGTCTAGTTGACAGGGTGGTGTCAGGGCAATGGTTGGACTCGATGATCCCAGAGGTCTCTGCCAACCTGATTGATTCTGTGATTCTGATTCTGTGACTGTTACACAGCTACAGTAAATAAAAAGACCTGGGAGATACTGTGGTTAAGTGCTGTGGTAGAGGGAGAGAATACAAAAGAAGGTTCACAATAGCCATACTGTCTAAGGCACCTGTTAGGCAATTGTCTCTGGTTCTTATTATCAGTGTACAAGCAGAGCTATCCGATCATTTTCCTCACCTCTGAGAAGGCTTAACACTGATCTGGGCAATGCAAGTTAGGAGAAGAGACACCTTGGTGTGGCCTCATCTCCATCCTATCTTCCAGTACAATGGCTGGACCCCAGTTGATCAGATGGAGATGGAGAACATTTCAGTGACACACAAGCATTGTGTACCCTCACAGGAGAGACTGCAGACCATAAGGCCCCCCGAGAAGAGTGCTTTAGGCTGGTAAGTATGTCAGCATTTCAGGAATCTATGTATTCTGTCTAGGACCTGTATGTTGGTCCAGCCTTGTGATGAATTGGAATAATCAACGTGAACACAAAGTGTTCAAGAGGAGACAGTCTGTCTCTATACACACATTCATGCTCCGTGCTGGCACCATTCTCAGTCCCAGACTGAGCAGGACCAAGAGAAAACTTGTCTGAAAACCCATGGGTGCTCTTATGAAGAGTATTTTTCAGGATTCAGGTCACTTATAAAGGGCAGATATCACACCTTCCCTGTTCATAAAAAATACATTCACATTAATTAACTTTCTCTACAGAATCCTATAAAAATTAGAGATGAAAGTAACCTCTTATTAGATGGCTGGTAGTCTTTTCCTCAGGGGAGTGATAGGACATTATTTCCTATACTATAAATTTCTAATCTTAGTGCAGTCTTAGTTCAACAGTTTGCCTTTCTTAATTTCATGATTCTACTCTTTATAGTTACTAGACCTGCCAGGATCACTTTGGAGCCAAAACGCTGATGTGTTGAAATAATACCTTTTGTGGTAATACTATTGATTTTGACGAAATGAGCAAGAGAGTGAGGCTGAAGGTTTGATTTTAATTTCAGCTTTGTTCTTCCAAAATCAGACTCCCTGGTAAAACAACTTCTGCATGTTTCAGTGTACTCAACGTTTCTAATTTGATTGTGATTTGGTCTGTCTTCTATGAAGTTTCCTGTGCGAGGGCAATTCTGCGCTATACAGGACACTGCTGGTTATAGCTTCTCCAGCCCTTCCTAGCCAGCAGTTGCCTCATTCTCACTTTGGCAAGCAGGCAAGAAGGGCTGAACACTGCACCACCTGCACAACCCTCTGGCAAGGGCAGGGGGTGGCTTTGATGCCACCAAAAGAGTGGGTGGGGGAAAGTGCGTGAGATGATAGCAGTGCACACAGTGACACTTGCTGTGGATCAGCTGGTGTGTGCCAGCCACGTGTCTAAGCACTAGCATTTTATAGAGGTCTCTGCTCTCACAGCACTGACACCCTCTCCGGCAAAAAATTTCCTGCCAACCCTTTGCAAAAATCACAGCAGACATTCAACATCCAGAAACGGCAAAAGGATCTGAAAGTTACCTCTGAAGGAAAAACAAAACACCAAAATGAGTTTTTAACCCTAAAAAAGGAGCAGGGGGGTGGAGGAGAAGACCAGAGACATTCTATGGACTTATTTCAGGATGCCTCTATTGCAATTACTTCTGAGTGAAAATGCATGGATCCTATATTGTGAACCAGTCTAAAACCAAACAGGAGAGATTTCTATCAGAAAAGTCCATGATGAAGCAGTTTAACAGTCAACATTTCACAGATTTAAAGGTCAGCAGGGACCATTAGCTCATTTAGGCTGACATCCGGTAAAGCACACAGGCTGTAGGACTTCATCTAATTACCTCTGCATCAAGCCTATAGCTTTATATGCCTGTAGCACATCTTACTCTGAAGAAGTGGTTTCCCCTGGTCAACCACTTTCGCCACCAAAAGCATGTGCTTTCCTAGCCGTTTGGATGTGTAAACGCTGCAAATGCAGCAGTTTGCAGGCGGTCACACCACGTCTAAGACTGCAGCATGAAAGAGGGACGTGCAAATCACACAGCTCTGGGATTCGCAGAGCAGTGAGAGCTGAGGGAACAGGGAACAGTGACTACTGGGAGGTGACTGTTTTTCATGGATGACATAGGGATGAGGCTCATCTGGGCATGCAGCTATGTCTCCAGGATGACAACAACATCTGAGTTATGAATTACAAGTGGTAGTTTTGCCTTTATAGTGGTATCTTCAGAGCTGTGACAAGTCTCCTGTCTTTCTCTGTCAGACAAAAAATGCCTGTCAGATAGCAAACAGGTTTCTAAATGGAGGACTCACTCGTCTTTCAATTATCTCTTTTATCTAGTAAGGTTTCTTCCAATATTTCCATGTTTAAGAAAAGGTATGGTTGTGCTTTCCAATTTAAAGGACTATTGTCAATCTGTAAACTCAACTAAGAAATAGATATATGTTTAAAAAATCTTTTGAAACAGACATGGAGAGAATTTGTTGCAAATTTGGTCCTTTCTCTGTTTGCAGGGTAGTCAAGAACAAAATTTTATTTTATAAGAATATTACTTTTTAATGATAAATTGTTATTAGTGGTTAAATCTTTCTAAGCAGGGTGGTGCTTTCATTTCCTGTATATATTGATTTTTTTTTAAAAAAAAGAAGAATGAATAGAAGAATTCATGAATACTTTTATATATGCAAAAAAAGTCTGTTTCACGTCTATTGAAATACAAGTCTTTGTACATAGAGGTGGTGATTCCTCAGGTACTGTTAACAATGAAAAATTCCTCTGCATAAAAGAAGCAATTAGCAGAAATCAGGAATATGCTGAGCATCCCATCTAGGTTGCAGGAGTAGGACTGAGTGTATTACACAGGCATTCATACCCAGCTCTAGAAAAAATGCACTTGGTCCAGGGATGACACTAAGGAAGAATCATGCAAAGTGCATACACAGATTACAGGCTTGAGTGCATGTCCCCATCCCTACCTACAAACTGCCTGTGAACATACCTGAGCATAGCTACTCATCTCTAGCCATACCTACATAAAAGCTGTCTAAACCCTATCTTGTCTTCATCCACTCTGCTGCCAAGGACTTTCTGTTGCAGGAATTTGGCCCCTCCTGGTCTGATGAAGTTTTCTGAAGTGTTTTGTGGCTAAGAAATCACCAGCTGCTGCATGCTAATGCTCCTCAGGAAAGGTGCCAGGCTCTGTACCAGCTCCAGTGGCAGGATCAGAAAAAAAATGCAGAAAAGGAGGTGAAATAAATAGACAAGTATACAGTAAGGAGTTTAGAGGGAGGCTGTCACCCAGAGATGAGGTTCAGGCTGCAGAAAGCAGTGGATAAAAAAGTGGTGGAGGAAAGGGATGACAAACAGCATTAAACAGCTGGACACGGATCTGTGCCCAAACCGAAAACCCCAACCGCCCCTCTGGCCCATGCACCTAGAGAACAACAGTCCTGAGGCAGCAGCCTCAGTGCTCATCAGGGCTGTGCCTTTAGAAGGACCATAAGGATGGCAGGTGAGGCAGATGTAGCCTGGTCTCCCACCTGAGGCTGGGGCCAGTGCTGCAAGGAAAACCTTGCAAACGCTATCTCATGAACAACAAAAGGGGCTTTTACTTGCTGAAGGATCCACATTGCCCAGCGATCAGTTTGGTACATCCCTCCGGCAACATGTGCTGGAGCAGCCCTTTTCCAATCCATTCATGTTTTCCCTCAATTGTTCTCCAGAGGCTGGAGGTCTTCTGTGGCTCTTTGCTTATGGGAGCGGTGAGTTGGATGAGCTCACACCATTCATGCCTGCCAAGCTTCAGCACTAAGTGTAGCTCTCGCACACTTCAGCACTAAGTGTAGCATCCTCTCTGCACTTTCCTCGTGGAAGGCAAGTCTGGCTTCGCTAAGCTCCGCTCTCCCAAGTCAGCCTCCTTGTTTACATCAGAGTAGCAAATCTACTGAGGGGGCCAATTAATTGAATTGTGTCTGTGGCCAGTTTGATGCATTGAGCTAAATTCTTAATAAAGAATAATAGGAGATGGTGCCGGCCACAGAGGTTATTTGGTTTCCAGGAAACAGCCTGTGACTGGGAAACCAATATGTTCAGTGCTGGATGCCAAACTGCCAACACAATCCTCCTGTTTCGTCCTGCAGGCAGCTAGCGATTGGCCTCTGGTGAGCTCGGCCGGCCTGAAAAGCAATGGGAGGAGCTGCTGTGAGCTCCCCTACCTTGTCAGACTTCCAGTAATATGTCAGAGCAGTTGACCCCTGGATGACTCAGCCACATCTCAGAAGGGAAATGCCTGGCAAGAAGATCATGCTGGAGGAAAGGTTTTAACAGCTAGGAGAAGCAGCACTGTCATTGCGGCAGAAGAGGAAAGGAAGAAGGGGAAGAGCGAGTAAGACAGCATGATCTGTCCCACTTGGAGACCAGCATACGAAGCTCAGGAGACAACAGATGCCCCTGTTGATGGTGGACAGGGTTTTCACAAGTCAGGGCCATCACAAGAGCTAGAGAGATCAAGCTCTGGATAAGCTACTCTGTAAGATGAGAACTGTTGTATCTTTACCATGTTTTCTTACAAAACCCAGTTAGACTGTGATTTCAGAAATCATTGGCCAGGTTCACTAATAAGCTCTGTCTGCTTTGTTGCTGCTCCAGGAGCTGAAACAAGACATCAAAGTGCCTTGTCTGATGAGAGCGTGTGTGTGCTGCTTTTTGCAGCCAGAGCAGTAAGAAAGGAGATGAAACATGCCAGGGACTCCAACCCCTTAATATCTTCTCCACGGTGGGACATGTGCTCTATCAGAGATAAACAGCCAGCACTGTGAGGAGAATTACTGCTGTTACAGACAGCCTGTTCATGGACCGCTGTAGCTGTGAAGCCTATGTTCCCATGGCTTCGTGTCCCATAGCTAAAGCATAACTCCCTCCGCCGCTGAAGTCTTCTGCATCACTCATTTGACACAGTATCCTCAACACTTTCCTATCTCTTACACAGATATCCTCTATCCTCAGCTGTCCCTGTGGCCCTTTTATGTACTTGAACATTTGGCTGGCAAAACCAACTTGAGAGCTGAGCAGAGACCAGAACAATGACTATCCCAGTTGTGAGCAGTGGGACACACTCAGCAAACACATGAGCTTTGCATTACATGTGCATATCCCTTTCCAAATATCTCAGTCCTCTGGGCCATCTCCAGTGCCCTTTGGGCACAGCTTGATTTGCTGAAGTTCTCACAGAGTGAACAAAGATCCTAGCCAAAGACATCACTATGTCCTGACCCCCTGAGAAAGAAATCAAAAGTCCCAAACTCTCTGAAAGGACAAGTACCATGTCAAGGTCAGTGGTAATCTTTTCAAAGAATAAGCCATGGTGGTTTGAACATCTGTGATGTCTATTGCTTACACATGCTCTCTCTTTTATATCTCTCTCAAACTCCTCAGGCGGGAGGAAATTCTCCCATCCTGAAATGTAAGTGAATCACTTAGATAGGGATACCGATACAAGGATCCTGCAAAGGCAACAAGCATAACAAAACCTCTCTTAATGTTTGGATTTCAGTAACCCAGGAAAATATCCTATGATCTGCCTGGAGATTTTCTAATGTCTCTGAGTACAAAACCAGGAGCCCTTAATGATGGTGCAGGTGTGCTCCAAGCCAGGGTCTTCCACCCTCCCAGCTGGCACTGAGTGAGCATCCAAGACGTGTCCATTTCTCTGGGCAGCTGCATGATTTGGTAGCCATCAGATAGCCCATATCTGACTTTAAGGGTGGAGCTTTGGTCTGATCGGGACTTGAACCAAGGAAAAGAAATTAAGATTACAGAAAAGAAAAAACTATTTCCTTAATCCTGGCTATTTACTTCTTCAGGAATTAATGATTAAAAGTTCCAAAAAGACTTATACCTGTGTTTAATATTATAATCAGGAATAATTGCACTGAGATTAATGGGACTATTCACAAGATTCTTCTTACTAATGTATAAAATTTGAAGGATCAGTACGATGAACTGTATAACGCACATATGCTGTAAATCTGTGCATCTGTCTTCCTTATCCCAGTTATACAAACCTAAGCGTTATTGTTTCCTCAGGCAAGGAAATTTTGCATTTCCTTGTGCAGAACTAAGTTCAGGAAATATAAAAGGCTGTCTTAATCCTTTTCTTCTTCTCTAGGATTTCCCCTGTGACTGACTCCATGCTTCTGAAAAGTTTGCAGTTCAGTCCCAAATGTTATTTCTGTCACTGTTCTGGGATGAAACATTTCCCTTTACCTTTCCTTTCACCCTTCCCTTCAGTCACACCTTATAGAGTGGATGGCCCATAAAGGCTGTTTCTGTCTTCACAGTGTTTGAAGGCTTTACTTTCTATTTGAAATTGCTATTTTCTCCCAGAGTTGAAAGAGAGAAACCATTGTCACTTTGCAAACATTTGAGCCTCCACTGCCACACCAGAAATGTACGCTGCTCAGCAGAAGCAGCAATAAACTGGTACCCAGGAGCCTCGTGTTCCCCAAATGTTTGTCCATGTGCCTCATGTTTGTTGCTCCTGTAAGAACACGGTGGCTGTGGTTCTCACTTGCTCAGTGTCTTTGAGCAGATTTCCAACAGCAGAGCACTCAGCCCCATGCATGCCTATTCTGCTCTGTAATGAAGTTTTTCCCTTGTATTTTAATTTTTTTTTTTGTAATATCACAAGCTTAGTTGTATTTCCTTGCATTACTTCCCAACAACAGATTGGGTAACACAAAGCTGCATTAACACTGCAGTGCTTCATAATGCTCTGACTTTGCTCTTTGCAGAGCAGAATTGCCTGCATTATAACACTAACGTAATACAATACAGGGACATTAGAAATGCTCCAGAGATACAAACTGATGGTCAGTGTAGTCCAGGGACTGGCTACAGCAGTGTCTGGCAACCAAATGTTTTGGAGGAAGCAATAACATGTGCATAATATTCCTTTCATTGCAAGACTCTTCAGCTGAGGGAGCTCCTGTCCCAAACCCAGCTGCAGATCAGTTTATTCCCCAAACAACAAGGCTAAGTATGCCACAGAAATGTTACCCCAAGCAGTGTCATTACAAATGCAGATTGTCTCAATTTAAGGCATCTAATCCCTTTTTGGAAGTCTTACTGACAAGTCTGCTTTTCTGCATGGCAGCCCAAATTTAATTAGCCTTTGTGCAAGGGGAATTCCCCATCACCCAATGGTTCCCTGCCTTTTAATTCCATTACCTGCCCTCCTCTCCCAGGGTGCACAGATGAATACTCAGGGGTGCATGGCTTGCCTTTTCCCTTGCAAGATGAGCCTCAAGGGTTTCATCCTGGGTCTGCACACTCAGCACCCGCTCCCCGTGGGACCTGCATCCTGGAACGCTCTGCAGCACCCCATTCAAAATCTCTGCCATGCCTTTCAATAGTTCCAGCAGAAAAGGGGCAGTTCAGGGATTGCATGCTTTCTCCTCTCCCCAGGGACAGCTTTTCCTGGACGTCCGTTTGTCATTGAGGTCTTTCCCTGAATTCCCCCCTGAGAAAAGCAGACATGGAACGGGATGCCAGTCACACAACAAGTCTCAAGGAGAGGTTTTGTGCTGAAAGGAAGGGAGGTCGCCTAGTGGGATGGGTGGGGAGCATGGCTGAACTGGGCTGCTGATGCGGGAAGGGTGGGTGGCAGGCTGTGTTTGAAGAGCAAGCTGCCCAGAATCCAGAGCTTGTTAAAGACAGGCAGCTTGAAAGCATGAAGTATTTTTTGATGAGCCTTGCTTTTGACTTTTCCCTGCAAAGCTGTCCCCTGCACCCTCCCCCCTTTAATATTAATTCTGAAAATATAATAAAAATAATTTTCTCAAAATGTAACATTTCAGTAAAGGCTGCAGTTCTTTGCTTCAGCATTGCCATTTTGCCCATCATAGTGCCATGCAAGTGTGCCAAATTCATCATACCAGAAGCTCCAGGTTGGCAGAAATAAAACACTTTGATAATTTTCATCAAAACTGTCATGTTCCTGTGGAATGTTTCAATCTAATCAAAAGGGCATTTTCTGGCAGACAGCTGTTCACTCAGAACATTCTCGACCAGCTCTAATCACCCATTTAGCTAGTAGTTTCCAAATGCACCCAAGAGACTTAGGCACTCAAGGCCCAGTGCAAGGTTGAGGAGTTTCTTGCTCCTAAAACATTTGGTGCTGGTTTGTGTTGTCACACTTTTCAACTTAATATTCAGTAAGACCAAGAAGTGACAACAGAGGAGCAGAAAGTAATCCAGAAATTGAGTGAAAGAGTCTGAAATATCGTCGAGGACCAAAGCTGCAGTGGAACTCCATCTGAAGCAGAGCTGGCTGCTGTAACATGCCCACAAGGGCACTCAGGAAGAAAATGAGACTCAGGAGAGAACAGAGCATCAAAGAGGGATCATGGGTATTGGTAGTTATACTGCCTGGGAAAGTCCCACCACATTGAGCTCTTTCACTGACCAGGAAACTTTCCTAAAAGGTGTTGGAATGAGAAAACCACACCCAGCTGCCAAGACTTAGGCAAAGGCCTGTAGTATTGAGCAATACCCTTCTAAACTGATATCCTCAGTGCAACTGACCCAGAAGCCACTGAGCTGAATGAGCAAGGAACCAACCACTCATGCCAGAGACCACGTGGCTGGGGCAGTTTATAGCATTTCTTCTCATCTTGCTCTGTTTCTGTACTCTTGCTGTCTTACTTCTTTTTCCTTTTCCCCATCTTGAAGATTGTGCCTTACAGAACTGAGAACTAAATGCATTCAAAAACACGTATGTAATTGCATATGACCTTTGACAGCTTTAATCAACATATGGAATTTAAATATATACTGCTATTCTCCTGTGGATTAATAACACTTTTAAATCTGCCTTGAAATCAATATTTTGCATCAGTGACTAAAGAAAATTAGCAGTGGGCTGGGACTGAAATTGAAACCTGCAGCTATCCTCATCACAACCACACCTCTGTCCCTCTAGGATACTGTGCCATCTGGTACGTTGTGATCAGGACATTTGTCAGGCAACAAAATCGAGTCGAGGGGCTTTGGGGGCTGGGAGGTCTTCAGTTCAGACTACTGAGATTAGGAACAGACCTTACACTTCAATAATCACTGTAAACTGTAAGTACCAAACCTCTCATGCATGCCCTTTCCCACATCAGAGCTTCTCAGAGAGTCAGAAATGCCTTGGCACCCTATTTCTGAGTCCACCTCTCCAAAATGAAGTTTTCCCACTGAAGGTATATCACCTGTGGTGGCTGCTAAAGTCAACAGAAAGAAGCATCTGAAATAAATTTCCCCAATGTCACCTTTCTGCAGGACACAGGCCACAGAGCCCAGGGCCCCGAAACATCTTAATTCTCAGTCAGTGAGGTGCTGTGCATATCCCTGGCATGCCTGTACCCTCATTTGCTCTGCTGCAAGCCACGTGTGGCTGCTAAGTTAGCACACTCTGCTCTGCAGAAAGATGCATAACCTTCAAAGAAAAGAGAATCCATCACTTAACTTCCAGCAGTTACTCTATCTGCTAAACATTTCTGTCCTCTTTTGTCTTTGCAGGTCATGCATTCAGAAGGATTTTTAAAGTTATTTTCTCTCTAGTATCTTACCTTCCTATTGTTTTGTAATTTGCAAACCACTCTTTATAAGATTTTAAAATTTACATATTCCTGAACATTTTCCCATGCAAAAGCTGATTCCAGTCCAGCAAATTTTAAAATGCCAGCTGTGCTTAGCTCTCCTGCATGGTCCCTTGTCAGTGCGTCAGTAACCACAGGATGAAAACCACAGCTTTCGGCGTTGAGCAATCTCCCATCCTTCTCTCTCTAAATAAACCAAGGTGCTTGAAGCCTGTTATTTCAAGGCAGCATTTTCAGCTCTTGCATCACTTATGTATCTGTTTTCTGAGCCCTCCACTTTCCCATTTTATGCTACCTCCCTTTGCCTCCTCCAGCATCCTCTCCATACCAGTGGCACAAGCTGGACACAGCAGGCTAGGGATGGTGTCACCACAGCAGTCTGTAACTCCTGGTCCCTGCTCTTTGTTCACAGCCCCTGTACACAAGGACCGTGTTAACCTTTTCAGCTGCAGCCTCTCACTCAAAATGCATGTTAAGTTACACTGTCAGAGGTACTGCTTTCCAGAAGTGTCTTCCCCATCATCACAGACTGCTTCTTACTAATTTTTACCATTAGCCAAATACAAAGCCATACACACTGGGCAGTACACAGTTTAGCAATCTGGATTCCCTGAGGAACCCTTCCTTAGCCATTCATTATTCTATGCATTCCTGTTTCATCTGCAAATTTTATCAGCAATGATTTTCAAGTTTCCTTTCAGATTATTGATTAAGATATTGAGCAGCCCTTGGACTAAATCCATCCTCAAGGATACAAATAAAAATCATCTGCATTCACAGACTGGTCCACTTGAACAATTACTTTTTGAGATCTCTTTTTTGGTCCATTTTAAATCCATTTAACAGGCCTTATCGATTCCTAGACCATGCTTATTTTAAGGAAGGGGTACTTTAAAACACAATGGAAAGCTTATTCATTTGGGAAAGTGCATTCATTCTGGTCCTGGCAGCCTAAGGAATTGAGGTCGACTTCGGTCCTCACAACATAGTATTTATTTGTGTTTTTCTACTATTTCCTACCACAGTTCGTTTCTGTCCAAGAAATAGGAAGTATAAAAAATACTACCGTGACTTCAGATATGCTGTGCTTTATGCTCTTCCTCACCACTCTTTTTTTCCAAGAGGACATGCCTTCTTAGCGGTAGTAGTTGTTAATTACCACTAGGGGACAGTGTTTTATACCTGGTGTCCAGAGTTACTGCCTCAAAGTGTCAGGACTATTCCCAAACAAAAATTTGTTTTAAAAAGATGCAAGGAGGGAAATGTGTTACACTCCAGTTTAATGCTCTCGAGATCATCCAGGCTTCATTCATTGGCAGAATCATTATGAATGCCAACTCTGAAAGAACCAACCCCCATCCCCCCAACTTTGACGTTATGGAAATGGCAGGCTGGTGGACCCCTTACAAACAAATTGTCTTTAGCTACACCTAACTCTGTGTATGCTGTTCATGCAGGCAGCATTTTCTTTGTTGTGCTGTGGAAAAGTCCTTTTCAGATATATGGCTACTGAAACTGACCCTTTCAAGTGTGCTGAGGACCCAAGGAAGGCTTTCAGTCAATTCAACTGAACAGATCTGAAAAGACATTCTCTGAAAAAGCACTGCTTTTAAGACTCTAGGCACACAGAGTTGATGTGTATAGGTTTTTATAGTTTGCATAAGCAAGACAAACCCCAACACAGAGCTAGCGGTATAACAGAGAATCTGTCCTGACTCCCACAGAGAAACCAAGTAGCCTGTCTAAACTGAGGAATAAATCAATGCAATCGCCCCAAACAATAGTAGCAAGGGAATTTCATTCTCCCCTCCAGGAAAGCCTACAAGGCACCGGAGCACAGGAGATATTCCTGTTCACAGCACACATGTGATCGCTTGCCGGGCAGGTGGATCACTGCCCAGCTCCCATGCACAGACCACTTACCCCAGAGACTGGTCTGGAAAAACTCGTTGAGAAAGAGGAGTTTATCATGACATTTCTTGGACATTTCAGGCCAGTCCAAATCAGATTTAGCAGTGCAGTGCAGCTGAGAAAAAGGTAAATCTAACAGCCAGCTAACCAAAAAAGTGAGAAATGAGCCCCACAGTGGGCATGTATACTGCCTTGCATGAAGGATAATAGGTATCCCAAAAGAGAGGAAGATGCAGGCTATTACAGTGGCTACATATAAATATCATGTGTATAAGTATCTGCTCAGGATATTGGAGAAGACTACACAGAGACTTGCTTGGCAGATGATGTAAAGGTAGTAAATCCCTCCATGTGTCTAGACAGGTTCTTAGGGAGTGCTGGAAAGAAGGTGATAGTCATGGACAATCAGTTACATCTGAAAAAGGGATGGGTAAGAAGGAAGATTCTGCATATAAGATTTATGGCTTTAGACAATCGAATCTTTGGAAGTCCTTTCAGGAGCATGTTCAGGGCCAGTCAGAGAAGCGAGAAAGCAAAGCCTTAATGTATAACTGAGTAAATGATACAGGGAAGGTGTGAGAGGGAAATGTTCAGTTTCGTTAAGAACTCCCAAGGGACTGATTTCTGGAGTGGAAGGGCTTCAGCTAATCCAGTACGGAAGCAGGCTGCAGCTAAAACAGTTAAATAGCAAATCAGAAAATAAAAAATAAGGAAAAGCAATGAAGCACAGCAAAACACACTGTTTGAAATGATGCCTCTGTAGGGGTGAAGTGAGAGAAACTGCACCCTCAAAAAAAGGGTAGGGTAGAAGCTCATGGAAAAGAAAAGGAAAAGAGCAGTTTGAAGAGATAGCAATTCTCATTTAAGCAGAACACAGACAATAGGAAATCAAATAATAATTTATATGTACATACATGTGTATATATAAAAAAATATATATACATACCACTTGGCAAATATTGGACATCTTAGAAATAATGTGTGGGAACTGACAACATAGTTTTAAATGAAACTACTAATAAACTGGCTGTAGCAGAAACTTGGTGGAAGAGTGATAATTAACAGAGCACTGAAATGTCACACCAGGTGACTACTTGGCCCTGAGCAATGCGCAAGGCCCAGTTCAAAAGGGAAAGGCTGACATGATTAAACAGCAGGGTAAAAGATGCTACCAGGAGGAGGAAAACAAGTTCCAAGTGAGAGCAGATGAAGAAAATAGGAATTCTTCTGGTTAGTCAGAGCTATGAATAGCCAGGTAAAAAAACTTGGAGGAGCAACTTCCCAAGGGCATACCTTTCTTCCCTGCTCACCAGGAGAAGGAAGCCCTTCACAGGCTGTGTAAAAGGTGTGGGTGGTCGCAGAGGTCAAGGTAAGAAGATAAGGCCATAGCAGAAAACTAAATACATTCTTCACATCTGTGTCCACTTGAAAGGAGCTCTCTAAAGTTCACACTTTACTTTCTCTTGGGATATGCTGGAGGATCTGTGTCTGAATAAACCTATAGAACAACTTTATGAAACAAAGAGTGAAAGAGTCACCGTGAACGATGACATTCATCCAAAACTTCAAAAGGAGCCCAAGTATGAAATTCCCATCAGTTACTGTGGCGTGAGAGCTATCACTTAAACAACCCCAGCGCAGGATCAGCAGGTGGTTAATAACATATCAGTTTTAAACAAGCTGTGGGGAGGGGTGTTGTGGGCAGTGCAGGTTAGTAATTCTGGTATCCACGGTGAGGAATACAAGATAGAATTTATGGATACAACAAACATGATCAAGAAGAGTCATCAGGTTTTGCAGAGGGAAGCCATGTTTCACCAGTCTATGAGGGTCATTTTGAGGAGCCACTGAACATGTCTGTGAGGAAGATCCAGTTCTTATGTACTATGTGGGTTTCTAAAAATGCTTTTGAAAAGAGGATTCCCTAGAGGTTTTTGGAGAAGCTAAGAATCAATGGGCTAAAAGAGAAAGGTTTAGCATAGGTAAAGAACAGGTTAAAACAGAGGAAGTAGCGAGTGACTAAAAGGTCAGGTTTTATGATGAAGACAGGTTTCTAATGAAGTGGATCTATGCAGAAGTGTATGTTGCATAGCCTGTTTACAAATGATTGTTAGAAAGGGTAGTTGCCTAACGAGGCAACCAACTTTGGCAAGCGCGCGAAGTTGGGGTAGTAAAACAACAGGTGCTGAGAAAGGTTGCAGAAAACCCTCAAGATGCAAAATAACATAAGAAAAGCTTGTAGATGAAACTCTGTGCTATTTAATACAAAGCAGTCCCCATGTGGAAACAGTGTCAACACTGCATACAAAGTGGTGAATTGTGAATTCCACAGTTTCACTAAAACCTAGATTTTTGTATTACTGTGAGTTGGTCTGCAAAAACATTAGTTCAGCGAACAGTAAAAATACAAAAAGCAACTAAAATTAAGAATCAGTAGATGGGAAGACAACAGAACAGACTATATTACTATGTTAATCCATACATGCCTAGGATATCCACATCTTGAATACCAACTCCAATTCATTTGTCACAGAAGAATTTTGTGCAGCCAGAGGAGCACCACAGGGATGACTGGTGTGTGGAGATGCTGCAGCATGAAGAGTGATTAAATATAAGGAGAACACTTCTTCCCGAGAAGAGGTGAGGAAAATATGCTAGAGTTCATGCTCAACAATGAAGTGCGATGTTCAAACCCCAGGGAACCTGACTTTGTAGTGCTGCGGCAATGGGAATGGATCCCCTGAGAGGGAAATACATTTGGGATTTCTGAGCTGCCAGAACTCACTTTGAATTTGAACTTTGTGTATTCTTGTTGCTGCAGAAGCTTAAGTTATTTAGATCAATATGGAGAACCGGGCTGAGGGCAAAGAAAGATCAGTGAAAGAGGTTTCTAAGGGACCTGACTCCAGCTGCTAAGGACCGTGAAGGTCAACATGCACTGTTGTAGGGACACACTCATTTCTCAGGAGACACACTTCTGAGACTGACAAGTTCTTCAGCAGAGTTTTCTTACAAATTTTTCCTTACTTCTAAACAAGCACCAGGACTGGCATATAAAGGCATTGAACAGGGTGTGCTGAACTGGTAGATCTCACACATAATATCACCTGTCCAGCAGCATCTGCAAATGGCCCCTCATTGTGCCAGATGCTGTACAAACATGGAAGAGAAAGGGAGTCTCCCTTTGCTTTACAGCAGCTTTGCTTCTTGTGGGTATTAAGCAGGACAATGGGAGGCCAAGGTGCTAAGCATGAGGCTGACATTAAGAAAGGGAACAGTGGGCAGTGAAGAAAGCCATTTAGTATATTAAAATCACAGGGCCTCAGTTTTTTAAGTTTAAGAAATATTTAACAATAAAAGATGCTAACACAGCCCACAAAACTATTTTTAACCTGCCCCTGCTCCCCTATTCTTTTTGAGTGGTCCAGGACAACTGAATGATCTTTTACCTTTGCATCAGGGTGGTCCTCATCCACATCATCCTAACTCTTCCACATCACCTGTCTTCCACATCATCCATCTCTGTTCCATGATGCTATGTCTATGCTAACAAGTCCCCTGGATTGCCAGATACCTGGCAATGGCCAGGTATCTGAAGGCCACTGTATTCAGTGGGGCCTGCAATTCATAACTTCACCATATTAGGTCTGGATCGTCCATTGTCGCTGTCCTCAGTTTCACATTTCTTTAACCAGATGTCTTCACCTCTGCACTCCTTTCCCATCGCAAAAGCACCACACTGATTATATGAATCAATTTGGCTTTTGCAAGTAGATGCAGCATTTCTATCTGTGATTTACTGTGTGTATGAAAAATACATAACGTGAAATAGGAGAACCCTTCTTTCTTGTGATATGAGCAAAAAGCAAAAGTGCAAAGATCAGGACAGAAAGAAGTTGTAGGAAAGTAGGGAATTCTTAAAAATTTTGAAATTCTAGAATAAATCCCCTAAACATGAAACCCACCAACTTGCTCAAAACAGCTTTGTGCTAGCACAGGTTGGGGCTAGTGATGTTTGTGGGTCTGGTTTCATTGCTGGACATGGAAAAGGCTGTTAGGAGGGCCTTTCTGAGCCGCATATAAACCTGCAGGGCTGTCATGGCTAGGCTGGAGCTGATCTGAGTTTATAACTGATGATAATTCTCAGTAGATGGAGCATCATCACTTCAATAGCACCTTGGTCTGCCTTTAAATAGCCAAATCTTGTACTTTGTTCACTTTGCAAAATGGAGGGAGGCAGTACACAAACTGTGGCAGGGAAGGTTTAAATTTCAAGACAATCTCAGCAAACTGGAGGTGCTGTTCAGTGGGGACAAGCCCAAGGTACTGTACGAGGAAGCAATACTCAGCTGCACAAAGACAGGATGGGCAAATCCTGCCCCAAGACCGGCTCTGCAGAAAGGATCTGTAGCTAAATGCAAGTTGTGTTCCAAAGACTTGACACCCTAATAAACAGTAATTCACTTTAAAAAGGAGTCTCCAAGACTGGAGATCTTAAAGAGCTGCTTAGATTGGCACCAGACAGGGTACACAGGGCTACAGTTGTCCTTGCTCTGGGATATCTGGTGACTTTGCTGGGTGGGCCTACTGCATGACCATGGTCTCTGAGGGGCCAGACGTACTGATAATGCAAATTCTTAGAGCATGAGCATAACTGCTAAGGCTCAGGATAAAAATGGCCAGAAAAATCCTCATTCAGAGCCTTGGGCTTGTGTTTTCTGAGTGTTCACATACAGAAAGTGGGATAGTGACTAAGGACTAAGCTGGAATTAATACTGTTTCCCAAACGCCTTCTCTCCATCCATAAATAGACTGAAATAAAGAAGGTATCAGAGGAAACCCAGAGAGATAAGAGCTATTTTCGCTGGACTCTATTTGTTTTCATCAGACTATGTAAAACTAGCCATGCAGTGTGGGTGTTTTTCTCTTAGTTTTGGTCCTCTTCTGGGCTGTGACCCCTGCAAATACAGGACGTCACCTTCCCTCCCTTGGAAGCCAAAATCGTAACCCCTCCTTGGGACCACATCTCCCAACATCTTCGGTCTACCCACAGCCCTATTTTTATGGACAGCATCCCATCCAGGCTGTGATCTCCCTTGCCATAGGGTGGGGAAGAGCCTAGGAGATAGAGGTCTCCAAAGAAGAAGAGGCAAAGCAGAAGTATGGGTCAAATATGTTGTTGCTCTGGAGAGGTGAAAAGAAAGGGAAGTCATGGGACAGAGGCAGTTTTCTTACTGTGCCTTTCTCAGCCATTGGAGGTGCGGGATTGGCCAGGTCCCTTGTAAACAAGATAGATACACAAAGTCAGAGTTCAAGCTGCTGTGAAACCTCTGTTCTCATAAATGACTTTCAGGTATTTTATTTAGTAGGTACCACTAAAGTCAGGAAGTCTGAGTCTCCATCTTTCCAGACAGATTGATGGGCTGGGAAAGTCATAGGGAAAAGGTACTGAATGACTGAGAAAAACATAGCAAAACAAATTCAGGAAGCAAGAAAAGGAAGACTGACATGTATAAACAGTAATACTCCAGTGACCTGGCCATGTGGTCCGTATCACCAGAATGAAGAAGTTTAATTCCTCCACTGGTAATCTGGAAGTGCAAGTATAGCACAAAAATCCATGGGTTGAAGCTTGTATAGTTTCTTTACACAAAATTTCTCATTTCATTTAGAGCTATGACCACAGACTGTAAATAAGTTGAATGAGAGGCAGTTCACACACCAGTCTCAGAATGGAGTTTGGAAAGGAAAAATAAGATGAGCAATTCACCGTGCTTGAATTGAGTAAACTACTGTCTAGCAACAAATACACCAGATAAATATGAATGTTACCACCTCCTGTGGTAGCCTAGATTTTACATATACCCCTAGCTCAGGAGTGATGATAGGCATGGTAGAATATCATCATCATGCAAAAACAACTAGAAAAGTCAGCTGCTGGCCATGATGTCTACAACTTCACAACCTGAGTATAACAAATGTAATTGAGAGGTCCAACCAGGAGACCATGGAAAAATCCAATATCCAGTCATGGTGGTGGCCAGATATGCCTTGTCCCCTTTTCGCCCACGAAACACTGCCTGCAGAAACTAGTATTTGCTGTGGAGGTGTTATGTATGGGCTAAGGTCATGCGATCTCTTATGGACCTTAAGTCAGGCTGTCTGATAAAACAAATGAGCAGCAGCCACTTGTGAATCAAATCTGTACAGCTAGGACTTTAGCATCCTCAGCAAGCCCTTTGACATGATTAGAAGCGAACCTGAAAACAAATTCATGCTACCTGTCCACATGGCACAGAGCCTGCTGACAGTTTCAGGCTGATTTATGTCACTAGGCTGTTAAATAAACCATATCAAGCCCATATGATTTTATGTAAGGCCAAAACTGTGGGCCAGTGGGTGGTCTTCCAGCTCTGCGGCACCTGTTTGACTGCTGCAGCCAGGCAAATCTTTGTCCTGGTACCCGTGTAAGATTTCATGTAACTGAAGGCAGGATGCAGAACATGGCTAATCCCATGGAAATCCATAGGCACTCTTGCCCAGCCTAGCCCTTCCAAAAGAAGGCTTGGTTACTTGCACATGAAGACTGGATACACATAGGACTTGTCCTGTGCCTCACTGGACCATGTGCTCCTGACACTGCCAGGAAACTTTTTCTCTTAGTCCAGCTACCAGGAGCTGCTGCCATTAAGAGGAATCCTTAGGTAGCAGACAGAGCACTGGAGATTTTGGTTTTAAATAACATTTGCCACCAGCTCTTGGCATTGAGGGCCAAGAATAATCTTTTTTTTTGCACAAGGTCCAGCACAATGGATCTCAGCTCTGCAGAAAGACCAGTGCTGTTGGCCAAGATATACACAGGCAAATGCAGACGGCCACCTGGAGTGAAAGTACAAGTGACTCTTTGAAGGTCCAGTTGTGCCAAGCCATAAAGGCACTTCAGATCACAGAATCACAGAACGTTAGGGATTGGAAGGGACCTCGAAAGATCATCTAGTCCAATCCCCCTTCCGGAGCAGGATTACCTAGATCATGTCACACAGGAACGCGTCCAGGCGGGTTTTGAATGTCTCCAGAGAAGGAGACTCCACAACCTCTCTGGGCAGCCTCTCTGTTCTAGTGTTCAGTTACCCTCACTGTGAAGAAGTTTTTCCTCATATTTATGTGGAACCTCCTGCTTGCACCCATTGCCCCTTGTCCTGTCAATGGATGTCACTGAGAAGAGCCTGGCTCCATCCTCATGACACTTGCCCTTTACATATTTATAAACATTAATGAGGTCACCCCTCAGTCTCCTCTTCTCTAAGCTAAAGAGACCCAGCTCCCTCAGCCTCTCCTCATAAGGGAGATGTTCCACTCCCTTAATCATCTTCGTGGCTCTGCGCTGGACTCTCTCTAGCAGTTCCCTGTCCTTCTTGAACTGAGGGGCCCAGAACTGGACACAATATTCCAGGTGCGGCTTCACCAGGGCAGAGTAGAGGGGGAGGAGAACCTCTCTTGACCTACTAACCACACCCCTTCTAATACACCCCAGGATGCCATTGGCCTTCTTGGCCACAAGGGCACATTGCTGGCTCATGGTCATCCTGTTGTCCACTAGGACCCCCAGGTCCCTTTCCCCTACGCTGCTCTCCAACAGGTCTGTCCCCAACTTATACTGGTACATAGGGTTGTTCTTGCCCAGATGCAGGACTCTACACTTGCCCTTGTTATATTTCATTAAATTTCTCCCCGCCCAACTCTTCAGCCTGTCTAGGTCTCTCTGAAAGGCAGCGCAGCCTTCTGGTGTGTCAGCCACTCATCCCAGTTTTGTGAAAGCAAAACTTTGGGCAGGGCATGTTCCTGGGCTCACGGCATAGTGCAGCATACTGAACAGCATGGTAACTCCCAGCCTATTAGCAGCAGGGGCTGCTGAGGGAAGGGGCTGTCTGCACATCAGCTGATGCTGCTTACAAGCCATACTACCTGCATGTCGAGGGAACCAGAGTGGTTACTCCTGCTGTGGCTGTAGCAAAGACCAGGATCAAGGAAGGTCTTACAAATCCTTAAATTGCTGTAGCTAACTCACTGTAATTCACCTGCCAGAGCCCTAAAAGTATGTTTAAAAGCTCCCTCTGAGAAGATGACTTATCCCAGGTTAATTTTCATCAATATATTTAGATGTGCAAACCACAGCAGCTAGTTAAATCACCGAAAGTGTTTTTACAGCAGGGCTTGGACAAAGGGCCCATTTTAGTTAAATTATCCCAACAGCTGTGTGTAGAAAAGTCAAAGAACCAAACAAGAAAAAGTGTCAGAACTTATACACAAACCAAGGTATTTCTTTCATTCTGTTACAAGCAATTGCACTTGCCAGGTACTGTGTTTGTGGAGTCAAGGAAGAATCTAATTGCATCTGTGCAAGGACAGCTGGATTCCATGAAAGCTAGAACCAGCAATTAAGATAGCCTCCTATTATTTTTAATTGGGGATCCAGGTATCAATGAAAGATCTTTTAAAATGAGTCTCCAAGCATTCTGATGGAAGTTGCAGCATGGCATGATCCATCTTTGTTTTCCTAACAACCCTCAGCTCTGCTATCACAGATCACAGGCTGGCTTGGGGAAACCCCTGAGAAGTGGTGGAACTTCAGATCACTGCTGGCTGTGGACAAAGTCTATCAGAGAGTGGTGAGAAGTCATCTCAGCTTGATAGTCAAGGCAGCAAAGTGTCATACACAACTGCATCAACTGGGGTCCTATTTCAGCTTTAATGGAGAGCAAGACTCAAATTTCACATAATTTGATCCTTATAGAAATCTAGATTACTTAGCTGCTCTTCTGTAATGCTCTGCTAGTGGTCAGAGCAAAAATAGGTTGTGTGCCTTGAAGATTTGTGTCTTTAGCACGTTATCCCTCAAGTTCTCAAGAGGAAAATGAAGCACAGGCTGTGATATTGGTAGGACCTCATAATTACTTTCTGGGCTGAAATATGTTTTTTGTCTCTTGTCCCAAATGCCTATTTCAAGGTGACACCTCCACTACTCTCCAAGAGAGCTGCAGATGCCTCGTTGGTCTTGGGACCACAAAGACAATGGAAACAGTTGGATTTCTGCATTTGTTCACTCAGAGCAGTAATGGGTTAGAGGAAAATGCTATTTGTCCACTTGTTTTTCTCATTTTTGAGCAGTGAAAAAAGAGAGGTGGGCATTTCATTCTTCTCAGAAAGTTTATCGAACTAGCAGAAGCACCAACAAACACAGTTTTCTCATAACTCCAGCACACTCTCCAAAGAAGATTTTACAGGATTTCACTCTAAGCAGCACTGCTATTATTCCCTACTTTGTCCCATCCACTATTTTCCCCCTCCAACCAGTCCTTAACTGCTGGCTGGACAAGAGACATAAGGTAATGAGGCAGCCCACAGGCCAAAGAAAACAGCTGGTGAACTCAAGTCACAGTCCCTTTTACAGTGAATCTCCTACCCAAGTTTCAGCTTCCACAAAACTTGTGGAAATTTAGTCCTCTGAGATATCAGTGAAAACCTTCAACAGCTGTTATAGGACAGAGTGACTGATGGCAAGCAGACACCATATTTACATATCCTGATTCCTGATGAAAATCAGACCAGGGTTTTTCATTGAGAAGGAAGTTATTTCTTGAAAGATCCCTATTCTGATATTTAGGGATTTTGACAAGTGAAAAACTTTAAGAAAAGGAAGGAAATTTCAGTGCCCTCAAAGAGCTCATGTCCACATTCTAACAAATGACATAAGTATGGATAGTGAATGCAGAAATTTCTGACTAAGGGCTTCTATTTTTATTCTCACCCACACTACTTTATGGTTGGAACAAATCAATTTTCTGACCCACTCTACAAACAACCTCTCCTGCCTGCTGTCATCTTCTTCTGCCCTCCAAACTACAGAACTAGCTAGAAGTCTGCAGAGTTCCCAGCAGCAAGAATGCATTATTTCTTAGTACTTGATTATTGTGAAGCTGAGCTAAGTAGAAAGATCTCTGCTCCAGGTGACATTAGTCACTTGTCACTGTCAGCCTATTATAGGTGCAGAGCATTGGATAAAGGACAACACCTGGCTCCTGATGGGAACAGGCTCCTGGATCTGTTGGAGGCCAGCCAGTCAAGATGTCATTCTTCATGGGTTATGGCTCCGTTACCACATCTTCACTTGTACTTTAGGAAAGCTGATACTGGGTGGGCAGACCGGTATACTAGAAAACCACTGGCAATTATAGACAATGGAGTTCCTTTCCAGAGGAAATGGTTTTCTTCACCACCACTCGAGCTCCTTAGATGACTCTAAGGCATTAACAACCTGCAAGCCCATAGCACACCTTCTTTTACTTTGCAAATAGATCTATACCACACAACCTTGCAATATCCATGCTCTTAGAGCAGGGCAGGGAAGTCTGCCTGCCCAACACTGCATTATTGCTCTCTTCTTTTCTCCCTGAGAAAGTTCTATGCCTGTGCCTATCCAGGTCTACTGCTATTAATAATATCTCACCTGGGGATGGAAATCTACTCCTGAAAAGAGCATGTACACTGCCATTTCTGATAGCAAATGTCAAATCGCTCTGTTTCTTTTGTAATACCCTCTAGGGTGGAAACATTTTTTTTAACAGAGATGGCAAATACATTGCACACTTCAATTTCAGGACTGTCATTCAGAGAGACAAGCAATAGACAGGAACTGAGAAGAAAGCTCCCATATCCCCAAAAGGCACACTGTTCTGCACTGCATGCTTCTCTGCCCACTAAGGAGTGCTGCCAGCTAGTTTACCCCGTAGGCTTGACCTGGTACTGTGGAGCAGCTCAGATATTTCAGGTCTCTTTGCTCAGGCCTTCACTTTGGCATAAAGAGATCAATCATCCCATGGTGCAACGCAGGCGAACTTCAGAAGTTCAGACTGGAGGGCCATGAGAGGAGGATGGGGCATGAGGAATGCAATAGCAGGGCTTATACCCTTTAACAGAGAGGCAGCTGGACAGTATATTTCTTCCATTACATGATCTTCTCCTCCTGCTTTAATAAATTTTTCTGGGACCTTGACAAGTCAGACGAGTACCAATCTCCATTCACTTTGGTGTCTGACTGGTATGCTGAAGCAGTAACTAATGGAGACAATTGCCCGCAACACAAATTCTTCACTTGCCAACATTTTCAGACATATTACAGTCTCTCTCAGTTCCCTCCTGTCCCCATTGCAACCTGCCAAATCAACAAAGGAGGGGTCAGTGGCCCCTGGCATAGGATGCAAAGAAGACATGATAGTAAACCATATAAAGACAGCAGCATCTGTAGAAGGTAGCTGTACTCTGGAAGGGTGGAAGCCTTTTCTGGTTTTCTCTGAGTTTCTACCAGCCTGTTCAGTCTCCAGTTTGGAAAAGCACTGTGGTGTACCAGAGAAAGGTTCCCCATGACTGCCCTGGCCGAGCATCAGTCACAGGAGACTGTCGGGACCAACACATCTGTGGATGCTGGTTTTGTTCCAAAGGCATCTGAAGGACGCGTAACACTCATTGCCACTTTCCTGGCCAGGGCCAGATCTCTGTCACACTTGGCTGTCCAGAGGGATCTTAGGGCACCAGATATGAAGCATGATTTCCTCCAGTTGCTGAAATGGCAACACAACTCCTCTGCAGCTCCTAGTGCCAGTCCTCTAAAGCATGTCCGGCAGCAAGTGAGCTCATATGTCTTGAAAATCAGGATGAAATACCTCACCAATTTGAAATCCATTCTTCTTGGGTGCTTGTCTGGATTTTTTTTAAAAACTTTGTTTTTTTTTAAATCATTGACCTCGGACAAACCAGTGGATAAATTATATTTTTTCCTATGTCAACTGTTTGTTATCAAAGGAAATGTCCTCAGAGTCAGGACTTGCTGTTTTTTGTGTTTTATCTGTGCAGCAAATTCCATTAAGTGAAATTTAATGCCAAAGCTCTAAGATCTGCATTCCTGGGGAATGACTGTTTGGGGGGCATTGTCTTAGAAATGGGAGCAAACACAAGCTGATAAAACACTTGTTGGATTATTTAGTCATGCCATCTTTTTCTGGACGGCTAACACACACATAAAAATCACTAGAGGCAAAAATATTTCCTAAGTGGAACATTGATGATTCCTGAAAGATACAGCAACGGTCTTAGGCAAGTAAGCAACCCTACTGGTGATTAAGCTGTTCCTGACATACATAACAGCCTGAACAAGATCTCCCTCTGCCCCTCAGAGTGACAAATCTTGTTTGTATCTGGTGATGTTGTGCAGCAACACACATGGGGAAAGAAAACATTACCCTATTTCATCTTCTCAAAAATGTAACTGTGGCTGATTCTTCATAGCTTTGCACCATGTAATTTAGTAGCAGCTAGAGAAAGCCTAAGAGTCTTCTTGTCATCCCTATGTGTAGAAAGAGGGGCAGAGCAAGCTGGGGCAGAACAGCTGCTTCTCCACTCAGGGGCCAAGGGTCTGACAGCATTGTCAAGCCTTGTAAGAGACTGTCATTTTGTTAGGGAGGCAATGCACTGCTTGTACCTCTCAGCCACCATAGCTTGCCATAGTTCTCCAACTGGAAACTCGCCTATGGCACATCAGTGACCAGAGATGAAGGACTTGTCTCTTTCTCCCCACTTCTCCCTCCTGTATCCTGCTATTTTCAGGACATAAGACAACACATAGACTTGAGTATCAAAACTACTACTAACCTGGTAGCAAGACTCACTAAAGACTCTCCTACAGCACTGCTGCTCATAATAGACATGAAAGTTTTGTTGAAGCCCCTTTAACTTAAACTTGATGTGCTTATGAAAATCAGTATCTAATCTGTTAGGGTGTAGAATATGGCTTATGCATATGACTTGCACATGGATTGGAAGCTGAGGGATGAATAATGCACAAATAGCAAGAACTGTGGGATTTGTTCAGACCCATGTGTTTGGCCACTACGGTATTTGGAGAGAGCTGATAAGCGGACGCAAGATGCAGTGCTGTCTAATAATTGTTGAAACACTAAAGCAGCACAACTGTCATGATGATCCCAGGTGTTCAGGTTACCTGATTGATACCTACATGATCTAGACCAAATTTTGAGACCATGAGCAGGCTGTTAGTTAACTTGAGCTAGTCACTAATCAGTTAACTAAACCTCGTGCACAGAGGCAGCAGAAAGACTTCTTCCAGAATGGGGATAAACCACTTTATGCTTCTCAATTTGAGACCAGGCCAAGTCCAGTCTTCTTCAGCAGTCTTCCTTACTCAGGTACATGAGGTCACAGTCATACAGAGCAAACTGCCCTTTGGTTTCTTTTATAAAGAAACTGCACATTCACAGCCTACCTTCTCACAGCTGCCAGCACTAAACCTCATTTATATAAGGGGAGACAGAAAACCACAGGTTGCAACAACATTTTAGTCTGCAATATCCGTTAATTGACTGCTCTTTCCTCAAGGTTCCAATTTTCGCTGAACAACGGCTCGTGTTATCATCTGGCTAAGGACACCTCTGTGCAGTGGAAAGATTGCTCAGCTCTGCAGAAGCAGCTGAGGAATATGCCTCTGACTCTCCCCTGTCTTCCAACCAGATGCAGAGACTTTCCAAAGCAAAGCATAGGGAGATCTTAGTGCCTGAGGAAAGAGGACGAGCCTACACCTGTCTAAGCCTGACACAAGCAAGCTGCAGAGGACCAGAGCAGAGCAGGAAGAGGTAACCTGTCTCAGGATCCCCAGGATAAACACTTCTCCAGCTCCTAAACAGAGTGCTCCTGCATCTGTGCGTGAGAGTACTGTCTCGCAGAGAGCAGGCACAGCCACATGGTGGTGATTGCCTGACTGGGATGAGGGAGAGAGCAGCTCAGATCCTTGCACTGAGGGGTCCGTAGTAGGTATGAGGCAGGAACTTTAGACTTCCTTTCTCAAAGTGAAAAACAGCACTTCATGCACTAGCTTACTGACTGTGCCAGTGCAGGGCTCCTGGACTCTTCCCTGCTGGAGCTGATTGTTGCAAGGTGCTGTAGGTGCCTTAGCTTTTGTGATGCCAAAGGCTTTTGCAAATAGGCTTGCAGCAAGTAGAAACTTGCAACTCTGCAGCCTGCCTTGTACCTGCAGCTCAGTACTTTTTTACCTGAGGTGCTGTGGCTGTGTTTTCTGGACGGACTGCTGGAGTGTTCTCCCCTTGTTGTTTTACTGCTGTTCTCATGGTCTTGCACCTGTGGCTCTACAAGTGTTGCTGTGATGGGCTCCCACGGGAAGTGACTGCCACTGACTTGAGAACTCTGCCTGCTTTCCCCCTTTTTCCCTGTCTTTTGTTGCTTTGGTTTATATTTGGGAGCCCCATTGCATGCATGTATAAAGCTTAACAGCCAGTCATTGTGCAGCACTTACACCTGAGCAAAGGGTGCATTAGTGTGTAGAGCATCCCACAGCAGGGAGAACCAGAAGGGAGTCTGTGCACCTAAAGGAAAACTTTACAATTTCTATGGGGAAAAATTATGGGGGGATTATCTGCTGCCCTGGAGACGAAATCAGGAAGAGGACATGTGCCTCTTCTCCTGGGCAACTAGCAACAGGACAAGAGGACACAGCCTCAAGCTTCGCCAGGGGAGGTTCAGGTTGGACATTAGGAAGAATTTCTTTTCAGAAAGGGTTATTAGACATTGGAATGGGCTGCCCAGGGAGGTGGTGGAGTCACCATCTCTAGATGTGTTTAAGAAAAGACTGGACATGGCACTTAGTGCCATGGTCTAGTTGACATGGTGGTGTCAGGGCAACGGTTGGACTCGATGATCCCTGAGGTCTCTTCCAACCTGGTTGATTCTGTGTGATTCTGTGATTCTGTGCCTGGGAACCTCCATTGCTTCTCTCCCCACTTGTTGACAGAGAGTTTTTTTCCTTTCTCTTTTCTCTTTCTTTCAATTTTTATTTTCCCCCTAAAGTAACTTCCACCATTACAGTCAGTGCATGCCATCAGCTACAGACCCTGCTAATAGAGAGCTGTTCATCTGTCTCAGCATGCTTTGTGCAGCGTGTTCCATGATGTATAAATGACAAAGCCAGAGAAACAATAGTCCTTGGATAAGGCCCTGCAGCCATCAATAAGGATGGGTATGGGTTCAGTTTCAGCTCCTGGATTCCTCTGTGCTGCCGGCAGGGGAGCAGGTGTAGTCTGGTATAGTTGGGGACCCCACTGAGGGCTTTGCAAATAGTCACTGCTGGAAACGTCAGTGCCTAGATCAGCTAGATTTGGGTGTCTGAATGTCCTTAGGAAACTGTATGTGTGTAGCAACCCTAGCTGACTGTGCTAGGTCTCTGGCCTGTCTGCAGGAGTACCAGGTAAGCAGGCTGATGGCCAGAAGCGCTGACCCTGATGCCCATGATGTAGCGGTAGCTGCTGTGGGTTGCTACTGTAGATGCAGTAACACAAATCTGTTGTGGTTGCTTTTCAACCATGGCAGGCTATATTTGCTAGAAAATCATTGGTCAGCCTGCTAAAGTTCATTAACTACAGTGGGTCCACAAAATGCTGCTGTTCCCCCTGCTGTGTAGGGGTATCAGTTGCCCCCCTGTAAAGAAGGCTTGCCTTCAATGGGACATGTTTGGGAATGTAAGTGTCCAGCTGGAAAGAGTGAGAGCTGCTGGGCAACAGCTTCTTCGCCTGATTGAAAGAATACAACTGTTTTGCTGAGCTCTGCTCCCAGTGTTACTACGATTATTAATTCAGTTGTTCATATTTTGTCATAGGCATTTTTCATGGATTAGGCATTTGGTTTCCACACTGTCATTAAAACCGTGCTCTGCCTCCACGGCGCTCCATCCTTGTGCTGACCCGTTGGCTTGCTGAGAGTACAGGAGTAAGGTACCTGGAGGGACACGATTTTGGAAAAAATAGGCAGCTTATTCTGCAGTGGGTAGGAACTATCTGGTGCTTCATAGGTGTCAGATAAACATGGCAAACAGATGATGTCAGCTCCATGGTAATGAGACAAAAAGGACTTACACCTGCTAGGAAATGCTGAGGGCCAGCTTCTGACACCCTCTGACTCTTCTGACTGTCTTACCTCTGCATGCATGACCATAGAGAAGACACCGGCAGTATTTGCATCAGGAGATACTCCTGTGAGGAGGGAGTGGAGTGATCTGGGCCCAACTGCTACTGAAGTGCTAATGCTCCGGAAATCCCAGGAGCCAGCATTGTCTAAAGGTTTCGTACAGTAATTATCAGGCTCTCTAAACACCTCTGAGTTTCCAGACGTTCAGCTTTAATGACCTCACCTCGGAGGTCGAGGTTTCCTGGCTAGACTACAACCAGTAACAGTTATTTGAACTTTATGCACTTCAGCTAGGGAGTATAATGATTTCAAAAATAGGAGTTTTCCCCATCACAGCATCACAGCACAGGATATGTCTCTACATGTTCCAGTGTGTATCTGCACTTTGTTACTGAGGCCAAGCTGGATTTCCAAGGATCCAGAAAAGCATCAGGTTAGCTTCATCAGTCCAATTATGCAGGCACTGCCACTGGGACATGCAGCTGGGCTTCAGGAAGTCTCAGGGTTCAATGCAATGTGTGCAACAGTGGCTTTTCCTGACTGCACAACTCTTGCCTTTTTCCTCCACACCACACCTCTCTCTCTAGCATCATGGCAGGTTTGTGACCCATTGCAGGAGGGCCTTTTATCCCTCTCCCTGTAAATTACCCAAGCAGCTGTGTAGTGATGAGGCAACCTCAGGTTTACTGCTGGGTGACCACAGCTCTCCTTGATAGGGTGGTGGATGCCAGCTAAAGCATGGCTCAGGACAAGGGCATCCTGAAACCTGCTGCTGAGCATCCCTTGCCAGCTCCCTGTGACAGGCAGCAGGTGGCCTGTGCTCCCCTGGCTATCGTGAGGGTTGTTGGACGCACTGCAGCACTGCCAGCCACCCTCTCTCAGGCAGAAAACCATGTAATCATAGGTGAGATCCCATCTGGCTTTGGGTCTTAGAGTAGAGATGTTGCCCATGTGCTGAGCAGGACAGGTAGCATTGCTAACAACCCTGCTTGCTGCATGTGGGAGTCCTGCAGCCCTCCTCAGGAGTAGTCCCCGTCCCCCTCCTATCCCCTTACCCTTTCATCGGTTCTGTCCCAGACCATAGTGGCCAGGCATGTCCTGCTCTCTGTTTCACCCTTCCTGGCCATTTTTCTGCCCCCTCCCACACTGGCTGGGCTGCAGCAAGTGATGTGCACAGAGGCACTCAGAGCTGGGGCGGCAGGCAGAGCTGAGCCCAGCCCAGCTTTCTGGTTGTTGACAGAGGGTGCAGGGGCAGAAGGGCTGCCCCATGCTGCCGAGTGATTTCTATGCTGTCCTGTCCTGTCCAGCTCCAGGCAATGCCTCTGCTCCTATCCGTCCAAAGGAGACGGTGCCCAGGAAGAGTGTGACTGGTCTGGGGGTAAAGCAGCCTTTTATTCCTCCTCACCCTGACTCCACAGCCTTCTCCTCTTTGCCTTTTTCTCTCTCTGCTTTCACCCAGCTTATCTCTCCAGGATGCCCTGCCCCTGCTCTCCCCACCGAAGTGGCTCTGGAGCAGGCTGGAGGAGCCCACGGGGAGAGGCAAGCAGCCTGCCAGCTCCTCCAGGTGTCCTGCTGTCGGGGGCTGCCAGGGGGACAGCTGGTACCCTCAGCCGTACAAAGCAGCCCAAGATACTTAGCACAGAGTCTGTCATCTTGTGCCTGAGGGTGAATGTGAGGAGAGTGAAAGGGAGGGGATAGCTCTCCCCACTGTGCACTGCTTAGAAAGAAACACAGTTTATGATGCCAGAGCATCAAGCATGTTATTGCTTAATTTGCCTTGTGGGCCTCTTGCATGGCTTACATCATAGCATTTCAGCTCAGACCCATATGTTATCAGCTGCTAAAAGGACTAATCTGAAAAATATCTGACACTGTATGTAACTCTCCTAGCTGCTGAAATAGTTTAAACAGATACTCTGTGCTTCTGTTAACACTCTCTTAGACACCCATAAAAACGCTAGTCACACAAGTAGATAGATACTTTTGTACCCCTGAAACCAAAGATCGTGCCCAGTTTTGGGAGAGGTCTCATCCTGAAAGAAGGAATTAAAGATAGGTTTGGTGAAGAATAAGAACAGCTAAAAATTTCCTTTGCAACTCTAGTTTGAATGTGTTTCCCTCGCGTACCTGATCATGTACTCCATCTGATACTCTGGGCTGCACAAAATGGCCAATGTTTGATTAATGTCTTGCATGCAAGCACAAGTCCAGCCCTTCAGCATGGAAGGTATTCACAGCTAATCCCAAAGGCAGAGTAAAACTGGCAGGAGTTTGTCACCCAGTCAGACTCCACTCCTAATGACCCTCATGTTGTGGTGGACAAGATGTCTGCATCTTTCCTCTTTCTTTGCCCTTCTGGATTGTCAATTTCACAAGAGACTTTTTGGTCTTTATTTATGGGTTTGTGTCTTCTATCTGGCCAGTACACCTGTCTTTTCACTTACCTGTATGCTTTCCATCCCAGAGCCCATTTGGGTGGTGTCACCAGGCTTGCCCACTGTATTTGTCTCCCAGGCACCAGCTCAGGACATTACTGTGATTGATCCAAATGGTAAAGTTGAATTTAGCCCTCTGAGGTTAAAAGGAACCCCCTTACTGACAGTCCTGCATAAAATACGGCAGCCTGGGAGCCAGATGACATAGCATTGTCATCTACAAACTGGTGGCCCAGTCCTGGAAGGCAAGAGAATTGTAGCTGGCCATCATCAGTCTGCCTTGGGTAGACCTGGGTCTGTTCAAGGCTGAAAGGAAATATTCCCATCCACTTGAAGTGCCTCATCCTGAAGTCCCTCAGAGAGTAAGTATGGGCAGATGCAAAACAGCACAGCGCATGCAGCTGGATAAAGCAGATCCATCCCTCCTTATACCAGGGACAAGAGGGATATCTAACAAGTAATTGCATATTTGGAGAAGATAATTGAATTCAATCCTTCCAGCTAACTCATAGAGGAGATGCCTTGGCTGAAGCTGAGTCAGTGTCCTTAAACCAATTTTTCTTGCCTGCTATAGAACAGCCTAAGAAAGCTGACGTGACTAAACGGACTAGCAGCTACTTTCACAGTCTCTCTGCCTCCATTTAGCACGTTGTTTTTTTATGAGACCTTGCAGCAAGCAGACGTTTGATAATGGTCTAAGCATAACTGGGTTGAGTACTGAATCATTTGCACAGCCCATGTCTCTATATGTGTGCTGCCTGCATTTACGCAGTTGGGACCATGCCACTTGAAGAATGCACACAAGAAAACATTTTTTATAGCTGGTATCTAAGCAAAACACTGGAGATGTCATGGATTTTTTTCCCAGACCCCTTTGATTTCAAAATTAATCATCTAACACTATTCAAAGGCTGGGTATCTCCCTGCATAAGACAGAATCAAGGGGCTATAGGGACTTAGTTGTCCTAAAGGGCAACTGAGACTATACCTTGGTTTCCCTTTTATTTTGTCCATAACTTCTGGAAACCCTTTCCTATTGCATTCATTTAGCCTTCAGTGCTCTTAATCTGAAATTGACTTTGCCTTCTCCCTACCAGGTCTTTTTTAATGCATGAATAGCACTGGATAGGATAGATCAGCATTAAAGCGAGATGAAAAATCTGATCACATTTCTGGCTTACTCTTGTTGCCTACAGCAACACAGTCTACACATCAGAAAATGATTTTCTGAGGGCCTGCACTTCAATGAACAAGTTGACTCAAAAAAAATTAATTAACCTTCTTGACTTTAACCTTGCTTAGGCTATTTCCCACTTCCACAAGTGTCTTATTTCTCTTCCAGTTGCGTAGAAACTAAAATGTAACTCAGCACCACCAACTAAAAAAGAAGCCAGATGATGCATTTCAACATGATTAAGCCCTTTATATTTTCTCTTTCTAAGTACTGTTTCAAGTGACAAACTCTTAGAATTGCAGGTATGTCTTTAAGAGAAGTTTTTAATCAAAAAGTTATAACAGTTAGGAAAAAAGGGACTTTCGGCTCCATTTGGTGAAGGGTAAGGTAGGGAGGCAATAGAGTGCCAATGTTGTAGGGTACGCTGCCCCAGCTTGTGACCTTACTTGGGTCAGATTGTCAATGGAGGTGCAGTTTTTAGTAATTATAGCTGGAACAACTAGTATCAGACATAAATGCTGCTGGGCACCTTCTTGTGAGAAGGGACTGGTTCAGTACCTGGGGGAACACAGGAATGTAGGCTGTAAATTATGAAAACAACAGAGATGGCCAAGGGGCAAGGTGGGCCACTGAAGAACCTGTCTACCTTGGTCCATCTTCACTTTTCACAGTGCGTGTCCCTAAAACACACAGGTCCTGTTCAGGTGGAGCACTCCATTCCTTGTGGCTATCATAAGAGGTCTTCTCCAGCAGTATATACCAATCTGCTTTCCACTTATGAATAGCTGTAGTGAGATGATGGTCCATGACAGCCTAGCTGAGTGTCTGGGCTGAGGCACAGCAGATCCTACAGACTGCGGCAACCGAAGAAGCGACAAAACTGGCAATGCCAAAGTGCAACCTGGCAATTAGAGGTCATCCTTGCAAGAAGTCCACAGCACACCTCAGAGAAACCCAGCTTATCAACCCTCACGGTCCTGTGGGACAGCAAGGATATATTACCCGATCTGCCGCTAACCCCTCTGCAGGAAGAAAATTCTCAGTTCTCTGCAAGCAAAAAGCTGCGTCAGCTGGATGAAGTGTGGCAAGACCAGAACAATGTCGTTATGGGAAGGTGCCCTAGCTGCAGCCACCCAGGAGTTAAGCTGTGATCTCGGAGAAGAGGAATTAGATGGGCAAAAGACCAAAAGGCAAAACTTTGTCCCCATTTAGGTGTAAGAAACAGAGTTTTGTTTTCTAGCAGTTTGTGGTTTTGTTGTCTGAGGCTAGGGTAGAATTAGACACATGGTAACCGGCACAAACATCAGACTGAGGACTAGGGTCAGCACTTACGTGCTGTTTTGAAAGATGGGTACGTTTCTACGCAGAAGGGTGGAAAAGTCAGAGCAGCAAGGACACAAGAATGCTATAACAAGCATAATTCAGACATCACACAGGCCTGCTAATTGGCATGGTGCCTGGGATTTGTTAGTGGAAGACCATATAAACATGCCCCAGCCAACCAGTTAAGTCATTCTTCCTCTATCCTTAGAGTAAAGGAGGAAAGACTTCAGTTTCTGGAAGCATACTGCTGGTAATTGCAGAAATCCATTGTAATTTTTTTTCTGACAGGGAGGATCTCATCTGGCCAGGAGGCACACAGACCTCTCCCCACCATGCAGCAGACTCCCTTGCTGACTGAACGGCACTATTCATTTCACTTTTATTTTCTTCCAGTCCTGCTTGCACAGGGGTAACTTCTAGTGGGCTGTTTCTAGCCACTGTGCACAGTTTTTTGCAATGGAGAAGCAAGTACTGTCTGCTTCTTCAACAACAGACTGCAGCCTTATGGAGCTGGATAATTCAGAGGTCTTCTTCCTCTTAATACTTGCTCTTGATGACCAGGCAGGTGTTGCTGTTAGCTTAGGAGACACAAGAAAGATGACTGCTGTGCACAGCCTCTCTAGAATAAGCTCTCTGTGAACTAACGAAACTGCTTGTCCTGTCCCTTGCCATTGCACACTGGCTGCAGCATGTAGGTGTTAGGGCAATGGGGACCATGCATGGGCAGAGCTGCAACTCCCAGCTATTCAGCCCAAATGCCTGTGATGCTGTCTCTAACAGGGGTGGGGCATCCCTAACTGTTTTAGCTATGCTTAATTCTTACTGCCTCTCATAAGTAAGACATTTGTGCCACTGCTTTCCAGTTACGCCCTCTGAACTGTTCCTGCCTTCCTTCTCCAAAGGTCCTACATATTCACAGCTGGTCAGCTTCTTGCCCTATTCCACATGGAGATGTCCAAGCAGCCTTACTAGGCAGTCCATAGGAAATTGGAGCAGCAGAGAGATGCTCTTTGCTTCCTGTCTTTGAAGGGAAAGCCTATTTCACATGCACCCTAAAAGTCATCTTCTGTGCACCAGCCATTATGGAACAAGAGCAAACCATATTATTGAGCACTCCAAACAGCTTTGTTGTGTTTCAGCTGCCAGCAGGGGCCTTCAGACATTTTTCTTTCCTGTTCTATTAACAGCACCAGGCTCAGATGCATTTTTGTTCCAGGGTCCTTCCAAGAACTGGGGCATTGCATGGGATTGGTATTTAATACTCCAAACATACGCCATTTGCAGCTGACACTTCCTGCAAATTAGCTGAGAGAGAACCCAAAAGTATGTTAGTGGTAACAAACTTCAGCTGTAAGAAGGTTACATACTATATAGCACTGTGACATTATCATTGTCACTTACATTAATAGCATTAGCAATCCTATTTTTAATCCCAGTCATTGCATTAGTGATTGCTATTAGCAAAGCAGTTACTCATACCATTGCCAAACCTTTGCAGCTTTGTGAAGGAAGGCAGGAACATTCATTATCTTTTGAGAAGCTGCAGAGTGCTCACCTGCACAACCAAAGCAGGGTGATACTGAGGCTAATCAGCACATGCAAATGAGGGCTACAATCATTATAGAAAGTTTTCTCCTCCAGGGCAAGTCATTACTCTTCAAAGACCAAGCAAAGCAGCAAAATGGCTCCTGGGAAGGGTCAGGGTGAAGACTCTGTGCATTTAACCCAGTTATCTTCATTTCTCTGTTAAAAGCGAGCAACTTCTGTGGGGACGCACAAAAGCATTAATGATTCATAAGCAGGATTCTCTTTGGCCAGATACTTTAGAGATTTTGCACTTTCCCAAGCCCCTCCTACAGAATTGGACCTCAGGCATTTCTCCTGTTTAATACAATAGTGGAAAAGGCTGTTCCAGAAAGGCGGGATTGAGCATACATGACATGGGTCATTTTGTACTTGGACTACAGGAGTCAGATATCTTGGGGAGAGGGGTGGTGGGAAATTTACTAGTCTGAGTACAAGAGCGGGAGTTAGGCTCACCATGTTTAGCCATAGAGATGGCTCAGCAATTCCTGGAAATGTCAACTGTTGAACACCTTCCCACTCTTCACATAGGCACAGTCAAGCTGGCAGATCAATGTTAACTACCACAGCAGAGAGCTTGATCTGCACTTCAGAATCTTTACAGAAGCCTAGCTAAGTAGCCCTGTGGCCAGTGCGTGCTAGGTTCTCTGCTGTCACCGCTACTGCTACTTTGCTATCAGCAGCAAAGGGGTTATCCTCTCCCCTTACAGGGATTCCAGCTTTCAAAGTCTTGGGGACTTTCACAGAGAGATCAGGCCCTTTAGAGATACTAAGTGAGTTCTCCAGGAGAGTTTACATTTGGATGAGTGCAGTGACGCGCTGTAGGGAAAATAAACATCTTGCACGGGCAGAGGATAACATGCAGCAAGTTCTTGCCGCATAAGTACAATGTTTATCTACAGGTGGATGGGACAGCTGGTTACAGAACTACAGTCACTGGACACTCATGTCACTGCTTGGCTGTACAAGGATGGTTGTCACCTTGTTGTCTCAACACCAGCCACCAAGCAATAGCACCAGTTAAACCAGCCACCCTCCTCTCCTGAAGAGCCTGAGATGCATTTGCCACCAGGAGCAAGCTGAGGCTCCATGTTGGCAGTGGCTGAGAGCATCTACTATCGAAGTGCTGTCTGTACCCCCAGGCTTTGGAGGACTCTAACCCAGCCTGCAGGCTGAAAGTTTCTGTTGCACTTCATCATCTCAGTGCCCACCCACCACCCCTCCAAGAAATCAGGGAAAACATCTGGTCTTTGGTGGAAGAGATTGTTCAGCTTCTAAGTCACTGAATGCCTCTGTTTTGAAGTAATTCTCACTACCATAGCTGTCACAGCAGAGTATTGACACAGTGTCTGGTTTCAGGTCAACATACAGAAAGTCAAGCTGTGCATTTGTTTCCTCCTACTCTGGGCTGGAAGGAGCACTGCTGAGACCCTGGGTCTCCTCACCGGCTTCAGGAAGAAAGTCCTGGATAGGTGTCTTCAAGCTAAAGGGCTTCCTTGCCAGCTTGCAAGTGGGCAAGGAAGCAAGTTGCAACCAAGAATGGCTGACCTTTGAAACCTCCACACATGCCTAGGGCACGACGCACTGCAATGCACTCAGATGGACGCCTTATTAGGGCAATGCTCTGAATAGTTTTGGAGCTCCCAGGTCAGCCAGGCCTCTGGGTGCCACTCCTTAATTGTAAGGGATTTTGAACCTCTGCTCTGAAGTTCAGCATCACTGTATTCCTCAGGCAGTATGGCACATTTTCCACCACCTCAGTTTGTGATGCATATTACCTTTCTCGGTGAGTATTACAAAGATAAATATGGGCTCGATGGCAAAGCTGTTTATCTTTTACTCCTGAGACAGAACCATATAGCATCCCCTTTGTTCTGCTCGCCCCCAAAAGCTCTTTCTGTTTCCCTAAATCTGAAAGATGTGGTGCATGCATGTGGGAAAGGTGGTGGGAAACAAACTCAGCCCTTTTAGATCTTCAACCAGAAATATTTCCAAAGAACGTCCTGGAACTACGTGCTGACATTGATTATGTGATCCTGGTGAAATACCAAAGAAGGAGCAGCAACCAGCTGAGGACCTATTGCAGTCACCTAGGGACCAAGCTGAGAGCTGTTCTGCTGCTGAGCTGGGAAAGCGCTTGTCAGTCAAATGAAGTTGTAAGGCAGCAAGTGAAGTTTACTAAAAATGCCATGATAGCCACATCTGAAGTCCTAGAATGGCAATTTTAACTAATTAGGAGAGGCATAGAAATATTCAGATAGGCTCTGGTCTATATTGAGCAGCCAAATGAAGGGAAGAGCTGAGGGTAGATTTACCATGAAGACAATCCTGTTACCTGGACTTCAGGGTACCTGGACTTCTAATTGTCACCTGGACTTCAGTAATCACAATTTCCTCTTCGGATTTGGTAAAGCTGTTTGTAACAGGCCATGTAAGTCCTATTTGAAGGAAGCTGGCACATGGAAATGAAAGCAATAGGGACTAATGTATAGGAGTTCCTTTCTGTTATTTCATTTATATGATCTGGAATGTGTGATTTAGTACCACAACAACTGAGCTGCTGATTATAAAACAGACACAAGATAGCTGTGGTCTGCCAGTTCTTCTCTGGAGTTTCATTACTTTGAGCTTTACTTCGTAATCTTTAGCCATCAGATAAATATTGCATGTTTTACTTAGATATGGTAAGATGGTGTGTGCAGATGCTAAGATGTCAGAATTGCAGGGCTTTTTTTTTAATGATTAAAATAGTTCGTGTATCAGTGGGATGGTATTATTTTGATTTCTAGAGCTTTTACTAGGGGATGATTTTAAAACTGGATGCTCAATTGCAGGTTCCTGGATTTATACTGTGGCATTCATGTAAAGTGGCCTTCATTTCCTATAGTTTTGGATAATTGCTTTCACAGCCCTAGTCAATCCCATTGCTTTTTCCAGGAATGATGCTGTAGGTGCAGGTATCTGAGTCTCCTCATATATATTCAGCAGATTACTCTTTCTTTCTGTGGAGGATCTGACCCTCCTCAGCTTTGGCACCTTTAGGGTGAGAAGGTGGAGCACAAGACGGGAACCTCCCGAGAGCCAGAGCTCAAGATGAGAATTGCTCTTTGGAGATTCTCCCTTTTTGCCACATATAGAAGGCCCAGGACCCATCACTCCGTCATCTTCGGTGACTTTCTTTCTGTTTGGGATGAATCCTTTGTGTCTAGGGTTTTTTCAATGAAATGAGAGACACACTGCCACCCTTGACCCTAGTCTGCATCCCTTCAGTCCTCCACCTTGCCAGCCCCTTCTCAGTTGTGGCCCTGTGAAGGCTCCTCTGCAAGCTGTGATCCACCCTGTCCAACTGGGGAAGTAAGAGGCATTCCCATTCCATCTCTTCACAGCTGTACAGGTCAAATACCACCCTCGTTTTTTCCTCTCTGCTGTGCAGAAGGTGTTTCCTCTCGGATGCTGGCAATTTTGCAGCTGCTGAATAGCCTTGTTGAGGCATTTTTCCTTTTCTGTCACTGAGCATGCACTGAACATCAGGAAATCATTACAGCAAATTGGGAGACTGTGTGGGTACACATAGTGAACACATCACCCAATTGTCTGCAGTAATGTGCAGGGTAAGTTAAAATACCTCCCACACAATGTTTGGCTTCTGAAGCTTGGTTCCAAATTGGCCATTACTGGAGTAATGATTTAATCAGTTGCTAACAATTACTATACTCCCTACCAACTGATGAGCATGTAACCTTGCAATGATACCCTTGCCATCTACTCTGTTGCTGTCATCAGAAGAGCTGCCCTTACTTCGGGTGGTTTCTATGCACTGCTGCCAGGGTTCCTCTCTCCTGAGTTCCCAGGGCAATGCATCTAGTTCAGGGAAATCTCTTTGCTATCCCCAAGGGGAAGAAACAAAATGGAAACCTCAGCAGCTGCCATTTATGTTAAAAGTTCAGCTTCCAACTAAAGTTGGTGCTAGGTTACCTCCTGGACATAAAGGCTTAGAAAGTGAGGTCTAGTTTTCAAGGGGAATTAATTCTGTTCATACAGATGGCTTTGTCTCAGGCTCAGACAATCTGTGCAAAGCTTAGAAAGTGCAGAGCTCTAAATATCCCTGGTGGAGAGAGCCATACTGTCCTCAACTCCATTGACATGGCAGCCTTCCTAGATGTGCATGGGCCTGATCATGTTCCACCTCTTCCTTTCTGTGAGGGGTGGAACTTTCCTTAAGTCCTTGTCTTGATGGGTGGAAGTGGGGGCATCAGAAACATACTAGTGATTTGGGACATTTGTCCTGCCACACTTAGCCTGGAGACATGGGGAATAATCTTGCAATCAGTATAACTTTTCTAATAAGGGCAACTTTGTAATGACTCCAGCAAAAGGTCATAGCATCAGGTAGAAGGAACACTCTAGGATCAGAAATCCCCAAGGCTCTGGATGTTTTTTCCTGAATAGTAAAATGAGATTTAGGCCTCAAGTGTTCCCTGTGCTGTTGTTAAGGGTATGTTGTCACTAAAGAAAAGTTCTCAGGCTCATAACCTGAGCATAGTCCATGTTGCTTTGCTTGGGCTACACAGGTTAATCATTGGTGACTAGCTGCAACATCCTGAGGCATTTTATATAGTTTTCTTCCCATCAGCTGTAGCTCAGACAGAGAGAACTAACTTGGGGAATGCGTCATGCAAATCATGCGCTCATAACTGGGTGGAGTTGGCATGCTAAGATCATACCCAGCTGTGGGCTGCAGAAATGAGAAGGGTTTGTTTGCTTTTCCTGTAGTGTTCCCTGAGGCCATCTGCTTCCAGACCTTCTGGAGAAGTGCAGAGGCAGGAGCTTGGCAGAGACAGACATTAGGATAAAGACAGCAAGGAGTGACAAACCGTTTTTGCAAGGACAGCTATTTGGGACACCCAAAAATGCGTTCCCTAAAGCACTCTAGTCTGTCAAATGTGACTTAAGGTCCTTAGTCCTGTTGAATCTGAGTTGTTCTTATCGTACTTAATTGCTTCAGAAATCCTCTGACTTCCTCTCCCAACCAAGAAAGGCCAGTGGGGATGCCTGAGGAGGAGAATGGCTTCTCAGAGCAACCTATTCCCGTTTCTACAGCCTGCAATGGAATACAAGAGGAGCATCTTCCTTTCCTCAGTAGTAGTACTGTGCAATGGGATGGTGGCTTGGTCTTGCTCTGAGGTGACAAGGTGCTACCCAACTAAGACGTTCAGGTGAGGCAAATAGCCTGAGCACCCAGACTCCTGGCTAGAGAATCCCTCTACATGCAATGGCAAGACAGGGAGGTTGTCAGAAGGGAATGGAACCTGTCCTGAGCTCTGACTGGCCTGCCAGGTCTTCAGTCTCAGTGTTGAGAATGGGGAAGGGAGGGTGACAGAAAACCCATTCCCACCCCTCCCTCCTTTCCTTCTTCCCTTCCCTCCTCCCTCTGTCCCTCCATTCCTCCATCCCTCCATTCTTCTTTCCTTCCATTCCTCCATCCCTCCATTCTCTCCTCAGTTTGGCATCTCATTCAGTACCTATAGGTAGGTGGAAGGAATCTGACCTACATGTTTCCACCAGGTCTGGCAAAAAATGGATGTGAAACACATCCAAGATTTCTTTGATGCATTCCTCCTTCCTTTGTTCACTCCTAGCTTTCCGCCTCTTATTTAATGCTTGTCAATAGCAAATGACTTTACATACTAGTATCATGTAAGGACAGCCAGATCAGATATCTGTCCTGCCCTCTCTCCAAGAGTAGCAGATAGGTGGAGAAGGATAAGAGCAGGGCAAGAATTCCACCTTATACAACCTCCACAGGTTTTCAGTTCAGGTATTTCCCACGTCTGATGTGGTTTCCATGGATTTAGCAATTCTCATTGGATTACTGTCAAAGATCTGGACTCCCCTTAAACCCATGTAAACTTTTACAATACATAATCTCTTTGCTGCAAGGAGTTCTCCAAGTTCCCTACACCCCATATGAAGAGCCACATCTTCCTGAATATGGTGCCCAGTAGTTATGATTGATAACTCAATTTCTTGTATTGGAAGAGGTATTGAATGGCAAGTCCTCTCCTACCCTTTACAAGATAATTATGTTTCCATAGACCTATGTGGTATCTCCCCTCAGCTGTTCTTTCTTCCAGACTAGTGAGACCCAGCCTACTCAGTGTCCCCTGGACCTCACCAGCTCCAGATACTTGCTCACCCATGTTGCCTTCCAAACCCTTCCCCATTATACTATTTCTGTTCTGAGACAAAAAGACCAGGACCACTCATTGTATTTTAAGATCTGCACAAATAATGAATTTATACAGTGGCATGGTGATGTCATCTAATAATTCCTAGTATCTGATTTGCTTTATTGACTATTACTGAGCAGTGAGGTGGCATTTTTGTAGAGCAGGCTCTCACAGCCCCAACAGCGTTGGTGGATAAGGGAAGAGCAACTGACATCATCTACCTGGACTTGTGCAAAGCATTTGACACTGTCCTGCACGACATCCTTTCCTCTAAATTAGAGAGACATGGACTTGATGGATGGACCACTCGGTGGATAAGGAATTGGCTGGATGGTCACGCTCAAAGACTTACGCTCAAAGACTTACGATCAACAGCTCGATGCCCAAGTGAAGACCAGTGATGAGCGTCATTCCTCACGGGTCGGTATTGGGACCAGCGCTGTTTAACATCTTTGTCAGTGATATGGACTGTGGGATAGAGTGCACCCTCAGCAAGTTTGCCGACGACATCAAGCTGTGTGGTGTGGTCAACACGCTAGAGGGAAGGGATGCCATCCAGAGGGACCTTGACCGGCTTGAGAGGTGGGCCTGTGTGAACCACATGAAGTTCAACAAGGCCAAGTGCAAGGTCCTGCACGTGGGTCGGGGCAATCCCAAGCACAAATACAGGCTGGGCAGAGAATGGATTGAGAGCAGTGCTGAGGAGAAGGACTTGGGGGTGATGGTTGATGAGAAGCTCAACATGAGCTGGCAATGTGTGCTTGCAGCCCAGAAAGCCAAACCGTATCCTGGGCTGCATCAAAAGAAGTGTGGCCAGCAGGTCGAGGGAGGTGATTCTCCCCCTCTACTCCGCTCTCGTGAGACCCCACCTGGAGTACTGCATCCAGCTCTGGGGGCCCCAACATAAGAAGGACATGGAGTGGTTGGAGCGAGTCCAGAGAAGGGCCACAAAGATGATCAGAGGGCTGGAGCACCTCTCCTATGAAGACAGGCTGAGAGAGTTGGGGCTGTTCAGCCTAGGGAAGAGAAGGCTCTGGGGAGACCTTCTAGAAGCCTTCCAGTACCTGAAGGGTCCTACAGGAAAGCTGGAGAGGGGCTTTTACAAGGGCATGTAGTGATAGGACAAGGGGGAATGGTTTTAAACTGAAAGAGGGTAGATTTCGATTAGATATTAGGAAGAAGCTCTTGACTGTGAGGGTGTTGAGGCAGTGGAACTGGTTGCCCAGAGAAGTTGTGGATGCCCCGTCCTTGGAAGCGTTCAAGGCCAGGTTGGATGGGGCTTTGAACAACCTGGTCCAGTGAAAAGGTGTCCCTGCCCATGGCAGGGGTGTTGGAACTAGATGTTCTTTAAGGTCCCTTCCAACCCAAACCATTCTATGATTCTATGATTCTAAGACTGTGTCGTTTCTGTGCCCTCCAGCCCCCATCCACCTTGAGTAGTAATGGTCAGGGTAAAGCCAATAATTCTAATTTAAGAAACTAAAAAGGTTGTACATAGGACCAAGAGTATCTGCCAGAGACCTCCATAAGGATGAGTCAAAAAACTCAGGGAACAGTGGCCCACAAAGACAGAACAAGACCTTTACAACAATGTTTAGATCCAGAAAGATGGTGGCTAGTCATCTGACACAGTCTGCTGAGCAGCTGGGCCAGTACAACACATAAAGAATTTAATCCAGCACCTCTTTTACTGAAAATGAATAACAAAACCTTAATAAATCAACAATTACTTATTGCTGTATTTGGGATAATAAATTCTTTAGTTTATCAGTAGCTTGTGGCTTCCATAGCATGTTCTTTGAACAGTTTGCCTTTCAGTTACATCCCCTTTCTCTCCTGAACAATAAATTAGCATTCATTTTTCTTTTAAAGGAAAAGAAGGGAAAAAGAGGATATATTACAATTTTTTCAAAGCAAAAAGAAAAATGCAACATATTTTTGACATTTATCTTAAAATAATATGAGGATAACTTTCTCCGCGTGTTAGATGCCTATGCATAAATAATAAAGGACGTTATGTTATTTACAGTGTTACACAATAAACTAAGAGAGTCTCATTTAACACATAATCCATAAAGACAGTAAATGATGAAAACATCCAAGTATGTACAAGATGTATTTACAATAGAGAATTACAAATGATGATAATTGGCCATGTTCTTTGTCTGCCCTTCTCTGCAGCATTTCATAGGTGCTTTTTTTGTTTCTTACTAGAAGTAAGTCCCAGCTGATGGTAAGTAGCCACACTGCAGGGCCAAGAAGTGTTCAACAGGCTGAGAAGTGTGTCCTTTGAGGGGACACAAGTTTGCTATCCTGGATGCTCAGGAAACTGCTTGAAATGTGTGTGAGAGAAGCAGGGAGATGCAGCGTTGTTGTTTTGGAGCACTGGAAAGAGGAGCTTTCCTGTTTCCCTGATAAAGGCAGTGATTGATCTCTTAAACCTGGGGGTGTTGGGGTGGCTCAAGTGAGGAAGGGAATAGATGGGCCAAGAGGAGGGAGTAGGTTTTTCTCTGTTACATGAGAACCTCTGTGGAGCTTTAATGATTTACACCAGCTGAACAGGCAGGCTGTACCAGGTTGTGCACAACATATTCCAGCTATATACCCCTGAAGGAAGCCTTTTATCCTGGAATAATTCCTGCTTATAAACACGTACACAAGGAAAACTCACAGCTCTGGTTAAATGACATGGAAAGAAACCAGGACAATTGGAACAACTCTGCCACCACTGGAATATTTCCCCCCTCTTCAAAGTATGTTTCTCCTTGCCGTGACTTTCAGCTGTAAGTTGGCAAGGGTTACACAGTGATGGCCCAAGTGTGTTGGGACTGCCTAGCTCAGAGGTCCGGATAATGAAGCGAATATCCCCAACAGGGGAGCTGGCCTTTCCCATAGGCACTTGCTGGCTCTGCTCCATGCTGCTGCAGTCTCCAGCCCCTTGGCCAGCAGGAGCTGGCTGCAGCCTGCCAGCAGAACCTGTGGCCACGCTGACTTTGGGGTGTGGACTTGACTGATGCGGAGCATCCTCACAGTGTGCTAAAAGCAAGTCCAGAGGTGAGGGGCTGCATCCCACTTCCACTTCTGTGAGTGCCAAGCCAGGGCAACTCCCATAACTCGCTGTTGCATGAATTGTGCTGTAAGGCTGGGTTCTCCCCAAAGACCTAAGGGCTTAGGCAGCCATATCCCCAATTGTATTTTCTTGTTCTTAGGTCCATGTGAAGCCCTCAGCCTATTTTCATGCTTACCCTGCAACACACTACTATATGTACCAGGGGGAGGAGGAGCAGGGACTCACACCACTTTGACTCTGAGGCACTGCAACAGAAGAGGTGTGACTTTTTCCCCTAGACCCATACCGAATAAATCTCACATATACAGCTCCCAAGCATGCAATTGCTCCTTTGTTTTATACTGGCTCTCTATAATAACAGTGTTAGTAGTCAAATAATTTACCCCACTTCAAGGCAAGTTCCCTTTCCATCCTGATTAATCTGTCTGGTCTATCACAGACACTTCAATGAGAGCTGGCCTTGTGGGTGATCTATACTGGAGGAGATTATAGAAGACCTGTATTACAATCTCTATTCTGCCACTAAAACGGGTGATTTTTGGGCAAATCTCTTGTTCCTCTGCCATCCTTGTTCTGTCTTGTCTGTCCTGTAAGATCTTTGCAATATCAGATACCTTACTGAAAGGACAGATTTTCAAGTGCCTCTGGAAACTCAACAGTGCAAATCCTTTGGAAACCAGTGGTTTGCATCAGGAAAGCCCAGCTGGCTCTCTGTACTAGTGAGTTGCAGAGTTACTGGGGAGGTGGATGTTCTGCTGCATGGCATTGCAGATAAATAGGCATGACTAAAGGGATGAAAATGAGTGTATGGTTATCTAGAATTTGTAGAGAAGTTTTGTTCTGGTCTGCAAAGGCAAAGTGTGTTCAAGTACATGCTAGCTAGGGAAAAAATGGCAAAGGGGACTTAAGTCTAGACAGTATGTTTGACAAACTTTGCCATCTCCCATAGACTTCTCAAATAAGCAGTGCTATTTCAGCTACCACGTAGCCCAAAGCTGTGCTAGTTTCCTAGCCTTTTGCTTCTACCACCAACATCCTAGTTTACAACTTTGTCATCATATTCTTGCTATACTAAGGCTTTTTTGTTCTTTTTCTGCTGAATCTGGTTGTCAGGTAGACTCACCCATGTTCTTACTAATGTGATGTGGTTGATTTATACAGTGAGCAACTCACTGGTTTTCATCATCCTGATAAACACCTTCATTTACTAGACTTTGCTTTCAGGTCTCAAATCAATAGGACACCTTGTTCAGCAAAACTCTTAAGCGCATGCTTAACTTCATGCATGCGCTGGATGCATCAATAGGAGTCTAGCACATGCTGAAGATAACTTTTGCTGGGATTAGCATAAGCATATGCTTGAACAATACTGAGTCGGGACTTTAGTTCCTCAGGTTTACATCACAAAATTTCCTTGACTTATTTATCTTCATTTAACTGGGACCAGTATGTGGCCCAAAGGATGAGTGTAGTTTGGCTAAAATTCTTTTTCTCTTGACATGGCTCTTATTTAGAGTCCAGTAATACCTGTAGAACATATGTTTTTCAGAATCCCCAGAGTCTAGGAAAAACATTTGTTTTCCACATCAATCCTGAGTCTATGCTGTGCCAACTGAACACACAACAAAAATCAAAAGAAGAGGCTGAGTGACCCTGACTAAACTGATAGGAATTCAGTGCAAAAGAGGCCATTTGCTTCTGTCTGAATGGATGCAACCGCTCCAGCACTGACAGCATCCTTGTTCATTACTAGCAAAAGACTTCAAGGCCATCACTGGCTACATGAACATTGATATCAAATAGCCACATACACTACGGCTGTAACCCACATGGTGTGCTTGCCTTCATAAATGGGTTTTGCATCAATCTTGCCTCTCTCACCCAAATAATGGAGTTAACAAAGGCGAGCAGAAATGAACTCCATACTTCCACTGCGTCCTTCCTACTTGCCTATACTTCTTAATCATTCAGCAAATCAGTTCTTCCCTGAAAGTAATTACTGTGTCCAAGAGTAAGCCTTGCTCCAACAGCAACTCTAACAAGGTATTGCTAGAAGCTTGTCAGGGTTCTCTCTGAGGAGGAGAAAAAAAGGGAGAAAATTGAGAGGGAAAAAAAAGGATAAATCATCTATTAGTAATCAACATTTTAAAGTAGAGGTGAAAACTGATCGCACTTTTATTAGTGGCATTTATTTTCCAGCTAGATCTCTTCCTTGCTTGGTTACAGATATCTGCCATTATATTTGCCCCATTAACTGAAACTAATAGAAATCTTTTTTTTAATTTTTTCTTTTTCTCTTTTTTTTTTTCTTTTTTTTTAACAGAGTGTTGAGTTCAAAGCCTCAGCTAACCTAAACCCATTTTCTAAGGGATAACTAGAACAATTAATATCTGGAAAATAATGAAATGGCAGCTCCTAGTGATTATAAGCTGACCTCTGATTAATAATATATTTGATTTAAAATCACAGTATTACTTTCTTTCTATAGGTAACATTATTTAATGCAGGTTGGCTTTTTTTTTGATTTTTTTTTTTGTGGTTTTTTTTTTGTTATCCTGCTGTAATTAATAGTAGCATGCTGTCGGATCTACTATTATCCCAGTGCTCAAAGAAGCAAACCTTTTGGCTGGCAGAGAGCAGACAAAACGCATCTCATATACGGAAAGCAAATAAAACGTCTTATAGAAGAAAATATTTTTTTTTGGTTTTTTCAGCTTTTTTTTTTTCTCTTTTTTTTTTTTTTCTCTGTGTGTGTGTTTTTCTGGTGGGGTGGGTAGGGTGGGAGTGACATTACAGGGTTTTTTGATCTGGGGATTCTACAACAAGCAACGAGAGGGACTTCTGCAATTCTTGCAAATCATATATCCAGTCATTATAATGCAGTGCACAAAAAAGCCAGGACAACGAGGGCTAGAAGGTTTTGCAAAATACTATGGGACAGCAATCATTGAACTGTACAAAACTTGCTCTCAACGTAACATAACATAAAGGCACCATTGATATCTTTCCCCATTTTTGAAATACTGTAAAAAATTGCTACATATGGCACATAACACATTTGTACATACGTATATTTAATTTATAAAAGTTTTTTTTCTCTCCTGTTTTCTATCAGCGGAATTGCTAAAATAAAATAAATTGTTTAATTTAAAGGTGGAATACTTCATTATATAAAATAAAGTTTTACATGTGAATCTATGTGTTTTACGTTTTATACAGCAATTGGGTCTTGGTTAGCTATCACACTGGACAACCTTGCTTGCAACTCTTCTGGTGTGGAGAAGCGATTTGCCGGGTTAGTCCTGCTCTCAGCCAGCCGATAGGCAGCGGCCGGCTCCAGACTGGTTGCCATGGGGTTCGGTATGCTCAGGAATGGTGTATCCTCGCCTATTCTTTCATCTTCGGTTTCGGTCTCAGAGCTGCTACTCTCAGAGCTTGTGTCGGAGTCCACTTCCACCCTGCTGGAAATGTGGCCATTGGGCTTTGTTCTTTTGACCCTCCGGCTGTTGGTGAGTTTCTTTGGAGGCTCCTGTGCTGGTTCGTATTCCTGCGTGGTCTCATACTCCTCATCCTCCAGTATCTGCAGAGGACTTGGTGGCAGGCTGTTGCTCTCGTGGGCAGGATTGTGGTGGAAGGAGTTGAATTGCTGAAGGTGGTGGTCGTACTTCTCACATAGCCGTGGCGGGGTCACCAGGAGCAGCGGTCGCTCCTCTTCTATGAAGGGACTCACCGCCACCGAAGGGATGGAGACGGTCAAGCTGGAAGCCTGTGGCGACATTTTGGAGGGGGGGGACTTGGGAGAAGTTGGAGTGTGGAAATCAACTGGTGACATGCGAGCTGGTGTGGTCATAGCTGAGACATACCTGAAGAAAAAAGATGGGGAAAGGTTGCGAGCACAGGAGCGACGGTGATGGGAACACAGTTGCTCATGTGGGCTGGGAGGGAAAAGGCAGGGATCCCTTAAGATCCCCAGCATCCTCACACAGGGCTACCAGGGAAACTTTCCTGTTGCTATTAATCCTATAAAACCGCTGACTTCTGGGACTCTAGGCAAAAATGTTTCAGAGCAGGAGAGGCACGGTAAAGCCTCTAGGTCTGTTCGCCTCAGAAGAGCCATGGAGATGCTGTAAATTATTTGCCAGAATAACTTCTTGGAACGAATCCAGGAATGGGATTCAGAGACTGGGGGGCTTCCAGAAACAAAATGCATTTGCAAGTATTTTCTCAAAAGGAAAACGGCTTCTGCACTTCTGGCAGCATTTGACCAGAACCTGGGGTGCACACAAACAGACAGGAGGCGAGAAAGGAAGAGAACCGAGGGACAGTCCACTTGGGGCTTCACCCTCTTCTGGCCAGACTGTCTCAAGCTAAGGAGGAAAGCAAAGTTTGGACAAAATCTAGAGCTAGATTCTGCTAATTTTAATCACTGGGGGTAGTCAGAGAAGGATTTGTAGCACTGTCCCAGCAGCTTTGTGCTTATCTGCTCCTTGGGTGCTAGTTACACTGGTTGGTACGTCTATCTGCAAAGAAACATAGGGCATTATTTGTTCTCCTGTGGGAACAAATGCTGATAGACAGGACTGTCTGGTCTAGTGTTCATTACTGCTCTGGAAAACTTGCCCCTATTCCTTCATAAGTTTCTGTGGAAAGAGTCATGGTCAAAGGTGATTTCTGAAAACAAAGCTCAGGTGCCAGTACAGAGCTTGTCCCAAAGGAAGAGGACAAAAAATGTGAGACTCTCAGCTGATTTGAATCAGCTGAGCTCCATGAGATGCTAGGAGGTCATGCAGATTCATGCCAGGTGAGGATCTGCCTGAAACCTCTTGATCAAAGGCACAGTGCCCAGCATGACATTTTGCATAGTTTGGCATTGGTTTTGTTCTTATCCTAAGTTCATCTGCCTGAATTTCACCAGTGTCCAAATTTAAAATTTTTTTAAGCTCCATCTCTTACACAGGCCCAGTAAGACAACTTATATGGCTATATATATCAATGAAGTTATTTAGTTTTTCATTAGTGATTTATTTATCTGGGTCTGAAATTACTAAAATAAATATGAATCCAACTTTCTTATCCAGTCTATGACTCAGTTGCACATATTACACTTGATTAAAACAGAGTTATTGTATTAAAGAGAAAGTGGGACAGATCCTGAACTGCTGTGTAGTAAATTCCTTTCAGTAGATGCACATTGATTTACATCAACTGAGAAACAGGAGAAAGAAAAACAAAACTGGAGTTATGCATGGGAATTAATCAAGTTGGTTGCTAGTGAGAGCGAAGGGCAATTAATAGGTCTGTGCATTGGATGAATGAAGTAATTCTTTATTTTTCCTTCCATGAGTGAGCTTTTCATCCCTTTGATATTTTAAAATAGGCATTATCTGAAAAAATGAAGCCATTCTACTTCCCCAGGTGGTACACTGTTGGACATACATCTTCCTGACACACTGCACTTTAGCTAAACTGGTTCAGTTAACACATTGTTACTTAAATGTGTTCAGTGTACTGTGCATGCTTTCATCAGTGTCAAGTTACTCACACTGGGGTGTTGTGCATTCACACATTTCTGTTGTATTCCCCCACACCATAACGGGGCAGTGCTAACAAGCTGCTGTCCACGAGCTGAGTGAGGCACAGGAGCCGAACACATACAGCTCTAGCACATCCCGAAAGGAACGTTAAAAGGCAATAGATTTATCCAGCTTCACGGTCAACAAGAGGTAAACAATGCTGGCTCAGTGAAAGGGGATCAGTGTATCCACAGACAGCCAGCAAGCACTAACCAGTTACATGCTGCCAACTTCATCATATAATCCAGCCTTTTGTGCAGATGGTGTTTTTTGATCTTCTCTCCTGTAAGATGGCTAAGGACTTTCTAAAATACACGTGCTTGGGTCTTCTGCTCACGTAAACAGGTGTCAGGGCATGGGATCCAACAAAGGGAGGGGGTAATGCAAAAGAACCCCTTGTAATGTCTATCCTATTTCATTTTGCCTCATTGCCTTCTTTGCCTCAGTCTTTAATGTCAGGACCAGTTGTCCTCAGGAGACTCAGCCCCCAGAGCCTGAAGTTAGGGATGGGGGGCTGTGTGGACCCCCCATAATCCAGGAGGAGACAGTTAGTGACCTGCTGTGCCAGTTGGACACCCACAAGGCTATGGGCCCGGATGGGATTCACCCCAGAGGAATGAAGGAACTGGCAAATGAACTTGCCAAACCACTCTCTATTATCTACCGTCAGTCCTGGTTAACTGGAGAAGTTCCAGCTGATTGGAAATTAGCAAATGTAATGCCCATCTACAAGAAGGGCCGGAAGGATGATCCAGGGAACTATAGGCCTGTCAGCCTGACCTCGGTGCCAGGCAAGGTGATGGAACAGATCATCCTGAGTGCCATTACACGGCACATGCAGGACAATCGGGGCATTGGGGCCAGCCAACATGAATTCATGAAAGGCAGGTCCTGCTTGACCAACCTGGCCTCCTTCTATGACCAAGTGACCCACTTAGTAGATGAGGGCAGGGCTGTGGATGTAGTTTATCTAGACTTCAGTAAGGCATTCGACACTGTCTCCCACAGCATCCTCCTAGACAAAATGGCTGCCAGGGGCTTGGATGGGTGGACTCTTCGATGAGTTAAAAACTGGCTGGATGGCCGAGTGCAGAGAGTGGTGGTGAATGGGGCAAAGTCCAACTGGCGGCCGGTCACTAGCGGTGTCCCCCAGTGTTCAGTTCTGGGGCTGGTGCTGTTCAATATCTTTATAGATGATCTAGACGTAGGGATTGAGTGCACCCTCAGTAAATTTGCAGATGACACGAAGCTGGGTGGGAGTGTTGATCTGCTGGAGGGTAGGAAGGCCCTACAGAGGGATCTGGACAGGTTAGATAGATGGGCCGAGACCAACGGCATGAGGTTCAACAAGAACAAGTGCCGGGTCTTACACTTCAGCCACAATAACCCCATGCAGTGCTACAGGCTGGGGGAAGAGTGGTTAGAAAGCGGCCTGGTGGAAAGAGACTTGGTGGTGCTGATCGACAGCTGGCTAAACATGAGCCAGCAGTGTGCCCAGGTGGCCAAGAAGGCCAATGGCATCCTGGCCTCTCTTAGGAATAGTGTAGCCAGCCGGTCTAGGGAAGCGATCGTCCCTCTGTACTTGGCACTGGTGAGGCCGCACCTTGAGTACTGTGTCCAGTTGTGGGCCCCGCACTTCAAGAAAGATGTTGAGGTGTTGGAGCGAGTCCAGAGGGGGGCGACCAGAAGGGTCTGGAGGGTATGACCTATGAGGAACGGCTGAGGGAGCTGGGATTGTTTAGCCTGGAGGAGGCTCAGAGGTGACCTTACTGCAGTCTACAACTACCTGAAGGGAGGTTGTAGTGAAGTGGGAGTTGGCCTCTTCTCCCAGGCAACTAGCGACAGGACAAGAGGACATAGCCTCAAGCTTCGCCAGGGGAGGTTCAGGTTGGACAATAGGAAGAATTTCTTCTCAGAAAGGGTCATTCGACATTGGAATAGGCTACTCAGGGAGGTGGTGGAGTCACCATCTCTGGACCACTTAGTGCCATGGTCTAGTTGACATGGTGGTGTCAGGGCAATGGTTGGACTTGATGATCCCAGAGGTCTCTTCCAACCTGATTGATTCTGTGATTCTGTGATTCTGTGATTTTGATATTGTCAAGGAGCTGGGAGACTCGGGGTGGAGGGAGCACAGCTTTGATCTACCAATTCACAGCACAGCAACATTTGATGGCTTCAGGAAGTAATTTGTCAGCTTGTACATTCCTTTATGTTTCAGAGTAATTTTTAGTCACAAATAACTCTCATTTTGCCCCTTATATATGTACACATACTTTCAATCCTTCTCAGAAATACTCTGCCATGTATTTCCTGCTTGCTAAAAATAGATGAGGCCTAATTTAATGCCCAAGGAACTATCTTCTGCATTCCAAATTCACGGTCATTTCAGGCGCAGGCTAGGCCATCAATGCCTGGTGAATTATCACAGAAATGTTGCCACTTTTCACTTGTAGAATAATCTTCAAGAAACACAACAATTGATGAAATATCTTCTTTCTTCTCATCGAAATGGAAAGGCACGTGCTCCTTTCTGCCCCACTAAAACCTAAACAGCTCACATCAGAATGATGCTCTGGGTATCCCAGCCAATGGGGGAAGACAGCACGAGCGGTCTTCGCTTCTCATACGCAGATGCCCAAACATACTAAGCTGTAATCCACGCTGTCAGCGGCTGTGTGGCCGTGCGTCCTTGAGGTTCCCAGGCAGGAGACAATGCAGTATTTACTGCTATAGGTCCTGATCCAGGAAAGCACTTAAGCGCATGCAGAGCTCTACTCGCGTGAGTAATCCCACTGATTTTAACGGGGTTACTTGCACGATTAAAAGTTAATCTTGTTATAGTGCTCTACTGGATTGAGGCCATGTCATGTGAGCCACATATCCTGAAATTAAATTCTATGGTAAATAACAGATAACTTCGTTATAAGGAAAGAGCCAGTTAACTATCCTTAGTGGTCTTACAGGCCTTATTTAGAGAGCCCTCAGCCGTGGTGCCTTATCCCACCGCCAAGCAGTTGTTCTTCGTGTAGCAGAGGGAGTACCACAGAAATGCCTTTTGCTGTACTGGCGCATTCATTTTTCTGGAAACCACAATTTGTCTCCCACACAACTTGGTCTCCTTGGGGATTGCCTGGCTGCATTTTTGACATCATGGACATCCAATGAGATCAAATCCCTTGTGATTTCACAATGTTCAGAGAATTGGTCCAGTAACCCTTTGTTTTCCTTTTCTTCTGACCCTGATTGTTGGGAGCAAACTCTCTTTACATGCCTGGTTTCTTCTCAGTCTTTCTTTTGCTACTCTGGGGCCATCCCATCCTCCTGACTTAAAATTCTAGCCTAAAGCTGAGAAGACTTTTTCAGTAGAAGTATTCTTGCAACTGATACACTTCAAGGCAGACCTTAGGTAGTGATGAACCAGCCTCTTCAGAGAAAAAATTACTCTGTTGGAAAACTCCTGGCCAACTTTATTTCTAACTACTCCTGATTTAATAACAACCTGGCTTGCACTTTGTATTCCTTGCTTTTATTTAATACAGGGTCAAGGGAAATTTTTGAAGGAGATAATGAGTTTAGGAGCTAGAATCCCTCAGAAAGTAGCTGGCGGCAGAATTCCTATACTGCTTAGGAATCCTTAGTGCTCTCCTCCTATGGATCAATACATTGCCTTCTCCCCACCTTTCATGTCTCACAAAATCCCTCAGTTTTCTCACTCGCTTCTTCTAAGAAACTGATAATTAGGCAAAGTTCCATTTTTACTTTACAATGGAGATTTCTGACAAATTACTTCGGTGGAGCTTATCCAAATGTGAACTGCTGGCTATTAGGAATAAATCCAACAGAGGCAAGAAGGGAAGAAATGCTTTTGGTAGACTTTAAACTACTACCAAGCTCTCCACCTTTAGGAATGAGGAAATGTACACCCCACATGAACAGCTGCACCGCTGGGTTTTCTCCTGTGCTCCCAAGCTTTCAGACCATCTGGGAACACCAGGCCTTGCCAGCTGAAAGCAATGAGGTGGTGTGTTCTACCTTTCACTGTGAGGAGAGTCTCGGTAGGAGTCAGGGGTCTCTCTCGCATGCTGGAGGAAGCTGTTGCCTTCCTGTGGCCCGCCGATGCCATTGAGGCGGCCCCGAGGCCCCACTGGGCTGGTGTGCCGGCTGTTCTCCATGGAGGAGCTGATGAGCACTGAGTGGCTTTCAGAGAGGATGCTTTCTGTGTGGCCATTACTCCAGCTGGAGAGCAGCAACCAGGAAAGGAGAAGAAGGGAGAGGAGTGTGAAAGGGTGCTTTGGTGGAAAATGCAGATGAGCAGAAGTTTAGCCAGGGGAAAGTAAGGGCTCTATTGACGCTCAGGATGTGCCATGTAACTTTCAGGTTGGTAACTGGGGCTGCAGAGTTTTGTGAATTGTATGAATCCACAAGCATCAAGGTGATTTTGCATGTGTGGATTAAAGGAGAGGGAAGGAGGGCTTTCCAATCACCAGGACTGTCACTGATTTAGCAATCTGCATATAGTAAAATTCACTGTAACAGTATTGGGATGCCATTCAGTCAATAAAGCTCTTTGTAAATTCCTGGAAAGAGAATTAGTTAGGTGACATGACTCCAAATATTGTTAGTCCTAAAATGAAAACACTACCAAGCAAGCATAGATTTTTCTGGGTTTGTTTTTCTACACATCTTTTTAGTTTTGCAACAGCAATAGGTCAGATATTACAGGTGCTGTTTGCCTTCCCCCTCCAGTACCTGTGGCTGGGTGTCTGGGTGACTGTCACGGAGTGATGTGTTGTTGAGGTGTAGTGGCTCGTAGAAAATGAGGTCTCTGTTTCTCGCTCGATGACACGCTCATTGGAGATTACATTTTTTGAAACGTACTGCTGAAAAGAACCAGACAAATCTCAGGTTTACAAACTGTAATTCACAGCACATTTGCAGACATAATTTCCAATCCCCTCCCCCCCCGCCAAGTCACAGTTTTTCACATGTGCCAAAGCACAAACTTTGTCACTTAAATACAGGCAGAAACAACACTGACACACTTGAGCACATTCATGTACACCTCTGCATATATAGCCCATCTAAACTCAAAGAAGGAGGAAACAAATGCAGAAATTAGCAAAGGTCTGCATCCCAAACAGGCTATAAACAACATACATATTTAACAATGGAATGAGAAGTCTTCATGGATAAAGACCTGGAAAGGCAACCCCCTCTTTACTACCAGATACATCAAAAATACTATTCTCTGATGGAGAAGACAGCAGTAGTTAGCAGTAGCAATTGTTCATTGCACGATAAGAATATGGGCAGGAAATGGCTATTTTCAGTGCCCACAGATGAAGCACCACGACAGACCTATTAACCAGGGGTTGATCTGCAGAATGGGCCAAAGCCTCCTGAGACAGGGCTGCAGATGTGCAGTGCCCAACCTCCTGCACAGCTTTCATCTGGAGCCCCCCCAGTGCTGTTGCTGGTAGGACTCTCCATTCTCCTCAGTGGGAGGAGAGTACCAAGACTGCCTCTTGGTTTTCCCTCTTTTAATAATCTGACCATGACTTTAGGTCTTTTTAGGGGAAATATTGGAAGCTGAGCTCTTCTGAAAAGGTGTCTTGGCCTTAACCAAGGTCAGTGGGAGTGCTGCCATTGACTTAGCAGAGCCAGGGCTCACCCCTGCAACAAGCTGTCATGAATCTGTACAGTGATGGTGGAGTGGGAGAGCGGGGATGGCTCGAGGCAGCAGGAAGCCAATGCTCCCTCCTGGCACCAGGCTTCCCTGGGAAAGGGAGGAGAGGAGGAAGCCGCTACAGGCAGTGTGAGCCCTGGCCTCTGAGGTCAAGTGGCTTGGCCAAGGGGTTAGTTGAAGAGTAACTCTCTGCTCCACTCTGACAAATGGCTGGGGGATGCTGGTGGAGAATCTGCTCCAGCCCCCTCTCCTCAGCTACTGCTATAGTTCAGGTGAGATCTTCACTCAGGCTTTTACCCCCGAGCTCATAATATCACATTGTGAGGGGGTTGGCCCCTGTTCCTACTCACCAGCCATCAGGCCAAGGGCAGTAGGAAGAGCAAGACACATGTGTTTGAAGAAATTAATCCCTACAGCACTTAGCCCTGCTGTAGAGCCGTTAGTATTTCTTTCTGAGGTGTTTTTCTTGGTTTTGGTGTCCTAGATCCACAGGTACAGCTGCAGCACTGTGGCATGCCCCAGTAAGCTGGCCATCTGCAGAAACACATCTCATTTTACTGCGTATGTTTTGCAGTCTCTAATTGTTTCTGGGTGGAGAAAACCAAGAGAATTCAGTCACCAGCCTGTGGCAGGTAGGAGTTGAAAAGCTATGGGGCGAGCTTTGCTGTGGCACTGGCAGCCTAGGCTGAAATGCAGACAGTAAAACCTACGTTCACCAGCTGGACGTTATCCGGTGGCGGGTTGGGGTGGTGCGGCCCGTTGGCCATGTTCATCACATTGTTCCTTTCCGAGCGCAGGCTCTGCCGAAGGCGGTCGTGCAACTTCTTCCTCTGCTTTCTGCACACGAAACATGGAAATGATTTTAATAGACAAAGGGAAAGCAGCTGCACCTTTCAGCATGTTGATGATGATGATAATAATATCACATCACTTTTTTTGCCAGTACTTTTCCCACCACTGCAAGATCTCAGAGTAACTCTGAAGACCGCAGGTCTAATTGCAGCTGGAGCTGCGGGGACCTGCAGAGGGGGAAGGACGTGTGGGAACCCTTCCAGGAGTCAGCAGGCCACAGAAGGATGGGAAAAAGTGCGAGGAAGAGGCAAGCCTTTTCTAAGCCATGCTCCATCTCAGGAGGAGCTCTTTGCTGCACTTAGAAGGCAGGGGGAAGAGATTTTAACCCAGCCACCTTGACACCCGCACTGCAGCCACAGCCAGGTTTCTGACAGCCCACTGAGTTACGCTTCTCCATTCACCACAGGTGGCCTCGCCACGGGGCTTGCTTGCGGCCACTGGAAAACACAGCATGTGCCACCATCTTTGTGATGTGGCAGCTATGCATTTTTTTATGTGATTTGTCCCCTAGCTCAACAGTGCACTCAAAATACCCAGTTGTGTTAAAGAAGTGAAGAGTGCAGAGGAAGCCCCAGAAATCCAAGGTGAGTGAGTGTGTGAGGTATGTCTGAGCCTGCAGCCATCCTGGAAGCTCTGGAAGGTTTTGTTACAGCAGCATCAGATTAACTCTGGAACGTAATGATTACCAGGTAGATGCCAGGGCTGCTAATGCATTCAGTAGAACCATCCAGCAACCATGTGTACTAATGGCATGGTCTCCAGCTGACTTGGATGCTTTTACTGTGCCCTGTACTCAGCTGCTCCTCCCTCAGTTAATCCTCAGTTCCCTCAGCTAATCCTTCCAGCTCTCCTCAAGAGAACTTTTCAGGAGATCATTACAAGCTGTCAGTAACAAAACTTGCAGCATAGTAAAACCTGCCGCTGTGAAGGCCATGCAGAATGCACTAAATAGAACACCAAAATAAGTAACTGGGGAAAGAGCTATTCAATTTCAGACTTAATTTATCAATATTCCCCAGTTTTGTCTGATTATACTGGAGAACTTCCACCATCCTGCCACAGAATCCAGGGAAATGAAGGGAGGATGCAGGCTCCAACACACTGCAGAGTGCACATGACCTTGGCTGTGGCAAGAGATAAAACACACACAATTCCCTAAGCCGTATGCAGAAGTGCAGATAGTTTTGGCAGAGTAGGACAGTGTAAGATATAACCATTTTCAATCCCGTTTTGAACTCAAGGGGACTATTCCAAGCTTACCAAAAAGGAGCAGGGAGGGAAAACAATAAATATGTTGAAGCTTGATAGCCAGGGAAGCTTAAAGACAAAGAAAACATGACCTGACACACTGCATTTTACGTATTTTCTCTGTGTGTATGTGCCTGGATAGTGGAAGACATTTAATTTATGTCGCTCCACATGAATGGTATAAGCAGACACAGCTACCTTGGAAATGCTCCTGTCTCAGCAAGACACAGTCCCTGGTCCATGTGGGCTTTGTGTTTGGAGGGTAACAGGCATCATCTTAGGACACACAGGTGGTTAGGGAAGATGGAGAGTGCAGTGCTAGGAGATATCTGAGCAGCTACCCAAAGATCAGTCTGGACTGAGAAGCAACACAGACAAGGGTTTAACTTCACTTCACAGCACCCCTTCATGAGACTGTGGAGACCTTGGGAGCTGAGGACAACCTGAGTCACCTGACATGGTAGAGAAAGTGGGTTCTAGAGGGAGTTGTAGTTCATCATCTATGGGTCTGAGATCCTGGCACACATTGCCCAGGAATCTGTCCCTAGGAAACCACATTACTTCCCATCTTCAGACATCAATGTATTGCATTTTGCATGCTTCCATGTGTGCCATTTGTCCTCTAGTAAAAGGACACTAACTAAAAAAAGAAATTACTCAAGGAAACTGAGAAGAAAGAATAATGGAAAAGCTAATGTGTACTTCACTTATTCTGAGAAGCCCTTCCTATAATGTAAATAACCTGCAAAGAAAGCACCTCTGAACTGACTCAGTGTCAGAAGATATTGCCTTAGTATTTGATCAGCAGTCACTCTTTTAAGGAGACCAACAAAATCTAAACCATTACAACTTATTTAGTGTGTTCTCCTAACACCACTCCAGGATTTCGCGTGGATTCTGGGTTTTCCCCTATTAGGAGGAAAGAGCATGCAGGGAACATCTCAGATATAGCAGCCTGGCATCACTGCTGCATTTGGAGGGCGACAAACTGGCAGCTCACTTTCACTCTCATCAGCTGTGTTTGAAAACATTCGCTTCTGGCTGGCAGTGATCTCTGATGTCTGGGACAAACCGTGACAAAGCATCCAGATGCCTGATAGATTCTGGGGGCTCTTTATATAGAAAACCATACTTCAGGACACTAACTAAATGTTTGTTGAAATTCATGGGGATGTCTGGGCCGATTTCAATGAAGTTCAGACCAGGAAAGATATTGTTCAGCTGCCCTGGCTTGCCAGTTTTCATTTCTAAAAGCAGTAATTGACTTGATTCTTTATTTTGGTCATTCCCCACTGACCACTGGCACAAGGTTGTGGGTGGGAGCAGTGTGTGTGTGTGGCTGGACTCTCACTGAGGGGAAAATGATTCCCCTCCTCCCCTGCTTTTAACATATCCGTTATTGGTGGGGCTTACAAGGAAAACCAACAACCCAACTGCCAATCAGGCCCTGCAACAGTAAATCAGATTTATACAAACGTGGAAGATTTATGATAAGGGCTTTCTGTGTTTTGGTGGGGAGATTTATAAGAGCAGCCAGAAGTTTTGGCAGCACAAATCCTGCTGATGTTCAGTGTAATTTATGGTCCAGGGTGCCTCATGCATGTTTGAGAGTCACCCTCAGTAATTTACAGAGACTCACAGAACGCATTTAAGTGCCTACTTTTGCATTGGGAGCGTTTTTCGCTTTCTGTTCTTTGGCCTTTGGTGTTTAGTAATTTTTAGCACTGTTAATCTTGCCTCAAGTACAAACAAACTAGGCTGATATGTAAAATTTACTGCTGGAGAGCAACACGATTCCAGTGTCGGGGTTTGTTCCTTTCCAGCTGGGGAAACCAGCTGGAACGGGTGATAGACAAAGAATTGCAAGTCAGTGAAATTCACTCAAGTCACATTTGAATGGTGAGAAACCTTTCAGATACCTGTCTTATTTTTGCCCTGCTGATGGACACAGAGACCTGCACCCATCTGGCTTGGACCAGAGCACCCTGGCCACAAGTTTGTCTCTTCAGCTGAGCTCTGGAGAAACCCAAATACAAACTTATGCTCAGAGGAGTAGAAGCTACAGTCAACTGGGAAGGCCCTGACCAACAACCACAGATATAAAAAAGAAGAGAAAAGTTTACTTGGTTTTGCAGTAGGCCACCACACACATGATGCCAACTACTAGAAGAGCAATGCAAATGCCAGTTATGGTCAGCACCCGTTTCTGGTACAGTTCCTCAGCTTCTAGAAAGGGACAAAAACAGAGAAGGTCACAACATGGAGGATGGCTAGGCAAGGAGCACACAGTCAACAGCTGGCATGCTACAAACCACTGTAGAGATTCACACAGCCACACCGAAACACAGCCACCACACTTCAGGCAGACTCATTATTGACTGCAAGGAGAACAAGACTACACCATAAGCTCTTAACATAGTACTGGGGACAAATGATCATCCATACAACTACAGTCAAAAATAATCTTTTTTTTTTTGTTTAAGTCAACGAGAATAATATCTAAGAAACAACTTCACAATTGACTAATGCTCAGCATTTGCTGGAAATAAAAATGCAATGCACTAAGGTAATAACATGAATTTGCAAATGCTTTGAAAGTTTTACTCTGCAAAGACAGCTGGAATGAAGGCCAATTTTACAGGCCTTAAGAGAAATTTATTTTCTTATTACCTTTTTTGGATTGTTTTCATATCCAATGTTCCTCTGCCCACATGTCAATTTATATCTCAGTTGTCTTTACAGGAGAGATTTCAAAATACCATTCTACATTTGAGACATGAGCTTGGCTTGTAATTATATTACCAATGGAAATGAAGACAGGTTTGAGCTCTGGTCATAAAATTCAGACTCTTTCTCCAGTGTTCCTCCAAAAACACAGCAACATCAACAACCAGCAGTGCCTTGTATCAGAGAAATGCTGGGTTTCTATTTGCTTCTCTTTGTGTCCAACAAAGGAACTGCTCTATCTAGAGTTGCAGCTTGCTCAGTGATGATGACTTGCTACCGATCTCGTTCGTCAGAGATATTTCACTATTATAAAGACATTAGTAGAACTGGTAATGTTTGGGTTGAAGCTACCCATGCATTTCAGCCTCACTCACGCTTGGCAGAGAGCATCGCTGCACGCTGTGCCAGTGAAACATTATGTAAGGAGCGCTGAAACAGAGGCACGTTCTGTGTTGATGCTTTATGGATGTGGATTTGCATTCCTGCTTTTAGGATAAAAATGGGTGTGAAGCTTCTTTTTTTTTCTCAAGTCTTATTTTTGATTAAGTAGACAGTTCAGAAAACTTGCCCTGGAGGATCCAGACTGGAGGGTGGCCTTAGGTCAGACTGCAATATCAACCACAGTCAGAATACCAGCAGGCAATTAAAAATAAATGAGTGAATAAAAGATGCACAGCACCGCGCTACCTTTGGGATAAATGCCAGCATTATTCCTGCTGGAAGGGACTTACATGAACATAGAAGGTCTGTGGGGCAATTCATGAGGAAGTACAGAGATGCACAATGGTCCCTACACGTGACAGGAGCCTCTGTCCAAGCTCAGGCACTTAAATGATGTGCTGTCATAAATGCCACACCAGTTCAGGAGAAAATGCTCCCTGCTGAAGAGGGAACAGTCATTCCTCCAATGTGTTTCCCGGGCTTATCTAATTTAGTTTGAAAGTTGCTGTGGGCAAAGGGCATATATTCCATGCCACAAACCACAAAGCAAAAAGAAATCTTAATTTCTCTGATACAATGCACCTTACCATGGAAAGAATTCGTTCTACAAGCCAAACCCACTGTAAACCAAAACACCAGCAAACACATCATGAGTACTGTCAGACAAAATTAATAGCACTGATTATTAACAAGGGGGGAGGGAGGAGGAAAGAAGTGAGTTTGGTAAAACTAGAATGCTGCAAAAATGTATTAAAGAAAACAAAAATATAACTCCGAGAACAGAAAATCAAAAAAGGGAAGGAAGAAAGGGATGAAATTCCAAACCAAACCAGGACAAAGAGAAAAAGAGGAAGGTGAAATACAGGAAAAGCCAAGGTTAAAGGGTTGAGAGGTCAACAGCAGGCCTGGCACAGCATGCTTGATACTGGAAAAAACAGAGTGAAGAAATGCTTGGGGACAAAAAAAAAAGGCTGAAGCAGAGTGTGAAAGGATTTCTCATACAGCATAACTCCTTGCCTAGGCTAGTTAGTGGCACTTGATCCCCTTCCCATTTTTGCCCCTTTTGAAAGCACTTATTAGTTAGGCATGGAAATGGTATATTACAAGGATGTCACAGGAAACAGGAGAATTGCGCTAAGCAATTTAGGGGCAAATTTGAAACGCTTTGAATTATTCTTTGAATTATTTTTTTTTTTGGTCACACTGTCAGCTGTTAGTTTGTGAAAGCAAAATGAATAAGGACATATCAGCCCGTTTTTCTTGGAGGGGAAGGGAGAGGAGGAAGAAGATTAATTAACACTGGAAACTCTGCTTGGTTGTTTATACTCCAGGCTGAGGCTGTTGCAAATGAGCAGGGCAACTGGCTGGTGATGGCATTGCTAAAGCTGCCAGCAGGCTGAGGCTTGTTGCTTGTGTGTTGGACGCTTCTGGGATCTCATCCACTGCAGGGGAGGGAGGTGCCGCCAAGGAGCAGGGCCGTGGGTGCAGCCCTGAGCAATGCTCCTCGCGCCAGCACGTCTGCTGGGACTGTAGGTCTTGAGGGCCATGGAGAGGTAAAACCCTGGGTCTGCTTTCATTGCCTTAATTCCCTCCTGTGCTCTTCGAAATGAGGCCCCTACGACAATCCAGCTTGACATGGTGTGCATGAATGGTGGCATTGCCATGCCCTCTCTCAAGCCATGGGGGGAATGGCTGCCTGGGAAGACACACATGTCCAGGCAGGTCTTGCCCAGCAAACCAGCAAGCTCCCATATAAGCCTGGCTGTGCTCCTGGCTGACATGGTCTCCCTGCCCGGGACAGCAGGGGCCGACTGGGGGACACCTGGGTGTCCTGTGGGGTCTGCTTCCGGTGGCAGGGGATGCTAGTGGCCAGGATGGGACAGGGATCCTGGCCACGGCTCTGCAGACGGTGTGGTGCCTCAAGGATGATCCTTGGCCTCTCTGTTGAAGGCCAGAAGAGTTTTGCGAAGCAGGGACTGAACTCCCACAGGGCACTTGCAGTTATACCGGGTCTCACCCTGAAACTGCCCTCTCTCTCTGACTGGTGTTAACACTTACAGAGCCAGTTAATGACGCCCAGCCAAATAACAAGTGCTGTGTTTGCAGTGCTCACCAACCTAGCTTGAAAAAAATTAATAGCAGCATTGGGGAAAAGTCTGTAGAGAAATGTATGTGCAGTGAGAATTTAGAAAAGGTTTTAAGTCTGTTAAGAATTAAAAATTGTTTGAATAGTTTTTATTTCCCCTGCAGAATGCTACGAAAATCAAATCAACACGAAACTTAAGTCAAGATATTAAATCCTGCTATGTGCAGCCTTTCAAACATGTACATTATGCAATTAATTTCACATCACCCTAATTTATACATAATTGATTATATATATGGTCTTAAATTTGCTCTGTTTTGAAGTTTTTCTTCTTACAGCTCGCTGGGGATTTTCAAAAGAACTTCATTGGTTCTGCTAATGTAGTTTCATATATAAAGCAAAATTTGCAAGTCAGTTTTTAAAAGGATTTTAATTTAATTCCTCATATGTTAACGTAGCCATATATCTTCTGCCACAATCTAGTACTTATGAGTGAGAATTAATATTACCTTGTGATAATAATAATAACATTAAGCTGGGTTGTGAGAGATTTTTAAAATTTGAACTTGTAATGGGTTTTCCACAGTTCACAGCTTAAGGTAATGACATTTTGTGGGGGCATTTTTAACGAGATATGAATTAAAACTGTGTGAAAAGCATCACTGGCTGGTTCTTCTCATTTGCCGACAATTTTAGGAGATTCCAAACTAAAACTGACCCGAATTCCACATTAGACTATTCAAGATATGCATTATTTGTACCCCTGATTACTAAATGTTAGTCAGATAAATACAGTTTATTCATGAAGAAGACTTGTAAGATCTGTTTCTATTATATTTAAGCTGAAGTGTAAAAATAGTACCCACTGCCAATGTTCTTGGTTGGGTGCAACATGAGTTTGGTATCAGAAATATTGAATATCTTTGCTGACTTGAGGATCTGGAGTCTAGCTGTAAATCTCTATTGAAGTTTCTAAATAACTTTCAGCTGACTTCTAATTTGCCGACCTAGAAATGAATGTATGTATGCATATCATTTACACATATGTATATGCATCTGATTTACTTACCTAGCTGTGGGTTTAGAAATAAAATTTTACTTGGAAACCAGAGCTCAAAACTGTATATTTGCAGAATTTTAAGTGGCTATAGCAGCTTATCTTTTTTTTATAGACTAGTTAGTCATTTTGCTTAATGCTTAGTGTTTCCAAAAGCCAGCAACCCTAGAAGAACTTAGCAAAAGCAAATGTCAAAACGAGTCAAAATTACACAGCAGAAAACTGAATGTATACTACGTTATGATTACTTCAGTAATTCCTAGAACTCCTTAGGTCTGGAATATCCTATCACTACTACCATTTTAGTGAGCTGATCTCTCTGCTGAGCTAACATTTTGACAAGGGTTGTTGTTATAGCTGTATGATCCCTTCTAAAGCATAAAGAAATTGGTTAGGAATTGAAAAGGGGAGGTGGAGAAAAAAAAATAAAAGGGGATTTATCTCTCAGGCTCTAAAATCTGCAGGCTAAAAGGAATGATTGGTCCATACCCATAAATTCAATCCCAAGATGCTCTGCCAATGCAGAAAGTTGACAAAAAAAAAGAAAGAAAAAGGAAAAAGTTTAAGAAAAGAGCAATACACTGTACTCAAAAACAAATCACATATGAGAATTACGGCTATTCTGTGTCTGCACCTACGAAACAGGACAAAGGGGCGCGTGGTTACGTGGGCAGTGCTCAAGTGCGCCTCTGTAAGCTACATGACTGGACCTTCTGCGAAGGTTACACACCAAAATACGTATGGGGGATCTGAACAGCCATAGTGCAGGGAACACAGCAGAAACCATTAACCCTTAAAGATCTTACTGATTTGAAGGGGGCTATGGCCTGAGGACACCATGTAAAATGGCTGATTGTTTTCAGATGGGATAATGAGAGCACAGGGATGCTTTACAAGGCATGGCATCCCCCTGCAAATGGGTCATACACTGCCCTCCCTTCCCCAGTACGCGGCTCCTTGCTCTTGTAGGTTGCGACCTGGAGATGGCTGGGACTGCTTGCTCAGCAGTGGGAGCCCTTCTCAGCTTTGCATACTGACTGCAGCAAGGCTCTCGTTTCTGGAAAATGAGGAGCCAGCCCCTTTTCCCCTGCCTTTGGGCTGTGCTGCCTCAGCAGAACCACACGCTGGCCGGCTGGGTGTACCCTGGGGTGAATGGGGTGATGCCATTTACATGGATCACATGCCTAAATTAGCACCCTCAGGCCCCAGCAGCCAGGGGTGAGGAGGAACACAGGTTTCCCCCCAGCAGGTACCCCAGGAAACCCTTCCCACAGGCCCAACACCATAACTGTTGTAGCTCTCACTTTCTTTGTGAAATGTAAATCCAATCCTAATTTTCTGACCAAAAGGATTTTTATGTAGTTTGTACACATGGGGATTGCCACTTCTTTCCTGACAATCAGTAACATTTTAAGGGTTAAGTAAGTTGGAAACCATCCAGGTCTCTTCCTGAAGAGCCAGTATTACATGCCTACATGAACACTGCTAACGATATACATTAGTTGCGTCGAAAGCTTGGTTAAGTCTTCAATAAAATGAATGACATGCCCATGCATATATATTGCTGTATATTTGCCTACTTAGAGGTAAGATGCCTAGCCTGGATGTAATTTAATTTTAGGGGAAGTCATTCATATCATGCAGTTTCTATTTCAAATAATTCAATGGGAAGTTGGTACTTAAAATGGGAATATACTCTGTCTGAAAGCCCTTACAAGAAAACATGCTGAAGAAACATGCATTGCTTATTCAAACCTAGATGGCATGTAGCTCTTATTTATCTTTGGTATTCCTAGCTACATTCCCTAGACCTGATTCAAAGAAAGCAGGATATCCCAACATTTCTCATTTTATAAACAGGTCATTATTTTTGATCTTTTCCTATTTAACCCAATATTGCTGCATACTTTTTACATGCAGTGTGGTTTCTATTGAATATTTGTCCAGGTTTGTCTAAGAAGAAATACAACTAATTTTTTTTAACAATTCAGTTTTCATTCTGTGCGGGGAGTATTGGAAGAAAAAATGCTTGGGATGCAGGTTTTTTTTCCAAAAAGTGACTTAAAACTACAACTCATTGGATATATTGTAGCATGCTGGGGTTCGGGGTCTACAGAAGAAGAGTATGCCTGGAAATGCTGGAACATGTCCTCCAGGACTGCCTTCTGTGTTCATGAGTGGTGTGCCACAGATGCTAGGCACCCCAGATTTTGGGATGGCTGCTCTATAGTTAGTTAGGTGGGTGGGTACCGTGTGGACATAGTGCTGCCCCATGAGGGGTAAGCACTGTTGCAGGTTTGTGTGGAGACCTTGCACCTAACAAGAGAAGGACCCATTTGGATCAACCACATGCAGAAGCAGAGAGGTTCAGGGAGACCAATTTCACCTCTGAAGCATCAAGGTGCCATGTTTCTTGAGTAATTGTTTGGTTTTCTTATTAAATGTGTTCTGTGAGTAACGAGAAATTCTAAAAAAGTTTCTTTTTCATGCAATGTGAATTGAAAATAAACTAAAATCCCCCAAACTATCACAGAGCAGAATCCCTACATGTTGGCTAATTCTGCTTGAGGGGCTGGGATGCCGTGAGGCTTAGGATCCACTTCGCATCCTAAATCTTGGTTCATTTCAGCAGTACTCAGGCTGCAAAATCAATTTTGAACTTGGGATGTTAAGTACTATGGTTCCTGTAAAAGTGTTATCCTACAATTGATTCGAGCCTCAGAAGTGTAGAAAATGTTCTTTCTTAATTAGAGTATTCTATCATAGCAATTTTAGCATTTAATGAGCATTAACTGAGCAGTTTATAGTGAAAAAACGTCTTCTTTAACCTTGAGCAGATGACGGACAATAACATTTTTCAAATCTGTTTGTATCATTTAGGAATCCTGGTCTCAGCACACAAGTACAATTTAGGGTGCTGAAAGGCTTTAGAAAATGAAAATCCCAGGTAAGATTGTGTAACAGCCTCATACAAATGTGATCGCTTGAGAAATACATAAAAATTGAGAAACACTGAGCTAGCAGAATTGCTGAAAAATGGACTTTTGAAGATCTGTATTTTATGTGGAAAGACTGAAAAATCAAGCCTGTTACAGAGTAACAGCAGTTTTGGACATCCCTCTGGAATATCATAGCTTTACTCAACTCTTGCCCCCTTTAATTTCTCAGCCAGGCTCACCTTGACAATATGAGGCAGGGCCTACCATCTAAACAGAAATTTCCCTCTGCCCCTCTTGATACCCTCCCTCTTGCTCACCAAGGATGGCAGAGCTGAAATGGACAGTTTAAACTGGTCCTGTGCTGAAATTCTTGCCTTCAGGAAGGCAGTGACCCCATTCAATTCATGCCCGAGACAGCTCAGAGCATGCCCCACAAGTTGTTCTATATTCACAATATATATATAACTGTTAACTTCTGGAGTAAGCAAGTCAATTGGCCCTTTGGGTGGAGTCCTTGGCCCAACTGGAGCATTTGGGAGGACAGAGTTTACCTGTGATTATGCTCTAGAGAAGTTTTCTCAACCTTCTACTAATCCGAGGCTCCACCAGTGTTTCTTATTCCAAGGATCATTCTGAAAAGTGTTGCTGTAAGAGTTCTCATGCACAGCTACATACAAATTAGCCAAAACTTTTAATGTTAATTCATTACTTTTATTTTCCTCCATTTGCCTTGCTTCCTTGCCTTCAAGGGAGCGAATGTGTGAACATTCAGATACAGCAAATACATCTGCATGGAACAGATGTCTTTTTGCAACACTTTTGTGGACCATCTTCTGGTGTCTTACGGACCAACGCTGGACCAGTAGTCTCAAAGTCAAAACCGCCACAGCAAAAAGCCAGGGTATTAGGGAAAACACCCGGCAGCAGCTGTGACTGCTGTGCTCAAGGAAAGGACATTACAGGGTCTGCCAGACAGAGTCCAGAGATGAGCAAAACTAGCAGTCTGTTGTTTAGTTTCTCTCGGTCTGCGGTGGTGGTGCACCAGTTGAAGGGGAAAAACTGCGTAGCTGCAGTGCTGGAGGTGACTCTGGCAGTGGGGAATCTCACAGTCATCACCCCTCAGCCACAACAGGTTGTCCTATGGCTTTACATTCTTGTTTCCTACTGGCACTTATGCTGTTTAACATCCCAATTTGCTCTATGCTTTGCAAAAGCTGCATCTACAGAGCTAAGAGCACTTGGTGCAAAATATGAGCTTGGCTTTAAGCCCCAAATGCCACATTTGCCTGAAGATAACTCCCATTCTAAGCCCCCATTTTAATTGTAGGCTCTGGTCTGTGTTCAGTGTAATAATAAAAAATAACATAAATGCTTCTTCATTGACTTTTTTTGGTTAAATATAAATGTACCCTCACTGGACCCTTTCCAAAAGTGTCATTTTAAAATTTGTAGCAGTTTAAGAAACCTGACGTTATACTCCAGGTGCAGGGTAGGCAGAAGTGCCAGAGTCTCATAGCCACTACCTGGAGCTCTCAGAGTAGCCTGAGGTAGTTAGTGGTATGCTCTCCTGCTGGTGCATTTCAAGGAGAGGTGGGCTGGACCAGCTTAAGTACTTACAGCTGAGCATATCTCTTGCAGCAAGGCAAGGTCGTCTATGCCTTTTCCATGGAGGCAACTTCAGAAAATTTCAGCCTGGTGTCTACTGCCCAAAGATTCCTTTAAAAATCCCAACCAGAGTTAGGAAACTGAAAAACTAATACAGGAAAACCCACCTAAACATTTTTTTTTTTTTTTCTGAGTAGGCAAATGAATTTATGTTCAACATACAATTCTTCCACAGTTTTCAGGGTAAATTCAGCAGCAAACAATGGATCTTACATTTTTACACCACCTCCTTTTAAATTATTCTTCCAAGATCAGAAAACTTTAACTGCACTTTTCACCACAATACACAGAAAAGACCATTTAAATCTAACATTTGGTAAACTTAAAACACTGTAGCAGCATAAAAATTTCCAAATCCGTAGTTACCAGATGCATTTTAAAAATAACTCACACTAATAAAGATTTTAAAACAGGGCATAAAATACACACTTAAATGCTGGAAAGTCTGGTCTCCAGTCAGCACTCTTGGGATTTACATGGGTAGCTTCCATGATGGGCAGTATGAATTATATATGGACATTTTTCATCCATCAGTATAAGAGAAAACCTATGCATCTCTTCAGGCTCCACAATGTCCAGCACATGCTAACAGCTTTTTGCCCTATATACTAATGGAAATTTAATTAAGACAGCCTATAGTCTCTGAAATCTTCCTGTGCTGGCAAGTAATCCATCAAAAAAATAGTTCCTATAATACTGCTCTTAGATCATAGTACGTTCTGATGCCAGCAACAATTAATTATGAATAGTATACATGCATTAAAATGTAAGATCTAAGCAATTTTCTTATATGTTACCTTTGACTTTGTTATAGCCAATGAGCGCAAATAAATATTCAGTGTACTTTCTGTTTCCTCCCTGACAATTAACAACAATTAATCCGTCCCTCCATGTGAAAGCTTATGAGATATGTGACTGCAATGCTCGTTCTACCAGCAGTCTGACACAGCCGGAGTCCTCTGTGTGTGTGGGTATGTGTGTATGTGTCTGTCTGGTACATTTCTTTGGCCAATTAATCTGGCTCTGAAACACTTGATCTCTTGCACCTGTTACCCAGAAATAAATATGTCAGACCCCATTGTTTATGCCATCTCTCCCCCTTTTCTTTTTTTTTTCTGTACTTTTTCCCCTGAAACTTGGACAATGAGGAGGAAGAACACTTTGATCCTGTTTGGCATGTGCTCATTAGAAACGATGTAAGCACATCAATTACCTTTAACTTGCAGGTCCAAATACAAATCTCATACGCAAATAGAGTAGTAGCTACCTGTCCCTTTGTTGGGGGAGTACTGCCCTGTATAGAGAGTCATAAGCTTTTTGTGGCAAATAAAACGTGAGACTTTCAAAACGTCATTTTTGCACTTTTACTGCTTGATGTCAGTGGGGAGGCCATGTCACACCATTCAGTGTTAATTTCACAGCGTTCCTAAGTCTTGCATTTCCCTATAACCTCAACGCCAAACAATCCAGGATAGTATTGCAATTGCTTTTTGTTATCATTTTCATGCAACAGGCAGAGACAATCAATATTAGGCCATAGGCAACAAATCTAGTTACAGATTAAAAAAAATTTGGAGGAAAGATGCAGCAACAAGAAAGCAGCACCGACTGAGCATGCTTCTACTGCGGCACAGACAGAAAGGTAGTGGACGTACTGTAGAAGCTGGCCATTACGTAGTTTTGGCAGCGATCACCAGTAAATTCATTTGGGCACCTGAGAGGAAAAACAAACAAAAAAAAATGGTAGAGAAAAAACAGAGAAAAGAGAAGAGGTGAATATATGCTAAGAAAGAAGCTCCTTCAGTGTGAACTGATATGACTTGGTGAGTTCACTTTCAGAAACTGAATCTCGGTTTAGCGTGTCAAAATGGCTCAAGATGTTGAGAGCAACTCATTTGCTCTGTAGAAATGAGAAGAAATCTCCCCCCCTGAAAAAAGAGCCAAAACCAAACCAATCCAGATCAAAGTGTGTTTCAAGATGTGAGAGAGAAATTCACCATTCCAAATTCCCGAATTGCTTTTATGATGCACTTTCCACAAGGCAGTGAGGACACAAGATCTGTACATCACTCATCTCCATGAGTTTGCTCTTTTAGAGTTGCACTTTACAGCAGTCTCCCAAACAAGAAAGCTGCCAGTGCGTGCAATACAAATGCATCTGCAAATGGATGGAAAGATCAAAAATCACACAAATGAGAAACATTTTGGTGGTCAATAATGCCATGGTGTACAGATTTTACTTTAGAGAATCAGGTCATAAATTAGTGCGTAAAGAGGCCAGTTCCAGCTGAACTGTGAAAACACCAAGTACAATTGATTTTGTTGCTGTAGTTGGGGAAGAAAGCAAAGTTCAGATTATTTAACATACTTTCTTGGTTTTGGATTTTCATGGGCAGAGTTTCAGTACATCTTGCTCCAGTGAATCCAGGTTGGCACCTAAAGGGCAAAAATGTGATAAGCAATAGTACACCAAAACCACTGCACTAACAGACTGACATCTGCTGGCCTATGGAGATGGGAGTGCATTAAATGACCTCCTGGTTAGGTGTTAGTGAAAAATTATCAGAAAAGGGGCAAAAAAGTGCAACCTTTCCAGAAGATAACACTTTGCAAAATTTACAGCAAAAATCCACCAGAGAAAAAAATCTAGGAAGTCTTTTTGTTTGTCTGTTTTGAAAAAGAAAGAAGAGTCAGGGCTAGCAAAAATGTGTATCAGCTCATTGCTTATTCCACCTCATGAAGGGATCAGATTGAGGTTTTTTTTTAAATTTGCAATGCAGTGTATAACAGCAATTTACACTGTTGCTTTCACCAGCCACATAAAATCTACAAAAATACCATGATTTCCCTATTTCTGTAATGGCATGTTGTGTCTTCCAGTAATTTCCTTTGAAAGGGAATAGTTAAAACAGCAATCACATAAAAGCCAAAAAAGTTCCAAAAAGTGAGAAGACAAACTGAAATCCAATGGCAGGAAGTATATTTAACATGGCTGACAAATGGAAAAATAGTCAGTCCAGTCAGTAAGTAAGATGAGAGGGCAGAGGTGCTCTCAAAATGTGAAGCCTCACAGCTGTCTGCCCTTTCAGTTCATAACCTCTTCTGCAGAAAACTTCAGTGCAGCTTGCCCCTTGGTCATAGTGAAGGAATTTCTCTTCTGTGCTTTTCCTGTCTTCTCTTCTGCTGTTGGCTGTCAATTCTTCCTTCACCTTTAGTCTCCGTTTTGGGGCAGAGCTCAGGCATTTGCTCCCAAAATACCACCATAGCAATGCAGGTTCCGGTGCTTCAGAAATAAATGTGAATGACTGTCCACCACAGTAAACACCTATAGATTTCAATCTTCTTTCCTCTTCCTTCTTCTATCCACTCTTACTCAGTGTGTAACCTGAAATTACGTGATATCTGCTTCCTTGAATACATCTTACTTGCGTTGCCTGTTTTTCTGATGCTCTCCATGAGTTTCCCATGGTGCAAGAATCTCCCTCTCTTCCTCTCCTGCTGCCCATCTGATGCCAGCCTCCTTTTCAAACTGATTCATCATTTACTCGCCAGGGGCCGAGAAGCCTTCTTATTTGCAAATGCAAGTTGTTCAGAATAATCCTCCACCTCTTCTATCCATCTGAGTTTCACGTGCATTGAAAGCTGTTAATTCCACTCTTCCACAATTGCCTCTAGCCCTAAGGGTCAGGGATGCTGCCTTTGTACAAGTGAGACTTCCAGAAAAGCACTTTGGCAGAGGACCAGTGTCAGGCATAAACACTAGTATCTTGTTCAAATAAACCAAATGCAGAAATGATTTTTGTACAATAAAGGTATATTTTGAGGATCTGCAGATGATTCTTTGGAGCTGATTTGCTGTAATGATGTATTTGTTTATTAAGGAAGGGAGTTTATGTCCTTCATAGCCAAGGCCACATCTTTTGATAAGTACCCGGTGTGGAGAGATCCCAGTCTCCACAGACATAGTCAGTTGAGAAAAATGCAACAGGGGTAACTCTGTAATGAAAAGGTGATATTATATTGCTGGTCATGATAGAAGATTTTTTTCATCTTTGATAGAAGGCAAAATGCCTTGGATAGAAGGCATTTTGTTACTGAATAAGAGTAAAAATGTTTTACCCTCGTGATTTCAGTTTTGTTTTGCACTATGGTGATCTTGTTAAATACCTGTCCCTGGAAAGCTGGCATTCACGTCTGCATTGGCTTTCATTTCACAGGGAACTCTACATCTTGTTCATCAGGCTCAACCCTACACAACCCCAATGAACATGCTGCTGATTAAAAGCCTCAGGCTTTGCTCCTGTCGCTGGCCAGTGGTGGTTGCTTGCTACGTCTGTGCTTGTTTTCAGATGACGGTGCAGTTGTGGAGGTGATGAAAACAACTCGAGCACTGGTGCAGACAATGTTGAAATCGCTTCCAGACTGAGAACGGTCAGGCCCCAAACAGTTCAGGTGTGTTTATACTCACTCCGAAACCACTGTCAGCAAATGGACTGCAGCACCTGACGCTGAGAAGGGGTCCAGGGTGGGCCAGCAGAGATGAGAGTCAAGATGAGCCTGTCCACTTATGATTATGTGTGAATGCTAAAGGCATTTTATTGCTCAGATATGCAGTGCAGCACTGTTTCCAGTGCTGTTTGGCAGGTTGCTTACTGCAGACTGTGTTTTTACAAACAGCTTGTGATGGTGTCATTTTCAAAACACCTTGTCCTACTCAAAGTTTCCAGATGTTATTTCTTGTTGTGTCTTTCTTTTCTAGTTCATTACCCATGTTCCATTTTCTTTTATGACGCTTGTAAAACTTGTAGTCAAGCTACTCGGAGCAACAGAGCTGCCTTACACAAGCAGTTATTTGTGTTGCAAGAGCCTTAACATTTCCTTTCTGCCTAAAAAAAGGCTACTTGGACTATTTATTTTTTGTATTAACTGCGTGAAACCATAATACTAAACCACATATACTAAAATAATAATTGATTTTTTCCTCTACACACAGCAGTTGCAAAGAGCAGTATTTATACGCATTCAGGAGGCTCCTCTTAGAACATCAAACGCATATCATCAAACTGATTTTCAGCAGGAGAGGAATGGCTGAATGGATCAGGACTGCACGTTTCCATTTCATCCACTGTGTATAAGCAAATGCATTGCGGGAGAATGTTTTTTTTTCATGGGAAGTACAGTACACTTCCGTATTTAGCAGTCCATTTCATAGCCTAAGTCAGAACTAGTATTTCTATCCTGCCTGTTGAATAAATATCTGGAACTTTTGCTAGTATCACAGAAACAATTTTTCTCTTTTTGCGGTTTTCAAGAACCTCCTGACAATTTCTATTCCACCAAGGCCTTTATATGAAGACAGATATAGAAACTGGCTAATTCACTCTTTTACTCTTAAGAAAAGAAGCAGCATCCTTCTGCTAGAGAGAAGCATTATTTTCATGCAGTGAAATTCGAACGTAAATTCATTTCTTCAGTAACAGCAAAAGCACTAGAAAAGATGATCTCTGTGAGTAAGGAATCAATTAGTCAGACCAGCAAGGCCTTCATGGTAGGATACTTGAAAAGAACACTCTAAAAGCATAACAGATATTATACTCATATAGATTTTTCTTCAAGTAAGAAGTAAATGCTAGGAATTCTGGTCTTAATTTATTGAAGAAGCTATCTGATTTTTTGTCTTCAGTGAACTTGGGGACACATTTCCAACTGAACAGAAATGACTTAGGAATCTCAGTCACATGGGAAGCCAGTAATGTCCAGGCTTCCACAGTCTATGATATTTTCAAAATGTGACTCGCGTTCCTATGAAACTTCTGAAAATTTTATACACTAGTTTATTTAAGTAGTCTCAAAGCTTCCTTTTTCATCTTTCACATTTTGAGCTTGTTTTGTTCAGTCTAAGGACATAATTAAAATACATGTAGCGAACATACATGCTACCATAGATGTAGCTGTACAATGCATTACTAAGTCTTCACGCATTTCTTGAGTATTTCACATGGTTACCTCTTGAAAGCAGGGAATATTCTTAAAGTTCACACCAGTATCTGTAGAGCAAGATCTGATCCAGTCTGGATCATTATACTATGTATTTTACAAAACACTTTTTTTTTTAATACGTAGCTAGATTTTAACAGAAGGTGGATTTAGGAGCTCCTTTTTTTTTTTTTTTTTTTTTTGATAGACTAGGGGTGTACAAAACCAGAGATATCACTTGGAAAATTCCACGGTTGTTGTGAATCTGAGTCATGTTTTTTCGGTTAGGGATAAAACCAATTTAGAATGATATGGCTCATGCTTTAGAAATTTTGTTTTTGCTCTCAACAGATGGACCATATGGAAAAATGCGAACTTGCTACAGAGGCAGAAATATGAAGAGCAAGTACCATATTTCAAGCATTCTGTTTCCACTGGCATGTTCTGGGGGAAGATTTATTTTCTCAGAACAATGAAGGCAATGTGTACTGGTTAGATACTTACTTTAATTAACACTGGAATACTAGAATTAAAAGTAGACATCTGTATTTTTAATGAAATAAGAAGAGAACCATATTTTGTCTCTTCAGTTTCCCAGTACACCCACTGTCAAGTACCCACACTTTTATTTCTTACGTAGCTGTATTGCATCCTGTTTTGCTACACAACATAAAGTTTCAGTTCTGGCAAGTGTTAGAGAGCATAGCAAAAGGCCCTGCAATATAGTAGTGGCCCCGACAGTCCTCAGGATAAGAATCCTTTTCCACTGCCTTACTGTAAATGAGATTCACCCTCTCTGATTTTACAGCTCTGATGCTTTTTCCAAATAGGTCTTGGGCCACCCAGAGAGAGGAACATCTGCCAAATTTGGGAATTGCCTTTTCTTTCAACTCCAGCCCCAGAATTAAAGGTTATTTCTTGTCTACAAGAGGGAAAAAAATCCCCACTTCATTCAAGTGTCTCCGAGACATTTAATTAAAAAATTAGCCAATCTGTAACATCAAAGAACAAACACAGTCAGATCTCTGAATTTTTTAAAAAAATTCCCCATACCACTGAAAATGGGATACCTCTGAAACTGCCAAGACAATGCTAATTATTAGCAACTCTGCTGCCTGGTGTTTTCTGGGTGGTGTTTGGATAGGATGCTGAAACAGGCAGGTAGGCTCTAGTACATGCCATGGAGAGTCATGGCAAACTGCTCACCTTGTACCGCTGGGTTATAACGATCATGTAAATTTAATACAAATCTTTCTCTCTCTCTCTCTCAAAAAAGAATCCAACCCACTAGAGCCAGTAACTTTTCCATATTCACTTTAGCTAAAAATGATTCTAAAATCAATGAAATATTCATCATTTTCAGCAACAGAGCAATCTGTGGAAAACCAAAGCAAAACAAAGCTCATAAAGTGCAGGTAACATCCTTCTATAAAAAAAGAAAACTCACAACTAAAGCAGAACATTGTGGGGTTTGGTGTTTGTGGGGGTTTTTGGGTGGGGTTTTTTTGTTTTTTTAAATTAACAACAGAGACAAGCAGTCTGTGCCTTCCTGGCCTAATGAAATGGGTGCGTTCACCTAACTCACCCACCAGAGTCATCTTTACAATTAGTGTCATTTGATTTTTAGTCCTAGAAAACTGAAAATCTATGCAGCTACAGCAGACTAAAGTCTTTACTGACCACTGCCTCTTGTCTGTTTGAAAAACAGCAATATCCTTACAAAAGTGCCCCCTTCCTGCTCAGTCCTGCTAGGTCCCAAGGACGTTTCCCGAGGTTTAAATGCAGAGTTCCCTCTCAAGCCAGAGAGATGCAGTAACTTACTGTGACCAGTTCAGCTCCAGAGGTAAATGCTACATGATATGCTATCAGGCAGAAGGTGAACTCCAGCACTATAGCTCTTCATGGATGTTCTTCAACATAACAGACTATTGCAACAGCCTGACACAGCACAGGCCAGGACTTGAGAAAGGTGCACAAGTGCATGCTTAGAACTAAACTCATACTTCATATGACATCCTGAATCAAGATCCTCACACAAAATAGTAACCTCCACCAATTACCATGACATTGTTTTTTATGCAATTAAACACAACAGCAAAAACTCCAGTTTAGCAAGGGTTCAGTTACTACAGCAGACAATAAAAATAGTCAGTTTGTCCTGTATAAATGGTACTTATATAATGCAGTTATCCACACACCTTTTCTTGTTATTTGTAGTGTATTTAGTTTACAGTATCTATTTCATTATTTCTAACACAAGACTCAAACTGTGTTACTTCATGCCATGTAAACATCAATGGGGCTTGCTGTGCCGTTATCACATGGGAAGACTTCCTGGTTAGCCTCTATTATGCCTCATATGTAGAACAAAGAGGCCATATTTGGTAGGTTATTTTCATATCCACACATTTAAAAATGAGGAAGTATCTAATGCTGCAAGTGCAGGAGAAGAAATTGTTCAGGTGCTCCTTTAAAGAAAAAGCATTTCTGTAACTTGGTGGCTCCACCAAAGTAAGCAAATAGGATTTCTTACCTGCACAGGTATCTTGGGGGGTTTGGGAGGTCTTTAACCATGTAACACTCTCCCCCATTTACACAGAAGGCTTTCTGCTTTATGTCACATTTCGTGAGATGACTTGTCCCAGTTGTAGATGTGGAAGTGGCTGGAAAAGACAAGGGTGAAAATATGGATCAGAATGGCTTAGGTTTTTCTTCCTGACTGGTAAGTGTACCTGTATGTGAGGAAAGAAGTAAGGCCAGAGAGGATCTGGCAAGTCCTCTGAGCTCTCTATCTGCTGCTACCACATGCATTAATTACCTGACCCCGAATTTTGTTGATCAACACAGGGAGTGCAGTTTAAATGCATACCTCAGAGATACGCTACCCCACACCCAGCCTGGGTGGAAGGGAGGATTTCACCAGCCCTGTCCATCAAGTGACCTTAAATTTCTGCAACAGTTGTCTATTTCATTAAAAACATGTAATTTATGTGCAATTACTTAAATTGCATTAATTGCATTCAAGTGATTGTGGGTTGTGTGAGTCATTACAGACTATTGACATAGTGTCCAATGAAATGAGGCCCTGGATGAGGTTTCTTTCTGGTGTTGCCTTGAAGTAGGTGTTTTTCAGTGGAGCACAACCTGAGGCCTCGTGCTGATTCAGCCTCTTGGGACTGAACCCCTTGGGACCAAACCCGTGGGGACTAAACCCCTCGGTCCAGCCACTGCTTTTTTCCCAGGGTAGATGGTAACCATCTGAACACTGAATGCCTCTTCCTCTGCTCATAAATGAGAGCTGTGGCTGCTCTGGTTCGACTTTCTAGGGAGAGAGAGGACAGGGGGGCTAGAGGCGTCATCCCATCCTGTGTGTATACGATTGCCACAGGAGTCTTTGATCGCAAGGCCTACCTAGCATCTCCTGCAGATGGTCTCATCTGCATGAAATATTAACAGTTTTGAGCCAACAATGCTGCTAGACACCATTAGGTGTCTAAATTGCTATTAAATGGAAGTACTACTGTGCCTGCAGTGGTTCTTAGCTTACTCCCTGTTGCATTTAGGGAATACCTGGAGAAGGCAGGAGCAGGGTTTAGTTAGCAACCTTTAAGGAGGCTGGCAGGGTAGGATGAGAAATCCCAGCCTTAGGATTTGCCCATGCAGTGTCTGCCAAGGAAATGATAGTGCCCTGACCAAAGGGAGCAGTACTGTAGGAGAGACAGTGCTCAAAAAGTCCCCATTGCAGTCATTGCTGGTAACCACTGGTGTAAGGTGAATCTGCCTGAGATTGCCCTAAACTAGCTAACAGCAACAGGGATGATGGGGAGGCCATATGACATCCTCAGCTCCTCATGCTGCTCTGTGCCTGCAAAACCACCTCAGTGAGCTGAGTTAAATCTAAAAGTCAGACATGTACCTGCTAGGCTGCAGCTACAGACCTGAACTACAATCTCTGGTTGCCCCCTAGTTTGCTCTAAATTCTGTCAAAACAGGGTAGGCATATTTGAACCCTGGACACCAGTCAGTACCCAGCTCAGGAACCACGCCACTGATAAGCTGTGTGACGTCTGGTAAGTCATTCAGGTTATTAATTTCACTTGAATTTATCTGCCTAAAATGGAACCATTTAGTTGTAAGGCACTCTCTGCTGCTCACAGAAAGCAGCTCAATCTAGCCCCACAATAGGTGGGGATAAAGAGACCCTCTGATGGTGTCTGTCTCCCTACACTGACTGCAGAGCAAGCTTAAACTCTTGAGACTATGCCCCTAATTTTTAAATGGCTAAAACGATCTGAAGTGACTATCTGTTATCTGTAAAAAGTGGAGAAGATTCCTGCATGGTTTTTGTTTAGCCATCTCCAGACATACAGAAGAAATTTAGTTACAGTGCTGAACAAATCCCAATATTTTTGTTTCTGAAAGATAGCTTCTACCCTGGGGTGGAACAATGCTTTTATCTACTGACTGATTCCACTGGAGTTGACTAGAAAGTTGCAAGCACCTACACAAAGGTTGTCTGATCTTCAAAGCCTTTTCTAACACAAAGGCACCCAAGGGGCATGTTTATAGTAGGCGATGCATGACGTTCTACCATTTGCTGCATGCATTGAATACAAAGAAAACATGCTTTTAGCAGATCGGCTATCAACAGATACCACGTATACATTTTGAGTTCTTTCTGAGAATAAGGATGAAGTAGTCCCTGTCACATTTGATTTTCATGTGTTTCCCATCTTCTTCCACATAAAACTGCATTTTTAGCACTCAGCACTTGGGAGAATGGGCCACCTTGACTGGCACGATTTTCAGAGTGGCTTTAGCTATTTTGTTTCAATGAGCCATGAGATAGTGACTGGGATATTTAAGTCCCCCCGCTTTTACTCCATCAAAATCCCATCTGCCTGTACAGCTAAGGCCTCTCATACCCCTTACTTCCTTTGCCATTAATCACCAGCATGCCATCTTCTTTCTCTTGCTTCCATGATGCCTTGCTTGCATGGGGTGCGCTACTCTGACAGGCCACGAAAAGCCCTCCTGTGACTTCTTCCAAAACTCACGCTCCCTCCTGCTTCTCACTGTTGCACCCACCCATTGTGTCACACCTCCACAGATCCTGATCTGGGCTAGGGCCTCTTAAGTGCTAATGAAATGCAAACATGGAGTACTAATTCCTCGTAATAACACATTCCTTTCTCCTGGCCCCTCAAAGCGTGATTTATAACGTCTCAGACCACCAGGATAAATTTATGCCTTGTCTAGATGCAGGAAAAGGGGTCATGTTTGAAGAGTAGTCTGACACTCTTTCAGCTAGTACCAGTTCAAACAGGACTTTGCACCCAATGCTGACAAAAGGCTGGCCAACAGATTGCCATCAGCTCAGCGGTGAAGGGTCATCTATGCTTGATGTCAGTGGGTTGACCACCATCCTTGACATGAATTTTAGGATGGGGAGATTTGCCTTGTGGAAGAGAGTTTCCTTCTTCACTGGCTTGAAAGGAGACTGGATGATTAGCCCAAAGGAGATGCCTGACATGACAGGCTATGGCATACCAAGACCTAAGATGTGAAAAACATGGGTGAGTGAATCCCATCTGTATAGTAATGCACATTTTGAAGCCTTTGTCTTAGCAGGTAAACTCACTATTAAGCTTATCACTGCTGATAGCCTATCCACCATTGTGTCCTTTTACCTTATTGAAAGACTTCATCCTGCAAGTGAGACAAGCACTCTGAGGATGTCCTCAAGCTCAGAAAGATAATGCATTAATTTGGAAGTGAAAAAAAGGAATATTGTCTGCAGCGTTTCTGACAAAAAATGATTTTGCTACCCTGCTGGCTAATGGAATGTTTTAAATTGAATTATGAAAGTAGATATAGTAGCAAGTGGGCTTGTAGCTATCTATAATTGTTTTAATCGTCTTGCTTACCGATTTTTTTTTAAGCAGCAGCTCAATCAAAAGCAGATTACCATGGAGTGTCAAAGTAACAGTTATTTCCCAGCTGATGTAAGTGAGCTTTGGATAGCAGCAATTGCTCTGAACTGATTACTACAGATGGGAATAATCTGCAGCTCTCAGAGAAATCTCACAATACAAGGGCTTTACATGTATTTGTGAGGAGTGCCTCTACCCACGTTTTTGGCATCACATGTTCAAAACTGTTGTATAAATCTTGCACGATAATTTTCTCTGCATTACTGATCCACTGGCACTGTAGTCCCAATCTGCCTGAGTTTTGTAACTCCATGGGGTGAGGGGAGGAAAAAAAAGTCTCCAGTGAGTTAATTCTGGTATTAGTTTTATTTTGCAAAGGATGCACAGTTTTTATGGCATATGGCCAGTATTCAGAGTATGCACTGTAAGTCTATTTTGCAAATTAAATACAAGAAACACTAACTACGGTTTTGGGTTTCACTTAAAGCCACATAACAGAAGAAATGTGGTGTTTGGGAGCAGGTGTTCATGAGACCCCATTTCATACAGCCCATATTAGCCCCAAAACACTGCCTTTCCATACATGTCTAGCAGACATGGAGTTGGAGGGTGTGTAGTGGGAATGACAGGTAGAGGTGAGGTAAAGCGTAGCTGTAGACCACATATCCGTGCATTGTTCTTTATTCACCTAGTCAAAATTCATACCTCCTCTCTTTTCTGTAATGTTTTCTTCAGCTATACAAGCACAAGATAGAAAAGCTGTTTTGTTCTAGAGTCCTACACCAAACCCCTAGCTTACTAAAATGACTAAATTATATGCTGTAATGAAATTTGAAAATATCATGCATGAGATAACATCTGAAAACATTGCATATTCTACCTTTTTTTTTCCCCTGAATGTAAAAACATCACACTTAAAAAAGCAACTGCAGGCAGCATGAACAAAATCCCTGCTAATGCAAATATTCACATGGCATTGAAAAAGGATGAGATCTGCTCCCATCTACAGAAAGTGCCTAAAGTTGTTAACAAGAACAGAAATAGGAGCTCTTGCACCTTGCAAAAACTACTCTCTGAAACAATTACTGCTGCAAAACTATCTTAGGACCATTTCATATCAAGCAGATACAACTTCATGTAATTCTGAGTTTACCTGGGGAATCTCTGATCCTTTTCTGTCCTGAAACAGAAAAACGCATTCTCTTTCTCTCTCTGGCTTTCCAAAGCTGCCTCTGAAGTTCAGTGGCTACAGCAGCAGGACTCCCAAGCCCTGCTCAGGTGAGGCAGTCTGCTGAGAGGAGCCCTAAGGGATCTCTGAGTAAAGACTGAGAGAGGAGGGCTTTGCAAACTAAACAGAATAGTATCCATGCTTCTTTGATTTGAGTTTCTGCAAAGCTGGTGTAAAATCAGAGAACACACTCAAAGTCGTGCAAGGTGACTAGTGAAATACTTAGGACTCAATGGAGACAAAGTCAAGTGGCAGCTGCAGCACAAAGGAAGGTTTGCCATTCTCAGTGGAAGGTCACTTAAGGGTTGTAAATATGTCACCTTATTGGACTTCAGGTGGAGACCTTTCCAGTCTCCTCTTGGGAACAAAAAAAGTAAATTACTGGGGAGGAACAGAACAAATACTTCTGCTTATCGCTATTTTCTGAGACTAAGGCTTGAGCAAAGCCTACTCGCGGCTCATGACAATGGAAGAGGAAGGGACTTGCATGGAGTGAGAGAGGGACAGAGGGAGAGAAGGAGGGGGAGAGAGCGTGCACAAAAGCGAGCTTTGGGGTGACGAAGTGTGTGCCCCCAGAAGAAAGTCAGCTTTACTAACTCACATTCCCTCACTTGAAGCTCATTCATTTCTTTAAAAGCACAATCCAGTTCCCTCTTGACATGCTGATGGGCAATTTAAAGATGTCCAGCCCTGATCTGCAGGGTAGCTTGATTTTCCATGTAACCTTGGCTGCAGCACTTAATCCTTCTACGTCTCAGTCAAACCATCTACATTTTCTTCCCACTGAGTACTGAGCCTCTTCAACTCAATCTGACTTCCCTGATGAGCCTGACTTGCAAAGTACTTGTGACTGCAGAAAACCTTGGCATTTCTGTACTGCACTGAATGAGGAAAAGTGCTGGTTCCAGCAAAACTGTGAGCAGCAAAAGCTATATGGGTACCTTCAAGAACAGAAGCCAAAACCTGAGAGCAATCAAAAACCAGCCCCTTTCTGAACAGACAAGAATTTCCATTTTACAAAGTGTGGAGAAGGACGTGTTTCATGCCCTTCAAACTTATTGGTTTCAGAGCTGAAACTGCATCCATGTAGCTCTGAACATACCAAAGGTTTAAAAAAACTACAACACCAACAAATAAGTCTCAGAGAAAAAAAAAAATGCCAGATCTCTATAGGAGGCATTTACAGTCTATTTCATGGGGCTGCTCAGAATTTTTCACATTGCTTTGGTGATGTAATATGCTAAACTGGCTGCTCAATCTAGTTATAAAATTTTTCCAGCCTTTGTCATCACAAATAACATGCAGTGTAACAGATTCCTGGGACCTTCACAGGAGATCATTTAAGGAGCCTGCTGTTTTGCCAGCAGCTGGAATTTAAGTGCTTACAAGTTAGCAGAATTACTCTCTGGCCCTAAGACAATGCCTTCTCACTTTGGCACTATCTCTATGAAGCTCAGGGCCAGCAAGAAGGAAACAGGAAATCGCTGGGTCTGCAAGATAGAAACTTCAGGAAAGATTGAGAGCACATAAACTCTTGTTGAACCAAGGCAGCGTGTCCCTCTTCCTCCTATGACACGGACTCGGCAGCAGTTTCCCCTCACGAATCCAACCTTAGCAAAGCAAAGGAAAGCAAAAAAAAAAAAAAAAGAACAAGAAAAACAAACGACAGACACTTCAGCTTGCTGCACCGCCTGATCGCTTCCTCCCCGATAGGCCAACAGACTGACCCAGTTGGCAGGCGCGCGACTGCAAGACCTGCACAGCATCTGGCTCACCACGGAGGGTTGAGAGGTGACACATGCTAAAGACGGCCCAACCAGGAACAATTTTTGTTTGCTTCATTTAACTTCAGGATGGGAGAAAAGATGGGCAGAGACACACACAGCTCACGGGTTGTTAGTGAGGAAATGCAATTACTGCTTGCAAACACTATAGAGCGTTCAGAAAAACGGGGCAACATGGGTTGTGGAAGAGTGCAAGGAGAGACCTGGTTGAAACTGGGCTTTGAGACAAGCATACTTTCCATTGTCATGAAAGGTGTCAGCTTTCACTTTAGAGTGATGTGATAAGCATCTGCAAAAGGTCTGCAAGGGCCGTTAGAAAACATTCCCCACCCGGTGAGGGGAGACGTGAATGGCAAAACACAAGACAGTGACAGGCCAGAGGGTCCCAAGAGGAAAAAATGTGTGTGTGGTGGGGCAGCAAAAGAAGAACAGAAATGGGGCACAGAGGAAATATGCATAGACAGAACCAGTGCAGGAAAAACAGGTCTAAGCCCAGGAACGCTAAACTGACAGCAAGATAGAGAAGTGCCTTTACTATTGAGGGACTCTCAACCAACCTTGAAAATGCCAGGAACGGGTGAAAGCTTATAGATTAAAGCAGACAGCAGATAAGGAGCTGAATGCAACTGCCATGATGTAGTGAACTTTATGCAGTGTGGATTCCTTTGCTGCACTGGAGAACATCCCACCATGTGGAAAAGCCTGGGTGGCCAAATAAACTGTAGGAAAGGTCTCACCTTACTTCCGAGGCTGTACCCTGCTCTTTTCCATGCTTGCTGTGCAGCAAGGTAAGCTAAACAACTCGCTGGGCTGGAAATTCGTAACAGGGGCAGAGCCCATGCAAACAACCCATAACATATTTGGTAAGATGAGCTCTGTCACAGCGGACCTTACTCCTGTGTATCTCACAGCTCCTCCACAGAGCTCTGAAAGGTCTCTTCACACTGCTGGGGAAGGACCATCAGTACAGATGCAGAGCAAGCCCTTGAAACTGTAAAGAAGTCTTAAAAGGAGGTGAAGCTTCACGAAGCAAGAGCTGCCCAGAGAGTCCAGTTCCTCCTTCAGTGCACAGCTAGGGGAGCTAATGCATAAAGAAGAGAAATCAGCTGCTGGACAGGTGAAAAGCCATCTTCTTCTGCATGCCAGGGCGTAGATACCAACCCTAGGAGAACTGATTGCACCAAACCCCCGAGCAGGTCAGGTTTTCCCGTTGGTGTCATGACCCTGCCTAATCAATGAGAAAGGGACTATTACACCATCTGCAGCTGCGTTATAGCCTGGAGAGGTGACAGATGTGACCTAGCCAGACACTTCCCTCCTGACAGGAGGACCAGACTTGAGCTAGTAAAGCAGAGAACTTGGGCTCTTTTCTCAAGTCTGAAATGCCCTGATTCTGCAACGCAGCGTAGGGAGCACCCTAATGCAAACAGCATAATTTCTGCATACAGCAAATAACCGTACCCATCGGTTTTAACTCAGAAAGACTTTTAATTTAAAAAAAAGGGAAAAAAGAACCTTGACAGAACTGAAAGGACAAACACATAAAGACTATGAAGATTATGAAGACAGATCGCTGTCCTTCAAGGACCTGTTCAGAGAGAAATCCTTACACTATCCTAGGGCCCTACCAGCTGCCCAAATCCAACTGTAGGTTTGGCATGGCAGTAAGCTCCCTGAGGCAGCAAGTACAGCTGTGCTTATGGTGTTCTCCCTGCCTCAGGATGCAAAATCTGTATTTTTTCCCTTCTCCAGACCATGTCTGATGCCTTTTGCGAGAGTTGATCATGGGGCTCACCAGTGCTTTAACCCACATTCTATTACTAAAATAAATAATAATAAAAATCTAACTCTCATTAGCTGCAGTTAGTCTCAGCTCACGTAGTAGGGCAGTCTTACTGCTCCTGAAAATTACTCTGGCAGAGGATTGTATTACAGGTTCCACCTGGTACCATCAAGTTTGCCTTGATGGGTATGTAGTGATACTGAAATAACTATTTCCTTACCACATTAAGTGTTGAAATACTTCCATCCCATTACAACATGGTCAGTAAAACTCTGTTCTTGTTCCTCTTTCCTCTGAGGGATTTTTCTTATTAATTCCAAGTATCCAATTATACTCCTGCAGATAATCTCTTCACTTAAGTGCTATCTGCTCATAGAGATGCAGGGATAGTAAAGACTACTCAGCAGCTTATGAAAGGAAGCATGCAAACTTTCTATTACAAATGATATTTCATATAAAGTCAACATGATAATCCTTGTCAGGAGCCCTACTTCAGGAAAGCACTTCAGCAAGAACATACTTAAAACCGAGCGTATAAACCCACAAAAATTCAAGATAGCACTCAAGTACCTGCTTAATTTATAGTCAGTCACATTCACTTCCATGTTTTTCTTTGGTGTCTTTAAAAAGTTTTTTTGCAGTAGAATGGATTTCAGCACGGTGCCTTAAGTGTTTAGCCTTGTTGAAAGCAAAGCTTGCTCACTGAAATACCCCACATTAAATAAGTTAGCAAGAGGAAGCTGTGCCTGCAGCCTTCCCTTGAATAATTCTAAATGTTCAGTCCAGGATTCCTGGGCATGCATTAATCTGTCTACTATTGCATGCTCTGCTGCGAAAAACATTTACTAGTTCACTAATTCCACAATGAAACAAGCTTCATCTTGTTTCATTGTTGAAATTCATGTTGAAACATCTTCAAAGTCATTAAGGGCATGTCCCCTCCTCCGGCCCCCATCCCCAAAGCACAGAAGACTATCTGTTGCTTTCCCAGTGGCCTTCTGCTTCATGGGGGTGGCCATCAGAAGAAGCCACTGGAAACTGGACACATGAAAGGAATGTGCTGGCCCTGAGGCAGCTACATCTCAGTCTCTTTAACCAGCCTGAGGTCCCTGGGTGGTGAGGAAAAGCAGAGTAGCAGAGACTGGCTCTTCCCACGTAACGGTGGCTCTTGGGGCACCCTTTGAAACACAGACTAGTACAGAAATATACCTCCATTTCTGGGTCAAAGACAGGGCGAAGGCAACTTCTCTCAGAACACACAAAAGGTTGTTCACAGGTTGTCAAGTATCTCCTTGATACCTATGATAAGAAAGTATTACAAGAAAGGACCCCTACTAAGAGTCGCAGGTATGGGAGGCAAGTAAAGAACAAGAATGCTTGTTGAAGACAGCTTCCTTCCTAATGCACCGAAGCTCAAATTTATTTGTTAGTTTATTTGATATTTGTATTCCAGCAGAGATTTCCAAGGCCTCCGATTTATTTTTTAAAGGTCATTTACAATTCAAAACAAGTTTTGAGATACGACCAGCAGAAAAGAAGAAAGACTTATTCTCTTGCTGTTAAAACTTATTCCTTATATTTGAAATGGACAGTTCCCCTTGGAAAAAGGTATAAGAAACTGCTAGACAGACCTGCTGGGTCTCTTATGCAGGTTCTGATAGAAGATCCAGCCTCCTGGCCTGTTTTGGAGTTGCTCAGAGACCAAGGAGAAAAATCTCTGGGCGGGTGCACAGGGACATTTCTACTGTTACCCACCAGCACAGCCAAGGGACCCACCTTTTCTGAAAAACACAGACTTGCCACTTCCCTGCTTCAAATTTTGTTCTCCAGAGGAGGGTGGTGGACAGAGACATTATTAGGTGCTTTGCCTGTAGGAAGATCCTTCGGACTCTGTAAGCAGGGTCCTTTTATAGCAAACTGTCAAAGCACTTGAAGTTCCTATCAAAGAAATTGCTTTCTGCAGTAAGGGAGCCTTTTCTCGTTTCCCTCTCTGATTCCAGCCCGGAGGTATGAAACTGTCGCTGTTTATAGTGCTGTTTGAAAGCAAGTGTGTATGAAATGGTACTCAGGGAAAACATACTCATGTCAGTAAAAAGGCAAATACGAATGGCCTAGAAAACATGACTAGTGGGGCAAAACTGAAAGATTTCAGATTGCCTAGCCTGAAGGAAGGTTTTTCTGAACTGTGGGCTGTAGTCCTGCTGGAACTGACTCCAACAGGCTTCAAAGGATGGCGTGACATGTTGGGAGCAGCCGCATCAGTAGGCACCAGCTCAGTGTTCCCCCAGCGAAACCTGCCTGTGGTTACTGCCGCCCCTGCCCAGGACCACTGCGAACTGTTGCGAGTGGCAGTCGCGAGAGCAGAGGAGCAAGTGCTCACACCCAGAGCCAGTCCCGCGAGCCTTCTCTCCCTCCTCAGCCCTCACTCCCACGACTTCTGCCACCATCTGCATTAAAAGGTGTGCAGTACTGCACCTTGGGTTCACTGGCAAAGCTCTGTGGCAAAACTTCAGGTTACTGCAGAGGGAACGGGTTGCTGTCCTTAATTAATATCTGCTATCAACTCAGTTTTGTAAAAATGAACAGTAGTGTATTTGTTGCAATAGGAAGGACTGACCACCTTTCAGCTATCAATGGCACTGTTCGTTCTGGCACTTTATTTTATTTACCTGTGAACCTTATTTTATTCAGCTGTTATTTCCTCACTGAAGTTATGTTTTAATGTGCTGATAGAGTAACTGTCATTTAATCAGTACCTGTTCTCAAGAAACATCAGAGCACTATGCAATAAACATGTCACTGTGCCAGACAGTTTTTACATGTTTATGAAAAGATTGGAATTTTTTTTCACTTCAAAAGAAGTACATTAAAACAAGCATAAGGTTATTTTTCTAGCCTCTAAAAAAAGTCTGGTAAGAAAAAATACAACCATGTAGAAAAATAAAATGTGTTCATGTTGAGACTAAATGGCACATTTCCTCCAGCAGTTAATTTTTACAGTCTGGTTATAAATCTGTCAGAAATCAGATTTATAATGAAATGCTAACAGATTCCAAGCAATTGCTGCGTTAATGGATTCACTGTCGTACTCATGTATTTGTGCAGACACAGACCTGGTAAGGGGTGGATCTGTAGGAATAAGAAAAGGTTTCAACAGCCTGAACAGTGTGTGTCTCTCTGCAAGACGCAGTCTCAGAGTGAAGGAGAATGTTCAGTCCAGGTGAACATCATACTTCCAACTGAGCCAAGATTTTTGTCCAGCTAAGGGAGGGGATGTGGCAACAGTGCATGCAGAGTCACATGAGGAAAATGCGTGACCAAAAAAAAAAGCCCTATTTATCCATTGCAGCTTCCTTTCTAACGTAAACTGTTTTTGCTACGGTAGTGCTATCCTTCGTCCCTGCTCTTCAGCTTAGAAGGGGCTCTTTGCTGGTATTTATTATTTCTGTCATTGTAAACAGAGCTGGGATGCTGTTGTGTACCAACATCAAGGAGAACACCAGCCAGAAATGTGAAGAGTTCACAGGGCATGTAAAGGGCAAGAAACATAGGTATACAAGATGGGGACACAAGAAAACATCAAGAAACTCTCCATGGTGCCAGCCAAGATTTTCTGTAGGTTCTTCCACTAAAAAAGAATATTCCAAGTAAAATGAACATGCATGGCTTACAGAGAGCCCTTCCAAGCAGTGAGGAATATTTGAAGTGGCCATTTGAATAAGTGTTTTATGGAAAGAAGCATCCAATTGCTGTCCAGAGGTGGGAACCTGCACCTATAGGGTGAACAGGAGAGAAGAGAGGATAAGCTGTAAGGGGGCTGGTGTGCAAATAGATGAGAAACCACTGGAAGGATGCTGAGGATGAGAAACCACCAGAAGGAAAGTACTGGTGACACTGGAAAAGCCTGATGGGGTGGAGGTCCTAGGTGTGTGGGTAAGAGCAGAAAGTGGTGCTCTAGTGGTATCACACACAAGGAGCCCTCTGGGCACAGAGAGCCAAGCTGGGCATCCACCAAGCCTATACCTTTTTAACCTCTTCATTTCAAAGCACCACATGGGGTGAAAGGATCACTCTTCTCCTGTAGACTGGGCCTAATCTTTCAGGTTCATTGCAGAAAACTGTTAGTGCATGTGGTACCCTACCAATGACCTTCCAAGCAGTCCATTCGCTCCAAATAATTTTGAGTCCCTTTGTATCAAATTGAAAGCACATTTTCATTAGTAAATCTTTTAGAGGCTTTGTTTTTCCATCTTCTTTCAGCCTACAAACTGAATTGTTAAGGCTTCCCAGCTGCTGCATCCCTTTTATAGTGCCATGGGGTGTATGTTCAAGCATAAATCTGTGCTAATGAGAACCCTGAGTGTCAAATGTGTCATTGCCTCCTGCAGGTGACCGAGGAAACTGCCATCCACTACCCCACATGAGAGACCTCAAGGATTGCCCTTGTTATATTGCTGGTCTGATAGCATTATTTCCTGGGTTTCAGCCAGTAACTTAACAAAGTCCGAAAGACCTGAAGGGTGGAATAGAATTTTACACCTGAGCCCAGTGAAGCTAGGTGTGATTTCTACCAAAAACCAGAATGTGCTTCACATGCCACAATTACTGAGCAGATGTATCAACCTTTTCCATGCTTGTTCTAGGGCTAGGAACAAAGAGAAATTCCTGAAGTTCTCCAGGACGTGACAGCAATGTGGCACAAAACTGCCTCTAAATACAGTTTTCAAAGGATCCCTGGCTGCTTTACTCAGAGTGAACTGCAAGGAGCAAATTACCAGCCTGGGAGGTGATGAGGGTTTTAGTAATGACCAATTTTTTTGACTCTTAGGAATATTGAGACAAGGTTGAGCCTTTCACAGGACAGAATTATTCACCGGCTGATTCTCTTCAGGGCTAAGGAGTGTGTGGGGGAAAGGACTTGGATGCCAGCCTGGCACGCATGGCAGCCCCGTGGCTGTGCCCAGGCAGCATCGCATCTCTGTGCTGCCAGAGCCAATGCTGTTGGCATGTAGCTGCACCTGAAAGCTGCAGGGTCTGCCTGGGAGGAGTGGTGTCTCCGCACTTTCTGCCGCCAGCCCTCCCCTGCAACCTCCCTTACCAATTTGCACCTCCAGAAACTCAGTGAGGTTCCTGGCACAAAGACACGAGTGAATATAAAGTCAGAACAGCAGTTCTAGCCTAAACCCATCCTGCAACTCTACCCTAAACCCATTCAGCCTTTCACAGAATGCTTTTCCTCACTGGAAAATAATTCAAGGTCAGTGAAGACAAGACAATGTTTGAGTATCTCAGGGCAAAACAGAATGATTTTTTTCTTTCTTCAGGGCATTCTCTTACAGTTGAGCAAAGCTGACTTCATGACTTTTTCAACTTTCCTGTTGAATCAGAGACCTCTGTCAGCTGTCTGCCTTATTTAACCTTGGTCAGCAGGACACAAAACCTAAATGACAGATAGTGCTGTGGCAGACACTGTTGTCTTCCTCCATTTACTCAACATGGCTTGCTTCATTCCACCAAAGCCACGTATTTTGTTACCAGTGGTGGAAATATCATGGCAGCAATGAAAGTCTTGTGTTGGTAGTATGCCAGTGGTGAGCTAAGTTACAATGCTTGTGCAGTCTTTTACTCTCCCAGTACTGTAGAGATGATCCCTGTGTGCCATTAATTTCCATGGCCTTTATGAAACTCACTGAGTGGGATGAAATTCTGTTTTACTGTGCAAGGAGTCTGCTTTGAGACAAAAAGGCAAACAGGCCAGGAGGATTTATCTGCCAGAGTCACTTATGACTCGACTAAAATGAGAAACTGATCCCACAGAGAGAGAGAGAGAGGGTCCCTTCTCTCTGACATTTTTTCACAATTTATCTGCTTTTATTTACATGCACCAATAAAGAGTGGTCCTTTGAGCACAGTTTTCTTTAATGCTGCTAAGGCTAAGAGCAGCTATTCAAATTAAATAGTTTGAGACACTGCCTGCATGAAAATGAGTGAATTTGAGCATCTAGATAAAAATTTTCCTTTTTAGCTAGGATGAAAACAAAGACTATTTAATCAGACTAGCTTAAAACATTCACAAGTGGGGAAAGATAAAAGTCTAAATCAGTAGGTGATAGCTCTGATTAAAGAGCTGACTAATGGAAAAATTACTTCATGGATATAAAATCAAAGCAGGTATAATACGAAATACATTTGCTTAACTTCTAGCAGTAAGTCTTTTTTTCTTGTTTTGGTCTGTTAGTTTTGTCTGGTCTTTCAGAAATTTGCTGTGGAAAAGGATCTTCCCTTTATTACTCATGCTGATCAGAAGAAATTTGGGTATCAAAGAGGTATCCCTCAATGAGTGACGCTAGGAAAATAAAATGAAAAAATCTTTCATGCATTTTGCAAACCTAGAAAGAAGTTCAAGAAGCCCAACGAACATATTAAATAATTTTGTGCTTCCAAAAGCATGAGCAACATTTTTCACTTCCTAAGTTTTATTTCCTAACTAGTAATCAAAACCAGAGAAAAACTTCAAGAAGTCAGCAGATAGCAGTTAAGAAGAATGAGACAGCAGTTAAGAAGAATGTTTAGTATCTTCAGAAGAATTTTAAAGTTAACAAAATGGAAAAAGAAGTGGATCAACATTTAGAATATATTTCTCTACTTTCTTGGAAAAGAATGGGAAGCTTGACAGTTACAGTTTTCCTTGCAAGGAAACAATCACTATCTTAATTTCATTTATCATTTTGCTCTTAATTGTGATGAAATACACTACATGAAAATCAGTAAAAAAGAAAAAAAATAAAGTTTTGAACTGAATAATTATCAAAATCTTTTCAGTATATTGTCAACAAATGCAGCTCTTGTGTGGTGCATATCCCCTGCATGTCTATCAGACTGCTGCAGCGTATGCTGTTTGTGTCGTGGACACCCATTAGGGAAGCAGAAAATTACCTATGTCTGAGAAGCCATTACACTGATTTTTCAAGAAATTCTACCAAAAATCCTTTCTTTTTTACTCATTTAGTGCTCAGTAGTCAGGATAGTCACAAAGTGGTTCCTCTAAAATAAGATACATGCATTTTGCTATAGCATACTGCTGGTTTTGGTTGGACCAGCTCGAGACCTGTTGAGCTGGCCTGCTTTTCAGACAGGCTGGGCTTACCATGCCTTGAAGCTGCCTTGATTCAGGGAGTCCAAAAATGGTAGTACCCAAAAAATCAGCACTCTCTTTCTGAAATCTGAGTTTAAATGCAACAGTATGAACTCCTAGTGGAATTACACCAGGTCTGTCTTCTTGTAACTGAGATCAGTGTTTGGCCCAAAGTCAATAGCAGACACATTTTACAAATGAGTGAGAACAGGATGCCATTACCTCCCATCTTTCACATATATTCTGTGTGATCTGGTGGAGTGTGTCACATTGGAAAAATAAATGGAAGAGGTTATTGCTTTGAGATAAAATGTGAAAAAGCAAGTTTCAGGGATTCCATCTTTGACCTTATTATAGCCTGAAATTTGCCCACTAGATTGTGTTTCCAGAGGCTGAGAAAGAATTACAGCTGCCTAAAATCAGAGAATCACAGAATAGTCTTTGTTGGAAAGGACCTTTAAGATCATCGAGTCCAACCATTAACCTAACACTACCTAGTCAACCACTAAACAATATCCCTAAGCACTACGTCTACATGTCTTTTAAATACCTCCAGGGATGGAGACTCCACCACTTCCCTGGGCAGCCTGTTCCAATGCTTGATAACCCCTTCCGTGAAGAAATTTTTCCTAATATCCAATCTAACCTCCCCTGGCGCAAATTGAGGCCATTTCCTCTTGTTCTATAGCTTGGTACCTGTGAGAAGAGACTAGCATGCTCCTTGCTACAACCTCCCATCAGGTATGTGTATACAGCAATAAGGTCTCCCCTGAGCCTCCTTTTCTCCAGACTAAACAACCCCAGTTCCCTCAGCCGCTCCTCATAAGCCTTGTGCTGTAGACCCTTCACCAGCTTCGTTGCCCTTCTTTGGACTCACTCCAGCACCTCAATGTCTTTCTTGTAGTGAGGGGCCCAAAACTGAACACAGTATTCAACGTGTGGCCTCACCAGTGCCAAGTACAGGGGGACGATCATTGCCCTTGCCCTGCTGGCCACGCTATTCCCGATACAAGCCAGGATGCCATTGGCCTTCTTGGCTACCTGGGCACACTGCTGGCTCATATTCAGCCAGCCATCGATCAACACCCCCAGGTCCTTTTCCACCAGGCAGCTTTCCAGCCACTCTTCCCTAAGCCTGTAGCACTGTATGGGGTTGTTGTGCCCCAAGTGCGGGACCTGACACTTGGCCTTGTTGAATCGCATACAGCTGGCCTCAGCCCATAGATCCAACCTGTCGAGATCCCTCTGGCAGAGCCTTCCTACCCTCCAGGAGATCAACATTCCCGCCCAACTTAGTGTCATCTGCAAACTGACTGAGGGTGCACTCGATCCCCTCATCCAGATCATTGATAAAGATGTTAAAGAGAACTGGCCCTAACACTGAGCCCTGGGGAACACCACTTGTGACCGGCTGCCAACTGGATTTAACTCCATTCAAAATGATACTTTTCCTGACTCCATGCAGAGCTGAAGTCCAAGCCCGGCCCTCATTGTTGTGGCAATGGACCTACAGAGCATAATGTTTATCCCACTCCTGTTTTCAGATCCTTTCACCCTACCCCCAACAGTTTATTTCAGGCTGTGCCAGACCAGCAGTCCAGTCTGTCTGTCTGTCTCTTTGTTTCTCATCACATTTCTTCCCTCTAGTCCTCCCCACAGCCCTCCTGCTTCACCAGTTGAAGCTATTTCAGTTTCTTCTCCCTACCCCACTTATGTGCCCTTACAGCACTGTTCCTGTAAGGTGTAAGGACAGTAGGAATATTTTGGGGCTCCAGAAGCACCAGACCTTGACAAATGCTGCCCTGCTCTCCTGCAGGCTAGCGAGGCATGCAGGTGACTTGCTGGGTCATCAAAGATACAAACCTTCCTGGGACCAACTTGAGCAGGGCTGTCCTCTTTCCTTACCTCCAGGTATGAGTTTGTCTGGAGGGCAGGAGAAGTGTGTAATGCGGTCGAGTAAGAGAGGCTGGGGGGGTTCTCGCGCGGGAGCAGGCTCGACATAGTAACCAGACCCATCAGTAATTGCATGCCCTGCATATTCTGGTGTGCCTGCCTCCTCTCCTAGACTGACTGTTCTCTGGAGACAGGTCTGGCTATATCTTGATACAGAACATGCCCTTGGTGTTAAATAAAGGGTCACAAAGAAAAGCCTCAGCTCAGCACTTAGTCTGATGAAAAAGGTCTTTTAAAGCATTTTTGAAGCAGTCCGTTTTGCTAGGACTTCAGCAGCCTATTTATTATATTGAGGTTACTGCTTTGGATTTGAAATTGGAGATTCAGCTTTTCTGTGGGTTTCTTTTCCCCAGCCCGTACCTAGACCTTTCTGGATTTTTAGTAGAGTGAATTAGGAGCAAGTGACAGGCACATTATGAGAGGAAATTACCAAGCAACACAGGGCAAGAAAAGTGAGGCCAATTATCTAAGCTAATTTGAGACAACGAGGTAAGGAAGCTGAAGAAAGAACACCCCTTTCTTACTCTGTTAAGTGATAAAGTTAATTAACCTTTGAGCTTCAACTTTAATGCAAAACCTAGCCTGGGCAGCCTGCTTAAAGCACCACCTTGATGCGACATGCACATATACCATCTCCAAGGTGTACAAGGCATGTCCACTTGGAGACAGTGTGCCTGGGTCTCAATCTTACAGGCTCTCAAATGCCTTGAAAAGCCCTGCCTGAAGTCACGCTTTGGTGAGCAGCTCTGGAGGAGATCAGGTTGCCTGGTCCTGCTGTATTCAGTGCCAAGCTACCGTCAACAGAGCTGCACAAGCATCCTCTGACTGTGCAGTAATACTAGCCCTGCTCACTGAGGACACGAATTTTCTGGACATGCCAATCCTTCCTGTCCCTCCTGCAAAAACCCATCCAGCCCAGTGCTGTATTTTGTGCTGTGCTCCAGAAATGCTCCAGCTACCTACTACGGAGCTGATTTAACGGCCTGATTAAATGATGTGTTGGTTCAGCCTGTGCTTTCGCACATTTCAACCTACACATTGCAGCCTAGTAATACTGCTTCAGTCCCTGTCTTTATGATGCATATAATTTTTTGAGGAGATCATCTATTTTCTTTTGCAAAATTCTTTCCAATATACAGTAAAAGTAATACTTAGAGTGAACAAGCATGGATGCAGATTGCGATTGTCAGCCATGATCATTTTACAGTGGCCTCAGAGAAGGTGGGATTTCAAAGACTCACGTCAGAAGAGTCAAGCGAAATTTAGGAGTTGGCCGCATGTTTTCTGGCAATGGTCTGTTGCAGAAGGAAGAGAGTCCAAGGTAAATTAAATACTTCAAGAGATTATTTGCTCATAGAATTATATAAAAGATACTTATTCACGTAACAAAGAAAGAATAAGTAGAAGATTTATCTCTGGCCATTTACAGCATGCCCATAATTCTGTTTTTTTACTTCCTAAGGAACATGTTCAGCCATTAATCTTAGAACCAATATGTAAACCAGACTGCAGTGCTCTAAGTACTTCTGTTCTGAAGGGTCAGCAAACCCTGAAAAGGAAAAGACATACATGGGAAAGACAAAAGTGTGTATGGATCCCAGAATTTAGAGATCTTTAGATCCTTTGCACATGACTGTTATTTTTGTCCCTTGGAGTGCTTAAAGTAAAATGCTTGGTCTCCTGCCTGCTAAACAGAATGCCTGCAAAACTTCTATTAAAATGAAGGATTGCAGTTCCATGTGGAATCACACATCACATGCAATTCTCAATTCCCTGCTCATGAGCCTGGATCAATCCCATCATTCCTTAGAATCAGTACATTACCACAAAAAAAAAAAAAATTGGCAAGATTGCATAGCTGATGTGAATCTTCCAGAATTCAGCATTGCCCTTAACTCTGGCTGTACTTAAACCATGATCTCATACAGTACATTTTTCATAGGTGCTGAGTATGAGCAGCTTTCACTGAAACCAAAGGGACTGGCAGGTGGTTATTACTTCTGTTCAATTAATCTGCTACATTTTTTTCAGACATTCATGCACAACAGAGATCTCTCACAGTAGTAGGAGTAGGTGGCAGATTTCAGTGAAAGACCAGTGATTTATGGGATGGGGAAATCTGATGGCACATACCCAAAGGCTTGCAGTCCCTTAATGTCAAGCACTGGTTTTGGATATCTGAGCTGATCAATGAATTTGGACAACTGAGCATTTGAGTACCCAGCTGGACTAGCTGAGACTGCTCTGATCAGCCCTTTATGAAAATCAGGGCGCATTAAAAGTTGCAGTGAGAAGCATCTTAACAGCTCTTCTATTTTCTTGCTCTTATTCTTCAGATTTCCATGCAGCTTCAGCTCACTGAGGTGACACTGAAGGTGCATGGAGGTAAAGAGACAAGGGACACTTTATAGCTATAGCACATCCAGACTCTCTGAAACGTCGGAAAAAGGAGCCTTTTCGAAGGTTCCCATGAAGATCCAGGGCTTGTGCTGTGATTGCTCTGAGGGTTTCTTCTCCCAGCATGTTAATAGGCCCACAAAAAGCCCTCCTTGTAACTGCATGCACCTATTTCAGATTAGATCAAATCTGGGCTTGATCTCCTCTATCGCATAAAATTCTGGGCTGCATGTTGTCTTTGAAGGTGCTGGAGTGTGAAGGGAAGGAGGAAATTTTCCTTCCATATGCAACAGATGTGATAACTGCTAAAGCCAGATGAAAAAGTGGCTGGGAAGAGACAATCTCATTCCTCCTGGGAAGCACCAGAAGCAGATGAAACTGCATCTTTCTTCCACCTGCCTTCTTATTGTGTACGTCTCTGTGGAAGTGCCCTCAAAGTGCTGAACAAATGTGGATGAGGCTGTGGTGAAAGGAAAATTCAAATAGAGCAAAAGTCTACTCTTTCACACACAGAGAACATCCACTGCTGTTCCCAGGCCCTGCTGGGAGGGAATCAGACTTATGACATTGCTCTGGAGGCTTCCTCCTCCTCCTCCTCTTACTGACTTGTTTCTCCAGCCTTGCCAGACCTCTCAACGTGACTGACAAAGACCTCAGAAGAAGACTCACATGGGAGACACAATCCTTGGCCATGGGCACCTTTGCACGAATTACTAAGGCCCCTCATCAGGAGCAAGAGGGAAAGGACAGCCAGTTCCTTCATGCACCATGGTAGACCTTTGTGCAAGGATGCTGCCACAGAAACACCTATGTGCCTGTGCCTGATATTGCTTCTTGGAAGATGGGTCAACAGGCAGAGCAGCAACAGACAGCTCGGGCTGACAGAGCCATATTCAGGGAGGGACTCGTGGCACTCTGTTGTGCTCTCCACCCCACCCTCCCCCAAAATCACGTTCCAGGTATGTCTCCATCAGCTACAAGGAGTGCTGAAACCAACGGGCTTCTTCATTAGAGTGCTGGGAGTTAAGGTTATAGAATCATAGAATCATAGAATGGTTTGGGTTGGAAGGGACCTTAAAGATCACCTAGTTTCAACACCCCTGCCACGGTCAGGGACACCTTCCACTAGATCAGGTTGCTCAAAGCCTCATCCAATCTGGCCTTGAACACTTCCAGGGACAGGGCATCCACAACTTCTCTGGGCAACCTGTTCCAGGGTCTCACTACCCTCACAGTCAAGAATTTCTTCCTAATATCTAATCTAAATCTACCCTCTTTCAGTTTAAAACCATTCCCCCTTGTCCTATCACTACATGCCCTTGTAAAAATCCCCTCTCCCGCTTTCCTGTAGGCCCCCTTCAGATACTGGAAGGCTGCTAGAAGGTCTCTCCGGAGCCTTCTCTTCTCCAGGCTGAAGAGCCCCAACTCTCTCAGCCTGTCTTCATAGGAGAGGTGCTCCAGCCCTCTTATCATCTTCGTGGCCCTCCTCTGGACTCAGTCAACAGCTCCATGTCCTTCTTATGTTGTGGGCCCCAGAGCTGAACGCAGTACTCCAGGTTGAATAAACACACGCTCTTCTGCCCTTTCACCTCCAAACCAGGAGAATAACTTTTCAGGCTTGCTATAAAGGGCTTCTAAGAGAAAAAAAAAAATCTCATTTCAGGGGCTTCAGTCTGCCCCAAATGGGATGTACAAAAGAGCTGAAAGAGAGTGAGCTGGTTAACATCATCTGGGCAGGAGTCCAGTGCCCAGCGCTCCAGGCTTCTCTGAGCACCCCAGCCCTACCATGCAGAAATACAGGTGAAAATGACCACTATCCAAAAGCTTGTTGGCTCAAATGTCTTTTGTTCCTGAGATCACAACAAACCTTGTTCAGCTGCAGGTAATCATCAGCTCATGGACAGCTGGACATCACTCTCATGTTGCCAAGCAAGAGGAAGACCTCAGCATGGGCAGCATTGCATCAACTAACAGGGAACCCAATCACAACTAGAGCATGAATGGAGCAAACAGCTGGTCTCTGGTATCAATCCTGAAATACTGAAGCAAAGTGGTGTTTATGGGAGGTCTTATTCACTGATTGTTTTATTTGTCCAAGCCACTGAACAGCAAAAACCTGGGGAAGCTGAAAACCTGGGATGAGGGTCATGGTGGATGACGAAAACAGAGGCTTTCTTGCCTTTAGGTGTAAACTCTGCTGCTGATACAGTGTGTCATGCACTGGCATCAGGGTGGTTTGAACGTCCTCCTAGTTCCCCTGGCTGACTAGGTGGTTTGAATGTCCTCCTAGTTCCTCTGCCTCCTCTCTGAAGGCAGAGACTATCTCCTTCAGCATATGGAACTGTCTGTGCAATCACTGGCTTTTTTTTCAAGAGTACAGAAATATTACTAAAGGAAAAAATCCCTGAAAGGGTCAATGAATTCAAGGCTATGGGGAAGGCAGACCATAAATCACAAATCTACACAGGGATTGCTCTGAGGGTGTGTGTCTTATCCCAACAGGAACTGAATTGCTACTGATTTCATTGTGAGATTTACTCTATTTTTTATTAGTATTGGGAGAAGTAAAAAATGCAATTGATTTTGCTTGGCAGCAATGGTTTGTAAGTGAAAAGATGCGTCAGCTCCTGTGCCACACATTACCTATGCTTCTGTTTCACAGTATTTCACCGTCCTTAGCCTGTTTACTTCAGAAAACTGTACCCAATTAGTTAGAAGACTTTCTGTGTCACGTTTCATTTGTCCTTCATAGTCTCTGCTTTACTTTTTGAGATCATACATTCTCTGGGTTAACAAAGCACATGGCAAGTTTTTTCCTCTGATCTGACAGATCATTTAAAAACCACAAGCAAGAAGAGTATGATATTAAAAGAAATCTCTTGTTACAGCATCTAAAATGGGCTGTTTGATATGGGCTACAGATTGTCACAGTCCAGTAGAGTAAAAGGGAATGATATGAGAAACTAATACTATTCTATTCAAACCTAGATGCCTGGAGTTAGACTGAAACAACTGGGCAAGAATGCCTAATTTTTTCTGCCACCAACACTTAGTAGTATCCAGAGAAACAGTGAGCATTTTAAATTCAAATCCACCTGTAAAGAGTCAGGTTTCAAGCTTTAACATGCTGCCTGTTTCTTTTTTTTGTTTGTTTGTTTATTTTGTTTTCTTTAAAGTGAAAGTCTAGCTACATTTGTTCCTAGCCTGGATCCACACAGAGCCTGCTGATGGGAGCAAACCCATGCATTTTTATCAGTGTGGTGCCAGGACGTAATCTTCTAGAGAGAATTGTGTTTCCTGCATAGAAGATGTCTGTGGTGAGAGAAGAGCGGAGTAATTGAAAGCAAACCCAAGTCTGCTCTCTGGAAGCCAAGGGGTCTACAGTTGCAGTCTACAACTAGCTGTAGGGAGGTTGTATTGGAGTGGGAGTTGGCCTCTTCTCACAGGCAACTACTGATAGGACAAGAGGACATAGCCTCAAGCTTTGCCAGGGGAGGTTCAGGTTGGACATTAGGAAGCATTTCTTCTCAGAAAGGGTCATTAGACATTGGAATGGGCTGCCCAGGGAGGTGGTGGAGTCACCATCTCTGGATGTGTTTAAGAAAAGACTGGACGTGGCATTTAGTGCCATGGTCTAGTTGACATGGTGGTGTCAGGGCAATGGTTGGACTCGATGATCCCAGAGGTCTCTGCCAACCTGATTGATTCTGTGATTCTGTGATTCTGGGTGTTCATCGGCAGCGATACAGCTCCCACAGCCTGGAGCGAGTTATCAGCTCAGCCTGTGCATTAGCCGGAGTCCCACTGCTCACCCCTCGCTGCGTTGTTCCTGCTCCCTTACTTTGCCTATGCAGTCGTAAGGTGAGGGGCTGGAAATGGAGGAAGGCAAGTCTGTAAGGCTCGAGCATCACTTGGCAGCAAAAGATGGACCCAGGAGAAAGGCCTGTATGGAAGACTGGTGCTACATCTGCTGTTGTTACTCACCTCTGCAGCAACCCTCTCTTGTTCAGTGGATTGCCCTACAATTCTCAGAAGACTCTCTGCTCTGTGGGGGGCTGACAAACCTGGTATCAGCTGGAGCTAGAAGGACCTCTTGCCCATGTGTTATGTGACTGAAGGTGAGAGAGGTCTGTGCTATTGTGGTGCATTCCTGTCTGTCTGGAAGTGGCTGGCCGGTCGCCATTGGAAAGCTGCCATTTTTGCCTCATGATGCTGTCGAGTCACCTGAAGGACCCCAGCAAACTTAGTTTCTGATAAACAGACAGAATAACCAGAGACTTCATCCGCTCCTTAGCTAAAGCGTTTCCTTCAGTTGACCACTCTCATCTTCATTGTCTCCTGGACTGAGCCAGGGTAATCTCCCTCTTCATCTACCCATTGCCTTGGCCCATATTCCTGTTTTGGTGCAGGATTTGAAGTTGACAAGATACTGCCACTTGTATCATTACCACACAATGATAGTTCCGAGAAGTTTTTCTTTAGTTCCGAGAAGAAAAATCAGGGTCTCTGATCGTTTCCACTGAGCAGTCACAATGCTTTCCTGACAATCCCATGCACAGAAACCTAATCCACCGAAACATCATTCTGGTTTCAGCTAATCATTAATCTAATGATTTCCTGTGGCAACAAGATCTACAGTTTAACTACATGTAGAATAAAGCAAGATTGCCTTTGATCAGCTTTTTAGTCCATCAAGCTGTGGGACTGAGCACATCTTGCTTTCATACCAGCAGACAAAGAGAGCAGAATCTCCTGTCTACCCTCTCATGGCCATTTTTAAAATCACCCGGCCTCTCCACTATGATGTCCCCCAAATCTTTCAGCTCCAATCTCCTCACATAGGAAAAACCCTGAGAGTTTTTCCAAGCTCTCTGCTACTCCTTTAACTCTTTGCTGGATCCCTTTCTACTCCGCTATTCCATCTGTTAAATGAAGCAGCAGGCAGCACTCCAGACAAAAGTACATCATCAATTCGTATGAAGGCATCACAACATTTTCGCTATAGTTTTCCAATTCCAATTCATATGTTTCCTAACAGCTACTTGGGTCTTTGAGCACAGTGGTGTATGCAGAAGAGCTCTTCATTTGGATTTAAAACCCAAAATTACCGAACTACAGCTGTGCCGGGGTAGCAGCAGAATAAGCTGTTTCTATTTCAGAAATATCTGAAACACAGGTGAAGACCCACCCCTAAGGTGCTTACAACCCAAAGTGACCAGACAGATAAAAGATAAGAGATGATGTGCCCGAGGACAGACTGAGGGTCTGTAGCAGAGGCAGGGAGAATGCTTGGTTGTCCCGAGCAAAGGCCACGACTGTGGGTAAGTAGCTTGGTTCTGGCTTTCCCTTTGGGAAATGGTCAGTTGGGCTCATTACACCTGTGTCCTGTGTCGGCTCAAACAGTTTAACAAAGTGGGAAGGAAACTGTCACAAACGACTGTTAGGAACAGGTTTGTCTCCTATAGTCTGTTTTCCTGCATCCAGGGGCCTGCCTTTCCCTCTGTCCCCTAAGAGGCTCTCTTCTTCCTTTTCCCCCCCTGCATCATGTATTATTTGCCAGTTCTGTTTAATATGAATCATGATAAATAACTCTGTTCCACGAGCTCTGCTCTAACAGATCTGCACAGATACGGTCACCCAAGAGACAAGGAAACTTTGACTGACCTACTTGCAGCCAAAGTTTAACTTTCAACAAGGAAACAAGCAGTGCCTTTGATCCAAAGGTTTCAAGAAGGAAAACAGGAGAAAACCATAGATAAAAGTCAGCCAATTATCCCTGAAAGACATAATACATGCCACAGTCTATTTTTCAGGGCAGAGGGGAAGGAGGAAATGGGGACCTCTTAGTTCTCATTCCTCAGTTCAGCTGTCTCAGGGGTCCTTTGAGCCTTACAGCTGGTCTGAGTTATAAATAGGTATATATCTTGCTTTTTATTTCTTGTCTCTTTGTCATTTTCTTATTGGCACATCTGGTCTAAGAACCGCCACTAGGCAGCAAACTGTTGCAGATGCTTTAGTGAACTTTCTTACTGAAGTGACAATGTTCCAGTAACCAGACTCATGTTGGTGAACCCATATGATGCTAAGTGAAGAAGAGACCCTCTATTTCCTCGCTCCCACCTTTACAACATTGATTTTCTAATCTATTTCCAGCTGTATGACTCATTTCAGAATAGAAATATTTCCAGTATTGATATCATCCTCTCTCTAGGTTTAACAAAAGATTGCTTTGCATTTTGGAAGCAGAAAAGTTGAACAAAACAGACAAAAATTAGCTCAACTTTGACATTCACAGGAAACCAAATCTTGCAGCAATAAAGAATAATCTAATAAAATAGGGGCAGACTTTTCCAAAGACTTAAAAGCAGCCTGCTTCCACTATCAGGACCTGATTTTCAGATGCAGTCCACCTCCCACCGTGGCCTTCTATAGGCACTGTTGTCTGTTGGAGGTGACACTGAACACTGCCCACAGTAAAATTTTCGAAACTGATTAGTGCCTCTGTTGGTGTCTCCTCTGAGCAAGCTCTCTGCTAACAGGTTTAACGGGGAGCCGAGGCTGCATCATGGGTGCTGATCGCATCTCAGAAACTGGCCCTGATGCATGGAGGGAAGGTTAGAGGTTGCCTAGGTCTGCTGCCACATTGCTGCTTTTAATGCTGGGGAGAAGGCTGTCCTCCAGGAAAGAAACGTGCTGGTGGTTTGGGTTGGACAATAACACTATCAGTAGGAAGGGGGGAAAGACAGATGGACAGACAGAAGACAGTTATGCTGCTCTCCGTGGGCTTTTTTCTGCCCCAGAAATACAGAATTCAACCCCAGACCTATGTGATTGGGAGTTGTTTTGTTAAGCAGACATGCTTTTTTTGTACATGCCTATTCGTTAGAAAAAGATGCATCTGAATGATTGGTTGAACTCTGCCTTCTTTTTTGGGCCAGCCTTCTCTTTGCCTATCATCATATTTTCTCCCAATTCTCCTTTTCCCCTCTCCCTGTCCTCCCCATCCCATTGCTGCAGTCTTACCCCGACTTTACAACCAAAACATGGTAACCCTTCCCGTCCTCTCCACTGGGAGCAAATGCTGACAAGTGCTTCGCTACAAACAAGCTCTTCTTTCACAAGGGCTGCAGCTCTGTGAGATTTTTCTGGAAGGTCCTGGGAGAAATGTAGTCTTGGCAAAACCCCTGCTGTGTCAGCAGAACTGCCACACCTCCTGCCCTGCACAGAAGGTCCCACTGAGATTACTTTAAAAATTAAAAAGTAGCATTAAAAATAGAAAAGGTTTTTGACAGGCCCCAGTGTTACAGTGGAAGAGGATGATGTGGTCTCTCAGATGCATACTGATGCTGAGACTTAAAGATGTGTGTGGTTAGGTTTCGCTGAACTCCATAGATTTTGTCAACATACGAGGCTAGGTATTAGATTTCCTGCTTTTGACTGGGGATAGGCTAACTTCTGTTTTTTTGCTCACAGAATCTGAAATGAGAAAACTTGTTCTGATTTCCCCAAACTTTTGCTTTGTTTCTATTTTAATTCTGAATCTGCATTTAAGTAAAGAAAATTGGTTTTGCCAGACTGTGTCAGGCTCAGGGCCCAGACACCCAGTGTCCCCTCTCTGGCAGTGGCCAGCATCAGATGCTTCAGAGGAAGGTGCAAGGTACTCTGCTAATGCTCATTTACAGAATAAGCAGGCACCAGGGAAAATGTCTTCTTAAGCCCTGTTAGCTAGAGATTGGCTTCTGTCCTGATGCCCAAGGATTTATATTCCTGTCCAAATCTCTTGTTTATTTTTAAGTATTAACTGTTACGACTCTGGCTAACATGGCTCTTCATATTATGCCTAATCCTGTTTTGAACAGTCCTGCAGTCTTTGGCTTCAGTTATATCCTTTGGCAGTGAGTTCCATAAGCTAACTGTGTATTGTGTGAAAAAGTATTTCCTTCTATTAGTTTTCACTTTTTTGTCTTAATAAAAATTATTTTGCTATTTTATCCCTCCCTCCTCTTTTCCTGTTTTCCTCACAAATAGATATCCAGCCCAGAGTAAGAGCAGAAGGGAGAGACATGTACTATTGATGTAAGTTGTGCCAATGATTCAAAGACAGGCAATGCATTGGAAGGCATCACCTAGCCAACCCCAAGCAGTCTGCACTGTGATGTGCCAGCCCCCTAAAAGCAGAGCTTCTCTAAATAGCTTTTAGAGTCATAGATGCATCTAGAATAAAAATTTGAGGGTTTTTTTTAAACTTTATTGTAACAAGTTCTAATTTTAGATGTTTTAGTTCGGCCATTTTATTTACCTATTTATTTATTTATTTTTTATATTCACTGCTTTGTTACAGACCAAATCACCTTTAGGGCCAGAACTGGCAAATGCAAGAGTAAAACTTGCTGTTAGCCGCCAGCCAGTATTCCTCCTTATTCACCAGAGATACTTCCCCAGAAAGGAGACAGACGGCAGTGCTAGCGACATCCTTCCTTGGAGATTTTCCAATGAGGAAAACTTCCTTAAATTAAAAGCTGAGCTTTCTGAGAACTGAGTAGAAAAGTCTGCATAAGTAACTTAGGACTTTTTCTTGCAAAGTTCTTCACATCTCTTAGTATATGGTAAGTGAAAATTACTTTCCAGCATCGCCTGTCACCATGAAGGCCCTCTGCTGGAGGAGCAAAACTACCAGGTTACCAGTGGCAGCCACTCAGATGGTCTCAGGCTTAATGGGCTCAGCTGGCCTCCATTGAGCTATAAAGATCCATGACCCAGAGGCATGAGTTTGCATTTACTTCAAGAATGCATCTTTCATGGCTGACTCTGCAGCAATACAAGATTGCTCCTCATGCTCTTTGTAGCATTAACTCCACCTTTTGACTTAAAAACCCCAGTATTGCTACACTTAAAATCTGCTCTGGTCACCGTTCTGATCATCAGATGTGTGCCACAGCCTGTATTTCATAGGGGTTATCTTCTCTATCTTCTAGAAAAAACAGATTTCAGTCCTGCAGCCACATTAATCACTAACCAAGCAAGCTGTTTTAACTAATCAAAATCTGGGTCTTACAACTGATTCAATTTAATGAATCAATTTCAGTGCCATTGTGGGCATAACGGGCCACTCCATCATTGTCACCTACTGAACTGGACGAAGTGAAACTGCTTCATTTTCGGTAACTACTTACTTAAAGGCAGAGTAGAAGTGGCATGGCAGTTTCATTAATGGATAGCCACTGGTCAGGGGATTCAAGGAAGCCAGCTGAACAGAAACTGGGGGTGATTGCTGGGCGAGGCGTTCTAGCTCATGAATGTGATCTTGGGACATCTGGGAGATCACGCAAACCAAGGTACAGGCGAAATACAGTGCTGACCTCAGGATTACCACAGGACCTCAAAGAACAAGATGCTCAGCATATGACTACAAAAACAACTCAATGAAGACTGCATGTGAATAGCAAACACACGGTAACTGCGAGCTTGCCACACTGCACTTCTCCTTTGCAGTTCCTCTGCATACTTGGGCATTGCCTTCTGTCAAAGAACTGTTGCCTCACAGCCCTTTGTCTTAATTGGTCTTGCAATAAAGTCATTACTCGAGATGTCTGGAGTCATGGTGCCATGAGAGTCACGGGCTGTGAGAGCATAAACAGGTGTATGATTTCACTGCGAGACTGGGCGAAAGAGCGGCAGATATTTATTCAGTAGTGGGTCTTACTAAGCAGTAAAGACGAAAAACAATACAAACACAAGTAAAAGGAAGATAGGTCTTGCACAGGTCCTTACTCACAGTTAAGGGCAGCCACAAATTATAGTAAAGGAAGAATGCCTTCTGCACAACTCTCCTTTCTCAAATGGTGTGTGTGAGAAATAAACAGAGGCCTCCTTACAAAGCTTGTAGACCTATCTGCATTTGGGATGCTGTACAGCCATAATGCTTTCTTGCAACCTTATTATTACTTTAGTACTGGTACACAAGAGGACATTGGTCTTCAGTAATTGACCCTTGCTTGACATACATCAATATGTCTTTACTTGTTTAAGAAATGCCACCTCACTCTGCCCCTGGTGTTGCAAATGTTTATGTGCAAGAACAGAGCTTAGCATATGACGGGCTCTGTATATTCAGAGCTGCTGACAGAAACAGAGGCTTGTCTTTTGCCACCTGTGCCATGGGAGGCATCTCCCTACCTTTTTTGCTGTGTGCTGTCTCAGTAGTCTGTGTACATGCACTTTGAGAGCTCAAAGGCCAAAGGACAGGTTCACACGAGAATCCAAGTCCCCACACATTTCAGTGGAAGTCACGGTGCTTAAATATGGATAAAGAATCTGAACACATTTGTAATAGTCCCCCCAAGAGATGAGAAGATAGCCAAGGATCTCCTAATTTCCACTGACATTCAAACAGTGCACTGACAGATAATCACTCCAAATGCTTCTGTACTGAGACATAGATCCTAGTAAGTGCATTTTGTGCTGCTTACTGCAGATGCCAAGCGAAGATAGGCACAGCATGCACATCCATTCCTTGCAATGCTATTTTTCTAGGCTGAGTGCTTCAGAGAAGTTAGGAACACAAGGGTCTGCTGCCTCAGTTTTCCTAACATATCCCATATTCCACCAACTCCTTGAAAGCTACATAAAATGCCATCGTAACACAGAGAGAAGAAAGTCCTTTCTTGATGGGCTGTCTCATTCCTGATGGCTGTTGCTTTGCTACTTCCATTCTGAACAGACTGTCTTACACACAAGGAAACATTTTGAGTCTTGGACACACTGTCTCTCGTGAGTCATGGAGCAAGGGCAGAGTGAAGAACAAACTGCATTTAGCAAACTGGAAAATCCTGCAAGGCCTTTACTCCTCTGAGTTGTCCCCTGGCTTTTTCCAGTGTGCATGCTGCTGCTCTGCCTCCCTTTCCTCTCATCTGGGGTGTTTGAAGGGGAGAAGAAAAGGATGCAGAGCTAATCTGTGGTCAAAGGTAGAGCCCGCTTTCTGCACAGGCATGGACAGACCTTACCTGTCCCAGGATGCCTGGCATGCCATTAGTGATATATGGGTGATTTTGTAGGTGGGACAGGGTAGGGCACTTGCTCTGGTTTCCAACCCTGTTAAAGAACTATCCAGGGACTTATTTTTAGCCTCAAAGACAGATTATGGTGGCTCTCATGAGCTGGGCAAGGACTTCAAAGAACATCCCATAGAACCCATCTGACCTAGACATTTGCAACACCTGGGAGGGAAGCTATTCACGTCCACGTGGCCCCAAGGTATGGCATCTAGCCACAGCTAGGGACCTGCCTAATTGTGTGATGCTGCCTCCCTCTCTGCGTTACCAGCTGTTAATCTGTGCAAAAGGACAGCTCCAAACTCTTTAAACACTTTCTGCCTCTCCTGATTTTCCATTCACCCAAGTGCCTCTGGGATGGGGTACAGGCATGGAGCGGATGGGAGGTGGCAGTGAGGGAGGGCACGATGCAACAGTCAGTCTCCAGCATGGCAGCAAAATCTGTAGAGGACATTAAAGTTTATGTGATTGCAACCAGATACAGACGAACAAACTCCTGTCTGCTGGCTGCAGCACCCTGATGAGTCACGCTGACAGGCATGCCAGATTAGCAGGAGGGCGGAAACTTCACCCCACTGCCTGTTCCTCTGGAATGCCTCTTTGCTTTAGTCTTGTCTGAGGAACCCTCAGCTACTGACTCCCAAAGGACAATGAAGGGCTGGAGCTGTGTATGGCAAAATACAGGACACGCAGTTCCTGAACCCCTCGTATTTGCAGCCAAACTTCGCTAATGTCAGCTCTGAACACTCAAGGCTTTAGCTGTCACACATATATAGTAAACAGGATGGGTTTCCATCTACTGCTGCATCGCAAGATCCAAGACATCCCAAAGTTCCATGGGAAAAAATGCACCAAGGAAGACTGCTCTTGAGATTCATTTTATTGCCATCAGAAAGACCTACATTTGGAAAAGCTTGGAAGAACTTCTAATTTCCTGAGTGCATGCACAGTGTCACGGCCACCCTGAGGACACAACTGGGTACGGAGTAATCTTGCCTGCATTGTACTTAGTATGTGATGATGAACCACAGGAACAATCTGGACAGAAAAGCTAGTGCCAGATAATTTGGGCGGGAAGAAGTAATACAATGCAGCAGCGCTGTAGGTGCAGCCAAGCCACTTGGACTGAACTTCCCAACAGGGAAGACTTAGCAATTGCCTTAGCAAATGTCCCTAGCAGTTATTAAGCCAGGCCCATGCGAAGTGCCCCAGCTACCCTGCCAGGTCCTCATGCTGCCCAACATTTTTTGCATATTGAGCACAGAAAGAAAGAGGATGTCTGGCCATTTGGATTAACAGATTAAATGCTGCTGCATGATTAAAAGAGGTGGTGCTTTGATATGGATTGATGCCTGCTTGTGCTTACATGCTTACAAAGGTAAAAAAGGACGAATCACCCTCATTCCAACAGTGCCTGGACTACTAACAAATTAAGAAGTCTGAAGCTGGAAGCAGCCACATTTTGCTAGTGACACAACACAGGAGGCCAAAAAAAGAAGGAATGTTAAGACAATTATAAAACTGTAAACCAGCCTCTATTAATATGTAGCAAGATTGCTCCATTTTTTCATTCTTCTGACTTAGAGAAGATTTATTTTCATGTAACGACAAAACCCAAGCCAGAAATTTGGAGGACTTTATTTGGTTTATCCATTCCTCTAGGGCTACTATGCTTCACTCTTTACACAGACCAGTGCATTGGCTTTCAGTTAAGACAACAGAAAAACATAAATCTAGGTTTCTTGCTGGAGTTGTTTCTGTATATCATCTTCCTCCTCTGTTCCATCCAGTAGCCACCAGAGACAGGCAAAAATGGTAATACTGAGTTTCTATGTTTGACAACCTTCCTCCTCTCTCCCATTCAGTTACCCTTGACTTTCTGAAGCTATTAGACCCTAAGGAAGAACTACATGTACATTACAGATGGACCAATTTCGTTTGACCGTAGCAGGAGAGAAGATTAATTCCAGGCTTAACAAGGCAAGCTAATCACAGCCTTAGCTACAGAGAGACCACCAGCTCTTCTTTCTTTTGAAATAGCAAAGCCTGCTTTTTACAGTGGCAGTGTCTGCAGCTCACGGATTGTGAAATCATGGTGGTGGGGAAAAGAATCGGTTGCATGAGTGTGGTGTTAAAATGGGTTTTTGACACTGCTGGCATTTCTGAAATGCTACTTCTTTTAAGTGCTTGGACACTTGTTCTGTACCATGGCAGGGTAATAGTACATTGAAGGGCTTTGCTGTCACGATGTGTAACACTGAAAAGGAACTTCAGGGGTGTGTGGAGGTGGAGAGCGAAAACAGAGAAAATTAGGGCTTTTTGGGAGAAGAGACCTACAGGTTTTTTTATTGGAAGGCAAAACATAAAAGCATTACAATAAATTATTGCACTGTGACTGGATGAGGTGTCTCTGTTGGGACATGGTACAAAGAAAATCATCATCTCTACTCTGTGAGTTCTAAACTGCACTTAAAGATAACAGTTTTTCACTATAGAAGAAAATGCACTTTAAGTAAAAATGTGATGTGGGAATCTGAGACCACCACATACAATCTTCCTCCTGAAATGCTGCAGGGTTACCAAAACCTAACCACCATCTTAAAGCATCTTTCTGAGCTCTCTCTTTCATATGTACAGGAAGTGCAAAAAACCCAGAAATATCAAGGACAACCACACATTTAGCTAATCTGCACAGGATTTCCAAAGGGCAAGCCAGGGCCAAGGTCCAGGGTCATGGGAGACTTTCATATCAGGTGATGTTGGGACACCTCAGCACCTTGGGGGACGGCGATGCTGCTCTTGCCTGGGACACATGAGTCCCTGTTACTGTCTATGGAAAATCCATTCTCAGCTGATCAGCATATACAAAGTCCCAGGCTAGTACATCTTTTAAAATTTGTGATTCCCAGATCTCAACACCTTTCTGCTCCCAGATCGGCTGTTTGCTGCTGAAGCCGTTCCTTCTGCCACGGCCTGTCACCCCTGACACGAGCCTGCTGCTAACTCCTGCTTGCACCGTGCCTCCCACGGTCAGCAGCTCAGGCAGCCTCTGCAACTTCCCAGTGCGCAACACCCTGACGCTCCCTTCTCTGCTGCTTTCAGGCTGATGGTGATGCACCACGGCACTGCAGCCAGTTCCTGAACACGTAGGGCTGCTGGTCCATAACCAGTGCGGGGTTTGCAGAGCTGCTCTGCTAAGGCACCTGTACATTTGTAGGTTTACAGACACTGTTTGAGCAAAGGAGTTGAATATTCCAGGGCAGCAGTGGAAGGGTTACTTTCGCTCAGCTCCACAGAGGTTGTGAGAAACTGTAAAAGCCCTTTCACACCCAAGGATCTACACAGGGAGCTCCCAGATCCAGTGCTGAGGCTCCAGGCTGCTGGAGATTGACATGGCAGGAGGATGCAGGATACACAGGCAGCCTGTGATGGACACCATGAGCTGGGCAAGCCGTGAACAAAGCCCTAGGAGCCCCATAAGAGCAGTTGCAGAGAGACTAGCAAGTGGTGCATTCTCCTTTTCATGCACATGCCACAGTGTTTAGGGCATTTTGAATGCAACTTAATGCAACAGTCATGATGCAACTAATGAATCAAACACATTCCAGTTCAGATGAAATGCAAATTCGAGCTGTTAATCACAACTCAATAGGAGTCATTCTTGTATGGCAGGTAAAAAGAGTAACAAAGAAAATTAGCCAACCAGTGACCAAAACCACACACGCACACCCATGCACACACCCACAGAGATGCAGGTACACACACTCACTCTTGGATGCAAAAGGCTAAACAACAGAATTTCATCCGATGCCGGAAATATTGTATGCTCGTTAAAATACTGGCCAGACTGCTTTATGATTACTATCCCAGGATTTTAAGTGATGGCTGAGTTTGAGATGAGGCTTTCAGAACAAAAACTGCCGATGAATAGAGGAGGGAAGTGGAGATGAAGAGAGTGAAAGGGATTTAGACACATAGGAGAGACTTTTCTCCTAAAGCAGCCAGAATTAGTTTGACAAGTAGCCACTGTTTCTAAGCCAATATTCGTTGTTTCTGTCTGTTGGGGCATTATGTTAGATGACCAAGAAATTATGGAAATGAATGGGAGAAGCATAGCAGCATAAGCTATTTAACATTACTCACAGCCTCTCATAGCAAATCAAAGGGCAAAATAGAAATGTGGCCTGCACTACATCCTCTCAATGCAATTGGAAGGATCACTGATCACGCCAGCTCTTAACCTTGACTGTTTTTTTTTTACTACTGTTAATTTTTAATTGGCTCTCCATTTGCAGTTTAAGACTGCAGCAAGTGAATCAGCTAGTCTGTATCTTTCAGCTAAACGCAAACCAGATCGTTCACAAAATGAAAGAAAAAAAAAAAGATGAACAACAATAAAAGAATTGTGCTTCAGGGCAATGTGGTCTTCTGTCACAACCCCAGATAGTTATTATTCCAGAAGGTAAGTAACACCCTAGAAACTCCTCTCAACATAGCATACAATGCTGACTCACTCCAGGAGGCAGATCACCTTTATTCTCCCTTAATGGTGAATTGGGCAGCTGTGCCAAAAGTGAAGTAACAGCTTCTTCTCTCTTCTAAGGAATCCTGCAACTTGCGGGTATACGCTTTCTCTTTGAAATGTCCCCTTCTCCTCTCTCCCCCCACCTCTTTGTGGGAGAACAAGCTTACCATGGTGAGCATAATATCTGTTTTTTTTTCCTAGCAGGAACTCACTAAATCAGATCAATCTGCTGCTGCTATCTCTGTCCTCCCATTAATTCCCCGTTGTCTCCCCTTTATGGCATTTGTCATCCACAGAGGCAGAAATATTTTGGACATCTTGGTCACAACAGCAACAGGTTAGCATCCCACATGGGTGCAAACTGTGTGCCCCCAGAAAAAAATGGCTGTGTGAAGAGGCTGAATGAAGCTGATGAGCCATTAGGGAGGTGGCAGGAGTCCAGTGGACCAGTAAATCGCTGCCCAGGGCAGACCTTCAGGACCGCTGCCAGAGACCAAGCCTGTAACGCAGACTGGGCTGGCAGTTTTGCACCACGTGTAGATCCTACCCAATTCAGACAAGTTTCAAAACCAACAGGCAGAAAAACAGAAAACAGAGACAGTTGTGAGTTAATGTTCACACTGAGGTCTGGGAAGGAGCAGCTTGTACATGGCTATACAAAATGCAAGACACTGTGTGCTACTGTTAGCCACCAAGATACTCTGTCTCCCTCAAACATTAGCAAGGCTGTTTTACCTTTCTGATAAGCATACCAAAAACGTAAATCAAACATTATGCTGAATGTGTGTGCTTTATAGTGGTGTCTCTGCAGCCACATGACTCTACATCTGAAGAGTCACCTGCGTGTGTGACTGTGTGAGCACATCTATCAGGTACTCACAAGCTGTTCTTCAGCACAGGCAAATCTACTCTGCAGAAACTTTCCTAATCTTGCTCTCAGTAGAACAGAAAATGCTTTTTCACTGAAACTTTACAAACAATGTGCTACTTACAGCATGAGGCAGGGAAAATTTCCATTTGAATAGCCTGTCAAAGTTGTAAATGACTGACAACATGGGCTTACAATGGAAAATGCCATACAACCTTAGCTACAAGGCATTGACTACTACAATTTGAACATTAAATGCTTAAAAGAAAGTCATTTATTTGTTATGCCAGATTTCTAGGCAGTTGTTTTCTGTTCAGCACTGGCTGGCCTCCTTTATGCTTAACACAGTGTAAGAGAGTGGCAATGATGTCATCCACTGCTGCAGAGGAAATAAAGAACTCTGAGTTTAGACCTTGGCAGGAAAAAACAGTTTTGCACTTAATCTCTAAACAAGTGTTTAAATAAAGTTTTTTTTGCTTGAATGCTAGTTAGGGTCCGACAGGAGGCTGGTAAACTTTTCCCCAGGCACCCAGTCTCTGGACAGATGAAAAGTCAAGGCAGAGCAGAGGGACTGAAAGCACCAGGGTGCTGTCAGCCCCACAACTGGGTTAACAACTAAACCTCTTCTCTGACACCCTCACCTCCTCCCTAGCACCTGTGCCTTTCCCAGGGCATGTTAAAAGAGGTGAACATCTCTGCAGCAGTGGCTCCTCATTTTTGCATGATGTTCATTCAGAGGTTTTTTAAAGGACCCCAAACTGCTATGCACTCGGGTCGTCCTAATCAGCCCCCTCCTCTGACCCTCAGTTCCACTGGTGGTGCCCCAAAACACTCACTGCTTTGGAAAATTTGGTCCAGAAACCCTAGTTTGTAACAGGCAAAGCCGGTGACAAAGCTGAAGGTCACAGCTGTAGTATGAGGCTTACCAAAGCAAAAGGACAAGCCAGGGCAGTCTGTGTGACTGGCCACGAGGCGCCTGAGATATGAAACTAGAACACTGCCTCACAGGTGTGTGGCTGTGGCTCTGTTACTTCACACCTGAGACACTGACAGCACTAAGCTTATGTAAAAAATGCTTATGTGAAAGATGTCCCTGGAGGCAATCTGGGAACCACAACATGCAGAAGTAATTTGCATGCCTGTAGCACAGCTAAAGGCAAACACAAAGCAGGAGGAAACCCTGATTTCTTGTTTAGGGTTGTTTTTTTTCCTGGTGAGTGGCATAGCTAACAAAGACTCATAATGTAATTAATCTTAAATTTGGAGAATGACAGAGTTGGAAGAAGAGCACATCTCACTTTTCATCTTTACATCTCACAATTCAGCTTTATTTTATATTCTAACACAGTTAGGTTATGTGATGAAAGCCCATCTGTCCACCCGCGAGGCAGTGCGCAGAGACACTCACAGATGGGGGGGGTGGACTCGAATCATATCCTGCCTGGCCCCTCCCAGGCCCATCACAGGAGTCATTAGTCACACATGGAGGGATGAAACCCACCACTGTGATTCAACTGTAAAGGCTTTCTGGAGCAGCTTTCAGAGGGGTGTTGCTGCCTATGGGCAACTGGGACTCCTTATGAGATGCAAGGGAATTGCATTTTGGTATCGTACAAAACTCGTTATGAGATGTTTAGGGAGGAACCAAAGGCAGGGAAAGGGAGGGATCTGGGTGGTTTGGGGGGGAACAAGCCTGGGAAAACAGGGGGATAATGGGACAAAAGGGGGCTGGTCATGTGTAAATAGGCTGCTGATCAGTCTGCTTGTGTGGCCGTGCCTTGCACCTCATCAGTGTGGTCTGTCCAGTCTTATTAAACTCCGTTTCTAACTCTTTTCCTGGGTGAGGGGTGTGCACATGTGTACAGGTCACGTGTGTATGTACACATGTCTGTGTGTATGCCTGCTGGGAATGCGTGCCCAGCCTCGCTGCTGCCTGGACCTGGGGTACGGAGCTGCCGCAGCCTCACCTCAGTGGCGCTACCACATTTGTCCACTTCCTAGCAAATACAATGTCTTGTCTTCAGGAGTATGAAACGTGGTCAGCATACAGCAGAACTAATTAATTACAAAAAACATACTTCTTTGTATCACAGACAACAAAAAAACATTCATTCTACTTCTAGTCCCACAAGGCCATGGGTATGTAACTACTCCTTAATTCAGGTGCAGATAAATGTAATGCACATCTCCTCGAGCTGAGGTGATTAAGGCAAAAGGTGAACATGTTCATCCTTTTTTCTTCTTGTAAAAAGTTTTCCTTTCAAAAACTGACACAATACTTGATTGAGGACATAACCAGGTGGATAGATGATGGTAAAGCAGTGGATGTGGTCTATCTTGATTTCAGTAAAGCGTTTGACACAGTCTCCCACAGCATCCTCGCAGCTAAACTGAGGAAGTGTGGTCTGGATGATCGGGTAGTGAGGTGGATTGAGAACTGGCTGAAGGAAAGAAGCCAGAGAGTGGTGGTCAATGGGACAGAGTCCAGTTGGAGGCCTGTGTCTAGCGGAGTCCCGCAAGGGTCGGTACTGGGACCAGTACTATTCAATATATTCATTAATGACTTGGATGAGGGAATAGAGTGCACTGTCAGCAAGTTCGCTGATGATACCAAACTGGGAGGAGTGACTGATGTGCCGGAAGGCTGCGCAGCCATTCAGAGAGACCTAGACAGGCTGGAGAGTTGGGCGGGGAGAAATTTAATGAAATATAACAAGGGCAAGTGTAGAGTCCTGCATCTGGGCAAGAACAATCCTATGTACCAGTACAAGTTGGGGACAGACCTGTTGGAGACCAGCGTAGGGGAAAGGGACCTGGGGGTCCTAGTGGACAGCAGGATGACCATGAGCCAGCAGTGTGCCCTTGTGGCCAAGAAGGCCAATGGCATCCTGGGGTGTATTAGAAGGGGTGTGGTCAGCAGGTCAAGAGAGGTTCTCCTCCCCCTCTACTCTGCCCTGGTGAAGCCGCATCTGGAGTATTGTGTCCAGTTCTGGGCCCCTCAGTTCAAGAAGGACAGGGAACTGCTAGAGAGAGTCCAGCGCAGAGCCACGAAGATGATTAAGGGAGTGGAACATCTCGCTTATGAGGAGAGGCTGAGGGAGCTGGGTCTCTTTAGCTTAGAGAAGAGGAGACTGAGGGGTGACCTCATTAATGTTTATAAATATGTAAAGGGCAAGTGTCATGAGGATGGAGCCAGGCTCTTCTCAGTGACATCCCTTGACAGGACAAGGGGCAATGGGTGCAAGCTGGAACACAGGAGGTTCCACATAAATATGAGGAAAAACTTCTTTACGGTGAGGGTGACCGAACACTGGAACAGGCTGCCCAGAGAGGTTGTGGAGTCTCCTCTGGAGACATTCAAAACCCGCCTGGACGCGTTCCTGTGTGATATGGTCTAGGTAATCCTGCCCCGGCAGGGGGATTGGACTAGATGATCTTTCGAGGTCCCTTCCAATCCCTAACATTCTGTGATTCTGTGAGGAAGGGAGACTTTTAAACAATTTGGGGAACGAAAAAGATCTTGTCATACAGAGAAATATTTTTAAAACAGGGTGGTTTGGTGGAAAAAGCAACATCATCACTTTAGAAATAGTATGTTCAGTTTTTTTAGTCTATTGTAAGGCTGTCTGTGCAGATGTTTTTAGTAACATCAGGTCTCAGTGTATAAAAGATGCTATCTTTTTTTTTTTTTTTGGCTGCAAAATGCTTTCTTGGAAGACATCAGGGACACAAAGCACATGTTGTGTTTCAGACCAGGGTGTTATAACTTGGGGATGCTGACTGCAACTGGAAGTCAATAAACTTTAAGTGAAATAAAAAGTAATGGAGTTTTCCTTTGGAGGTGCTCAGCTGATAAACAGACAGGCTGTAATGATTATATGCACCTCAGGTTAGGTTGCGAGGAAGAAAAGAACCTTTGGAGCATGAGGGGGGATAACAGCCATCTTTAGGGGACCAAAATTCAAGGAAGCGTAGCATCAAACAGGTCACTCAGCACAGCACCTTGTTACAGAATACCCAGGGTAATGCCCCAGGTGCCTATAACTCAAGTCACCTCTGGCATTTTCCTCCCAGTCTGCCCTCTAGCCTGTCAGCACTTCCTGGCGTTTCTCTAAAGCCCTGAGATACGGCTGTTTGGGTTGGTGGAAGATGAGGGTGCCTTGGTGACAGGTTGCCCAGCACACAGCTGGACACTGGCCGATAGCCTCCACAGCTAGAGCATGCAAATGCTACTCACTACTGCTGCAGGCTAGCACCAGCAGAAACAGGACAAAGAGGGACTGATGGGGGTGGCAAATCTACGGAAAGGAAAACCCATTACAGCATTGGAGCTGCAGCATCCTTTGGCTTCCCGCTGCTCTCTGCCACACTCCCTGGAGACCTGCTCCAGAGCACAGCTGCTCTCACCCATAGGGATTGTCTTTTACTTTCTAGACGAAGTTCACACTCTCTTCCTTCCTCTCACTGGTGCTTGTCCCTTTTCCTGTCTTAGGAGATGGCCCAAAGTCCAGCAGTCATCATATCAGCTACAGCGGGCCCTTCCAGTTGGCCCTTTTTCTCCTTTCCAGTTTGTCAGTGTCTTCTGAATTGGCTTTGCCCTCTCATCCCGCCTCCTAAATGGGAGCTGAGGCTGTCTGGTACTTCACGGGTATATTCAGCCGTGTATCCCCAGTCCTCAGGCAGTGCTGACCTAGCTCCTGACTGCAGCTTTGGTAAAACACTCACCATGCACATGGCGACAACCAAGCAAAACAGCTTTTAATTGTCCATGTCGCACTGCACACAGGTGCCTCGGCACAACCCCTGCAAGGTTGCTGAGACTGTCCTTCATCCCTGGGTGGGAGAGGGCCCTGGGGCTATCCCACACATGAAGAAGGGGAGGTGCTGCCTAGCTGGCTGCTCTTCCCTGGCAGACAAACACAGACATCTGGCAGATCTCCACTAGCCACTTTCCTGACTAGGGAAGGGTTACTGTTGTTCTCCTTCCCTCCCATTTAATGACTCTTAGTCACTTGGCCTTTGCTAAATATGGGCCAGGTGTAGACAGGGTCCCTCCCTCAACAGGCTTTATGGTAGTTTGGATTCTTTTCCCTCCCTGGCTGCCTGTAAACACTCAGTGACTGCTGGAAAGGATCTCCTCCACCTCTGTTTTTTGTCTCACAAGATTTTCTGCTCTGACATTGTCGCCATGAACACATGCCACCACTACACTCAGCAGTGCGGATTATCCTCTCTGTGCCTTCTCATGGAGATGGGACACCTGCACTGTTTCACCAGGGTGCTCAGAAAAGGACAAAACACTGAATCTGCCTTTTTTCTACCAGCCTAATTTCAATGAAATTTGCCTTTGCTAGAACATGAGGTATCCAGCTTCTTACAAAAAGCATTAGTAACTAAACTGTGTCTCTGGTTCCTCACCTTCCCTGGCTCTGTATGTTCTTTCTCTGTTCTTTATGGTTTGCCCCGTTATTGAGATTATCTGTCTCATGAAAACAGTGTACTATAGACATTGTTCCAGGGTCTTTCAGACTGGGTCACTAATGACAAAACAGCAGATATACTCTCCGGTCTGTTTTTTCCCATTGTAATGCGGCCACTGCTTAGATCTGCATGAAGAAGATCTCATCTGAAGATATACGCTTGTCTTGCAGGACTATTTGTTACTCTGTACTTTGGACAGCTCTGGAATAGTACTCAATTGACTGCAGCCACACCTTCCATTCAGGGGAAAGCTTTGATGCTTTCCTTAGCATCTTAAAACAGCGGAGGAACTTTTTTTAACCCATTGATGGACATGAATTATTTTTTGATGATCCATTTCAAGCATGCCCTGCTAAATATGATGGCTGCTTGCAATGCTTTTGGTGATGGCAGGATATTTCCATGTCGGACCACTGAAGATTTAATTGTGTTTTTTGCAGTTACATAGGTAAGCAGGCAGCAGAACCCTCTTCATAACTCATACACACTAGTACACCTTAACTTTTAAATGAGGAAAGGTCTGTACCGGGAGGCAGTATCTTTTGGTAGACCGATGGATTGAGTTGGAAAAAGATAGGTGAGCTCTTGAGCCCACTGATGTCTCTTCAGGCCTCTACAGTTTCAACAAATTAATCTAATCCCACAATGTTCTTATACTCCATAAGCACCACTTTCTGCTGGTGTTCTAGGGGTTTAACTTCACAAAGGTCAATGTGACTCCCTACATCTGTGGTGGATTTGGCTTGATGCACCTTATGTGCTGAATATATTAGTGAACATCTCTTAGTGAGATCAACTGAGCTGACTAACACAGCGTTGACTTAGCTGTGGTCCCAACCCCAAACCCACGGCTGGCTGGGTTAGTAGTTACAGGTATTCTGCTTGAACACAGTATCATTTAAGTCTCAAAGCTTGCTAAACTTGTGGAATTTGCTCTTGCCTCCAACATTGTTCGAACCACTTGCAACTTGTCCTAATTTATCCGTGCTGCAACTGAACGAAGAATATTCTTGAAGGTCTTACTGTTATGTCCCATATATCATTACTCATAAGCCAAGCAATTCCTCTGCCAATGCTCACCAAGCTGGGTACACTCACAGAATCACAGAATCACAGAATCACAGAATCACAGAATCAACCAGGTTGGAAGAGACCTCAGGGATCATTGAGTCCAACCGTTGCCCTGACACCACCATGTCAACTAGACCATGGCACTAAGTGCCATGTCCAGTCTTTTCTTAAACACATCCAGAGATGGTGACTCCACCACCTCCCTGGGCAGCCCATTCCTATGTCTAATAACCCTTTCTGAAAAGAAATTCTTCCTAATGTCCAACCTGAACCTCCCCTGGCGAAGCTTGAGGCTGTGTCCTCTTGTCCTATCGCTAGTTGCCTGGGAGAAGAGGCCAACTCCCACTTCACTACAACCTCCCTTCAGGTAGTTGTAGACTGCAGTAAGGTCACCTCTGAGCCTCCTCTTCTCCAGGCTAAACAACCCCAGCTCCCTCAGCCGTTTCTTGTAGGTCAGACCCTCCAGACCCTTCACCAGCTTGGTCGCCCTCCTCTGGACTCGCTCCAACACCTCAACATCGTTCTTGAAGTGCGGGGCCCACAACTGGACACAGTACTCAAGATGCGGCCTCACCAGTGCCGAGTAGAGAGGGACGATCACTTCCCTAGACCGGCTGGCTACACTATTCCTAATAGAGGCCAGGATGCCATTGGCCTTCTTGGCCACCTGGGCACACTGCTGGCTCATGTTTAGCTGGCTGTCAATCAGCACCCCCAGGTCTCTTTCCACTTGTAGAGCTGCATGGGGTTGTTGTGGCCAAAGTGTAAGACCCGGCACTTGTTCTTGTTGAACCTCATGCTGTTGGTCTCGGCCCATCTATCTAACCTGTCCAGATCCCTCTGTAGGGCCTTCCTACCCTCCAGCAGATTGACACTCCCACTCAGCTTCGTGTCATCTGCAAATTTGCTGAGGGTGCACTCAATCCCTACGTCTAGATCATCTATAAAGATATTGAACAGCACCGGCCCCACAACTGAGCCCTGGGGAACACCGCTAGTGACCGGCCGCCAGTTGGACTTTGCCCCATTCACCACCACTCTCTGGGCTCGGCCATCCAGCCAGTTTTTAACCCATTTAAGAGTCCACCCATCCAAACCCCAGGCAGCCAGTTTGTCTAGGAGGATGCTGTGGGAGACAGTGTCAAATGCCTTACTGAAGTCTAGATAAACTACATCCACAGCCCTGCCCTCATCTACTAAGCGGGTCACTTGGTCATAGAAGGAGATCAGGTTGGTCAAGCAGGACCTGCCTTTCATGAATCCATGTTGGCTGGCCCCAATGCCCCGATTGTCCTGCATGTGCCGTGTAATGGCACTCAGGATGATCTGTTCCATCACCTTGCCTGGCACCGAGGTCAGGCTGACAGGTCTATAGTTCCCTGGATCGTCCTTCCGACCCTTCTTGTAGATGGGCGTTACATTTGCTAATTTCCAGTCAGCTGGAACTTCTCCAGTTAACCAGGACTGACGGTAGATAATAGAGAGTGGTTTGGCAAGTTCATTTGCCAGTTCCTTCATTGCTCTGGGGTGAATCCCATCCAGGCCCATAGCCTTGTGGGTGTCCAGCTGGCACAGCAGGTCACTAACCATCTCCTCCTGGATTACGGGAGGTTCACACAGCCCCCCGTCCCTAACTTCAGGCTCTGGGGGCCGAGTCTCCTGAGGACAACCGGTCTTGACATTAAAGACCGAGGCAAAGAAGGCGTTGAGCACCTCTGCCTTTTCCTCATCCCCTGACACTACACTACCCTCCTCATTCAGTAAGTGGTGGAGGCTCTCCTTGACCCTCCTTTTGCTGTTGATGTATTTGTAAAAGCTTTTTTTGTTATCTTTGACTGTAGCAGCCAAATCCAGCTCTAATTGAGCTTTGGCCCTTCTAATCTTCTCCCTGCACGACCTGGCCGCGTACCTATAGACCTCCCAAGTTACCCGACCCTTCTTCCAGAGCAAGTAGGTTCTCTTTTTTTCCTTAAGTTCTAGTCTACGTTCTCTGTTTAACCAGGCTGGTCTTTTTCCCCGATGGCTTGTCTTCCTACAGACTGGGACAGCCTGCTCCTGAATATTTAGCAATTCCCTTTTGAAGCATGTCCAGCCTTCCTGGACTCCTTTGCCCTTCAGGACCGATTGCCAAGGGACTCGGTCCACCAGCCTCTTAAACAGGCTAAAGTCAGCCTGCTGGAAATCTAAGGCAGAAGTTCTACTCTTGCCCCTCCTTACTTCCCCCACTATCGAAAACTCTAACATTTCGTGGTCGCTACTCCCAAGACGGCCACCGACCCTCACATCTCCCACTAGTCCTTCTCTGTTCACAAACAACAGGTCAAGCAGGGCCCCTCCTCTAGTGGGCTCATTTACCACTTGCATGAGGAAGTTGTCCTCCACACATTCTAGGAACCTCCTAGATTGCTTCCTCTCTGCCATGTTCTATTTCCAGCAGACATCCGGCAAGTTGAAGTTGCCCACGAGTACAAGGGCCGGCGACTGGGCGGCTTCTGACAGCCGCTTGTAAAACACCTCGTCTGCCTGCTCATCCTGGTTGGGTGGTCTATAACAGACTCCCACCGTAATGTCCGCCCTGCCGACTGTCCCTCTGATCTTCACCCATAAACATTCAACCCTGTCATCCTCACCATCTTCCTCAATTTTGACACAGTCCAAGCACTCCCTAACATACAGCGCTACCCCACCGCCTCTCCTGCTTCGCCTGTCCCTCTTAAAGAGCCTACAGCCATCCATAGCTGCACTCCAGTCACGAGAGTCATCCCGCCACATTTCTGTGATGGCAACCACATCATAACCTTCCTGCTGTACAGTGGCTTCTAGCTCTTCCTGTTTGTTGCCCATACTGCGTGCATTGGTGTAAACACACTTCAGCTGGGCTAGCGGCCTTGCCCCCGACGCAGGCCTGTCACCCCTAGGTTCATTTGTGGCTGCCCTGGTCTTATCCCCCTCCCCTGTCGAACCTAGTTTAAAGACCTCTTAACCAGCCCTGCCAACTTCTGGGCCATAACCCTTTTCCCCTTCTGATTCAGCTGTTCCCCATCCGGCATAAGCAGGCCCGGTGCCATGAAAGCCGCCCCGTGGTCAACGAACCCAAAATTCCACCTACGGCACCAGTCTCCTAGCCACATATTAATCTGTTGTACTTTCATAGTCTTTTCCCTGTTTTCACCAGACACTGAAGGAATTGAAGAGAATATCACCTGTGCACCTACCCCCTTTATCAAACGCCCCAGGGCCCTGAAGTCCCTTTTGATAGCCCTGGGACTTCTCTCTTCAATCTCATCCCTACCCACCTGGAATACTAATAGTGGGTAGTAGTCAGAGGGCCTCACCAGTTGAGGAATCCTCCTGGCAACATCCCTTACCCGAGCCCCTGGGAGGCAGCAGACTTCCCTGTGTGTCAGGTCTGGCCTGCATATGGGGCCCTCCGTTCCCCTTAGCAGGGAGTCGCCTATAACAATTACTTTTCTTTTCTCCTTTTTGGAGCTGGTTGCAACCCTCTTACTTGGTTGCTTCTGTTTACGTAGCCCCTTAGAGGATCTTTCACCTAGATTTGTGTCTTCCTGACACTCAGGAAGACGCTCAGGCTCCAGCACCTCATACCTATTCTGCAGGGGGACGTGGGGAGGGGAGGAAGGTCGGGATGGGATTTGCCTGCCACCCCGAGCAGGGACCTGCCTCCATTCCCCCCCATCCCTTAGGTCTCCTCCTGCTCCTTGTGGAGGAGGAAGAGGATCCTCCACTACCTGGGGAGCATTAGGCCCGTCCATTTTCCCCAGGACAGGCAGGGAACAGCACTGCCCGCCATCCTCTTCCTGGGATGCTCTTGTACTCCTTAACCTTTCCACCTCCTCCTTGAGTTGGGCCACCAAGGAGATAAGTCAAAGGTTTGTGAATTACTGGCCTGTCTCATATGTACCTTGTTTCCCTCCAGCCCACAGACAACTCGATCATCTTCTTTATTCACAGGCATTTATTCAGTCAGGATCAGCCTACTCCTGCAGCATGGATGCTAATTAGTAGCTTCCAAGATGCATGTAGGTATGAAAGATCTCAGTTCAGTAATGCTAACAGCTCTGCTTCATTCTTTGAGCTCTTTGCCCGCAGTCTCTCTTCCTTCCCTCCACTACTGCCAAGGGTCACAGCAGTTGGTAGAAACAAGACACCCTGGGAAACCATGCCGTATTTTCCCTTTCTGGCCTCTTTCTGTGTGGTGGAATGGGAGGAACTACAACCGCAGTGTCCTCAGGCACTGCCCTGGGTGACATGTCTCACAGCCTAGAAATATACCCTGGGGCAGGCAGGAGGGTAAGAAGCCTCATCCACATGAATGGCTTTCCCAGTGAGTCCAACACAACAAGCCTTAAAATCTAGCTGAGGCCCCTGGGGCTGGATCCCAACCAGGCTCAACAATGTGATTGTACATCACTGGCATTTCTCCCCAACTGACCTGGGCAGTGAGGATCTGCTGGGTCACCCCAGCTTCTCTGGAATGGTTCCTCACTTTCCTGTGCAGTGCCTGCTACACCATCCCTCCATGTTTTACACAGCTTGTGTTGAGCTTGAAATACAGACAGGCACAGTGCTTAGGAAAATATACAATTGCCCTTAGTCAGCATGTTTCAGCTGTAAAGTAACTCAAGCCATATTCTCCAGTTCTCGCAGCCTGACCTCTTCTCATTTCTTGATGCTTTCCCTAAACACTTCCATGCAGAAACAGCTCTCAGCCCCTCTGGGATCCCTGCAGAAGGCTCCGTGTATCTGCCTGCTGGGGCCTGAACAGCAAGGCAATGCTCATAAAGGAGGTGTCAGAGAAAGTCCTTGAATGACAAACAAAATGAGCAAATAAGAACAAAACCAACCACAGCATGTGGACCTTCCCTCCAGCCTGGGCTGCCTCTTACCCATCCAGCAGTGACCACACTCCCCTCCTAATGTGATTTTTTCTGGGCAGCTGTTCTGAGAGCCCCAAGCGAAAGGTCTGCCTAGGAGAGGCAACTTTGCCTGGCCACTCTGTCATAAGCAGCAGCCTGTAGCAAGCACACTCTATTTGTAATATTTCATCTCTGAGGAAGATGCTCATGACTGATGTCTGCTGACAACAAAAGAATTGAGTTGAGGGTTTTCTTTTTCCTTAACTAGCACTTATGTTGGCAGGAAGAGGAAAGCATGCATACACCTCAAAAGCAAACTGCTTACCCTTGCCTGTGTGGAGCTAAGCCACGGGACTGGAGGTGGAAGAGGGCAGAGCTCTCAGGGAGGCATTGCCACTGGGCACGGGGAAGAAGTACAGCCAGGAACACTACAGGGAATGGGCAGTGCTGGCTGTGCTGAGAGTCACACGAGGCCTGGGAACAGCCTGGCTCTTGGCTTCAATTACTGAGCATCAGGACTGCACTTCAGAGACCACTTATCACTGCAATAAATCTTTCTTCTCACTGAGCACATGTGGAAGCTGAGACATCTGACAGTGAGGAGGGCTCATGTAGGCAGGGGTTTGGCAGCGCAGCCAGGCAGCAGTTTGTGCAGAGCTACACACTATTGCCAGTAATGTGACAGAAGCAATACTCTGTGACTAAAAATGCTTTTTAGGTTTATTTTCTTGGGGGCTGGGGCGGGCAGGGACAAGGGGATTTGGACGAAGAATCTCTTTTTAAGCAAAGAACAGAAAACAAAATTTAAAACAAATCCACAGCCTCACAGCTTCTGTATACACCCTCCCGCCCCATCCCCCCCGCTGTGGCTTCTGCACCAGGCTGGCAGGGCGAGCCTTTCCTTTAGCGTGAAGAGCAGGTCCTGCCGTGCTCCCATTTTTACTGCTGCATTTGCTGCAGAAAGCGTGAGATGTCAGTGCCTTCTCATACCATATCCGCACCCGGCTGCTGCACCCAGCAGTGAGTCAGCACCAGATGCTTGCAGGCTTGGGAGTCTCAGCTTCATCAATTGTAAATCCCCGCAGCTCCACTGGCTACAAGAGCTCCTCAGAGCAACATCAGCTGGAAGCCTGCCCCTGTAAATCCCTGGGGATGAGCTGCCGAAGGAGCTCCGCCTCAAACTGGCCCCACACAAGGGTCTCATTCTTCCTGGTTCCCGAGCCTATTTCCACTCCTCCCAAAGCATAAAGAGGTTTGGTGGAAATGGGAGCCAAGGCCCTCTATTTAGACTGAGCATGCAGGGTTTGTTTCATCCCTAGTCTAAACAAAAGTCTAAATGAGTGTAAATGAGTGTAAATGAGAGTCAGGAGTTTGTGTGCCTGTGTGTAGGAGAGGTGGTAGAGCTGCAGCCTGTTTCTGTCCTCCTGGGAAGAAAACAGGCATTTGTAAAACCTGCACACACCTAGTTTGGAGAGAGGCTAAATATCCATTATGTACATACTAGCAGGAGCCTATTTTTAGCCACTAGGCAATGACAGGATACCTGTCAGCGCAGTGTTCAAACCTCATCCCGTGCCTGTCATTTTCCTTCTCCCTCTCTTCATGTCTTCACCATCCCTTCCCCAAACTTCCCCCTTCTTATGGAAACTGGGAGACATTTCATGGAGTTGGTAATGAGATTCCATCTCCACACACAGACAGTGAATCATCCAAAGAGTTCTTCCCTCCTTGGTCCATGACTTTTCACAACAAGCAAATCCACTGATGATTCTATGATCACATAACAGCAACACCAATGTCTTATCATCCTGGGGGTGCTGCTAAAAGTAACACCTGATTTTCTTTGTTTCTCTCTTTTTTTTTTTTTTTTAAGCCAGAGAAGCAGCTTGTTTGCATTGCTGGCATGTATATTGGGATGAGCAGGGTTTGAAGCGTAACCTGAAGAGAGCATCCTTCTGTGCTTAGCGATATGAAAACCTGAAACATTGACACTATTTTGTTACCATAATGACTTTGCAAGTGCATGCGCCTCATGGTATCCTAAGTCAAAATGAGAACATGGAACAAGAGGGGTTACCAAGAGTGACATAGCCCCCACATGTATTGCTAGAGCCAAGGATGACAGAAGCAGCACACAATCTGCTAAGTGAAGGGGCTCTGCTAAAGGCCTTACCAGCACCCACGGCTCAAAATGTTGACATACAGGTACAAGAACAATACATTTTTATTCTGCTTTGTTTTATGGCATGTCATATCTGAAGACATGCCTCAAATGGTCTGAGGCACCAGAAAGCAATGAAAAGATAGGCAAACTAATGCAAAAATGGGTAGTGTTGCACTTCCAAACAAAATCAGGGAAACTCAAGCATTTCAAAAAACTGCAGAAACCAAGACTCTACATGGCTAGTGCCCAGAAACGTTCAGCTATGCAGAGCTATTATTTTAACAGCCTTATACATAGCCTCTAAATCAGAACTATTTTTTCATTCCAAGCTCTCTAAAACTAATATCTAAGAGAATTCCCTTATTTCCCCTCACTTAAGAAATCCCTTATTTCCCCTCATAGTAGGATGGAGTCAGCAGAACTACTTCTAATGTGACTCCATTGGAACAAAGGTATTTTGTCACTGATCTATATAGAGTTACTCCAAATTAGTGCTGTACCCTCAAAAGCGTAGTTCAACTGTGACTCCAGAAAACTGGCAGTGAAGAACAGCCAGGGGCAGTAACTTCCTCACCTGCTCCAGTTCCTGTGACTTAGGAATAGGCAGATGCCAGCAGGCAAAAGTTGTTCTTGCTATACTGATGGAGAACTGAAAATATCCAACAGTTGGGAGTCTCCCCAGTCATTTATCTCTGAATTTCAATGAATATTTGATCCCTAAATGGTGCTGTTCTCAAGCTAATTTACAACCTCTTTTTGTCTCTGTACTAACACTCTGAAAACTTGTGGACAGGGTAGCAGTTTTCCAAGGCTAATTCACATGTTGTGTCACCTAAAAAACTGCAAATAATCATCCTATTCTTGACTTGCAAGAAACATACAAGAGCTCCAATGATGGAGTGGCCTTTCAGGGAGTACCTGCAGCAGTGTCCTGCACTCTGTAAGTGGTCAGAGGTACCTAATGGCCAAAGGGGAATGGAAAATGAGGGTATTCAAACAGTCTGTGTAGCTCATGGGCAGAGGAAGGTTACACCACAATGCTCAAAGCATTTCAAATGAGATGGCTGCACTCCACCACCTCCTGAGAAGCCAGCTTCTCCACTTCTGCTGCATGGTGAGCCAGCAGAAACTGATGTGCTAACTGAGAGATGTGTTACAAATTACAGCCTGGAGATGCTACTGGCTAAAAGCAAGCTGGCCGTGGTGCCAGTGTACTCCCTATTTGCTTGCTGTTGTAGGCTGTGCAGAAATGGAGATTTTCTCTCATCTTATTTTGCACATCTCACAAGAGGAGCTGTGTGCACCCAGAGGGCACCACCTGCCGCCCTCCCCTCCCTGCTTCAGACAGGTGTCATAGGAAATGTCCACGTGGCATTCCTCACATCTGGGGTGGGTATTTCTGCCATGAATCAGTTTTCATCCAAAAACCCAACACCCTAAACCCAAAGATAACCCCAAAAAGCAGTGCTGTAGAAGCAGCAGGTTTGTACACCAGAAAGAGGATATCAGACAGCTGATGAGGTGTTACAAAGGCTATTTTACTCATGACTAAGCTGTTTTTGACTTGCTGTGTCTTTTAATAGTCATGCAACATTTCTTTCTTCAGATTGTGCAGTAAATCACTATTTTTCAAAGCGCAGTGCTACAGACTCTGCCCAAGGGAGGGAACTGCAGGAAAATCCGTGTTTGTCTGTGTGGCATTACAGTTTGTTTGCTTATTCAATGAGAGCTCTGCTGCTTGCCTTTCCTCCTTGAACTCTAGGAAAGAAGCCTGTGCCAGCTGTGGTGAAGAATACTGACCCCTTCCTAAAACAGGCGCTTTGCAGCATAGGCTCTGAGGCTCTCCACAACAGATATGCTGGGCAGCAGGCATCAGGGACAGCCCCTGGCAGAGCAGCCTAAAGCCTTGCAACACACTGCTCAGGCTCCACTCTGCACCCTAAGCTGACAGAGGCAGGGTGCCATGGCATTGCACCTCTGGTTTGGTGCTTAGCCCTGTTACTGCTGTGTTTCTTTAGGGATATGGAGCCACCCACCGTGGCACCTCCTATGCTCCTGCTCCACTGCCCACAGATGGCCCCTGCTGCCTGCATCCTCACAGAGGCAGGCACATATGCATGGAAGGAAAAAGGAGGGATGGAGAGATATGGTGAGGGGCAAACTGCGGTACAAGGGTTCATACGCTGGTAGCCAGACCAGTTTCAAGGCAAGTATGTCCAGCACAGAGATGGGTGATGCTCTTACTAATGGTGATACTCACTACCAGCACTGATGCCCAGGGGTAGCAGCTTGAAAAACCCAAGAGAGGAGGAAACTACCAGCTCAGCTCTGTGCTGAAGCAATGAAACAGGACCTGATTCCTTCTGAATAACTCTGGCTTAGTTAGCTCGCTCACACCATTGTCCTAGTGTTGTAATGGAAAGAAACGCAGTGCAGAACAGTCCAAGAGCAGTTCCTGCCAGACTGCGTGCTAGAGGCAGAGCAGGCTGCTTATTTCTAAACTGATCTACTTTGCCTTATGGTTTTGGTCCACGACATTTCCCAAGTATTCACATCACCTCCTGAGACCACACACACATATCCTTGCTTGTGGGTCCTGTTTCCATCCACTGCCAGGAAACATTACACAGAGTTGTCCGCATAAAATCACAAGCCTTGAGATAAGGCGCAAAAGAAGATGAAAAATATATCTATATTGCTTTGCTTGAATGAGATGACCATTAATGAAGCTTAAAAACTAAAGAAACAAAGCTCAAACCATGGAGAACAATGAAACTGGGATCCCATCCGTTCCAATGTGGGGTCAGGCAGATGTGCTGGGGAGCCACGAGCAGGAAAAGAGGGTGCAAGATCTCTGCTGCTGCCACAGCTACAAAGCAAGCTGCTTCCTCCTTTCTGCTACACTTCCCTTTTTCAGAATAAGCTTCTAAGAACTACTGTATTTGTTATGCCTTCCTCTCAAAACCTGCTACTGCTTCACATACCACTTTCCCTGTATCTGCAGCTACCTTTATTTCTCCCTGTAAATCTCTGGAGCACCTTTGTTTCTTGCACTCTTCTCTGGGTGCCTTCCGCCCTGGCTTGGGAAGTCAGTCCCTGCATTTCCCATGCATCTGCCACTCAGCTTTGCTCATCCCTTGCTCACTTCCTCTGACTGTGAGTAGAGCTTGCTCCACCTCAGCTTCAGTTTTTGCTTGAAGACCCTGTGTGGGGAAGGAGGATCAGCCTCAGCATCAGGAAGAGCAAGACACCAACAAGTCACAGGCCTGAGGGAGAGCGTGACACAACTGTGCACATCCAGCCAGATGTCAACGTCATCTGCTCAACTGGAAAATCCCAGAGGCTGTGGATTAGCATGAGCTGAGGTGGGGTAGTGCAGTGAAAAGTCTTTCAGAAAGCACTGACTTGTTGCAAACGTAGCATATCTGCAGAAATGTCTGCATTTCTACAAAGCTTTCAGCAGGAATATGGCTTGGGGTAGCCGTCTTTGGAACAAGGGAAGGCTGGTGTGCTTAGCCAGGGTGTAAGAGATCTGTTATCAAGCCCCTTGTCCCCTGAAGTGGGAATAAATCTGCATCCCCATGTACTGAGAGGGATTATCTTCACCGTCAAGCTGTTGGCGCTCAGGTGGGGAAGGACTGGAAGGGACTGTGTTTCCTTCTGGTGCCCAACTGAAACACCTTAGCCAGAGTCCTAAGCAACCCAACAGCACATCTGTGTCTTCTTATGGCTTATATTCAGGGGGGATTTATATATACAGGGTATTGCCTGTACCCTCAGAGAGTGGAGGTGTGAAGACTGCATGCCCCAAAGGATGAGTCTGTGGGAGCTGCAGGAACACAGTAAGCCCATTTCTAACCCAGACCCAGGGGTCCTGGCCACTAACAACCTCCTTTTTCAATCCTTTTCCAAGTTTCCTTCCCCACCACATGACTCCAGGAGCCACACTCGTGAACCCAGGGCAGGCCAGCCTGCTGAGCAATGCCACACTGAGGACATGAGCAATCCTGATTTTTTATTCCCACATGCAAAACCAGCACAACTGGTCCCCAACACTTGCAGGGGAGTTTTTGCAGATGCAGCACAGGACTTCCCAGAGGACAAGCTAAAGGTAACTGTGTGGAGCTGCTCTGTAAAAGCACTTCAATTGCTTTTGACACTGCAGACTAACTTCATTAAGCCCCCAACAGATGACTCATGGTAGCAGGCTGTACTGGTGAAGGGAACACAAGGGGACACAGGGAGGATGGCAGCATTTCCACAGTAATTAGAAAATGTTTCTGTTGTGAGTGGAACTGCCTCACATCTTGCCTTCAGCTGAGCTTTAATAGTATGTGATCAGAGATGTCCTCAAGGACCAAAAGATGCTTAGCAGTGCCCAGTATATCTGGCTTGTGTTGAAAAGAATAAAGTAATGGTTTTCCTTGAAGGGCCTAAGCACCTCCAAAGCTGGACACTCTCCTTACTTTTTTCCAGCAAACAGAAAACTGTTTCATCACCCCAAGTACTCCACCATCTACACCCACTGCCTTCACTCAATTAGATCTCGTTAAGCTGGCAGAGCAACATCAGTATGCGTAAGAGAAGGGAATGTCCTTGCTGCATGACTGAATCTGGAAGGCAAAACCTGAAACATTGACAACCCATGTGGCTGCAAAAAGGACACAGCACTCCTTCCACCATCATTTTCCCAGGCTCTGGTCCAAGCTCCCTTGCTGTGGATGCCGTTACCCACAGTAACTAGGTGTGGGTCCTGTTCCTGAGAAGCTGGCGTGACCCCCACTTGCATGTCCAGAAATGCACCTCAGACAGACTCTTCCTTTGCAGCAGCAGTCACCATGTCCCACAAGAGTTCAGGCCTTGCTAAAACCATGCTGGCAAGAGGACTTGGAAGCAATCTTGTGGGAAGGCTTAGCTATGAATTTGGGAATTTCCAGACCCTGGGTATCTGCAGTTATTACTGTTACCTGCAAAATGACAAAGCTGTGATGGGGATCCTCCTGGTGACACCACACTGGGAGAGCTGCTTCACCAACCACATGCACATAGGCAATGTGAGCTGATGGAAAGGGCCCCTCCACCTCGCTGTGGTCCATGAGGGTCCAGCACTGTATAGACTCCAACTGGAAGAGTCAGTCCCCTCAGTGTACAGAGAAGGTAAAACATGCTGCCTTCCCCAAAAGGGGCAGATAGTTACAGGAGCTGCAAGGTTTTGTGCTTTTTTCCTTTTCTTTCTTTTTTTCTTTTAAATGTAATAGCTAGCTCTCAGGTGAGACCAGCCCATTTCTAGGCATACTTGTGCTACAAAGCATTCAAACTCAGCAGCTAATCTTCTAGGACTCTGTTACTTACACTTTCATATGAGCATCTATGAAACAAACACTGTGAAAGCAAAGGCAAAAAAATCAGTGAGTGCAGCTGGATTAGGAAAGCTTTTCCCCTGAAATAATAAATTGTCTTAATGATATTGCAACACTGAACACTAATGAGAATGTCTTCTTTTATTTCTTGTCCCCTCACTGTGAAATAAGTAGCTGTGTTCTGAAAATTATCAGGCTCTGAAAAGTTATCAAATATTTGCCTGAATGACAGAATTTTCATGACTGAAGATTGTCCTGAGAACAGTTACTATGCAATACGTTTGCAGATAACTTTGCCAACAAACTGAAAAAGCTTTCTAATTTAGTACTCGTTATTAATTGCCAATGCTTATAAAAAAACCTTGAGCAGCGTGGTCACGGCACTTTATGCTTTCCTACACCTTTAAGCACTTCATTAAAATAACTATAATAACTAATGAATGCAAAGCAGTCTATAGTGGCTGTTGCTGTGCAGATCTAGTGGTAAGTGCAGAAGGGAGCAGCTTTTTCAGAACCTGATTTTTTATTAAAGTTTTCTACCTTTTGCTGCAAAGATTATGTAGGAGCAGCTGCAGCTCTCCCCACTTGACATGTCTTCGTGCAAATTTATTTGTTTTCTGAAGGACTAAAATATGTTTTTCCTCATTTTTTTTTGTGGGTGGGGAGGTGGAAGGGAGGATGGACTTTCAGCTATGTGTTTCTGTGTCCAGACTGCTCCTGGTGAAGCCTGCATCAGAACTTGTCCTGGGCAAGCCCTGCATGTCTAACCATGATAAATAACAACTCCCATGATAAACTTGAGAAGGAAGGCAGATGTCAAATTTTGCTGAGTCAGTCTAAGCTATCTATTCTCCTCCATCCAGGGCCTGATCCCATTATAATATTTGATTCTTGAGGTTGGTGCAAGTGAGAATTACAAAAGCAAATATGGCAAGAGATTTCCAGGTAACCAGACAGACATCTTTACACTTTTTCAAAAGCTTTTTACTTCCCTTTCTGGTGACTTTGAGTTATTTCTCACTGCTAGTTTATTCTCATAAGCAATACATTTATGGAATGAGAGCACTGTGGTAACAGCTTCCTAAAAATTACACAAAAAATCCCATTGCTTTTCTGCAGCATCTCATAAAGAGCAATGTTCACCAAGGCTCCCTCATTTTAATTGCAAATCTTGTACGTAGCAAGTTTTTAGAATGGGTGTGAGATTGCACATTTCACAGAATCACAGAATCGCAGAATCAACCAGGTTGGAAGAGACCTCAGGGATCATCGAGTCCAACCGTTGCCCTGACACACCCTGTCAACTAGACCATGGCACTAAGTGCCATGTCCAGTCTTTTCTTAAACACATCCAGAGATGGTGACTCCACCACCTCCCTGGGCAGCCCATTCCAATGTCTAATAACCCTTTCTGAAAAGAAATTCTTCCTAATGTCCAACCTGAACCTCCCCTGGCGAAGCTTGAGGCTGTGTCCTCTTGTCCTATCGCTAGTTGCCTGGGAGAAGAGGCCGACTCCCACTTAAACACTCCCACTCTCACATTTAAATGTGAGCTGGGTTAAAGCTGCTATAAAACTGGTACTATTATCCTCCCGATGCATTCACTGGATTTGTGTTGGGGGGGGGAGGGTGAAACACTTGGCTACCAGACTCCACCACCACATTTATAATTGCACAGCTGCCAGGCCAGCAATGCCAGTGGTCTCTTGTCCATCTGGGTAAGAGATGCCTTGCCGATGCTATCCCTGCCACAGGATGCACGCCTTGTTATCTGGCACTGTTCTGCTTTCTACCAGCTAACTGCGTAACCACCGCTGAAGAAGCAGTACGGATGGAGGAAGTGGTTATACAATTAAGGTTTTGTGCTGTGCTGGAAGGGGACTCAAGCTTTATCCCTGGCTCTGCCACACATTTCCAGCACAGTGTAAGCAAGTGAGGATGTTCTCAGACATGGCCACCAATCTCCTTTCACTCATTTTTCTGACAGCTGGGGCTTGATCTTTCCAAAACGCTGTGCCTTCTGACATGCTGCCCGCAGGGACTGAATGGGGAAGAGAGAAGTCCCAATGTTCGAGCCCTGAGTGCATGAGGGAGAGGCTTTAGAAGATGGTAGCACATCTACAAATGGTTACACCTGGTCCAGGTTCTGTGGGGAGGGGCTGGAGCACCTGCAGAGTTACAGAAGAGGATACACATAGCAGCTAAGTCAGTGGGATGGTGTCTCCTCTTTTGGCCACCTTGTAGGTACCAACAGAGGTTCCAAGCTGAGATCCTTTGCCTCAGCCATCAGATAATTTGGCTACAGCCATCAGATAGCTTGGCCACAGAACTAATTTTTCAACTCACATACTAACAAGTAAGTGACACAAACTGGTTTATGTGACTCACGCTCTCTGAAAAAGCACTCTGTAAACAGTTTTTATGGTTAAAAATTATTATAATCTGTCAATTACAGCACGCTACGCAATGGGGCACAAGTGTTCCACATTTCTGTCATTTGTCACACATTGCTATGTCCTGTGTTACACACTGGCAAAACTGTAAAGGTTGGGAAGTTTGGTTATGGTCTTGAGAGTATGAATGCATAGAAGGCAGTCTCTTCACAAAAAGAGATTTTGAAAAACACGGGAAAGATGCTGCTCAGTGGGAACAAATAAACAGAATGGATCAACTGCATACCCACAGGTGGGGATGAATAAGGACATCTGACTCATTACGGATCACAAATGTTGGGAAAAAACAAAGCCACAGAAAAGGCACATCCCGTGGTGTGCTGCACCAGTAAGCCTCCCCTGCAGGACTCGAGACTCCTTTTTGAAGGAGGAGGATGTGGACAAACCAGGGAGAGTCCAGAGGACAGCAACAATCACCCTAAACAAGAGTATGAACACACAAACACATGAAAGTAAAGGGGTGAATAACTTCAAGATCAGAAATGCTTAAACAGTGCAAGAGAAATTATATGCATTTAAACTTTAAATCATTACTCTGGGTTTAGCAGTGTAACAATGTAATGCTACTGCTGCAACAGATCACTGCGTGCCAAACTCTGATTTTTCCGGGATACGGAGTTTGCCTACAGATGTCAGACACAGGCCTTTTGGATTTACCCTTTCATGGTTCAAATTCAAATGCAGCTCAGTGCACGGGAGAGGCTAGCCCTCCAGCAGGCCACCCCTTTTCATATTCAGGGAAGGTTGTTCAGACAGACAACCTGCTCCATGCTTCTTCTGGTAGAAGGATATTAATTAAATGAGCCTTGAGTCAATTGCCTTCTTTAACCTTTAAACTCTCACCTTAAGAGCAGTAACACTAGACAATAGTTCAAAAGGAGTTTAGTTTTCAGAGTGCGCTCATAATGAAAGTGTGACTCAGTTTTTAGCAAAAATTACCAGTCTGCTTGGGGCAGCTGATAAAACCGTTTGGTTGGCTCAGATCTACTTTACGGACTCAGCAGAGGGAGGGTTGCTATATTTCGTGAATATGATCTTCTGTGCAACACAGGACATGCAGCTCTTGAGATGGTAGAGGAATTAGTGAGGAGAGAGAAAGATCCCGACACCGAGTCTGGCAAAATGTTCTGTGTTTGGATCAGGGGGTGTGTGTGTGTGTGTACATGTGCATATATGAGCACGTGAAATTTTGTGTGGGGATGAGGGAAAACCAATATTCACAATTCATCAGCTCAGTGTCTTTTGGAGGATGCCGGATGTTTATTGCTGGGGCTAGAATAGTCATTTCCTGTGGGAAAAGACTATTAGTGGAGTAATTCCAGGAAGTTTCAAAAATTACCCTACGTGTTTCTGAAACATTCTAGAGGGTTTTAGACATTTGTAACATCATCCAGATCTTCCATCAATAACATGTATGGGCCTGTTTACTTTTTATTCAGCCAAACTGAAGACTCTGTAGAACAAGGACAGTTATTTAAAGAAAGAGTAATCCAGAAATCTGGCCTGAAGAGCTTGCCATAAAATAAAATGAATTAAAATATGTCTCATTGTAACCAAAAAAGAAAAAAAAGGTTCTATTAAGATCCAGATTCCTGAAGATGCCAAGATTTGAAGCCTGTGTTCTCAATTAAAAGGTTATACAGTCTGTCTTGCCAATCCTAAGTGTTCAAAAGTCATGAAATTGGCATGAAAGTGAAAATATCTCTTAAAATGACACATTAGTTTTTGGCCTCTGGATTTTTCAACTTTATCTGTCCAGATTTTCAAGATTATTTTTGCAATCATCATGATTAGAAATTAATGAAAAAATAAAACTGCAGAGGAAAGAAGTATAGATTTTCAAGTAGTATCAGGACTGAACGGGCTGCTACTTTCTCAAGAAAGCTTTGAGTACTAAGAGCCTTGTGATAACTGCCTAAGTGTTGGCCCTCGCAGAACAGACGGTGTCTATACCTGGATGGATTTTACAAGCCTCTCTCCATTGCTTATTTTTTAAGCGTGGCATTGGTGGAATCTATCACTTGGCTACAAACGACTTCTAAGACAATTGGTCTGACCGTCTATGTTTCTGAGGTGCTTTTTATTACAAAGCAGGTATCTCCAAAGAACAGCTATCTTAATTAATGTTTGCATATCTTTAGTCAATAGTCATTAGTATTTTTTGACAACAGCTGACCAAATCGGGGCCACAATCCAGCTGACGGCTCACACCATCTACACTGGCTGAATTCACAAAAGCAGGCGCTTTTACTGCCAACCTAGGTAAATAATGGCTGAACAGATGCCATGTGGAAAATCTGCTACTGCAGCAAGAGCCATGGCTCTTATCACCTCCCTTTTGCAGGCAGGAAGGCAGTGGAAAGCAATGCTGGATTTAATTTTTGACTTGCTTGCTATTCTCCCTGAACAGTGAGAGGTTTAATGGGAAGCAGCGGACCAAGGCTGCACCTGCAGAATTTGTTTTTCAGGGGCAGTGCAACCTTTCTGTAACGCACGGAGAGATTTTCAGAGGGATTTAAATACCTAACTAAGGTGGTTGACACCTAAGGAGATTTGCTAAAAGGGTCTAGCTCCCCCCTGGAGTAAAATGCTTCAATTCTTCCTCCCCTGCCTCCATCTTGTACAGCTTTTAGGGGGAAAAAGAGAGAGGAGAGAGAACACGTTCGTCATGCGCTGGCCACACACAATTCCTTCTGCACAGGTTCATTTCTATAACTTCATCCGCTACCAGTGGGTCCTAGCAATTTGCCACAGAAGGAGCATCTACCAGAAACAGGTGAGCATACACCTTCCACAGCTTTTATTGTCAGTCAGCCTCAGTGCCGCTACCTCAATGCCTTTCACTGCTCTGTGTGTGTGTGTGATTGTAGGAGGGTTGGGTGTGAATTTGCCCCAGAGGAGGGGATTTCACACCTGAGTATAGAGAGGTTAATTTTCTATGTTCTTCTGCAGGTGCAGCTGTGGTTCTGGAGTATGTGCAATATGTGAACTTGCATAACCAAAGAAGGAGATGGCTATAATCCTGACCATTTCCAGGTGAGTAATACGAAGCAGACCTAAGCCTGGGCCATGAGGGATTTTGCTCCTCTCCACTTATGCAAAATCTGCCCCGATATGTTCCCTGTCTGGGGCAGGAGGCCCAGGTTTTGAGCTTGGAGATGCATCTGGTGGCATGGCGGGAGGCAGGAGGAAGGAGGGACACTGGTCTTGGTGCAGACCTGTTCTCACATTACACAGAATTAACTAAGGGCTGCCACACAAAACGGGCCTGCAGCTGCGTCTTTGTTTTTGTAGGGGTTTTGCGCACAATTAAAGCCCGAACCAGCAGGCGCAGCAGACTGAGCCGGGATGTCGTGGCCATGGGGCAGCCTTCTGCTCTCTCTTCGCACGTGTCCGTAAGGGGTAGTCACAAACTCAGCCCTTAGCTGCGCTGTGTCAGGGACATCCAGCCTGCTTGGGAAGTGGTTTGTTGTTGGCCAGGCATTGGGGTCAGCGCACACTGCTTCAGCTGAGGCTCAGACCTGCAGCTTTCTGCCCTGCACCTCCAAATCCCTCTACTGGCCTTTGGTCCAAAGCGAAGCCAAGCCCTTTCAGAGCTGCTACGTAACAGACACTGCTCCTTACACTTCCCCTTAAGAGTTTGCACTGAATTTCTTAATTTCCAGCACCACAACAAGACGTGCAAATACCTGTTTTACTCATTACTTGCTGTTTAGTGGTCTTCTGCCAGCCATAGAGGGGCAGGCAGTACCTGGATGGCACAAAAGCCTGTCTGTACAATCACTTTTGGAAAAAATTTGAACCATCAGAGTTGATTTCAGATCACAGTACTTGGCAGCGTCTGGATGAAGTATGTTTGTCCCAGTACTCGCTCCTCCCAAAGCTGTTTGTCTATCAAATCACATCCTCCCAACGTGCTATTCAAAGGCAGGGAGCTGTTTGAGCGTGTATGGGAGGTGACCAGCTTTGGCCGTACAAGCAATAGCTTTGGTAAATCACTACCGCTCCAGCAGCAGGATCTGGGAAAAGGTAGCTTCAGCAGAGAAGACCTGACCCAGGAGCCTCAGATTCAGTTCTTTGGCCTGCTTTTGACTCACAGCATGAGCTTTGTCACACCGCTTTCCCTTTCAGCCCTTCGTCTGCCCTGGCTCTGTACAGTACGACACCTTAAAGGAAGGGCTCTGCCTCTTATCTCAATTTGTTGGTGTAGCAGACCTCAAGACATACCTGATAATGCTAGTAATAATAAATACGCATTAGCAAGCTATTAACAGGATCTGAAATCACAGAATCACAGAATCACAGAATCAACCAGGTTGGAAGAGACCTCAGGGATCATCGAGTCCAACCATTGCCCTGACACCACCATGTCAACTAGACCATGGCACTAAGTGCCATGTCCAGTCTTTTCTTAAACACATCCAGAGATGGTGACTCCACCACCTCCCTGGGCAGCCCATTCCAATGTCTAATAACCCTTTCTGAAAAGAAATTCTTCCTAATGACCAACCTGAACCTCCTCTGGCGAAGCTTGAGGCTGTGTCCTCTTGTCCTGTCACTAGTTGCCTGGGAGAAGAGGCCAACTCCCACTTCACTACAACCTCCCTTCAGGTAGTTGTAGACTGCAATAAGGTCACCTCTGAGCCTCCTCTTCTCCAGGCTAAACAACCCCAGCTCCCTCAGCCGTTCCTCGTAGGACAGACCCTCCAGACCCTTCACCAGCTTGGTCGCTCTCCTCTGGACTCGCTCCAACACCTCAACATCTTTCTTGAAGTGCGGGGCCCAGAACCGAACACAGTACTCAAGATGCGGCCTCACCAGTACCGAGTAGAGAGGGACGATCACTTCCCTAGACCGGCTGGTTACACTATTCCTAATAGAGGCCAGGATGCCACTGGCCTTCTTGGCCACCTGGGCACACTGCTGGCTCATGTTTAGCCAGCTGTCGATCAGCACACCCAGGTCTCTTTCCACCGGGCCGCTTTCTAACCACTCTTCCCCCAGCCTGTAGCGCTGCATGGGGTTGTTGTGGCCAAAGTGTAAGACCCGGCACTTGTTCTTGTTGAACCTCATGCCATTGGTCCTGGCCCATCTATCTAACCTGTCCAGATCCCTCTGTAGGGCCTTCCTACCCTCCAGCAGATCGACACTCCCACCCAGCTTCGTGTCATCTGCAAATTTGCTGAGGGTGCACTCAATCCCTACGTCTAGATCATCTATAAAGATATTGAACAGCACCGGCCCCACAACTGAGCCCTGGGGAACACCGCTAGTGACCGGCCGCCAGTTGGACTTTGCCCCATTCACCACCACTCTCTGGGCTCGGCCATCCAGCCAGTTTTTAACCCATTTAAGAGTCCACCCATCCAAACCCCAGGCAGCCAGTTTGTCTAGGAGGATGCTGTGGGAGACAGTGTCGAATGCCTTACTGAAGTCTAGATAGACTACATCCACAGCCCTGCCCTCATCTACTAAGCGGGTCACTTGGTCATAGAAGGAGACCAGGTTGGTCGAGCAGGACCTGCCTTTCATGAATCCATGTTGGCTGGCCCCGATGCCCCGATTGTCCTGCATGTGCCGTGTAATGGCACTCAGGATGATCTGTTCCATCACCTTGCCTGGCACCGAGGTCAGGCTGACAGGCCTACAATGTTATGCTGACCTACAAGAGAAGCCCAAAGGAACCACATCTATATGCATTATTTCCAGCTCTGGTCCTGCGGTACCCAAGGAGCTTGGTCAGTACATGGTTTGGAAGAGTCCTGCCCTGGGCGAGTCCTGCACAATGCAATACTCCTTTGTAACAATCCAGGCCCTGATGGGATTTCAGCACCGCTCCCTCTTGCCATGTGCTCCTGAGCTTGTAAGAGCTCCATTCGTCAGTGCCAGCGAGACCCTGCACTATGCAATACTCTTTTGTGACAATCCAGGCCCTGATGGGATTTCAGCACCGCTCCCTGTTGCCATGTTCTCCTGAGCTTCTAAGAGCTCCATTCGTCAGTGCCAGCAAGACCCTGCACTGCAGAAATGACAAAGCAGGAGTTATGCGGAAAAATGCAGTTTATGAGAAGCAATTATGGAGCTAAGCAGATCTGTGTGAGAGGAACTGAATAAAACATCACTAGGAAAGGTCTGCTGTAACTGTCGTCTTGAGAGAAACGCTATGGCTTCAGCCCCTGCCAAATTGTTTAATTTTCCCTAAAATTGGCAACACACTGGAAAGGGGAGTGGGAGGCTGTACCAGAATCGTCATTTACTAGAGAGATCTCTGTCTATCTCTGGAGATTTATGAAACCTTGTATCTTGTGCTCTGGTAATGTCTTATACTCCCGAAAAGGCCTTTTCAGTTAGAATAAATGATGGCCTCCCCCGGCATGGCAAGAACAGATTGTTAACGTAGTTCTCCAAAAGGACCTGACTGAATTGCGCCATGGAAGATGAAACAGTGTGGCATTTCTTTTGAAGCAAAAGTAAAACCAGTTACGCTCTGTGTTTATGGTCTTTCATTTAGCGGAAGGAAGAGAGATGAATAATAGATGGTCCCCTGGAAATATTGTTCAACCGTCTCTTAGTTGGAATCAGGCGATGCTGACACACTAAGAGCATTCATGATTATTCTATTTAATCTCCATAACAACAATATAGTAATTTTAGCCTAGTGAGAAGAAATGGCGACTTCCTCCTTTTCCCCATAAAGACCTTGAATCTGTAAGCGAAAGGAGGTCTTAGCCATGTCCCAAGGCAATCGATAAAGAGACTTTAGCTTCCCTGTCATTCTCTAGAAGTGTCAGATAACCAGGACATGATATAAGGCATTGTGATTAGGAAACAATATACCACTGAAATGTTTCAGGATGCAAGGGACCTCTTAAAAAAAAGCGCCTTAGAAAAAACATAGATGAGGGTAGTTGAGAGACAGACAGTTAATCATGAGTATCAGTGACAGCAATAGGACAATAAACCTTGTTTACTACAGATGTTTTTTGTTTGAGGTTGTCAAATCTCTAAGGAAGGTTGAAAGGACAGGGCCATACCATCTAAGGCCACCACTCACAACATGCTGACAATTATCTTCCAGATATTAAGATTTAATATCTGTAGAAGTCCACACCAGCCTCAGAGATCATCCCAACAAAGTAAATGAAAACAGGTGCTTGGATGTTCCAGAGTGTTTGGGTAAAAGCTTAGCAGGCAGGCCTAAAACTACAGCTTCATTAAACAGGCACTATCGCACACATGCACTCTACTGTAGAAGGAGCAATGAAAAAATAGGTATGTTTTCTTGTTCCTAGTTCTGACTCTTATGACAGATCAGCCCACAGGCATGCCCACCAATTCATCTGAAATGTTAAAAATAGCCTTCAGTGTGTTTCCTTTCTGTCCGATCTGAATGCAAACCAGATGTGCCGCGTGGCAGAGCATCACTTTGGCTGCTGGTAGTTCATGAGCCAAACAGTTCTTTATTGTTTGGTGTCTAGGACATGTGCAGCATTTTGCCTCATGCCTTGTGGACTGCAGCATTCCACAAAATATGCAACCTTGCCCAGTAACAGAAGACACTGAGAAGTCTCAGAGCTGGTGTTTCCCTGTCTTACAGTAGACTACTCCTCTTTCATTTACCTAAAAGTACTTGGGGTGCAGAATGGATATAGGTTGTGACCTGACAACGTGCAAAGGCCAGGAAAACAGTAAAAGTGTACAGAACTAGCACATCCCGACCCAGAGAATTTAACTATGTTGGCATGGTCAGACTCCAAAGAAGGATTAGGACCTCCTAACAGCCTGAGGTCCTGAACAACCGCCAACCAAGTGTAGAGCCCTGTATGGGTACCCTAGCACCAGTCTTCACCTAAGGGCCAGCACGTCATTTGCTGTTCAAGCGTCTCCAGGTTACTGTGTGAATCTGCCACTCCCCCGCTAGCGATGTCTGCTCTGGAAGTTGGGTTAACAGCAAAGGGGTGCTATGAATGAGATGCTGTGCAGCACGTGGGGGCTGGGGACATGGAAATATGATGTGAGGCTCTGTGCAGCACTCCTCAGGGACAGATCACAGACCAGTGGCACTCTCTCCCTCTTGGGACACCCCTCCGAAACATAAGTTTCACTCCAGCTCTGTCAAGTCTCCATTCTGCCTGTGAGTGGCCCCATGCCAGCCACAGTGTTTGTGAGTGGGAGGCTACACTGATTGTACAGTAACACTCACAAACTGAACTCTAAGGCTGGGCTCTTGGAGGTAAGATGTATAGAAAAGATGGTGGGGTCCTGGAGACAAGATGGATGGAAAAAGACATTTGTCTATTCATTTGCACATCCATCCCCTGAGAGCCAAGAACCACAGCCTCATCTGGTATGCTGGTTTCATATGGCTGGTTAAGGCCAGTATCCTCTCTGCCCAATGGACCACTGAGGAAGAGCATCACAGAGCAAGGGCAAACCAGGACTTGATCTCTGCTCTAGAGCCATGCCAAAATCACTTAACCTACTCACCATCACTAGTGGTGGGCCAGTAGAACAGAAGGCCTGAACATCCCTCTAAGGGCTGCTGCCTTTTGGAGATTGTGCATTGTCCGAAAAAAGAGGTAGGATCCCTCCCTCTTGCAGTGCACAAAGACCATGCAGAGGCTCTTGCCCATGCAGTAGGCATCATGTTCTCTGCTCTGCTTCCAGTAATTTCCCTGCAGTTTCGAACTACAAACTTTCCAGAAGACTTGTTTCATTTTCAGGTGTTGTCATGGTGTCCTGCCCTCACCATGAAGCAGCAAAATAATTTGGGCCATGGCTGAAAACTTGAGTTTTCTGTAAATGACATCATGGCAGAGCTGAACTCAGACGTAAGCAGGATACAGCTCCCTGGGGTGTCCCACCAACTGGTCATGTGCTGAATTTGGTATAGGAGATACCATCACATGCAAACCTTCATTTGACCTCCCTCCTCAGATAGAAGTCTGGCAGCGACCCAATCCCATGCATTGGGATTTGTCTATCTGTACGGAGTTGTCTATCCGTAACAAACCCTGTATTAACATTGGCATTTTCCACTCTGAAGCAATGGCATTAACCTATTCAGAAGCTGATTTCATGCAGGACACTGGGAATAAAGCACATCTAATGTAATCAATCTTGCATTTCTAGCTGAGGCAGTGCTTAGGTTGCTTTTGCTAACAGAAGCAGCTATATAGAACCAGTATGTATAGTATCCCTGTTGCAGAGAAAAGCAAACTGGCAGAAGAAAGGATTGTTCCTGGCATCATATCCCCACCTACACAGCAGAAGGCAGAGCAGTTTCAAGCCAAGCAATTATCCTCAATTTATTACAGCAATGACAATAGTGAAGGGCAAAGCTAAAAAATCTTTCTGAACGGGGCTGACCAGCAAGGAGGGGGATTTCTGCCAAAGAGATTGCACTCCGACCTAGAAGTTCCCCACGGGTGTTCAGAGAGTGCTGATGTCCCTTCTCCTTCTGCCTCAAGGGTCTGCCTTTTTGCCCAGTGAGCTGGAGCCACCCCTGCACTGCATACCCCTCGGATGCCTGCACCCTCCCAGAGCAGCGCTGTGGGGACTGCCCTCCCTCCTGGTCACTGGGCTGGCACCCTGCCACCGCCGCAGCGACAAGGCAGCAGACCCTCCACAGCTCCTCTTCCTCCCCACCACCACGCTCCTCCATCCAGCAGAGAGTGGGCTCCTTCCTCTCCCGGCCCAAGAAGAAGAGCCATGTGGTGACTGCTGCCCGGGGAGGAGGTGGTGGGGCGAAGGTCATTCCTGCAACCTTGCTTTGTGCAAGTCAAGGCTGCTAAATTTAATGGGGCTCCGGCAGTGACTGAGGAACTGAGGTCTGTACCCATACTATACACAAGACTGAAAAAACAGCCATGGGAGCAGACAGTGTTCAATAGACCAGCTGATTTTGCGTATTTATACACAAAAATTGAAACTAGCAAAGGTTTGGAAAGAAGCAATCAATCTCTATTAAAAACAGACAAACAAAAAAAAGAAAACAAAACCAGAAACAAACACAAATAAACAAACAGGCCCTGCAGCTGCTTGAGGTTCAGCCAAAGGGTGAACAAGTCTTAGACATTCAAAGCTCTCAACTTTGGGAAAAGTTATCCCCAGACTTTGGCTAAATTGTCAGTTGTCAAATGTCAATGAAGTGCAATGTTGCTTTTATTTTTTTCTGAAGGAAGCTGTTAGCTAACAGTCTATTACATTCAATGAAGCAATGACAGAAAAACAGCCTAACTTGAAATGTCAGGATCTGATTTTGTTTACATTTATTACTTCTATTTTTAGCAATAAATTCCAGAAAGGAATGTCTTTTAACAGTGAAGACGTCTTCCTACGTATTTTAAACAATATTTCTTATCACAAACTAAAAAAAACAAACCTCTAGAACTGAAGGATTCTGGAATGATTTTTGCTTTGTTGTATCTTTATGCAGCCATATTTACTACCCTTTATTTGTGATTTTTCTCCCCTTTCTTCCTGGATTTTCATTAGTATGCGGTACCCTTTAGAGTGGACAGCTGCCTCTCAGGCTGCGGGACTTCATTCTTGGTGCTGCCACAGGTTTCCTCTGTGATACTGGGTAAATCACAGAGGCCTCTGTAAGAGGAGCTGTTGGCACTCAGACACTGTGAATTCACCCAAGCAAGGCAAAACATTTGTAAACTGTCACCTACGATGTTATTATTGACTCACGCTCTGTAGAACAGAGCTGGTGAGTATATTTCCTTAGTTCTCTCCCAGAGTCTGCAGACTGCTGTCAAAATGTGTGTTGGGGGGTGCTAATGGAAGATCAGTCTGTTACGGTTCTCTTTGTCTCATGCCATGCAAACTGGGGTCCTAGCTGGTCCTGCAGCATTCTTTGCCTATGCCAGCAGCGGCATTGCAAACCTCACAGCACCAGCCCTATGGCAATGCAGGCTAACAGTGTGAACAAAAGTCTGCAGCAACATCCTTCTCTGCTTGCAGGTCTGGATATTCCTACACCCGTCCCCCTGATGCTTTCAAAGGAGAAGGTGAAGTGCCCCCCATAGCACAGCTTCGTGTGGTCCAGCTCAGGAATATCTCCCTCCACCTTGAAACCTGAACAACCTCCCCAGGATCTAGGTACTGTCCAGCACGCATCCCAAAGGGCTGGCATGCACCGCAGTGACGTTTCAATCACAATCGCCATTTCCCCTTCAGACTGAAGCCCATTAGCTGCTAAACTAGGCTACTTCCCAGTGCTCAGCTGAAGGAAGCAGTTTGTTGGGAGTATAATCAATCTTACCACAAAATTCTGGCTGGTACTCTCTCAGGTGATTAAACAGTCACACGGGAGAAAAATGACACAATTCAAGGGCTGCTCTTAACTGATCTAGGACATGAAAAATGAAAAGTGTCACTATATTACTTTGACTCCCTTACATCACCACCCCCAAAAAGGAGCCATGAAGTGCAGCCTCTCCGTGATGGACTTATGCATAATTCAAAACACGAGTTGCCTTCAGAAGCAGATCTCTGGGTCCGAGTCTGATGAGAATGCCAAGCAACACGAGCTTCAAGGCTTCTCAAACAATGAAAAGGGCAGATCACTAACAGTGCGAGAAAATGAAGCACAGGAAAGACTAAGGTTGAGATCACACATGGGAAGCCACAAACTGACAACTTTAAAACCTTTGTTAGCAAGTGAACATCCCCAGAAGCTCTCATAGTTTTACAGATATCTCTAGATTTGTGGTCCTTCTGCTACATAGTTTTCTTGTGCTTTAGGAATATTCTTCATAGAGCTCCCCACAAGAATGGAACATAATGCTCTTTAAATTAGCAGAATTTAAAGCAGAATTAGTGTTAGATTTCAAGTGGTCATTCCAAGATTTCAAACGAGCATTCCAAGGTTTCTTCTATTTTTACATACAAGCCCAGAGAGGTTGAGCTGCAACTGGAAAGGTAGAGAGGATTTCAATCCTGAATGCACCACAAGGTAAAGCAAAGGCCAGTGCAGCTGAATTGCCCATTAGTTTTCAGTGAAAATTAGAGTCAGCATGTAGGTAAAGAGTCCTTTCAAGTAATTATTGTAAACATGAAGAAATCTGCATTCACCCAAAGTCACAGAGGGTGGGATTCGAATTTGCTAAAGCTTCTCTCTTGATGAGACTGCAATATGAATCAGTCACCTTGGGGTAGTAGTTACCATGGTGCAATTGTTGACATCACTGGTTGGGACATGCATTCTTCCCGAATGGTTGGTGGAGGTCAGTTAACCCCCAAAGTAAAAATTCCAGCAGTTGAACAGGTTTATTCTTAAAAATACTGTGGTTAATTTCTAGCTTGAATAATCTATTTTCAGGTCACTCTCACACGATGCAGTGTTTCCTTGACGGATCTGAACACCCCGAATTTTTGCTTATATGACTTGTCATTACACAAAAGTCATGGTCAAGTCATTTGTCCGATCTTTCTCTATTGACTGACATTTTTAAGTCTTCCTCTGCAGGGGCAGTATTTACATGACTTGGAACAGCATTTGCAAGCTGTATTTTTTAAAAACTTTGCCAGTGTTTTTGCTAAGTCATTATTTTGGATTAATTATCCAGAATATTTTGCCACTATGCCATCACCATTTGTAAAACAGAGTAATGTATGAAAATTAATATATGAATAAAATGTAAGTTAACATCAGACAGTAGCATTGGTATACCCATTTGTTAAAATCAATGTGTATTAGCATCCTGAAAGTATCAGTAACAGCCCTGGGAAGATATTACAGATAATCTGCAAAAGCAAAAGCAGAGCATAATGACATATTACTCTGCCACTCGGGGAACCTGCTAAATATTTGTTAGGGGCAAGTCAATTTAGATACCAAATTCTTCCCTGAATGCTAGCATACTGACATGCCATGCTCACTGGATCTCAGTCCTGTTCAGGAAGCATCAGAATATTTTTCTGTTTTCTTTGTCTTCAGCCCCCTCCCCTGCCAGCTTCTGCCCAGCTAAGTGGCTTGAGGGAACTGATATTTCCTGTGATTCACAGCTAGTAAATCTGCTTCCTGGGCTTGTAGCAGTTATCTGAATACAGTTACAGAACACGTCTTTTTTATCCTTCCTCCAAATTCAGAGAAGGAAAACCAGCACACACTAAACAGTTGATTAGCAACAATTAGGAAAATTAGAGGGTTGCTTGAAAAGCTACTTATCTGAGAGATGTCCATTAATCTCTACAGCATGGTGAATTCAAACGCTTGGAGCTAGCAACAGAGAGGTTGCTAGCCATGTTCTTGAACCTTCATATGTTCAAAACCCAGCATATTTGTTGGCTTTACTGGCCAGATACCAGTTTATAAAGCAAAAGGAGAATTTTGAGGTATCTTTCTGTTAACTGACTTTGAAGAAAAGCCTCTGTGTGCTAATGCATTTACTGGCTTTTTGATCCTGAAACACAGCCTTTCTTTGCACACAGAATACATACGCGGCCAAACATCCTGAAAATTACATAGCTGAAGGAGTTTGCAAAAATTGTTACTGATAACCTTCAAAATCTTTTAATGCTATCACTAAATCAAAGTCTCCAAAAAGTAAGGTGGGCTGATGAACCTCCATGAGGCAGTGGCTGGAGCACACCAAGGGCTTTTGAACAAAGTGGTAGGAGGGAATTCAATGAGGGAATTCAATGACAGAGAGCCACTTGGCAGCATTTGCTGCACAGGCAGAGCAGAGTGGCTCCAGCCCCTGGGGACACTCGGTAAAGCAGGGTGCAAAGGGCATTGCCTTGGATCTTGGTGTCAGTGAGGAGCCCGTGCTAAGCATGGCTGGATGGCAAGAGGATATGCCCTGCAGAGGTTCCCTTAGAAATGCAGCATGGCCAAAGAATGGATGATTGCATTCATAGTCCAGCCCCTCAGCAGGGGAAAAAGCTGCTTCAGGATCTCCTGCAAGTCCCAGGCAGGCTGCAGGTAGCTGTGGCACTGGGGAAGCAATTCTTCCTGCTTTCTTCCAGTCAAGAAAGCATCAGACCTTCCCTGCTGTCCTGCGCATGGCAGATACAACCATTTCTTCCCAGTTCCCTGGCTCTCTCCTGGCTACTTAACGATGTTCCTCTCTTGCCAGTATGAACTCAAGCTGCTCCAAGCCCCTGTATCAACACAGCAGGAAGCTTTTCATCATCCCTTTTATCCTGTGCTCTTTAATTCCTAAAACCCTAACAACACAGGGTTAGTTCGTTCCCTGACCAGCGCAGACTAGATACAGAAATGATCATTCTTCCATTGCCCTGCAGTTGTCTCTCTCACCCTGATACACTTCATTTCCCTTACTAAGGCAGTATTACCTTCATGCTGCTAACAGTCCTGCTGAGCGCACCCACAGCCCAAGAAATGCTATTTGAAAATACAAAAATGTCTTGAAAATCCCAGCTATCTTGAAATTATTAGCCATTGTGACTTTCTTGATATGATCATGCTCATGAATTCCCATGTCCTGTGACGATAAAAGATGCTTGTGCATCATGCGACCCTACCAGGCTGCATCCGTGCAGCAGACCCTCTGCAGGACAGAAATGCAAGAGAATCCATCACATAAGCAAAGTGTCTTTAAGCTGGGTAGACAGGAGCAATGCACAAACACCAAATCCTTCCCTCCCACAAAGCCATGCTCTTGGGCTGTTTCTGCTTTTGGAAGGAAGATCCAAATGTGGCAGAAGATGAGACAATATGAAGGGCAAACCGATGCAGTGGTCCTTGGGCCAACAATGGGAGAAGTGTCAGCAGGGCACAGGGGGAGAAATCTTTGAAAGCATGTGCAGAAGTCAGGCAAACAGGGGAGCCTGCACAGTTAAAACCATTTAGCTGACCTGTTCGCCCAAGAAGCCTTGCTAAGGGCATCCTTCAGAGCAAGACAGAACCAGCTGGGGAATAAGAGAATCACAGAATCACAGAATCAACCAGGTTGGAAGAGACCTCAGGGATCACTGAGTCCAACCATTGCCCTGACACACCCTGTCAACTAGACCATGGCACTAAGTGCCATGTCCAGTCTTTTCTTAAACACATCCAGAGATGGTGACTCCACCACCTCCCTGAGTAGCCCCTTCCAATGTCTAATGACCCTTTCTGAGAAGAAATTCTTCCTATTGTCCAACCTGAACCTCCCCTGGCGAAGCTTGAGGCTGAACTCCTCCTAGAATGCACACATTATTATTACACAGGAGAACTGAAACTCCTCCTAAAATGCACACATTATTACCAAGGATGGGCGATATTGGTCTCTTCTTCCCTTGACTGACCCTTAGGGTTGTTGTTCCACCCCAGTAAGAAGCAGCATGACACCCTGAGGGCCAGGAAGCAGAACAGTGAGGGCCCCTGCATTTGTGAGACCTTGCTCTTTTGCTCTGACTGGACATCATTACTTACTTGCTGTTTAAAATACTAAACAGACACTGGTGCTAGTTCCTGTATCTTGGGTGCTTCTGAACAGTGACTGAGACACTGAACAGTTTTTGTCCTTCATTGGGATTTTGGTCTAGCCCCTGTATAAGTATCATATCAAAATTACAGCTCTATTTATCTGAAAACTGAGAAAGCGTGAAGGGGGATGAAATAATTCAAGGACTGAAAACAATTCCTTCCATGGGGAGAATTATGGAGCTCATCTTGCCTGTCCTGTCAAAAAGACTTATCCAAAGCTGAGCTGATTACAGTGTATGTGCACCTTTGTGAGGGGAAAATACACGGCACGGTAGAGCTTTTTAATCTAGGAGAGAAAGGTGTAAATGAATGAATGACCAGAATACAAACACATATTTGCAAAGTCAAAGTAAGTGGTTCTGTTTAAAAGAGAAGCTAGAATAAGGGAAAAGGCAGACACTGTCCTGCTCTCAGTCTTCACACCACAGCCAGGGGAGTCTGGAAGAAACCTTGGTCAGGAGGATGCTCTGTGTCATATAGATCATGGACCAGAGCATCCCAATGCTCTGCTAGGTCTTACAGGGCTACGGACCTGAGAACCTTTATGCCAGTGAAAATTCAGGCCATTTCATTGAAGCTGAAAAACTAAATTAACTATCCAGATTAGTTAGAGTGAAAAGCGTAACTTTCTCTTCTCAAGACCCAGTTCCAGCAGCTTTACACTAGCTTTCAGTTACCACCTTAGAAGATTCAAGTCATCTTTCATGAGCTTGGAGTCTTTTCTTCTCTTTTGCATAAGAGAAAGGCTTTTGAACGAGCTTGATACTCTTTTTTTCTCCTTTGATCTGTCTAATCATATGAATTAATTGACTGTTAAAAATTGTAAAATTCAAATCTCTTTCAGGAATTTCATAGAAATACAGAACTATGTCACGAATCATGCTTAAGATTATAGCTTCATATACTCCCCCCCGTGCCATGTGACTACCAACCCAGTATTGATTTCCTTTCATCTCAAAAACTGAAGCGATATTCATTGCCAAAATAAAAAGCTGTCGGAGTTATGAGAATGCACTGCCAGCAAGTTCCAGGATGAAGCATAGATATAAAAAAGTGGGGGAGGGGGGAGGGAAAGCATATGTAAAAAAGCTGGATATACTCTGCAAGAAGATATATATTAAAATAAGGCTTTCATAATAAAACAATACAGGAGCAAAGGTAATAGATGGATGCCACAATACCACCGATCTTGTCCAGAGCTGGATGGACCTTGGCACTGGTTTAGCTTAGAGCAGCCCTGAGTGGTGGCCAGGCATGTCCCACTGGATTTGTTCCCACCCATTTTTCCGCAGCTAAAACCTTTCCTTTTCTCTCAGTGACTAAAACTATATTGGGGATGAAGGGGTAGGGATGAGAGACAGGATCAGACAGGACAGGATGTAAATAAGCAGACATTCCACTGCCCAAAAATAATGCATAGGTATTTCTCCCTTGCTGCTTTCAACAGCTCTCTAATTGCCAAACAACGGCCATGCTCAGGCTCTTGAGTTTAATGTGTACCTCCTACTGAGGCTGGTGCTTCATATAACATTTTAACGTGAAAGATAAAGATGCAATTCACAGTGCTTACTCTCCAGGAAACTGGACTCCCTGCAGTATGAACAGTAAAGGTAGCCCTGTGCCTACTACAAAGCAATCCACAAAAAGGCAGCGCCCACTCCTCTCCATGGTCTGCCTGGGGAACAAAAGGGCAGAAGCCCGTAGCAGGAGATACTCTAAAACCACCTACCCGTCTCCAAAGCTATGCACCATGACTCAGTCCCTCCTTGATTTCACGTGGCCTGAACACAACCTGAAGCACAAAGACTCCTGTCTTTGCTTAACTCAGTACTCTGTGGCAAAAAAGACATCTTTGGGTCCAAACAGATCTGAATTCCTCAAAGAAAACAGTTTTCTTCCCTCGGTCAGAGAAAGTGTTTTCTCCTTACACTGCCCCATCCTAGGTGAAGCAGGCTTTTTCCTTTCAGAAGTCTTTCGTTACCTGCTGTGGCATCTTCTAGGGCTGTCTGCCCTTTCCCGACAGAGAGCCAGAGCAGTCTCCGTTCAGGTACTGTCTGCAGTAGATTGGCATCACATGTGCTCTCCCTGAACCAGCTGCCTCATTGCATTGCTATTGATTCCGAGTTGGATTTCTGCAGCAAATCTATTGCACTTCCATTAGCAAGACTGCAAATGATGAAAACGTTCATTTATATCATTCCAGCTCTGCATCACAATTAACCTGCTACTGAGCCTCCAGAAAGCCAAATTCTGCCTTCTCATCTGATGCTGAGAAAGTTACCCAGGGTTTCTCTGCACCTGGAAGTTAGACACTGCAAATCTGAGGTGGGCTGCTGTGTGCGTTCATGTGCAGAGTGCATGAATAGGAAATAAAACATTTCACTTAAAAGTACAATAGATACTGAAGGATGATAATTTCAGCCCCCTGCAGCAGAAATCGAAACCCTGGGTTTTGTTACAACATCAATTTTTAATCAGTTTTACTTAGAAACTTATGATGTAGTACAGTCCCAGATGTCATTTTTAATAAAGAAACAATGGCCATATACTCCATATAACTATTGTATTTTCTATACTTATATATGCATATGTATATAAATGAGGCAGGAGATCATGCTGAAGTTCTATGTAGCATGAATACATAAATTATTCTCAGTCAATTTTACAAAGTAAAAAAAGCTTTTAAAAAGAAATACAAGTGCAGACTACTATTTTGCACTGAGAAATTCAGGCTGTTATTAAGAGAAAGTATTTCAGAAAATACTGCTTTTTCTCCAACGTGTTCTGTGCATGATGCGTGGTGCATGAAAGAAAAAACATACCCATGAGGTAGTTTTGAAAGCCATAAATTTGGGGTGCTTGTCCAAGAGAAAGAAATGCAGGATGGATCAGTTCAGTCCTCTGCATGTTAAATAAAATAACTGTTTCTATGCAGGCAACGGATGTTACAAAGCAAGATGGTAGAGATACAAAAAGAAACAAAACAATAAACTTGTCTGAACAAACTCTGTGCTTGTTGAGGGTATTTTAAGGACAGTGTGACTAACTGGGCTGGGGAGAGGAAGTCTCAGTTATCACTTTAGAAGGCTTAATGGATCTGAACTCCCTAAAAATTGCAGAGTCTTATGCATCTCACCCCATCAGTCCCAATCCCACTTTACTCTGAGTGTTCCTGACACAAGTATATACATCTGTAAACCACTATGACCTTGGGACCACAGAGAAAGAAGTGTTTCAGGGAAATACAGACTCGCTGGCTCAGTACAGTGGCACTTGCTTTGTTGCTGCTTGTTAGTGGGGGCCCAGTTGTGTCTCCAGGGCTTACTGAGATCAGTGTCTCTTTATTACGCACTTGAGTTAGGCTCAGAACTTGTCTGGTATCTTAACTGTGATTAATTATAACTTCCCTGTGACAAGACATTGTTAATTCACAGGACATGTCAAAGAAAAGTCATGCCTTTCAAAAGGAGTCTTCATACTGTGTAGCAGACATTTAACTTAGAAACTGAATTCCAAGGTTAGTCTCCCTATACACTCGTTGGAGAAAGAGAGTTAACTCCTGCTAGACTCACGCTGGGAATCGCCTGGGGGAGGTCTCTTTCTTTGCACTGAACAGGAAGCTGAAGGCTGCCTAGCCTCCTAATGCAGGCACTTAAGTGAGGTGTCTGAAGCTAATCAACATCAATACTGTATCAGAAATGGAGCAACATCTGCTTTAAGGTGCTCTCCTCTTGCATCTTCAACCTTTGGGGAAAAAGCAATCTCCCTTGTGGCGCTGCCCTGCATAGTAACAGTGAGCATGGAAAAGGCTGGTATATAGCCTGTGCTGTATCATCTGCTCCCCCCTCCTGTGAGTACAGTCCCCTGCGGCTCCCTGAGACATCCCCGACCTTGACACTTTCAGAGGCTGCCAGGCATGGACTCAACCCTACGGCGGCACTGTGATGGGGATTGGAACTGCAGAACATGGGTCAGACTTGGACTGTTTCAAGAAAAAGAATAAACACGATGTGAAGCTGCTATGAACAAACCCTTGCTGTCCATAAATTAAAGCCTTCAGCTGGGCTGCAGCACCTATAACTGCAGGGAAAATCTCCCTCGAGCCTGCCGCAGAAGTAAAACACAGACCTTCGCAAATCACTGTATATAGGACAAAGGACATCAAATGCTGAGCTAAGAAAAAACAAGTGGAGGTGAAAGAGGCAGAGAGAAACTGCAAGGAGTATTTACAGTATGATACCAAAACAAGGGACAGGCTGGTTTTCTTTCCATTTTTCCGATCCCTAGCTCTAAAAAGATACCAGAAATTCAGCCATTGTGCCTGGATAACTTTGGAAGAGAGCTGAGACCATTTCCTAGGTAAACGCCCACTACCAGTTCTCGGAGGCACTCTTTTAACACTTTTTCCACCAAGGATGAGAAAGCAGCAGCCTTTGCTGATGCTGGCCCAGCACACCTGGAGTGGCAGCAGAAATCAGAAACACGAGAAAGGATCAGTCTCAGCCAGGGGTGTCTGACAGCAGTGCACAGCCCTTTCTTCACTTTGCCACGTTTTCCAGGCGAGGGCTAGCACTGGTGAGGTAGGAGGGAGCCCTGCCTGTTCCCATGGGTCATGCACAGGTCCAGTGCTGCATCCATCCACCCACCCCTACATGTTATGGCCAGCACAACTCAGTGGGCACAGAGGTAGAGAGATGCAGATGTGCCTGTTGGTCACCTGCTGGCCACCAGCATGGTGTGAGGCATGCAGCTGGCCCACCAGTGCACGGCACCCGAGGTGGCCAGGGAAGTCAAAAGTGGAAAGGACGCAGGGGCAGCACGGCTGTTTGTTGGCCTTTTGCCCTTTTCACTGGGAACCCCACTCCAGCAAAGACCTTGTCTACCTCCTGCCCTGTCCTTGTGTGCCCTGTGGCACCTCACCAAGTCAGGAGAGATGTGATCCCAAAGCCAAGGGCTCGGGCACCTCTGCTTCAGGGCAGAGCCAAAATGCGGGAATGCTGCACTCCTTTGGCAGAATGGTCACCTCAGAAAGGCAATCCCACACGGACCTTGGACAGTGGTTTTGGGGGAAATCTGCTTCAACGGAAGGAGAAGACAGTGGGAAGACCTGTAAAGAGTGAAGTGGTTGGTTTGCAGATGTATAGACGCGGTTATTACCGAAACACAGTTTTGACGGTACTACAGAGCCGCGTGTATTACCAGCCTGGGTAAAGGGTGGAATTGTATTTAAACGTGATGGTGTAGGAAGAAGTAAAATTTAGCTCCCAAACTGTGCTAGTGCTTTTACAATCTGCATGTCTTCTCAGAGGGAGGTAGGTTGTAGGTTCGTGAGTAATATCATATCCTGCTTGTAATGAAATCTTCTCTGGTGTAATTATGGTAAGATTGACACGCTCCCTAAATATGGGAGTGCTTTAGAACATTCACCTTTCCTTTCTGTTTCAGCAAAGGAGGAATGATATTACAATACAAAACAGAAACCAAACAGAAAGGAAGAGATTATTTCTGTATTGATAAAGGGCAAAGTATAATAATAGGAGTGAGACCCGTCTTGAATCTAATGCACCAGATACAATTACTAGGATTGTCTCTCTTCTGCTTTCTCTCCCAGGCTCCAGGAGAAAGAAGAATCAATTAGCTCTCAGCAGACTATGACCTTGAAGTATACAGCTTTAAGGGGAATATGCCGAGTAAGACAGAAAAGAGAGGAGAAGAGAAAAGGATTTAGAAACTCATGGAAGAGCCTGGTTCAGAAACAATATATCAGCCACAGAATATGAGATGTCAGTTCTTTTTTATTTCTACACTGGAAAAAAAATATCAGCACAAAAGGGGCTTTCTGGAAATAAGTTACCTCACTCTGCCTGAAATGGAAAAAAGAACACTGAGAGTCAAAAGAAGGGACAGTCCAATTTGCAGATGCTACTTTCCAAGCCATCTCTCTGAGAATTTTATAGCTGTCAAAGGCAATCATAAAAAAAGAAGTTATCACTGATGCAATCTGTCAACCTCTCCAACATATCTTGCTCTACATAAAACACAATGATGTGTTTGAAATGCAGCTGTTTGAAAAACTCCAAGATAGTGTTTTTAGAGCTGTCCAAAAAGTTATTTTCATGCCTCTTTGAATTCTTAGGCAGATCTTCTGCAATGTACTTTTCCAGCTATGTTTTCTTATTTTTCTTTGCAGGGAATTGTAGCCCCTTGCCATAGTCATAATTACGTGCCACAGTTAGAATAAATACTTTCTACACAACCTTCTACCTCAGAGCAAACCAAACTTGACCCGCTGCCAGTTCTCCCTCTCCTTTCAGTCTGTATCTGTCTGGAAGTCTATGATGCCTTACAACACATTATCTTAAGAAAATTAAGGCAACAGTAAAAAAACCACCTCAACCCAATCACCTAATTTCTGGACAACCATTTCTTCCCCAGATATGAGCAGATCTGAATGCAGATAGCAGCTTTTTGTCAGTGACTGCTCCAAAGAATCTTCCCCCCTCCCCCGCCTTCATTCACTTCAGAGATGGAAGTTAGCAGGTTATTGGTAAAGGCTTGCCTCATGTGGAAATTCAAGAGGGTGAGGGTTGTCCTGGCCTAAGTAGCTTTTGGTTGCTTCTCCCTCTCGCATGAAAGAGGTCATTTTGATTGGATGATGGTCCTTGGTCACTTCATGAAGTAAAAAGTGCTGTTGTATCTTTAATGTCACTTACGATATTTGCACTACAAAAAAAAGATTTTCTGCATCAGCAATAAAAAAATCCATCACTTAGTGTAGTTCTATATAACTGCAAAGGTGTTAAGTGTCCCAATAATTCAAGTAATATCTTACCTCGCACAAACAAAGCCCCCTGTCATTTAACTGCACAGCAATATCTCCCTACTAGACTCTTTCCATCACACAAATTACTTTTAATCCAAAGGCTGGTTGTCACCCATTATCTAAGCAAAAAGCAGCAGGGCTTCTACAGGAATACCTAAAATTTCTTTCAGTGATTCTGGGATTGCTGTTCAGGACTGACTCTCAGCTGGAAGGACCTCCACTGAAATCACTGTAGTTATGCTCATTTTCACCAGCAAGGTGGTTGGCCCAAAATGTTGCATCTAATCCAATTGCCACATATCTATACTGAGTCCAGTCCTGGTGGGCTAAACTCAGTGGCGAACTTCTGGTGACTTCAGGGCTGCAGGGTGAGGTCTAATATGTACCACGAATAAGGTGGCCATCCTGCAGCATTACAGGGAAGGCATGAGGGAGAATAAATGAGATGAGGTCTTGCAAGGCAATTTGCAATGAACAAAATTGCTCATTCTGGTCACTCCAGCTTTCCAAAGGAAACCTCAGCCCTGTGCTCTTGGCACAACGGCATGCTACCTTCTCTTTTACTAGAGTTGCGGAATTTTACACAGCTCAGGAATTGCTGGCTTGACCTGCTCCAGATTTCATGGGTTAAAATGATGAATGTCAAAGACATTACACTTCAGCAATGCGGTATTTTGATGCTTTATGATCGCTACTGAGAAAATAATCCAGGTCCCCTGGATATTTTTTGCTTTAAGGATGAGCAAACACTAATTTGGAAACTGACCCCTCCCGCATCAGCAAGAATGCTTTCCTGAAATGCCCCACAAAAGTCAATGAGGCAATGTCTGAGAAACAGGTTCAACAAGAATCAGCTCCTTGAGAAGGGGAAGGATGCAGAGAAATGTACGCTATGGTCTTAAAAGAAAGGGAAAGTTCATAAGATAACTGCTAAATTAATAATTCCCAGTCTCTAACTCCTTCAAATACGCTGTCGCTCTTTCCCACTGTTCTCCCTGACTGTTTCAGGAGGATGACAGGGATGTTTGCCAACAACAGACTTCAGGAAGGAGGTAGCAGAAGTGCTCTGCAGGCAAGGCAAAGAAAATACACGGAAGATCCATCACAGGATGCAAATTAAATTCATAAGAAAAATATGCTGATAGACCGCGTGGAATTGAAATAAATCACACACATCCGTATAAGTAGATGCAGAGAAAAGGGTGGTACTGGTGCTTTACGAAGTCCCAAAAGAAGCCCTCTTCATTGACATGCGCACCTCAGAACTAAGTTCAGAGGCCCTTAGGTGCTCTCCTCAGAAGACAGCCCATGCTATACCTGTCTTAGCACATTTAAGCTTTGCATGCCAATCACACGTCCCCCTCGAGGACAGCTGCAGAACAGTTAAGTGCCTTTTTTTTTTTCTTGTGGAAGGAAAAACAAAGAAACACATAGCTTCTACTTACAAAGTTTTGGAGTAGCTTGGAGACTGGTTTCTGTTGCTTGCGCCTGAGATGCTGTGGTAGGCTCCAGGGCAGATGGTGACAGCGAAGGTACAGCAGAGGACAACAACCCAACATCTAGGATGCGGTTATACAGAGAAGGCTGGAGGAACGGTTTGGAGGGCACGAACGAGCTGTCAGTTTGCACTGTCACTTCAGCCTTGCTCTTGGGGCTAGGTACAGGGAAGGCTGAGGCATACACCTCCGAAGGCACCCAGGCAGACAGAGCTGTAGGATCCACAGCGCTCTTTGGGTCTTGTCCTATCCTCCCAGGGTCAAGGTGGGTAGGAGAGTCATACTCAAAAATCTTGTCCACAAAGACCCACTTGAGGCCAGCAATGCAGAGGCAAAGGCTGAGCAGGCAAGCCAGGATAGGGGCGAGGCAGATCTTTTCAGAGTTGAGGCAGCCCTTCAGTCGCTCTGCCTCCACGCACACACAGCAGGTCGCAGCAAGGCCTGCTATCCCCTGGACCCTCCTGTCCTCTCTTTGGGTCCCCGGCATGTTCTCCTCAGCCGGGAGCCCGTCGAGGGACGTGTCAGGGCTCAGCTGAGCTGAGGGGCTGGGGAAAGTGTCGGCAGCTACTTCAGACATGTTTTAAGCATCAGCTCTCAAACAGCTCACCTCCAAAAGGCCTTAACTCTATCACAGTCCATTACTGTGAGACACAGACAAAAAGAGATGGTAGTAATAGTCACAGTGCTCTGCAAAAATCACAGAGTGGGAGTCAACAAAAGGTCCGAGCTCGGCAACATCATCCAAACTGGGAGAGGAGTAATGCACAGGAAAACGGAGACCCCCCCCTACCCCTCCTGCCCTTGAGCCCTCTGTTGCTCTCTCTGCCTCTCCGAGGCAAGAGTAGCTTCTCAATTACTGAGTTCCTGTTTGCTGGCCACTTTTATAATTCCTTAAACATCTCTCAAGCAATTCCAGCTCTTCTGTGGGAGGGAAGAAACATCCCCCCAAAAGCAAGCACAACAAAACAAAACAGGGGGAAGGAGGGTGACGAGAGAAAGAAAACCATGAACACCGAACCAATTGACAGATTAAGTGAACCAATAGCCCAGAGCGAAAGGCAAGACTCTCACCTTGAGCATCTGAGGCTGGTATCTGCTTAGACGAGGAAAACAATTGTCATGCAGCAGAAGGAGCAAAAGCAAAATCTGTAACAACAGCGGCAGCAGCAGAAGTGACAGTAGCAGCAGCATCCTGTGGTGTTACAGCGGCGGCTGAAAGAGGCTGAATCATTACAGAGCAGCAGGTGCTCGCTGTCTGAGCATCACTGCAAACAATATCATCGCACAGAGGTTTGAAAGGAAGAGCGATGCCAAGACGGTGGTAACTCCCTTTCTCTCCCCTCCCTCTTTGTCCTTCTTGAGCGCTCATTCACTTTCCTCCTTCCCCCCACACCCCCGCCCCGCTCCCCCAGCCCCCTCGCAGCCTGTTTCCCTGATGTACAGACTCGCTCCTTCCTCCCCTACCCCACCCCCCGCCCTCTGCAGGGCTGGTCTGAAGGAAATCAGTACTCCCAGCAACGCAGGACTGTCAGTGACTTCCTATTTTATCCAATTAGGAGGAATAAAGGCCATCAAATCAAAGGGAGGGAGCGGGCAGGAGGTGCGCGCCCGCCCGCTCCCTCTGCCCAGCCGGAGCGCGGGCGGGGGCGGCGGCCATCGGCGACGCGGTCCTGCGGGCGGGGAGCGGGTGTCGGGGGGAGCAATTCGGCCTGGACTGGGCTCGCTCCCTCTGATACCCGATCTCTCCCTGGGGGAAGACCGCTTTCCAGCAGCAGTTTCTCCCTGCCTGACACCTAGAGACAGCTTTTCTTTCCAAGCCCCTGAGTAAGTTTCATTCACTAGGAATAATGCTGGGATGCATCTTCGGTCAAGCAGAGGGGGAAAAAAAAACCCAAACAAACCATTCCTGCCTCTGACAAATTTGCATGTAAGTTATTACAAAGAGGTTTGCATATTTTTTTTTAATATCCCATTTTCCAACCTCCTTTCCAAAACCAAAAAAGCAAAGACTTCACACTAAAGCCAGCTCCTGAACATACTTTTATGAGCTGGCATGCTGCTAGCATATATCCTCACTCCCCCTCAGGCAAAAAAAAAAAAAAAAAAAAAAAAAAAAAAAAAGAAAAAAATTCAAATAATTTTATTATTAACAAGGCTTCCACTTTGTCTTAAATTTGCCTGTCATTCCTCACCTCTACCAATACCTAGCACTAACTCCCATTTCCATCACTGCAGTGTGATGCAGTGGTAAATCAACAGTCCACTTAACATAATGAAAGTAAGACTAGAATCTGCTCTATTCCCAGTCTCTTCTGTCTCCCACAGAAAAGTACACCTGTGTAACAACAGAGACGTATGTATAAAAGGACAAGGGCTTTTAACACAGTTGCCAGTTCCTTGGACTTTGTGACAACATTTGCATTAAAGATTTCACAGCATGAATCCCCCTGTCTCCTGAGTATAAATGGCTGCAGGATGCATAAGGAAACAACGAATCAAGTGCTACAAATTTCCCTGAACTTATTTTTGCTGGTACCTTAGCCAGGCATCCAAAAGGTAATTTCCCTTCTAGTTATAGATTTTCGGCAGTGACAAAAAAAAGATGTCTTCGCATCTCCGCTCTCTGCCTCCAACTCTCTCCTCCCATTCCCCTGACTTCCATGGGAACTTCAGTAACATAAGCATAAAACAGGTTTATCAAAATCTCAGTGAGTGTTTCCATAGTGTTTCCACAGACTCTCATGTCAAGGACTAATTGATGGATGGATGTCTGATCACAAAGCTTCCTGTGAGGCTGGAAGTGATTACTTCAGCCAGCTGAAGTAATCCCTATGCAACTACATTCAAGTGCCTGGAGCATTTACCTTAAAGCACAGCCAGTGATAACACTTTCTGAAAGAATGTAAAAAGATAAATCATCATACAATCTAGTCTACATTACCACTGAAGTGTCTGGTCTTCAGGTTAATGATGTGATCAGTAACCTCAGACAGAACAACCAGCTTGCATTGCATATTTACATACATGGCTCCTCTTATTACAAAGCACATGTGCTCTTTAGCTGGTAATATTCTGCATGAGTGCAGCCTCTTTCAAGTATCTCAAAATCAATTTCAAACAGCAGTAACAACACAGCCACTGTAGAAAGCGTAACATCACAGCAACATTGTCGTGACAGCTGTGATGGTCTGTGGGTACAAGTACGCAAGGTTTCTAGGGAAGGGATGTATCTTTTATCAGATTAACTGATAAATCTGGGAAAACCAGACGTACTTTCGCACACACAAGCTGCTCCTCAGGTGTGAAGCTGCAGCATCACTCTTCAAAGCACTGTGCAAGTTGAGAAACAGCTGAGACTATTCCTTTCATTGCACAGATGAGATACCACAGTACCTGAATGCTTGGCACAAGTTTTTAAAAATGTCTTGCCTCCCTTGCCTCCCACGTCTAATTTTTCAACCTTCCTATTTCCAGTAAGACAACTTTCAGCTGATGCTGCTCTGAGCTTGTGTTTAATCCACTGCCCTGTCCACATCTTCCCTGCGCTGGCCTTCCAGGCAAACTAACCTGTGTTCAATCTCCTATAATCTTCACTACTCGCTAGCCTATCCACATTTAATTGCTCTCCTTTAAATTACGTTTCTGCTTTGCTCACATCTTTCTGGTGCTGAGGTGAACAGAAATGCACGTGGTGATCTTGCACCTTCCTTACAAGGGTTGTCATGAAGTTAATCATGCACAATCCTACATAGCTCGATGGAGAGATGGATTCTTACCGGTTTGGACCACGGGCTGCCACCTCTGCATGCCCCGTGCCCCGTGAAACCTCAGAGTCTCTTGCCTCAGGAGCCCAGTGGGGACACTCCCAGGGGCTCCCAGGCATGTGGGTGCATTGCCCCGCTCCTCACCCTGCTGTCAGCGGGGCCGTGAGCTCACAGGGACCGGGGAAGGGCTTTGCCAAAGAGGTCTTGCCTTTGGAGCCAGAACAGCTTCTGCTACCTCCCTTGCTTTTTCACGCTCTCCTCCAGCGGCCAGGGCCCAGCCTGCCTGCACCATCTCCTCCCGGCACGCAGCCACCTCCAGCCCCTCCCGCCGCCTCTACGGCCGCAGCATCTCCGTGGGGCCTGGCTCCCTTCCAGGCTGCAGTACCCTCCTCTGCTGCAGGTCCCTTCCCCCGCGGCACCTCCAGACCTGGTGTGCAGGCTGCCTGCTTCAGCATCGCGTGGTTAGCTCTACTCAGACCTCCTCCTCACGTCCCCCTCCCCAGGGAAGCCTGCAAGAGCCGCTTCACCCTCCCAGTCCCGCTGGAGCTGCGGGGTGCTGGGGTCTGCGTCGAGAAGAGCAGGGTGGCACCCTGCCTCCGGAGGTGTCTGGCAGCTCCCGTTATTCCCTGGCCAACAAGGGAGAAGGGCAATGCTGAATCATTGGCCAGACTGCTGGCCTGGCCCCACTCCACCGGTGGCCAAAGCCAGGGCCAGGACACAGCCTGCCTGGGATGCTGCAACACGGTACTGCACAGGGCTGGCTCCTCTCAGGACCTGTTGGATGAAAATGCAACTTCATGCTCTTTACCACATCTGGGTTGGTAAGGGAGCACGCTGCCTTTTGTGCCAGCTCTTGCGGCTGTGGTAAAGGCTGATGATCTTTCACTTCGGGTCTGAAGATACAACTGTAAACTGAAGGTAGAGTTCGTTGGTTTTGGGGGTCCTTTCTTCTCCCCCTCCCTCCCAAAGCAATGCAGAAATACTTCCCTGCAGCTGCAGTTTTGAGCCTTTTACATATCTGTAGTGACATGCTAGCACTGGCATGCCATGCTTAAACATGAGTTGTGGCCCAGGCAGGAGGACGTAAGTGCCTTGGAAAAGAGCCAGCAATTGGTTAATAGAAAGGGAGAACCTGGAAGAAAACACTAGGGACCATGACCTTGGAGGTAACCAAGTTTTACTAGGGTAGTCCATTGGTGGGCAACATAGAAGAATAAGGAAGGAAATGACTTGCCTGTTTGTAATTAGCTTAGGTCCTTGTGCAAAGATTTATTTCTCATTATTATGTGGCTTGGGTCTCTTTGGCTTAAAGTAAAAAGTAGTGTGATTCTATACTAATTAAGGTAATCTGTGACTGAGATTTGGACTCTTGCCATATGTAAGTGACAGATTGAAACTCAGAGGCATACAAAACTGTAATTTTATTTTGTGGAGTGTTTTTGCAAAGAGTCAAGTGTTCTTTTCCTAAGTTCCACTCCCAAAAGACTCAAGGAGACACACAAAGCCAAAATCAGCATTAACCTCCGTTAACTCTAGTAATGAGGATGAACAAGCTGTATCTGTTCCTCCAGTTTTACGAGTCCTAAAAGGAGGCTGGTTTTGTATTACCAAACTGGAGAGGACCATTCTCTCTGGCCAGCCACGAAGATGTGAATGAAGCTTAAAAAGATATGTGATCATAACTGACAGCATCCTGCCAATTAGAGCAGCAAGTAACCATTTAAACACAGCTGACCCTTTGGTCATGCCATAAGCAGACCCAAACCTGCTGAAGGTTTTGGAAATTAGGCTTGGCAAGTCATTCTCATGGAAGCCATTGGATTTCAAATATCCATCTGCTTTAAATAAAGTCCCAGTAGTCAACAAAAAGATTCCTGAAGAATTACCTCCTTTATTGCAACTACTGGGACATTAGGAAAGTAAAGTATGTCTTCACAAGTGGTTATGCATGGCTCTGCTGGATCAGAGCTTAAGAAAGGATGCTCAGAGGACCACACATCAATGCAGGGCAAGTGATCTCCCCCCAGACCACTGCTTTCCTTTAAGAACATGCCAATTCTTCAGAAAGAAGCAAGCAGCAATATGTGGCATCAACAGCTCCATCATGTGTTTGATTGCACTCTCTTTTTTTCCATACATTGAGAAATTAAAAGGATTGTAACCAAGAAGCTAAAAAGAAAAAAAAATGCATGTTCATTAACAAGAGATTGATGAGGAAGATAAAAGCAGCTCTTTTTATTGATTGCAGGCACTTTCTTCAAATTAAATAAGTGCACTATTTAAAGATGGTGGGGGGGATGTGACCCAAAGGCAGTGAGCAGGTCCAATAAGCAGCATCACTGCCAGCAATCATGATGTGGGAAGAGTGGGCTATCACACATGGTGCAAACGATTCATTTACTCTGCCTTTCAGTGCTTCACCAACCTCCCCTCCTTAATCCATCTCCCTTAGATTGATGCCAGCACTCTCTCCTTCCAAAAAGTCCTTCCAAAAGCCTTCACTAGCAACCTCATCTCTCAGCTCAAATGGCACAGGGAGAAAACGTCATTTTGCTTCCATACTGGTCCTGTCACTGGAACTGCAAATGTTAAAATGGGACAGGCTGTCACTCGCACACACACATCCCATTTTTCACCTGATGGAAAGCAAACAGGGTACATGTGATAGTGCTGTTTGTATGTCTCTGCCCATTCCTACCACGTTTTTCCCCTTTATTTTTTTTAAACCCTCTGGCTATTTGCAACCATATGTGATGGAGGAGAAGAAACATCAAGCCTGTAAGAAAATGAAGGAAAACATGAGCAGTAAAAATACAAATCCTTAAGCACATAATCAGCCTTAGACATGAGGGTAAATACGTCAATGTCAGCAGAATCATTAGTGTGCTTAATTCATTTGGTATAAGAGGGCTGCTGTGGAAAGACCCCCTACCCGCAGACAACACAGGAGACAAGGACTTGAAGAGACTGTGTCCAAACTATCTCCGTAGCCTCAAGCCAAAACTACTGGAATTATTGCACTGCCCACACAGGTGTGTCAGAAGCAGGTCCTCACACTAGTACATTTCTTGGAAATGTCTGGGGCCCAGAATACAAACTTCAGTGCTTGTGAAAACATTTGGGAGAGCTCATGTTGCTTCTGTGGCAGCGTTTTCTGTATTGATGCACATTTACACCAGGCATTTACACGAGGAATATGCTTTCTGTAAGTACAATAGCTGTGGCTTGCAGAAACAGTAATCTGAAAAAACAACAAAACTACAATGGCCATTTCAAGAGATGTTTATACTTTAAATAGCTACAGCCAGTAATTGAAACTGAAAACTGCCATAAAATGGGCTGTTATTTCAGGGGAACCAAAAGGTTTTCTGAGTCTTTTCATCTTCAAGTGAAATGTGAGACACTGAGTTTCTTTCATCCTAAACAAAAGCAGAGCTAGTGGCACTACATGAGACAAAGAAATCCAACATCAAACCATGGATGTCAGGAGTTTTCATCAATGGCACTGAGTCATTCCCCCAGCCTCTGCTCAGTCACAAAACTGTGATGAGCCCTGCCACTGTTCAGACTAATGATAATTAGCTCTGCCATGTGGTAAAGCAGCATTTAAGAGATGCAAAGACATGTAATGCACTCCGTTACACTCTTCTACCTGAGGGCAGAAGCAGCAGAAGAAAGACCATGTGCAGTTTTCTGTGTTTTTTTTGGTTTTGCTTTTGGTTTTTTTTCAGATCTGGCACCACCTTCACCGTATCACTGGAGTCTCCAGAAGACCTGCGGAGGCGGTCACAATTATTTATTTTCACAGTGCGGCAGTGAGATGGGGCAGCATTGTAGTCACAGGGCGCAGGCTCATTTATTAACTCCCACCCACCTGAGTGCTCACATGCATCTGTGTGCCTGCATTTGAGACACTTTTTATTCAGACGGAAGAAATTCCTCATGGGTGTTCATGGGACAGTGTCAATATTGCTACTTTGCACAGGCATGGCTATGCAGGATTTTGTGCTGGCCAGCCTTCACATCCGCACTGCCACTGCTGCTGGGGGAGTCACCGGACACTGATAATTTTAGTAAAGGTCCCGAAAGCCCCGTATCAAGGAATTATCCCTCCCTCATTGACCCCTGGTTAATAAAGTACTTACTTAAACATGCACGGAGTTAAACAAGTGGTGAAATGCCTTCCTGACTAGAGATGGGCTACATCATATATCTAAGTGCCTTTTTGAATCAGAGCCTAATTCGGGAATTGAAAAGATATTTTGGAGCATAGTGCTGTGGTTTCATGATAAACACAGTTTGGCAGCAATATCATCCTTTTCCCTGTCTCTCCCTTCTTTTTGCTCCCTCTGTTCCGTCACCTGCACTAATTCAGTAACACTTTTCATGTGGCCAGGCTCTCAACAGGATCAGATAACTGATTTTTGACTTTAAAAGAATTTATTTTAAGATTTCTTTTTTTAATGGGTAAGCTTACCAACTAATGCCCAGCCTGGCCCCATAAACATACACAGGCTGGAAGAATGGGGACAGGACCATGCTCCAGGGGACAGAAGTTCCTTGACCTTGTCTTCTCACCGAAGACTTTACATAGTGAAACCACGACCCAAGGCCCTTCCTGAATCTGGGCTTAACTTAGGCAGAAGCTCCTAGAAGATCCCAACAAGATACCCGTTATTCTGAAAAATCTTGACTCTACTTACTACACCTTTCATGTTTTTGTAAAGACAGAATTATTTTTATACTTGCACATACTCCCCATTACTGCTGTTTAAAACTTAAGGCATCAAACTTTACTTCACTTTAAAGTGTCATTTTCAAAATTTCAGCTACACAGGGAACTTTTAATAGAGTAACTCTCTAGTGTATGTATATTCAATAGTTTTGCTACTAGAAAAACAAAAAGAAAGAAGTCAAAGACATGCAGCCAGCCTACTGCATGGACGAATTTTTGTATCATTAAATAAACAGGTATTAGTTATAAGACATTGACATAATACTGGCTTAGATTTGTAACGTAGGTCTTACAGTATAGTTCTACATTCAGAATCTGCAAGCTTCAGAATTTTCCTTGCAGAAAATGTTATGATTTCAGCTCAAGAGCTGGTTTGCTTAGCAACTTTCTGCAAATACCTCCAAATAATGAATTTACGCACCTTATCCTACATCAAGATATTAATTCAATTACACTGGTTGGTTCAGCTCTGATCATGTCTATACGTAGTGTGATTATGCTCAAGTTAGCAGAATTGAGATGTTTGCTGTTTAAAACAGATAAGCAGCACAGTATTTATAACTGCAAAAATTCCAACAGTAACAAAATCAACAGCTCTCATCATGCTTCGGAACCCTAGCATCAACAGGGACATTTAATATTTAATATTCTTTCTTAGTGCATTCAGAAAGCCATAAAAGGCATGAATCACTCCTTTGGCATTGGCTGGAAAACTTTGTCAATTTCCAGCAAATAATTAAGAAGAATTCAAATAAGTATGACAAAGGAGATTTTATGTCTAGTCATGATTTTTCAGTAGTCTAATCAAATACAGTTTTATTACATAGCTATGTTTTGAATGCAAACCCCAGCCTGCATTTTAAGATGTCTTGTCGCATCTTTCTCACCCCTGCACCCAGGCTCTCTTTGTGCTATATATGGTCTGGCACAAAAGCAATACTCTCACCTTTTAGAAATCAAAATTTGAATTGAAATAAGGTAGTTAATGCTTTTTATACACAGGACTTTAATGTTCCTGCATCAGGTTGGGTCTTGTGAAGAGCAAGACAGGAAAACAGCGAAGAGGAATCTCTGAAACCTTAAAGAAATCTATCTGCTGTACTGTCATTTCACTGATGCAGTTCAAAGCTACAGAGCAGACACTGTGCTGCTCCAGACACTGAGCAGACCCTTAGAGCAGGGTAAAGTGAGTTCATTATAACTTGTTCGCATTTAACACATGGGCATGCACAGCACAGGGCAATGTGGACCATTGCTGCTGCATGGTGAGGAGCAGCCGTGCAGCTTTGGAAACACGCCCTTCTGCAAGACATTGGACAACCTAGAAGTGGAGCATAGGAGGCAGTGACAGAGCAAAAAACAGGTCTTTAAAGCTCACAACAGGACAGAGGAAGGCGAATAAATGGAGCCTTTGCTACAGAACCCAGTTATTTCTAATCCCCACTACTGAAAACAACAGTATGTGAGGGAGTGTTTACACACTCTTACATACGTATCAGAATGAGTTCACAGCAATCATAATTTCATTCGATGGATGCATGATTCCTGCAGCATTTCCTGCAATCAAACTGCAGGTCATGTCCACCAGGGTGCCTTATGTCTGCCTGTGTTTCACCACAAAGGCTGTGGAGTGGCAATGGGACTACAAAACAGAGGTGGAGGGGGCAGACTGTCTTTTTCCTTCTTCTTGAGAGTGCCTAAGGAAAAAATGCATTTACTCTGAAAGAGTATTTGAAAGGGTGGGACAGACAGCAAGGGCTGAGGTCACCCTGTATCCCGTGTTCCCAGCCAAGCTCATCCAAATTACCATCCAGAGAAAAAGTCAAATAAAATAGAGCTGTCCTCATTTTACTGTACACCACTGTACACCACTGTACACCACAGTACACCACTGTAGGTATGCTATGCCTGTGGTGGGAAGGGTGGCTGTGATGGTGGGGAAGGGAAACAAGCACCTACAGGCTGCAAGAAGGAAAGAGAGGCACTTAGTGACCCTGGCTTATACACACATGGATGAGGTGAATTGTGTCCCTAAATCCCTTTCTGATCACGGCCATAATTTGAAGCCGGACCCAATAAAACTACCATTCCTTCAGATGTTGACTGCTGCAAAGACAAGGCCAAATTTCTTGCCATTGTGGGCAAGATTTCAGCCTGCTCAGCCACAGCAATGGTGAAGATCTAATATCTACTTTCATTTGAGGGATGCCTTGCTCTTGCTCAAAAATTCCCTGCATGCTGCTTAACTGCCACTTAACTCCAATTAAATTAAAAGCTGCCAAAGGCCAACAAATCCTCTCCGTGTTTCTAATTTCACACTAAGTCCTGTGTCCTTCCTTCAGGGTTTTCAATAAAGGAACTATATTTTAACAATTTTACACGTGCTAGACATGAAAACAAGGATGTGACCAAAATAGATCCGATTCCAAAGGCACAAGCTCCACAGGGCAAAGCCCGAGGTCCCCGGGGCAGACCAGGCTGACACACATACTCATGGGCATAATGTTATTTCTACTTATTCCAGAAGCCTGAAGCTCAGCTAAGGAAGGAAAAGGCAGGGTTTCTTGAATTTTGAACTCCTTTCACCCCAAAAAACAAAGGCAGTGCTCCTGCTTCACTGATCAATTTGAAATGATTCTCTGGAGGCCTGGTTAATAACACTTGAAAAATACGTGAAATTCTGTATATTACATTCTTTTTCTTCATTAGGCATCAGTCCATTGTTTCATCAGGAAAGCAACCCTGCTCAGCTGCACAGAAATCACTCTTTGAGGCTGCCTTGAAGTACACAAAATGACTAAAATTTAACCAAGTGACGTGAAAAATAAAAAAGGATAAAGTTTTGGCCTGCATTGCTGAGTATGTGCTATAACACTACATAGCGCAGGTGTGAGCAGACAATACACTTCCCCTTCTAAACTAGTCCACTTAAGAAGTGCTAGTATCATCCCAACAGTGACTATTAGGGTTAGACATGGGCTAATTAAAAATCTGTGCAGCTGGGGTCTAGTCAGCACTAATAATTAGTTGTAGCTGTTTCCACCATCTTCCATCCTGCACCTCCATCTCCTTTCTTCCTCTTAGAAAAAAAAATCTCTGTGCATGTATGTAATTACAGGAAACATAATGCATTATTGATGTGTCCGCAGCAGACAGAAAGTTCAGGTTTACTGCTTACCAGTGTAGAGGTAAGTTGTAGCTACTGGCAACAATCAGCTTGCTGGTGCATTAGGTAATGAGAGTTTCCAAGAGTGCCAACTGAAGTGGCTAAATAATACCAGCTATTTGGAAAATCACAGAAGCTGGGAGGAATGATGGGTCTGAATCTATTGCTGAGACAGGAAACTGTGGACAACCTGTAGAAATTATTCCAGGAACAATTAACTTATGACAATAAGGTTGTGCATTTTCTTTGATACACGAATGTGATTATGTTCAAATGCAATTACGCACGACGGAAGTCTCCAGAGGACGGGCAGAGAGGAAACAGGTACAGATAGCAGCATGAGACAAAGCACCCCAAATAAAGGTCTCTACCAAGCCCTTTTCCCATTGAAACAACACAAAGTTCACAGTGAGCTGGAAAAAATCCCCACACATGTCCTGTGATTTCAAGGAATATCAGACAAGTCAGGCCAGAAGCGCTCATTTCCTGGCACACCGAACAATGTTCTATCATTACAGACATATATCTGTCAAGTTGGTATCTGCACACACATGCCTTTCAGATTTCATTTTCCAGTTATCCTAGTCAACATATTATGCTGCATACAAATACAGACACATAGCCAGAACCTCTGAAACGATGGCTTAGAACAGCAGAAAAATACGGTATGACTTGAACAAGTAAAAAAGTTACAGATTAGATACATGGATTAAAGTCACAGAAATTAATTCACACCTGCTCCCCCAGCAGGATGCCTTTGTGCATTCTCAATCCAAGCCACATTTTGTTTTTTCCCCTCCTCAAGGGATTCCTTTTTTTGTACAAAACTTGTTAATTCCTCCATACAGTGACTAAAATGTAAAAATCATAAAAAGCAGCAAGGAGCTGTCCTAAAGCTGAAGAGTCAGAAGCTTCTCCCACACATGGTTGACGTGTCTCACAGATTTCAGGGATCTGCCAAAGAAACGCAAGTAGACCTTCCTTCCTAATAAGCCAGAGAGGAGGACCCTGGTCTACAGCCAGAACCAAAGGCCTTAGCATGAAATTTGGCACACACAACGTGAAAGCTCCGTTGTCCCAGATCACTTGTACATTACGGAACAAGACCTGCAAGAGGGTTGTCACAACACCTACCATTCAGGTTGTGGCCCCTCACTTCACCCTGCTGACCGTCAGCCCTCCGTAGTAGCTTCTTGCTGACAAGGAGCTACTGTTTCTTCTTCCCACCAGTTGGGCACGATGGGGATTAGGGTAAAATCCACTGCGGTCCTGCCTTTGAAGATGACTTTCATGCCATGTTTGAGTGGCAACAGTTAACGATAACCTTTTCAGCTACCCACAGCCATTGACTATTTCCCTACTGCAGACAGGCTTTTTAATACCGCTGTGGGGAACTGTACTCAGATGACACAGAGAAATCCTTTGGTAATTATTGGTGCTAATCCTATTAGGAAAGAAAGGCTTTCAATTGCTAAAGCAACAAAAAAACCTTTCAGAGAAGGAACCCACCACTTCAAATTAAATCAACGCCCCCTTCCAGCCCAAGATAACCTGATTATTATTGTATATAAGAAAAGTTGTGTTAACTGAAATAAAAAACTGTTTAACATTTTAAGAAGTTTTATTTAAAAATTTAAAAAACATATTTGAAATGCCTACAAATTCAAAAGACACCACTCTGCTTTCCTGCACATATTTTATTTGCACTTTACTAGTCCACAGTTCTACTTGTGTATTTTCCAAGTAAGAGACAGATTTTTACAGAATGTGCATAGTTTTATAAGGATTTTGCCTATGCTCCAAATTTATGCTAAAAGAGAGGATAAAATGTACGTTCCCCAAATTTGCTGTCATTTTAATGCTGTGGTAACATGACAGTGGTAGAGTGAACTCTTTCATGTGCTCATCAGAAATTCAGCTAGAGTGTTTAAAATGACAACAACTTGATTTATTGAGCAATAAGAGGAATTATTCCTCTACGGCCACCAGCCAAACAAGTAATCTTTTAATAAGGCATGTGAAGCCACTGCATTTCCTTTATGAGAAAAAAGAACTGGTTAAAAAAAAAATGTGCCTAGGCACCTAAAATGGACCTAACTTGGTATACAGGCACACCCCACCATGTGGCCATAGGCACTTCATTTCCCTTCACATACTTGCATCTGCTCATGACTCAAGGCTGTCCTCGATTCCTTACCCTAGAGGGTGCTGGATGAACCAGGGCTGCTCTTCCGATCCTTTTACCATGGCTGACTTCACCCAAGATGTTAATAGCAGCTTTTGGATTTATTTTAAAATAATCTGACATAGCTACACATTTTCTGCCCCTTGGGAGTTTTCCTTCTGTCCCAACAGCACATTTTCAATGCTGGCACTGCAGGCTGTTTTAGGAAGAACTTCGAAGTACCTCTTGCTAAAGTAAGCCTCCAGCTTTGCAGAAAATGATGAAACATTTTCTACACTAGAGAGATGAAAGTCATTGAAGCTTTTTTCTAAGACTTTGTGGACAGAGGAAAGACATGGTGAACACTGTCTCTTCACAGGCAAATAGTAGGCGCATTTATTCGTTGGTGGTTTAATGATTCCTCTCTCTTTTTTTTTTTTTTTTTTTGGCCTCCTTATACTTCTGAGGCAGTCTGAAGGATCTAGGAGATGGGAAGAACTGGAGACAACTTCCCCTGCTCGATCTTAGTCATCTCCAACATGCTAGCTGTCTGCCTGGCGCTCCTCACTCAGCACATGAGTGTGGAACAACCGTTGGTAATCGTTTGGACTAATCCTCGTAGGAAATTTTTTTTGTTTTGATGCATCTGAAGTCTCTCTGGGCATTCACTGGGGTGACTGCAAATGCACTTCAGGGTTCATGGGTTGTTCCTTCAGGAGGCAAGTGCTGGTCTGGGATTCCCAGCCTGCAACCCACATTCATACTAGTCCTAAGGGATGTGCTCAGGGTTGCTCAGGAAATCTTTCCTTTGATCAGTGTCTTGCTAACATCCAATTGCTGGACTGTCCCTCTTTCTTGAGCATTCAAGAATGTGTCCTTGTGACTGTTGTCCCTGTGATACACTTCTGCATTTGTAGATGTATAATCTCCCTCAGGTAAACAATTTAGAAAAATGTATGCAGGGTTGCGTATCTGTTAGAGACTCTGGGAAACAGAAAGAAAGTGCTTGGTGCCTGACCAGCAGCACTGAGTTGTGTTCACTCTGAGCAGGAGCGTGCACACAAGGGACAGAGATGCACATGCTTTGTGGGACCTCTCTCCTTCATTTATTTAGCAAATACAAGTAACTGCAAGACTTCTTTACAGCCTCTCACCTAATGAAAACACAGCAAAATATTTTCATAAGTGGTGAGAGAATGTGCAAATATCTATTAAAATCTAAGGTAATCTCAGAAAATCATTGCTGCTTTAAGTAGTTAACATGAGTTATAAAACTCAAGCAACTAACTTCAAGCCTTTCTTCTTTGTACAGCTGTCTTTCTAGCTGAGATCAAACACATCGTTTAATGAATTGATCCCTTTCCCCTTCCCCACAAGCATTCCTATTTGAACATCTACATTTTCTTGCAGTAACATTATGCATCATGTCTGAAATCGACATGATCATGGAAATTCCCAAAGGAACCTGGAGCATGTCTCATGTTGCTCTCACTACACAGGAAATGCAACCATTCTTACTCATCCTTCCTCTATAATGAAGAGTCAGATTCATTGCCTTGCTGTGCTGAGGAGGAAATTGCTGCATAATCTCCTTTCACAGCTAGACAATCCCCTCTTTCCAAAGCAGGCTAAGCATGCAAATTCTCCAGGCATATTTGATGAATTTCTAGTAACAGTGGGTGAAACAACAGGGCAAAAGCAAGTGTCAGTGACAGAAACCTTGTGCTGGCTCCCTGCTAAAGACATTGTTTTCCTGGTATGTTTACCCACATATTAATTCTGGGTGATACTTATCAGTTGTATCTGCTCTGGGACAAATAAACCATAATCAGGTCAAACTGTGGCCAGTCCTAAGGTCAGTTAGAAGTCTTGAAAAGACTAACACATGCATCCTTCTCAGCACTTCATGCGGGTTGCAAAATGAGACCCCCAAGGTCTCCCCATTTATGATCTTACATGACCAGGATAGTGAAGGGAGTGCCTTCTGCCAGTCAGGATGTTCCCCTCCATCTCTTCAGCTAAGAGAGGGACCTCCATGCGCTGCAAGGAGCAGGCCAATTTATGTCTCTGCAGCCTGCCACGTGATTTTATAGCCCTGTGTGGTTAGATTTTCCTGTATGGAGAACAGACATTTATTTTTTCCTTGTGGGAACAGAAAAGAAAAAAATAATCTCATCTGCCATTGAGAAACACTTATTTGCTCAGGTCCCCTTCAGGTCAAGTTCGTAAGGAAATTTTGAGAAAAGACTTGATAGTTGCACAGAAAATAGGAACATGTGTTCCCTTGCTGCACTAACAAAAACAGCCTCTTATGCAAGGGCTAGTAAGCCTCATGCTTTAGTGTATAAGTCAATTGTTGATCACAGGAGGGCAAGGATGACATTTTCTAGGTAATAAAACAAGTCCACAGTTCTCTGTGAATACTGTTTTTGCACCTTCCTCTCCATTTGTGGCCTTGCCCACAGTTAGAGACAGTACTCAGTAAAACACTGACATATTCTGATGCTCTGTATTCTCACATCAATCATGTGTGACACTATTCAAGGTGTCTGAAATGGCATGTGACTCCAGCCACAATATTTGATTATGTGGCTTGCTTCTGTAATTGTTTCTAGTTGATGCAGATAAGGGATGAGGAGAAGCAGCAGACCAAGAGAAGATTACACTCCACTTAGTGGCTTAGGGTTTAATCATCTTTTGTCCCTGACTGCCCTGGGTCTATAAGGCGGAAGAAGACCCCTTCCAAAATAATGGGGTGCTGGTGGCCTTACAGTGAGGAACCTGATCCAAGGCATAATGGGGTGGTGGTTGCTATGAGAGAGCAGGAAGGAGCTGGAGCCAACAACCAAACAAGATTATAGAAGAGACGAGACTCCCCACAGACCTAACAAGAGGAAAAATAGGAGTCAGAAAGTTTGAGTTACCTCTCATGGTCACAGCTTAAGAGGAAACTCATTTAGCAGAGGCATCATCTTTCTGTTGTGTGTTTCCCCACCAGTCCCTGAGGCACCAATTGCTGCCTGCTGCCTGAGACAGGACATGGGGCTTGGTGGGCATTGGGGCTGGCCAGCCTGCCTGCTGTTGCATGCCTCTGGCTGGTCTGCTTTCCATCATCTGTGAGCATGGGCTAGTGGCAGAAATTCTGCCCTGCAGCAAAAGCTGTCTTCCAGAAGGTCAGCTTCCCTTTCTTCCCTGGCCAGGTAGAGGAGGTACAGCAGCATGACTGCTTCACACGTGGTCAGTTTGACTGGTTGACAGCTGGGACTCCCATTCAAGAGCTGGTGATATTTCAAATTTGACAGGTGGTATTGTGCACAGAGATTGTGCTGAAAATTAATTGGAATGATTATTTTCTGCAGAGCTACTGAAGGCCAAAACACAATCATGACTAGGGCTGAGGAAGAAAGAGCCCTCAGAGATCCAAAAAGTATGTAGAGCTTCTTAAAAACTCACTGGACCCTTATTAGTGTTTCTCATAAATGCTGTAATGTACTTTGTCATGCTGACAACTTCCTGTGATAACAAAAGGGGAGATGCCAAGAATATGGCAGCGTTTAAGAAATGAGTGGTGAGATCTGGTTGAGACAAAGGCTTAGCAGAAATGCCAGCTTGTACACACATGCTATCCTCTCCTTTCTGCTTAGACTAGCCTTTCCTGCACTCCACCACCCCTTTAATACTAGGATATAGCAGATGAGCTTGAGAGCAGCAAGTCTAAACAAGTGATAACAAATTCTCCGCTTGCTTCCCATTCTAAAGAGTTAGCTGGTGCTCATTTCCTCTTGAACAGCTTTTTAAGTATTCTTTTTTTCCTTAAGGGAAGTTTCAGAATTTTCAGCAATCCTGTGCCAATTCATCAACCATAGCTAATGTGTTTCTGCCAGAGCTACCCGCTCCACATCTTGTTCTGCAAATTTGATAATAGTCAGTATATTTGGCTCACTTTTTTTGATTTTTTTTTCCATCCAGGGAAAATTCTGAATCCAGTACTTCATACATGCTGCTTTTGGGTTGTTGTGAATGGCAATCTCATATTTTACAAGATATTTACAGATAATAAAAGCTATTCCTTGGATGAAACAGATTCTTACCGAATTAAAAGGAAAGAATCCCTCCTCTGTACCCAGCCTTTCTTACTGGCCATCTGCTAATAGTGCCCATGTGTGTATAAAATTCATTTGCACATTTAAATTGAAAAGCTCCATTTGCTCAGCCTGCCTACAACTGTGCTCTCTCGCTGGGGCGAATATTAGGTGTCTGATGCATGAATATTATCCAGTGAACACATAATTGCAAATTCAATCCACATCCAATTATCTGGAGTTTTACTGCATATTTTCTACACATACATAACTCAAGCAGTAAGTACAACAATACATTAGCTCTCCAGGTGTCCATTTGGCTGGAAGAATTAGTAAGGTGCTGGCATTTAGCTCCTGTCCTCTAAAGTATAATTCACTCATGGCATTGCTGCCAACATGAGAGGTCACTTAGACACTTAGTGCAGGATACAGACATTGTGGGGAAGACACCGAGAATCCTCTGCATCTGACAGAAACATGCAGCTGGACAGCTTAAGGTAAACAGTCCCTAAGCCATGCCTAAGTTCATCTACCCTGCCTCCAGGAAGGCATTTCACTGATGCACAGACCAAATGTGCTGGCTGAACACGCACGGAGAGGATTTTAAACTTGTGTTACCTCCCATGAAGCTTGGGATTGACCCACTGCTCTTAGGGATCACAGCTACATTGGCTCAACTACTAGTCTACCATATAAAATACGGAATCCATATTCACGGCATTCCTTCCCTGGACCTATCTTAACCTCCTCCTCCTCCCTCCAAAGTGACAAATATATAAAGGAGTTACAAGCATCTACTCCACAGATGTAGCTCACCTAGTAACCAGGGGCAGCACCTGATTCAGAGCTCATTACACCAGAGAATGGAAACACCAGTTCTGCATCATGACAGACAGACAGACACGCATTTGAATGAGCTGCATTGCTCCTCAAGGCAATTCTTCATCCTTCCTGCAAAATAAGGGTTTAAGATTATTCTGGCCTCTCGCAGGCTCTGAGACAACTGTTATCCTACTGTCTGTCAAATATTAGTTGCCATTGTGGCAGCTAATGGGTTTTCTGTAGATCATTAAAATATTCAAGAACTATGCATAGCCTGCAGCTTGTTTTAAGCCAAAGATTTCCCCAGTGGGAAACGGAAGGAAAGAGCTGTTTCAGGGAAGTAATAAAAGTCATACTAACAGTATAAAAAGTATAGAGCAAGATTAGACTCCAGTTCTATTTCACTGCGTGTCCTGTGGAGTCAGTGGAATCACTCCACGTTTGCATTACTTTAAATAACATAAAATATTAAGGAATTCAAAAAAATCAATGCTAGTTTTGGACTTTCTTAGAATGGAAAAAAGCAGGGGGTTGTGGGGGTGGTGGCATTTAATTAGGCAAAATTACCAGACATTTAAACCTACTGTTCTCTCAGAACAATAACTAAACTGTTAAACTAATGCCCCACGGCATTGGATGCCAGTGCTTAAAAGCATACAACAGAATTTTAGCTACAACTGAAAGAACATCCTCAGTTACTGTATATAAAAACACAGGCATTTCAAAAAATAAAAGCATCATATGTGGTTAGCTCACTTCTAATTTGAGAACACTAGAAAAAACTTTCTGCCACTGACAGTTTGTGCCACGACTGGAAGCAGTAGATCTATGGGGTAGCTTCCTACAATGTAGGTGGCTGTGGCTTTCACAGCTAGACATCTGCCTGCAAAACAGATGTTATTGAAAAAAAACACCCTCATATTTCTTCTCTGGAGTATGGCTTATCTTTTCCTTTTAAAAAACAACTATTGCAGTAATACTCCTCAGCAAACCGGCTGACATTTGGAAAGCTCATCTAAATACCTGTCAGATGCTTGACTGTGTTATTAAGAATCATGTTTCGGATCATTGTGAATATTACCAGAAAAATTTCAGTAATAAAGTTCAGATTCCACTTTACAAACCTCAGAAAAATAATGACTGTACTAACTTCTGAAGGGCTACTACCACCCCATGTATTAATGCTAAACTTTAAGATAAGCTCAGTGGCACATGGTGTTTGTAAAATATTTGGGCTGCAGAGCTGTGTCCAGTTAAATCCTTCCTGACTCAACATCAATTCTGAACATTTATAGCTCTGGAGTAAGGAGCTTTCTGTGCTGAATAAACAAAACAGAAACAAATGAACAAACGAAAAAAAGGCAAATGCTCAGGGCTGGAAAAACAGTTGTCTCCTCTGTTGGCTTGGGACTGGAGTGTAGTAGGTGTTGTCTCACCTCCCTGTTCAAGAGCAGTGGTCGTGGTTGCTAAACTCGGGAGGGCTGTGGTGTTAACGCCAGCTGCTCTGTGCCCCACAAGTACACCATGGACGGAAAGGCTGAGGTGGGATAGGCAGCCTGACTGCTCAGATGTGCCTACACTGATCAGTAGCAAAGGGGATGGATGCTCTCAGTCCAAGGACAAGTGTCGTGGCTGAGCTACATCTACATCACACATCACTTCACCGTGGCTCTGCCCTCCGTTAAAAATAATTTACATGTGTTCCCAGTGTGTAAATTGTGGGAAGGCTGTGTTTTAGCCCACCCAGGTGGCAGTTTAATGGCATGAATACGGCTTTATGATTAATTACCTCTGGTATGGTATAAAGGCAGCTGGGAGTGTTTGGGGTTGCAACATGTGTTGGGATGATGTGGGAGGACTGCTTAGAGTGAAAGGAGTGAAGCTGGCAGGGTGGTACCCATACTGCCTCCTGGGAAAGGTCTCTATGCACTTAATCCTTTGTATCGTGCTCAGGTGTCTTGAAAAGCAGTAGCTGACGTGAGCCAGGATGACACAGAAAGGATGTTAATGATGCAATGGACAAACACTGCTCTAGCACTCCAGCTCACTCCTGAGCCTCACTCCAGTTAGCACCCTAGGTTTAGCCTTTATGATCATCCATCATAAATTAGAAATGCCCCATGTTATTTTAGCTTGCAACAGGATTGATGCAGTTTGGAAACTGGAGGGCTCTGTAAAGTTTCTGCCCATGTAAAAAGCAGATCCCTATAGGAGGGAAAATTTGGAATCATTTTGCCAAAAGACCTCAGACAGCTGGATACTGTGATTAATATAAACTACTAATAAGGTCTATGAGCTCTGCATATCCATAATCAAGTTGCTTTGACTAGCACGAAGAGTGGGCAGTCAGTAGAACAAAATCTTATGAAGAAATGCAAGAGCCTTTATATATGTATATATTCACTGAAAGAAAATTCTGACATCCATGAGATACAATTCATAAAGGACAATTGCTCCAGGGCATAGCTTTCTTTTCAAAAAAACAGAGTGGGTATTTTGTGATCCTTGCCATGCATTTCCATGCTACTGCAGATGCAACTCAGAATTACTGACTAGCTGACTACTGCTAAGTATTTAGGAAGATGCATATCTAGATGGAAGATCACACTGTGAAAGGCTGCTCTTTAATTGCTGCAGTGACTACAGTGATCTCTTCTCCTCTCTGTATAGGGGGAGAATGTCAAGAACAGCAGAAATCATTAGGAACCTGTGGGAATATTTTGATAGTGAAAGTCACAGGAGATACAACTTTCCCACTTTGCATACAATTAGGACGGGTTCCCAAAAGGCAATTTAGAAGATATGTGGACAAGAAGGATGGGATGGTAATTTCTTCCCGGGTGTTTAGCTTGGCTCCTAGTGCACTGTTAGAATACTGCTAGAACAGGAATGTGAAAGAAGAGTATTGCTTTTAATTTACCTGGTAGGAACTGCTATAGTCTACACAGAATCACAGAATCAATCAGGTTGGAAGAGACCTCAGGGATCATCGAGTCCAACCATTGCCCTGACACCACCACATCAACTAGACCATGGCACTAAGTGCCATGTCCAGTCTTTTCTTAAACACATCCAGAGATGGTGACTCCACCACCTCCCTGGGCAGCCCATTCCAATGTCTAATGACCCTTTCTGTAAAGAAATTCTTCCTAATGTCCAACCTGAACCTCCCCTGGTGAAGCCTGAGGCTGTGTCCTCTTGTACTATCACTAGTTGCCCGGAAGAAGAGGCCGACTCCCACTTCACTACAACCTCCCTTCAGGTAGTTGTAGACTGCAGTAAGGTCACCTCTGAGCCTCCTCTTCTCCAGGCTAAACAACCCCAGCTCCCTCAGCCGTTCCTCGTAGGTCATATCCTCCAGACCCTTCACCAGCTTGGTCGCCCTCCTCTGGGCTCACTCCAATACCTCAACATCTTTCTGAAGTGCGGGGCCCACAACTGGACACAGTACTCAAGGTGCGGCCTCACCAGTGCCAAGTACAGAGGGACGATCGCTTCCCTAGACCGGCTGGCTACACTATTCCTAAGAGAGGCCAGGATGCCATTGGCCTTCTTGGCCACCTGGGCACACTGCTGGCTCATGTTTAGCCAGCTGTCGATCAGCACACCCAGGTCTCTTTCCGCAGGGCCGCTTTCTAACCACTCTTCCCCAGCCTGTAGCACTGCATGGGGTTGTTGTGGCCAAAGTATAAGACCCGGCACTTGTTCTTGTTGAGCCTCATGCCGTTGTTCACGGCCCATCTATCTAACCTGTCCAGATCCCTCTGTAGGGCCTTCCTACCCTCCAGCAGATCAACACTCCCACCCAGCTTCGTGTCATCTGCAAATTTGCTGAGGGTGCACTCGATCCCTACGTCTAGATCATCTATAAAGATATTGAACAGCACCGGCCCCACAACTGAGCCCTGGGGAACACCGCTAGTGACCGGCCGCCAGTTGGACTTTGCCCCATTCACCACCACTCTCTGCACTCGGCCATCCAGCCAGTTTTTAACCCATTTAAGAGTCCACCCATCCAAGCCCCGGGAAGCCAGTTTGTCTAGGAGGATGCTGTGGGAGACAGTGTCGAATGCCTTACTGAAGTCTAGATAGACTACATCCACAGCCCTGCCCTCATCTACTAAGCGGGTCACTTGGTCATAGAAGGAGATCAGGTTGGTCAAGCAGGACCTGCCTTTCATGAAGCCATGTTGGCTGGCCCCGATGCCCCGATTGTCCTGCATGTGCCGTGTAATGGCACTCAGGATGATCTGTTCCATCACCTTGCCTGGCACCGAGGTCAGGCTGACAGGCCTATGGTTCCCTGGATCATCCTTCTAACCCTTCTTGTAGATGGACATTACATTTGCTAATTTCCAGTCAGCTGGAACTTCTCCAGTTAACCAGGACTGACGGTAGATAATAGAGAGTGGTTTGGCAAGTTCATTTGCCAGTTCCTTCATTACTCTGGGGTGAATCCCATCCGGGCCCATAGCCTTGTGGGTGTCCAGCTGGCACAGCAGGTCACTAACCATCTCCTCCTGGATTACGGGAGGTTCACACAGCCCCCCGTCCCTAACTTCAGGCTCTGGGGGCCGAGTCTCCTGAGGACAACCGGTCTTGACATTAAAGACCGAGGCAAAGAAGGCGTTGAGCACCTCTGCCTTTTCCTCATCCCCTGACACTACACTACCCTCCTCATTCAGCAAGTGGTGGAGGCTCTCCTTGACCCTCCTTTTGCTGTTGATGTATTTGTAAAAGCTTTTTTTGTTATCTTTGACTGTAGCAGCCAAATCCAGCTCTAATTGAGCTTTGGCCCTTCTAATCTTCTCCCTACACGACCTGGCCACGTACCTATAGACCTCCCAAGTTATCCGACCCTTCTTCCAGAGCAAGTAGGTTCTCTTTTTTTCCTTAAGTTCTAGTCTACGTTCTCTGTTTAACCAGGCTGGTCTTTTTCCCCGATGGCTTGTCTTCCTACAGACTGGGACAGCCTGCTCCTGAATATTTAGCAATTCCCTTTTGAAGCATGTCCAGCCTTCCTGGACTCCTTTGCCCTTCAGGACTGACTCCCAAGGAGCTCAGTTCACCAGCCTCTTAAACAGGCTAAAGTCTGCCCGGCAGAAATCTAAGGCAGAAGTTCTGCTCTTGCCCCTCCTTACTTCCCCCACTATTGAAAACTCTAACATTTCGTGGTCGCTATTCCCAAGACGGCCACCGACCCTCACATCTCCCACTAGTCCTTCTCTGTTCACAAACAACAGGTCAAGCAGGGCCCCTCCTCTAGTGGGCTCATTTGCCACTTGCATGAGGAAGTTGTCCTCCACACATTCTAGGAACCTCCTAGATTGCTTCCTCTCTGCCATGTTCTATTTCCAGCAGACATCCGGCAAGTTGAAGTTGCCCACGAGTACAAGGGCCGGCGACTGGGCGGCTTCTGACAGCCGCTTGTAAAACACCTCGTCCGCCTGCTCATCCTGGTTGGGTGGTCTATAACAGACTCCCACCGTAATGTCCGCCCTGCCGACCGTCCCTCTGATCTTCACCCATAAACATTCAACCCTGTCATCCTCACCATCTTCCTCAATTTTGACACAGTCCAAGCACTCCCTAACATACAGCGCTACCCCACCGCCTCTCCTGCTTCGCCTGTCCCTCTTAAAGAGCCTATAGCCATCCATAGCAGCACTCCAGTCATGAGAGTCATCCCACCACGTTTCTGTGATGGCAACCACATCATAACCTTCCTGCTGTACAGTGGCTTCTAGCTCTTCCTGTTTGTTGCCCATACTGCGTGCATTGGTGTAAACGCACTTCAGCTGGGCTAGCGGCCTTGCCCCCGACGCAGGCCTGTCACCCCTAGGTTCATTTGTGGCTGCCCTGGTCTTATCCCCCTCCCCTATCGAACCTAGTTTAAAGACCTCTTAACTAGCCCTGCCAACTTCTGGGCCATAACCCTTTTCCCCTTCTGATTCAGCTGTTCCCCATCCGGCATAAGCAGGCCTGGTGCCATGAAAGCCGCCCCGTGGTCAACGAACCCAAAATCCCACCTACGGCACCAGTCTCTCAGCCACATATTAATCTGTTGTACTTTCATAGTCTTTTCCCTATTTTCACCAAACACCGAAGGAATTGAAGAGACTCTATATTGAGTCTCAGCCATAGCGTGCCACTGTGTTTGTGGAGAAGTTAATGAGGGGACACAGTGATGGCTTTTCAAAGCCATGCATCTATGAAAAGATCTCTTTTATATATGCAGTGCGCTGCCTATGGCCTTTGAAATATAACTTCTGTCATGCAGTTTGCATTTTTTAAGAAGCAAAACGTGATTTATCAAGGGGTTATTCTTAAGCAAATGGAAACTTATTCAAAGCCATACACTTTACAAATTATTATGAAGCTAACAGTGTACTTTTCTGTTCATCTTTTATCTATTGCTGTGTTATCCTCTGCTCTCATCTTCTAGAAACAGATCCAATTGAATGCTGAGGCACTTCCAATTATTAAAGTGGTAGGGACTCCCTGGATTCCTGCTCAGGAATCAAAAAAGCCTAGGAGACTGGGCAGATAACGCAGAGGGGCATCTTCCCTTCCCCTATTGCTCTCTAAGAAACTTTGATCCTTTTCCCTAGACAACAGCATCTGCCTTTTGTGGTTGACTAGAACTGCCTGAATTGGAAGCTCAGCATGGAAAAAAAGCATTGGACCCAGTCTCTTGACTTTTTTGTATTTCATTCATTTTGTGTTTCTCCTTCTTCACAGACTTCCACTGCCAGACCATGAACTTGAAACAACATTTCATGGACCAAGGCCCTGCTATGCCACAGAGTGTCTCTATTTACAGCCCATGCAGCCTAAGACCTCTCCTGGGAGAATGTGGAATAGAAAGCCCACAACACACCATCCAAGAAAGACAGCTCTATGTGCCTCTCTGTCAAAGGGAGCCCAGAAAAGCTCCAGGCTTACTGGGTTAATTCAGATTTGGAAACTCAAATTCTGTTTGGGACTTCGCTCTTCATTGGAACTTTCCCACCAAAGCTGAAATAATAGAAACTTCCCCTCCAAAACCAAGAAAGTGGGTTTCAAACATGTCTTTCTCAGGACAGAAGGGCCTCCTGAGGAGCACAAGGGACCTAATCTCTTTTGCTGAATGATGGCAAGAGTTTCTGTTAGGACCTTGGAGAGAAGGAGATGATCCACAACATGTTAAAGGCAATGGGAGGTGGGCCTGTGAGATTCTTTCAGAAGTATTACAGCAGAAAGATCTGAAGTAGCTTTTGTAACATGTATGCCAACAGAGTAGACTGCCACACATTTGGTAGTGCTTTTCATGGTGTAATCCATGACCTCAGGAAAGCACAGCCTGAAATAAACAGATCCAAACCTGTCCCTTCACACTTACATGTATATACTTTATAAACCTATATATGTATGTATATTTATACATAAAACACTACTGCCTCATCATATACAAATGCTGAGGCAAGAGCTAGCCTTATAGATTTATTCTTACATGCACAAATATACAGATAGCTAAAGCCTATGTCCTTAAAACCCTTCCACTCCGGCAGCTGTATTTAAGCTATGTAAACTGTTGCAATTACTCCTTTGTGACTGTTATGTCAGCTTCTTCCAATTTTAATACTGCTTACACCCATCATTGCCTTTTACCTCTCTGACCTCCTTGAAGGAAAAAAAACCCAAGAAACCCCTGCACAGAAGAGAATTGACTCTATACTAGTGGTGTTCTCTCAGAAGTTTGACATGTACAAACTTTCCAGTGGAGCTGCCTAACCCAGCTCAGGGCCTCAGTGACAGCCCAAGCTCTCCTACAGAGCAAGGCTGAGGGACCAAGAGTGTAACTACAGAAAACCTTGCAAGATTTAATGTTTTGGAAGCATACATTTAATGTCACACCAGCCTTAGACTGGGAATCATGCAAAAGGTTGAAAAATGTGTCTCTGTTAAATGTTATCTATTCACATGAGTTTGCCCTATCTGTGAAATTTAAACACAGGAAACAGGATTTGTCATGCCAAATCCAGTCTTAAGGGTACTGAGATTACCACCACATTGCTCACTGTGATTAGTGTCCACTGTGGAGAAAGAAACTGGAAAATACTGCACACTGTGCTAGGTTTTAACAGGGATCGACACGTTTTAATCTCTGCTCTTTCAATAAGATTTCACTAACCAGGTGGCTTAAACTCATTTTACATTAAAGAAGAACCAGTTATCTGACCTTGCCCTTGCTCACTCACTGTGTCCTCAGAACAAGGCAAAGTGTTTTCTCCAGACATGATTATTCAGAAAATAAAACCACTGAAATAATAAAGCAAAATGCAGGAGGTGGTATAGCGTTTTCCTCTGACCTGCTGTCCCACCAAGGCATTGAGTATATGGCTTTCCTGGAGAAGCAGCCTTTCAGTCTGTAGAATAGATGAGTTAAATGCTGACAGTTGAAGGTATCAGACTAACTTATTACAAGAGCAGGAGTTGGGAGCCCTGCTGTGCTAGCATAACTGCAACCTGAGTAATTGCCTTCACCATCTGAATTCCTTCAGCTTTCCCAATTGGTTACAGTATTCTCCTCTTCCCATCCTGCCCCAAGTGACTCCGCCCTGTTACTGGGCTCTCCTAAAACAATTCTGCTCTTTCACCCAAAGATAGCTGCTTCAGAAGTCACTGAGCTGCTACCAGTGTATTTACGTTTTATGACAAAACAGTGGAGCCTTTTTGGGATGAAAAAAGTTAAAACTTATTTCAATGGTTAGGCAGTGTCCCCTGATTTCTTCTGTTCCTTACACTGTGCTGCAGCAGGGTCCATCGTACTATCATCTTCTTTGTCTCTTGGTTGTAGAGGGAATATTAAAAATCACCATCTGTCAAACTCAGAATAAAGTGAAGCCAAACAAAACAGAGTAAACTGAATTAATGCAGAAACTCCATATGTACTATATACTGCTATACTGCAAGTATATGTGGTCACTAAGTCACATTGTACCTTAAAAAACCTGCAATTCACATGAACCTCAGAAAGTAGGAAAGACCACAGAGTGGAGTTTCACTCTTCACTTGCCTTTTCCTGATTCCACAAGTTTTGGCCACGCATCAAAGATAAGCACACTCCTGTAGGTACCTGTGCAGGAGTACTATTAAAAAAATAAAGAAATTCAACCAAAACTCCAAACATCAGATAGCAGGACAAATTGAGTCATCTAAGGACTTGTTACAAATCAAGATGATCATTTAAACAATTGCTTGAAATGGCAACAAATTCAGAAGGTCTTTAGAGATTTGGATAAGTATCCCAAGGCAGAAGAAACAGCCACATAAAACCTGTATCATTGGGGGCCCAAGCTTTCTGTCTTCCAGAAGTGCTGATTCAGGTTTGTATGATTCTTAGACAAAATTAATGTTTTTTGAAAGTGGACTCCTGTCAGGTACTACACAAATTAGTACAGGGGAGGAGGACTGGGTTCACTTTAGGAGACGAAGGAAAGTAGAAACCAGCAGAAACTTAACTTGCTTGTTAAGATTTTAGGACACAGATGATTTACTGGCCAGGCTGCTTGCCTCATATATGCAAAAAATGTTCCTGTTAAAAATACTCTATAAACCAATGACTCTAACACCATGTCATAGAAGGTTTTACTGCTCAGCATGGAACATTTTTATCAAAGCAGCTCAGCATTGTACTTGAGAAAATGTGACAGGCAAAAAGTCTTTGCATGCCTCTTTTCTACGTGCTGTATCTGCTCTCCATTTAATATGCAGGCTGGAATCTGTTATTGCACCATGAGAAGATGAAATGTTAGGAAGGTGCCTTGCTGTGCCAGGCTTGGAGCTTGCAAGTTAATAATTCCAGAGAGAAGAGATGAGCAGTCCAAACTGACACTTTTCTTCTCCAACTAATCTTTCCTTTTTTAAATTTCTGCATAGGTTTTAGAGGCCAGCACGAAAGTCTGTGGGAAAATGAGATCAAAGTCATCTATGGGACAGATGACCTACACCAGGTCTTTCCTTCCAGCCAAAAGCTAAACAAACTTACTCTGGTACTCTTCTGAAAAAGAAGCCACAAGCAAGGTGGGATCAGCCTCCTACCTGCTCCTCATCCATATTCCCGCTTCCAGCTGGGTATCATGTCAACCTGCTACAGGTTAGATGCATGCAACGGAGAATATCACAGAATCACAGAAAGTTTTGGGTTCGAAGGGTCCTTAAAGATCATCTAGTTCCAACCCCCCTGCCACAGGCAGGGACACCTTTCCACTAGACCACGTTGCTCAAAGCTTCATCCAACCTGGCCTTAAACACAGCCAGGGAGGGGGCAGCCACAGTGTCTCTGGGCAACCTGTTCCAGTGTCTCACCACCCTCACAGGAAAGAATTTCTTCCTAATATCTAATATAAATCTACCCTCTTTCAGTTTAAAACCATTCCCCCTCGTCCTGTCACTACTTGCCCTTGTAAAAAGCCCCTCTCCCGCTTTCCTGTAGGCCCCCTTCAGATACTGGAAGGCTGCTATGAGGTCTCTCCGGAGCATTCTCTTCTCCAGGCTGAAGAGCCCCAACTCTCTCAGCCTGTCTTCATAGGAGAGGTGCTCCAGCCCTCTGATCATCTTTGTGGCCCTCCTCTGGACTTGCTCCAACAGCTCCATGTTGAGCTCCAATATGCTCCAAGAACATCCAGTGTCATGGTTGCTGGCTCACCATCTTGCACAAGCAGAAAAATCTGAACTGAGAATTCTAGTGTAAGACAATCAGGCCTGAAACATGCAGAGTACACAGTATGCCCGGGCTCTTTGCTGGAGGAAGTGCCTCCACAGACATTTTAGGGAGTAGCCCTTAGTGGGCAGCATAAACAAAGGCATGAAGGTAATGCTGCGAGGTGCAACTAAGCATATGTTTCCGTCTGTGATGAAGAGTCTGAAATATACTCCCATAGGCTGTGGCTCTGTCCAACTTTTTCATTTCCTACTGCTACAAATGCTCAGCTTTTGATCCAGTCTAGCCCTCAGTGTACAGGTTTCCAGACTGTTACTGTCTGTAGAAACAGTAACCTAAGGTGCTGCATCACCACTGGTCTGTACACCCATACTGTGTGTACATGGTTCCCACAACAACAGGAGCTGTGGTCACTGTAAACAGCTTGTATCCCACCACTTCCCTTCTCCCCTCTTGCACCATACAAATGATCCTGCAGAATACCTCCACCAGGAAGCTGGGTGCAGTGCTGATGATTTTAACCTAGGAAATCTGATTGCTTTTGAATTCCTTTCCAGATATGTTGTGACTTATAAACAAGAATGCAAGTTTTGGGACCAGTTTTCTAAAGAAAAGGAAAACTGCCATATGTATGATATTTTTGCCTGTCAGGGTGAGAAGCCAAGATTCCTTTAACAAGTCCCAGAAGAGTAAAAAGACCACCACATTTTCTTTCTCTAGTCTTGAATACATAGTTGACTGAACCCATAAAACCAAGGCACTAGGGTGAAGTCTCAGATTTACTTTTTCCACTGCAACTTCTGAGCAGAAGGAAGTCAAGGGGTCATAAGGCACTTGTTTCAGAGCACTGCAGTCCTGGAAACAAGGGGAGAAAAAATGTCTTCCATCCCCAAATTGTTCTGCTGTGCTTGAGAATGGCCTCTGCAGTCCTTGGTAGTGAGAGCACACAGGGGTCCAATTGCTGTTGGTTTGTTCACTTCGTTCAGCAGGAAAAAATGTATCACAGAGAGCTCTATTGTCAAGGAAAATGAAAGTTGTAACTTAGGTTTCAATTTTACACAGTACAAAATAAATATATATGGAACAATCCTAAGGTTAGGGTGGAAGAGAAGGTAGGAAGCATTTCTACCTGCCAGGGGCAACGTTAGCAATCAGTACCAAAAAGTCTCACACTATGAAACAGGACACGAAAGCAGCAATTTCCTCCTCCTCCCTCAGGTTACTGACCCCTCAACCCACTCACCAGCCCTTTATGTGAAAGTGGGAATACATCAGAGCCTTTTCCTTCTCCTTTACTTAAGAATGGAGGCCCACACTCACAAAATGGGCTGGATTTTGAGAAGTGTAGGGACGTGCACATAAAAGGGCAGAGGGACCTTCAGTTTTGGGATGTCCTTTGTGGAGTGTCTTACAGAGATGGGATTTTTTTAAACTTTTAGCTCTCTAAATATCTGTCTGTCACTGGAACTCCAAATGAGCAAAGCATGACACATGTCTGTTCACTTGTGAAAGCCCAGGAGAGAGTGCATACTAGATCACTCTGCTGTTCTGCGGTCTTTCCCAGTGTCTGGCCAACAGTGACAGTGCTGGCATGTTCTCTGAAACATCTGCTATTGTCTGAGAAGTGGAAGGAAACAGTTTATTTTATCTCCTGTAGCTGTTACAAGATTGACAGTGACAAGTGTGAAATGGACATGTCCCACTGAAATTCAGAAAAGAAAAGCCCTAAGCAACTTTAGAGTAAGTATGTGGACTCAATTCCCTCATCACTCTGTAGTGTGAGTAGACATTCACATCTGTTAGCAATAAGCATTGGCTCCCTCCTGCTTTGTAGTATGTTTCCTACCCAGCATAGGCAGCAATATCCAACAATACTCTCTCTTCTCCATTACTTATTTTAGTGACTTGAATAGTACTACTCCTGATTTACATCGATGCAACTGAGAATGGAACAGAAAGAAATAACTGTTTTAAATTGCTCCAGGAATTATTCCTGCTTACCCTGCTGCTATGCATCAGAAGAAAAAGAAGGCCAAACACATTAACTGTTCTCACCTTGCTGGCAGAAAGCTTTTTGGTCTTTTTAAATAACTGATCAGACTTCTAAAACTCCCTCAACACTCACTTAAAACACTAATCAGTCTAACAGCTGAGAAGAAAATCTACAAAAATAAATCTTTTGTATCTCATATAAATTATGAAAAATGTTCAGAATACTGTGTCCAGAGATTTGGCTTTGACCATTCCCTCTTGTGCTGCTACAGTAGCTATTAGATATGAGTTAAGGGCATCTATGTATAGTTTGCCATAGAGCACACACCATATTTTATAGCAACACTGGAACTGTCGGGGTGGATGGGACCACTGGTCTATCTCACCTGCCATCCCGTTCCTGGCAGCTGGCAATACTTAGTGCTTTAGACAAAGGTCAATACCCTACCTCCCGCAACCCTGCTGACTTTGATTGTGTGAAGTGTCCTTCCAGACTGCTCAAAACCAGGCTGGGTAGATGGTGGTTCTGAGTCTAGTAAAGAGCTGGAAGGCTCTACCTGATCGTTTTCAAGGGTGAACGTGCACAGGATTATGGCCGTAAAGCATGCTTTCCTGGGAAGCATCACTACAGAGGAAGAAACGAGTCACGTTCCTCACTGGTACCCCTGTGGCTCCCAGTGTGCTCCTGAGATGAGCAGAGAGACAACCTCTCTTCCTCAGGAAGGGGAACCATTTCTGGTTCTCTGACGCAGGTGAGGGAAGACGCACAAAAAGATGTCCTCACCTTCCTCATTCTCTTCCCAAGGGCAGTAGGGCACGGGGATGAAAGGAAACGCATTGCAGCTGGGCATGGCTGGACCTGAGGACGTTCCAGCTACCCTAGAGCCAGGGGCTGGGGAGGCAGAAGCAGAGGAGACAGCGTTTGAAGCCATACATTGCCTGAGGAGGGCAGGGAAAGGAATTCCAGGTAGGAAACACTGGAGCAGTTTCCTCCTCCTTTGCCCTGCCCAGATGCGTGCTTTGGCCTTCCTGAAGGAAGGTGTTTAGACCTCAGTCTGCAAAGGACATGGCTCTGAGAATTATACTGGTAATATATATAACAATCAACAACTGCATTTATAGAGCAAAATCCTACCCAGTCACTCCCGACCCCTTATTGTAGGTTTAGATAGAAGCACATTTTTTTTCAGAGCTCGGATTGAGAAATGTACCCGAGGGCCTTGCCAGCAATAATTTAAACAACTTGTATATACTTACAGGAGGAAGTGTTTGTTCCTTCTGTTGAAGCTTGTATCCTAAGCATGGGTTCTGCAATACACAGAAGTAACAACAAAGTTGTAAGAACGCAGCCACAGCTACACTGCTGTACTGGAAGAGCCTGAACATCTTCCCCCAGTAGAGCTTTCTTTTTAAAATTTTTTTCTTCAGTAATCAGAAACCCGTCAAAGCAGAGAAAAAAGTGAGATAGCTCAAGAAAGCAAAGAACTTCAAAGTCAGTACAGCATGTACTAGGCACGCTGTGAATAATCAATTACAGCAAAAATGCTCCATAGTCCTGGGAGGGAAGGCCAGGAGAAAAATGGCAAAGAGAGAGCAAAGTTTTCAGCTGTTTGTGACAGCATCAGAGGAAAGTGGAAAGCAGTGGGTTTTGAAGCTCCACATGCTGACCCAGGAAACATTAGCATCTCATCCTCTTTTCACATGACTCCAAATGGACAGGGAGGTCTCCAGGTCTATTACAACTATGGCTAAGGACCTCTGTGACTTGAAAGCAAGCAGGGTCCATGAGTGCCACCGCCTCTGCAGAGAACTGTAGCTGGAATGGAGAGCAGGACACGTCCCAGAACAAAATGGGACACAGCACCAACCCCAAAGTGGTTACAAAGAAAGGAAAAAGAAGGAGCATTCACAAGATGGCAAATAATCTTGTACGACAGCTGAAGGAAATGGACCTCAACACAAATCACACAAAGTAAGTACTCAGAAAAGTTAATGGAAGAAGCAAGCTAGCCTGAAGCTTGGGCTGAACCTCCTGACCTGCAGGAACCCGAACCACGCAGAAAACCTGAGCCATGCATTTGGGTTGCTGCATGGGCTTTCTCTTTCTTACAGTCCAGCAAAACATATGGTGTCACGCATGAATAAAGAATTCAAGAGTGTGCTTGAGGAGTACTATTGGCTGGAAGGGTTTGCAAAGAGAGCACTTCGCCTAAGGCGGCAATGTTAAAAACTGGCTGGATGGCCGAGCCCAGAGAGTGGTGGTGAATGGGGCGAAGTCCAACTGGCGGCCCGTCACTAGCGGTGTTCCCCAGGGCTCAGTTGTGGGGCTGGTGCTGTTCAATATCTTTATAGATGATCTAGATGTAGGGATCGAGTGCACCTTCAGTAAATTTGCAGATGACACGAAGCTGGGTGGGAGTGTTGATCTGCTGGAGGGTAGGAAGGCCCTACAGAGGGATCTGGACAGGTTAGATAGATGGGCCGAGACCAACGGCATGAGGTTCAACAAGAACAAGTGCCGGGTCTTACACTTCAGCCACAACAACCCCATGCAGGGCTACAGGCTGGGGGAAGAGTGGTTAGAAAGCAGCCCAGTGGAAAGAGACCTGGGGGTGCTGATCGACAGCCGGCTAAACATGAGCCAGCAGTGTGCCCAGGTGGCCAAGAAGGCCAATGGCATCCCGGCCTCTATTAAGAATAGTGTAGCCAGCCGGTCTAGGGAAGTGATCGTCCCTCTGTACTTGGCACTGGTGAGACCGCACCTTGAATCCTGTGTCCAGTTGTGGGCCCCGCACTTCAAGAAAGATGTTGAGGTGTTGGAGTGAGTCCAGAGGAGGGCGACCAAGCTGGTGAAGGGTCTGGAGGATATGACCTACGAGGAACGGCTGAGGGAGCTGGGGTTGTTTAGCCTGGAGAAGAGGAGGCTCAGAGGTGACCTTATTGCAGTCTACAACTACCTGAAGGGAGGTTGTAGAGAAGTGGGAGTCGGCCTCTTCTCCCCGGCAACTAGCGATAGGACAAGAGGACACAGCCTCAAGCTTCGCCAGGGGAGGTTCAGGTTGGACATTAGGAAGAATTTCTTTTCAGAAAGGGTCATTAGACATTGGAATGGGCTGCCCAGGGAGGTGGTGGAGTCACCATCTCTGGATGTGTTTAAGAAAAGACTGGACATGGCACTTAGTGCCATGGTCTAGTTGATGTGGTGGTGTCAGGGCAATGGTTAGACTCGATGATCCCAGAGGTCTCTTCCAACCTGATTGATTCTGTGATTCTGTGTGATTCTGTAATGTGACGTGCCACTGTGGAGAGGCATGAAGGAAGTCAGGGTAGCTCGCAACTAACCTGTGCGTCCTAGGGAGCAGGTCAAGCATACTGCATGCCCTGTAGTGAAATATTTAACAACACATCACATCACACAGAAAATATCAACCTGTTGCCTAATACAGTCAGATTTTAGGCAGAGTAAAACCACACTTAAAATGTAAGACCGCCCTGTAACTCCTCCTATCACCAAAAAGTAACTGCAGCAATACTTCAAGAGACCTAGCTCCTGGTGATTTAAACACCAGCATCTCACAACAGCCTATCTCAAATTAATGAAGCAACACACTAATAACTTATTTGCATTTGCAAGGCCTGGAAAAAATCAGCAGTGCCCAAAACCCCAGGCTCCATTGATCAGCAGGAGACTCCTGTAGTGGCAGAGAAAGTTGACATGGTCTGGACCCAGGGCTGCATGAGGCCAGTGGGAAAAACGGCACCTGGCTGGATTTGGGACTGAGCAGGTCTCTGCTCCAGCTATATAGCAAAGACCCACTCAGAGCTCCATAAGAAGACCTCCGCAAGCAGCCACTGAATGTATTGCTTTCTGCTCTGCTTCAGGACAACAGCGTGATGTGCTGCTTGGCATGAGATGTGCCAGTGCAGCGATTCATCAGGAATGCGGCCAGCCTTTTGAACATCCCAGCCTCCTCCTCTCCAGTGGTACAATAGCAGTAAAGAGAAGAACAGTACTGTAACAGCAGGTACTGAAAGGGACATAAGCAGGGAAAGAGACCACTCAAGAACAAGAAATTTAGTTCATGGGAAAGAAGGGAGCAAAGTGCAGGGACTGCATTCTTGCTGCACAAGGGAAAAGGCAAGGCGAGCCCAGTGGAGTCGGTGACCAGCGTGTCACTTCCTTTGAATAAAAATGGTTCCAACGGTTACAGGACACTTGCTATTAGCTATGTGGTCTCATACATATCCAGTGAAGCACCAGTGACAGGCCCCACTGAGAACATGAAAGAATATGGGCACATCCAATGGCTCTTCTGTCAGGCAGCAGTGCCAAGATTTCAGAAGTAGGTCGCCACACATGCAGATGCATCAAAGGAAAGGCTGCAGGCATGCTAAATGCAAAATCTGGCAACCACACTGTTTTCCTTAATCTAGCCTACAAACACTGTCATCTCACACTAAAACCTGTCTCTGCCAGACATAGCTTTCTCAAAAAAACTAGCAGGATCCCAGCCTCTTTGCCAAGCAGGATATGTGCATCTTGTAAATCCTTGGGATCCTCAGCTTACACATGCCTGTCCACAGTTCCCTCAGCCAAACTCAGTGGTAGAGACAACTACTTGTATTGGGGCCATATATAAAGTAGCTCTAATAGCTAAAATAATGAAAGTGACTTCTCACTGGGGTCAGTTCCAGGAGTAACTCTGGAGGCGTGCAATCTGTAACTGCAGGCGGGATGCTGAAAGCAAAATTCCACCAGCCTGAAAGGAAACCATCTGGAGAAGGCTCCAAGTTTGCCAAGGCAGCTTCAAAAGTGGTTAAACTACTGACAGTGAGTTACCTGTCTACATTCACAGACCTTGCAGAGCTGTCAGGAATTGTATGTAGAGCCCCGAGGAACAGAGCAGTCTAGGGAACAGACTTTCTGGAGGAAACATCAATATGTCTATACGCTCTGCAAATTCATATGCAGCTGCTAGGATTTACAGGAACAGGAGCAACAAGTGCTTTTTTCGAAACACAGTTCTTAACAACTAAGTACTTTTTCATTTGGGCTGCTTCAGGCTGACAACTGCAGGCCAAGTTAGCATCCTTGATGCAGCTCCAGGATATTAAGAAGTACGCTTAACCCTTCTTCATTAATTTCTCAGTCCCTGAAGTAGCTCCAGTATTCAAGGTGATATGCTAGTGCTGAGGTGCTGGATGTAGGTGAATTGTTCTCTGCTAAGCGGGAGCAGTTTCAGAGCTGAAGAAGCAGTTTCAAGAACAAACAAAGAGAAAGAGATAGAAAGACTCTGTTAATTCAACTTACGTGAAGAAGTTTTTGTCCCTTCTGTTGATACTGGTATCTTGCTGGTGCTCTCTGGAAAACATAAGAGGCAACAAGCAGTTATAATGTGGAGTCAGATGATCCTCTAACAGCATTCAACTCCAAGAATGGACAAGGCAAAGGGGAAAAGGTGCTCAAAGAATCAAGCTTAAATTCTGCTTCAGTGGGCAGAGGCCGCAATCAGACGCCAACTTCCAAAAGTTTCCTTTCAGGAAAAAATGAAAAATTATGGTGTCTACTAGTAGGACTGAAGAAAAAAGCCTGTTTCTTCTGAAAGAAGCCAGTTGTTCAATCTCTCATTCTCCTCTGGGAATAACTGATCAGTGGCAACCGGAGAAATCATGCAGATGGCTCTGCTTCTGGAAGGCATCAGTGTGAGTATTCACTCCTTATGCTTCTAGGCAGTTAGATTTTGGAAAGACATGTTCCTGTACGTATCACTTGAATTGCTGGTAAGTATATCCAATCATATCACTTGCCACTTCAGGGAAATCTTCTCAGTCACACATGCAAACCCAGTCCCCCACGGGATGACTGCTGGGGGCTCTGTGATGGAAATCAAACAGTTGCTTTGCTGAAGAGATGAGAAAAGTTGCTCTTCCATACTGGTCCTACAGAGATGTGCTATTGCTAGTGACGTACTGCTATGGACTTCTGGCACCCACTTGTTGAACTGGGTGACGGCTATAGGGGATGATGCTGCCATGCTTAGATCTCTGCTAATGACTTGCAGAATGCAGATGGGAGAAAGCAGAAAGAAAGCCTTCGTTTAGGCTTCACAGACTCGTACAGAGACCTTGTTCCATTGATACCATCCATCTGTGTGCACTGCTGACCCTGCAAGGCAGAACTGTGTGCAGTTTCCTAGATATGAACAAATCACCCTTCAGCTGTATGCATCAACAATCTTGGCCTTCTCCAAGTTCTCAAAACACTTTTCAGCCTCATAGTGATGAAGTTCAATACAGCTGCACAAGTTTCAACTCCACAGCTGGAGAAGGGCCACTAATGCCAGGGAAGAAGTCTTGCCTTGAATCTTCAAGGCACATGAAGAATCCTCTGGTAGGCCAAACAAAAAGAATTTAGAAAAAGCCTCATAAGAGATTTAGGAAAAGGCAACTTAGGAATGTTTTTACTCTGTTCTGTGACTCTAGATCAGGTGGTCCTCGGCTCACTGTCTTCAGAGTTCATAGAAACTTGAACAGAGACAAAACTGAGTCCAGCTGTCTTCCCTTCAACATCCATCTCATTAAACTAAACGTTGAGCCTGTATTTTAATTTCTTACTTGCTAGCTCTTCCTTTGTATTTTTTTCCATTCTGGTCCAGTTTTCAGCAAATATCTTGTTTCCCTGGGCAATATGTCCCAGTTTCATCTCACCAGTGTGAGAGAATATGTTATGCAGCATTTCCCTGATAGGCAGTGATGCGCGGCATGGAAATGAGTACCATAAGTAAAATTTTTAAGGTCAAAACTTTTGCACTAGGTCTTGGAACACAGTGGCCTGTAGACAGGCAGCTTTCAGGACCATTTTTTGGGTATGGAGGCAGTTTGGTGTTGTGCAGCTGGGTTGTCTGAGCAATTAGCCTTTCTTAGTCACAACAGGAGACAGAACAGGCCTGACAGCTGTGTAGCTCAGCATCTGGCACAACTGAGGCAAATTTTTCTTTCACCGTTAAAGAAACCGTGTTCCATTTAGTGCCCATGCTGAGCTTGATGTAGCAGCCCAGCTGTGTCAGTATGAATGCCGGTGTGAAGCTTCCTTGCCAGTGGAAAACACAGCCAGAGCCTCCCACACCTGAAACGTGGCAAGAAACACATTTGGAAAACATGTGGCAAAGTCACACATTACTAAGCCCCGCTACTAACACTTGTGTAGCAACATTAACAGTGGATGCTAACATTTGGAAGACACAAAATTTGTGTGTATTGCTTACTGAGGACAGTACACTACAACAGTAAGAGGGGCATTTTAGTCCACCTGAGAAGGCTAGCACGGATCCACACGACAAGCCATCTGAACACAAGAAGCAGAAAGAAGAGAGGCTGCTTGTAGAGGACCATCAATATTTTCCCGAGGTGGAAGAGCTGGAAGTATTTGTCAGTCATGATACTTGCAGTTGCTGCTGCAGCCTGCTAAAGTATGGAGATGGCAGCCTGCAGCCCTGTCTTCATCATCATGTTTAAGTTCCCACAGGGAGCAGCTACCCCAGATGCTCCATCCACTTCTGTCCGTTGGCACTTCTAGGAGCACTTAGTTTTGGTGAAGTGCTGTCTCCTGAAACTGGATATGTTTGTGCTGGGGCTTTCTTATGTAAAAATATCGAAGGATGGACAAGAGATCCTCGTTTGGGGATGCTTTAAGGGACAGGTCTCTGCAGCCTCTATTGTCTCATTTCCGTAATACTCTGGCCAGCTCCATCTCCTGCTGTCTCCTCTGGCAAGACAAAGAGCCCCCTCAGCCCCCAGAGGACTCACAGCAATCCACCACCTTGCTGGGCTTGGTATCTTGATCCATCCTTCCAGATAGGGAGCTTTGTTTGGGCTGTTGAGAGGAGACAACTCTGTCCCGGGGCAACAAGCTCTGCTGTAATGCCTCTGAGGGAGGCAGAAGGTTCTCCTCCTCAGGAGAGACCCTTTCTCCCAGGATAACCAAACACCTAACAACCCTACAGCTCCTGTTGTGAAGAGCCCTTGGCATGCCCTCACAGCCCTTTTTTTACCCTACTTAGTGTGCCCAAGGCCTAACGCAAAAAACCTGCTTGAGCAAACTGAAGGGATTGGTTGAACTCATGGGTTTTGGTTCAGGGCTTGAAGGTGGCTCTGAGGACCCTGACGGGGACAGCAACCTGGGCTCTGAGAAGGATTCGAACCCCACAAACATCACAGGTAGTCAGAGCGGCAAACAAGCCTTCTGTCATCCTGAGGTTTACTTTTGGCAGTGATATAAGACCTAAGACTTCAACATTGATTGTGCCATTCAAATGACACATTCTGAATTACACAAAGAATAACACAGGCTAGCACACACCTTGAGAAAAGCTGAGACCTCTGTTATTTAGTCTACAGATGACAGAGTAGGGAGTAGGTGTATAGAAGGTAAGGCCATAGTCTGAGACCTCAGAGGCATGCAGGCACATGTGGTCAAGGACACAGGGAGAGTTAATGCACAAACTAACTTTTTGTTTCTCAAAACTACTGTGCTTTTTACCTTTTTCCTGGTCTTCCAGCAAACTACTCCCTTGAATTGGATTAAAAGAGCACTGCCCTCAATTAAAATATGTCAAATAGCTGCAAAAGGTTCAAAGCTACTCTTAGGAGAATTCCTACGCCAACCTATGATGGCCACATTTCTTTCTATGTGGAGGCCCAAATCAGTGACGTTGGTCCAGGCATGCTGATTTGCACCAGTTGAGAATCTGACCCACTACACCAGCCAGTTAAAAACAAACTATGGACCAGGTCACCTGTAACTATTCTAGAGAGAGAAGAGATAGATACACTCATCTCCTGCTTTAATCAAGTCTTAGACAGATTAACGTATGAGTAGAAGGGACTTTTCTTGCATTTGAAGTATTTCATAGCTGGCCACATGCTCTACGGGTACTAGACACAAGATGCTTTTATTTACTTATTTCTCTGCCATCTTCTTGAAGATAAGTTGCTGGCTATGTTCAGAAGAGGAACAGCAAACTAAAGTTTAATGAATGATGAATATCAAATTCTTATTGACTACTGTACAACTCGGAGCTGTTAGTAACACTACAAGTCCTACGGATGCAAAACCAGAAGCTTGTATGGGCCACTGACTGTGTAGTTAATGAATTTACCAAGTCTTACCTCTGCCTACAGTTGAGTTATATAAACAGATCACCTGAGCACTTCTTGTTCCCTTCATTTCAGCCGAAGTTGTCCCGGCCACCCCTACTGATGACTCAAACTACATCAACTCACTTTGCACAGACGTGCAGGATGGGTGCTTACACAATACCCTGCACACAAGCCAGCAGTTATCCAGCACCGCACACTGCTAACTTCTGAAATATCTCTGCAGGAATCCACCCTTTTGCACCCTGAGTCATTCTGGGCATGGCAAATATCCTTAGAGAGGCACAAGATTTAGGTCAACAGGTTTTAAGGGAAAAGACTAACAACACATTCAGCTGGAGCTGTGGCATGCTCAACACTTTAGAAAACAAGGTCACTTACCCAGTTGTCTAAATAAGGGGTTTTGTGAGCAAGTTTTCAAACATGAAATTGAAAACTTTGGCTGTGGTACGAAGTATTCTCTCACTGTTATTTATTAAGCACAGTAAGGTCTTCCATTCATGAGGAAGTCCATGAAAAAATTCACTGCAAGAATTTTGCCTGGCTAAAGTGACAAATTAGGACGCAAAAAAGCAGCTACAATTGCCTTAGCAAACCTGTGCACTATTTATACAACTCAAGGAGAACTTCATGCCTCTATTCTGACCTTAATTACAATCTTTCTTAAGGGAGCATACATCAATAGGAGTGAATGGAAATAAGAAGGCAGCTCATAACCTGTGGGCAAGTTATACTCATTATAAATTTAAAAGAGAACAGAATAGCTCCCACTGCTTGCTCTTAAGACTGGTAAAAAATAGTGTTTGTCTACCTATTTTTATATTTGTTGCATTTTTAATCCACACGTATGGCTCTATAGAGAAGGCTTTATGTCTCTTTCAGTAAAAATGAGAAAATTTAAAAGTCTATGTAGGTTAATACAGTTTGTGTGTGTTGTGTGTGCGTATGTTTATGTGTAGCAAAAACTCGCACAAGAGCAAATTTGGCAGTTTTGAGTAACAGCAATGTTAATAGTAACAATAACAGCGACGAGGGCAGGAGTTACTATTGCATTGACTATTACTGTTTAAGACAGAAAATTTTATCGTTTCCAGGAATGATCAGGGACAAATAAAGCTCTTTCCTCACTGAAAACAACAAAGACATTTTTATAATTGTTTTATTGAGGAATACTCATTGTTCCATGCTTTGGAGCAGGGAATTGAAATTAGCAATTTTCAGACGTGACCTTTGTGGTAAATGTGTGACTTTTCCTGTTCTTGGGGAAAAAACCCCAACACACTTGCCTTATTCGTCATGTGTTTTTTCCTAATGCCCATCGCTAGTTGATGGTAGGGACAAGGCATCAGGCTAGACAGACCTTTGGTCCAGCCCTAGAGTTCTCTTTTGTGGCGTACACCAGCAAAGAAAATTTCAACTAAAATAGTTAAAGTTTGACAAAATCCTAGGGAATTAAAACCAAGATTTTTATACTGAAAAGCACTAATCTTTTAGTGGAAAGAAAAATATGCCCAGAAATGCCATCACCTTATCTACCCTCAGTCTTAAAGCACCCAGCATAAAGGGAAAGGACAATCTAGATTGCAGATATCAGGGCACACATAACAAACATGACCAGGTGAGGTCATTAAATTAAAGGTCATAGTTAAAGTTACGGTTCACATAGCAGAGCAGGTCAGTATGACCATAAGAAAGTCAGATCCTCTGACGCATCTTTCTTCACCCCACTGTCACCCTATCTGCTGGAAGTGGAAGGAAGCAACCTCTCCGCCTACCCTGAGAGGTTCAGCCCTCTCAGATGTCTGCACACTAGTTTAGTTTTCTACAGGGGCTCCTGGGCTGCACTGGACCCCAAGGTCTTCTCCAAAAGCCCACTAGCAGGAAATAACAAATAAGAGCTAAATATGCTGCCTTTTTTTTTAACTCTCTCTATCTTATGAACAGTGCAGGACCACACAGATATATAGGACCTAAGTAATGACTACCCTTCAGGGCTCATTACAGAGTTTGGATCCCAAATCTGTCATTAAGCTAGCAAGGGGAAGAGGTCAGGGAATGTGGGGGAAGGAAGGGTGAGGAGGTCATCCACACAGGGGGTCTGTCCCTGTTTGCAAAGCAGATGTTGCCCTCTGAGGCCTTAGGGTTCCATTGCTCTTAAGTCACCAGATGTTGCCCACACTGTTCCTCAAATCCAGGTGGAAAATTCCATCATTAGGAGGAAAATTAGGAACAATTTTACTGGTAATTTATAAGCAACAATAAGCAGAGGGGGCTCAAATGTATGTGTGGCAACCAAATATGCACAACTGATTTATTCATCCAGAGAATGCTGCCATGTCCGACTCTAGATTATCAAATATCACTGAGATGTTTCATTCCAGATATCACTGAGTTTCCAGTTCAGATCTTTACAGACAAGAGCCAGCTGACAGGTTTAGTTTGGATCCAAGTTTGTGTACATTCAAGGGAGTTTGTATGCATGGCTGTGTTTTAAACAACTTACGTTTCACAACAAGATTAGACAGACTCTAACGTATCAGTTATAAATGCGCGTAACAGGGCTTGCCTGCAAAAGTTTTTGTTCAAAACCAAGCCCCCATCTCCCTGCAGCAGAATTTTGTTGCTGTCTTTCAGCATAGCCCAAAGGAAGTTGAAAAATCCATGTCATGAAGCATAGGAATGAGGTCCCACATGCACTCCCCAGCCACGTCACTGTTCCTTGTCTGAGAAAGTAATAGAGGATGTCCAAGTATTTTTTTTTGCATTTATCTGTATCATTTCCCAGGTACAATGCCTACAACTGAATTTTGGAAGCTCCAGTATCTTGGAAACAGTATAGGAGCTTTCCATGTAATGAGCAACCAAAATTTGTATTCATGGAAACCAAAAGCATTCACAAAGCTACACAGAAACACCTACCCATTTTTCCTCCTAATAACATTCTCGTAAATAACACTTGATCTTTTATATCAGTCTCCTGACATCTGATTGTGATTATAATACCATACAGCTAGTATGAAATCTTAGTGCTTGAGATTCTTTAGTTGATGAAATAGAATAACAAATACACAAAGTGAATGCAGTTGAGTAGTTGCCACGTGACCACAAAACAGCAGACAGCCAAAGACAAATCCCATTGGCAAAGGTTTACATTTGTTTTTCTATTTATTTAAATGCCTATCTCCTGTTTAGAGCACGATGTGGAACAGAAAAGCATCCCTGGTAAATTCCCATTGCAACAACATCTTTAAACCCATCTCAGATACGCACAGGACTTCTGCTTCGATTGCTAATGAGGGCATGTTCCTTTGATACTTCACAACTGGCTGGACACTGGAGTTTGAATTACTGGAGATGAATTTGTCAATGTCACATTTAAGAAACAAGATTTCAGCTGAACTGCAGCCTCCAATGCACTTGCAAGGAGAAACAGTACTGCTAAAACATTTGTGTACAATGGAAACAGCCAAGAAATTCCATCAGAAGCAATCGTAACTTCCTGTAAATGAAACGGGAAGGAGCCCTGCAAAAATAGCAATCTATAATAATTTTAAATCATTTGGGTAAGTCTGAATGCTATCTGCCTCATAAGAACCCCTGCTCCTCAAGAAATAAGTTTAAATCACAGTACCTGAATTAAAGTTCCCGAATGACATTCATGCCTTTGAATAATATGCCTTCAAATACATTCACGCCTTTGTCTTTATTATTTTAGAATCCAAAAGAAAAACCTATCAACATCTGTGTAAAAAAGTAAAAATGGTGGCAATCAGAGCCATACAAATATTACTTAAAGACAAAGAGAGGAGTGCTGGTTTAGAAGTTCAGACGAGGGCATGTTTCAGGGTAAATGAAAGTTTTCCCACAGGCCTATAGTGCCTCTGCTACTCATGTGTACTATGGGAATTAGAACAATATTCCCTTCCCTTCATCCTCTTCTTATCTTGACTATTTAGACTGTGTCTTAGACTTGGTGTTGGAAAGTGTCTCACAGAAAATGCTGATCTCTCCTGAGATCTGTAGGAGGCATCCCATTTGTCTGGGTAAGGAAAACTGAACATCTCAACTACATAGCAGACAAGTCAGGCCTGATTTAATATTCTTAGCACACCTGATAGATTTCAGTGTTTTTACTTACTTCATTTGCAAATCTTTCCCCTCCTCCAAACCCTTTAATGGCAGCTTTAATATATGGTCTTTCTGAATGTGACAGTAAAACAAAGAGCCAAGCCTTACCATTGGTGTCCGTGATGATAACACTGGCTTTAGTACTGTCATTCCCTAGTTTGCTGCTCACTCTGCATGCGTACTCCCCAGTGTCGGCCAACGTGGCTCTGTAAATGTGCAGCTCAGAGTATTTCCTGTGAAATCGGAAAAAACATGTAAACATCCTGTACTGAAGTAACAGTCACTGCATCAACTAATGCACTCTTTTTTTTCCTCTCAATGAAATCTTGTCTTCCATTCTTACTGCAGGTTAACACTACCCAGGTTTGAAAGAAGGGAGAAGAATAAAAAAAATCTCTCTTACAGGCTGCTGGAAAATAGGCATATTAATGAACAAAGATACTTGTTTATGTTTTTCTGCTTGAGAGGAGTCTTTATTCTTAAAGGAAATATGAAAAATCACCTTCATCTCTCAGCTGAATTGTTGGCTATCCAGATGCCACAGAGACGGGTCTAATGTTAAAATAGATTACCCTTTCCTACAGGTTCATATTGCCAGTAGCAGAGTCCTGTGTAAATACTGTAGTTTCCAACATCTGACTAAATAATCATGAGATTAGGACACACCACTATCTTTAACAACCTCTGAAACCCCTATAGTAAATCATTCTCCAGCACTAACAAAAAATTATAGGCAGGAGCACAATTTGCATGAAGCTACATTTTGTTGCTGGCTCAGAGATGTAATTTAATCAGTCTCCACGGTTTTAAGACTAGAACTCCTGCCTACCCATTAATTTGGTAGGAACATGTTCTGGTGTCATTCAAGGGGTCCCCAACTCATGTGATGGCAATAATCCCATTACCTAGACTGCAGAGAATTACTAGCTTGGGGAAAATACACACATTATTGCTGTTGCCAGTTTCTGTTTAAAATAAGTGCTCCGGGAAGTTTTTGCCTGTAGCAAAGCCTGCTCATTTATCTACACAATAGACACTTAGTAGAATGCACGAGCATTGGTTTCCCTAAGCTGGCCTACCCCAACATAAAGGAATGATCCCCAGGAGGCAGGGGTTCTTCACTTTAAAAGCTCATAGTCATCAGCATGTCCGGCTGAGTTGAGCTAAGCAATGTTTGGGGAGTTGCTTTGCCTCAGCACAGCCATGTCTCCTAACTCTCCATGCAGAAATCACAATCAGTTACCCTTTCTGGGAACCATTGAACAGGGCTGGGTTCAGACCAGAAACAAGTCTGTTGTAGCCAGGGGGCTTCTGGAGCAACCAAAATGTTCAACGCCACTTTCCAATGCATACTTCTGAGCTACCCCTCCCTCCAGCACAGTAAACTATCCCATCTGCTGTCGATGTGCTTATTGGCAGCTCAGCCTTCCCTGCCTCTATGTGAAGGTCCTACTTCATGCTGGGTCCTCATGGGATGAGAGCAGTGTGCTAGGTGGACCCCAGCTCTGGTAGAAGCCCACATTACAAGAGTTTCACCTCATGTCATGAAAGAGGGCTGCTTTCTTGAGGCCACTGGGCTTGCAAGAAGAAGGAGCATCCAAGCTAGGATTAGCAATTTGCTCAGGTTTGCTCAAACAGTAAACAACTAAGGCAATGTTAGAAGCCCAGTTTCCAGTGCTGAATTAATTAACTGGGCTGCATTTCAGATGGCATACAAGAACAGACTCTAGCTGTTGGCAACTATGAATATATGAGAAAAATGTGGTTGAGACATTGACAGAAGTGTCCAGAAGGTGAAAGCTACTGTCTCTTTGGGTGGGAAGTTTGCACCCAAGTAACAGCTATACTTATATCACAGTAAAAATGGCCTGCTCTTTAATGTTCATGCCAGCCATCTACACACCTGCCTTTGGAACAGCCTGTTCAGGGCCTGTCCAGGAACGTCTGGCAGTAGTCTACAACACCTAACAGCTTGCATGGACATGTGATATTTCCTACATCCCACAGGTTATCTTTCAGCCATGCTTGCAGACATTTGTCTAGATGGAGAGCAGGCTGTGGCGTCAGAGTGATTCAAAAGGCAATGTAGGCAGGCTCAGTTTTTTGAGGATCTCACTTTTACCCAATGATAAGCAAGAAGCACAGCTGCAGCTATGGGCACCCACTGTATGTCTGCTGCAGTCTCTTTTCCTCTCCATATGATATTAAGTAATATTGATGCAAACCACCTTTGTGGCACTCTTGGCTTTTAGAAGAAGAAAGTCTTTGCCCTGCACATTTATTTTTATTCTCTTTGTTTTACATGATACCTATAGGAAAAGGTGAGGATTTGTGTCTTCCTTTTATGATTTTAAGATTACATTAAAACAGGTGAAGCAACCGTATTTCTTACAAATCTGCTTCTAACAAGCCAAATTTACTCTTGTTTTTAGAAAAACTCTGTAAGGAGTTTTCTCTCTGAGAGCAAGAGAAATCATATGAATGTTTATAGCCTTAAGAATATTACCAAGACATATCAGGACAGAATTCAAAACAGTCGGAGCAGAAGATGACTCATTAATGGCTGTAAATGAAGCAGCTCCCTAGCAATACAGTACTCCACAAGTACTCACTTCAAGCCTCTGACAAGGGATTTTGTATTCAAATACTTGACCTTTCCTCAGTCTATACCTGCTACACCAAAAAATGCCTCTCCCTGTAAGATTTGCTTCTGTTATATCTTTAGCTCATCGCCGCTATGACACTGCTGAGCTTGTATTCATAGATGAAAGGGAAAGAAATACATCCACAGAATGCAGTCCCAGCCCACCTTATGTGACTGTTTGAATTCATTTTGCTTCCAGCCTCCATCTGTCATCCAAAATTGCCTGTCTGCGGGCAAATATCCAGGCTAAGCTTGGACGAAGTCCAAAGTACGGGGCACTTGCACACAAAGTCTTCTCATGCGCTATTGCATCCAAAGCCATCAGCTAGGTGAAGTGGAAAACACCTTCCCTCTGCCTAAAAAATCCAACCCTGATAAAGAAGTCTGTTTTCATGTAATGAAGAGAGTCTGACTCTGTAGAGCACACTACTTGAAACAAAAATGTGCAGGCTTCACCCGGGTTTGAAATCAGAGAAGGAAAATGAAGTGTTACCAGTACAAGTGGACAGGCATGGGAAAGTTAGCTAGCAGGTAAAAAGCCCTTGCCTGGTGCCTGATTTTTTCTGTATCTCCATTGTCACAAAGGAATAGCTTAGAGCTTAGACACACAAATCAATCAATCATGGCATCATTCAGCAATCATAAGAGCAGCAGAAACCCAGTGACTGCATGCTCTTACTGCATGACAAATCTGAGGTAAAAAAGTGAGTGCTTTAAATGCCTTTCACTGAAATTTAAACTCATTTGGTTTCTCTTGACCTTCCAGAGTAATGAGAAGGGGCCCAGTCGTTTAGTGTGATTCACCTGCTATACTGTCATGTCATTGCATGTCTGGGCTCTGCACCCTCTGAATCAACCACCCTGAAATCATCCTAGAGGAGTGATCGCCTGAGTTCATTTTACATGCAAGGCAGTCTTCAGAAGGCTAAACTTTGAGGAAGCCTGCATTGCCACAGAGTCTTATAAACTCCTAAAAAACTAGGAAAACACAGCCAGCATCTGACCCACTTCTGCAAATCCTTTGAACCAGTAGTATTCACGCTGGCCAAATGCACCCAATAAAAACCAAGCTGCAATATGATTTTCTGTGCCTACTCCAGGTGCCAAGCTAATGTCTTAATTTTCAGTTTCTGATCTAGATGCTTCATCATTCTGACAGATATTTTTGCAATTTGTTAAAAAACCTAAAGCTAAATAGCCAGAACTCAAAAACATTTATTTTTCTCCAAACACCGAACAGGTTTTATTCTGCCATCACACAATGAGGAAGGTGATTTCTTGCAAAATAAGACATTACCAGAAGTCACTTCTGGCCATTGGACACTACATACAAACTTAGTGAGGTTCTTACAAATATGTAGAAAGTGTTATTCTCAAGTGTTTGGATTGAGAGGGTCAATAAGACTGTGGCACCCTGCATGCTAATGGTTCTTCAGAACATAGTCTACTTTTTATGTTGCCATTTGACCTTTAAAATTGACATTAATCCCAGACAGCTCAACAACTCTGGCCTTCCTCATTGCTGTTTCCCACACCTGGTAATAGGAAAAAATTCACACTAAAATGCTTGTTGTAACAATATGGCAGCATACGAACATGGCAAACATTTATCAATGTGCTGTCATGAAAAAAAAACACAGAAAATAAGTGGCGAAAAACTCCTTGATCATTGATATTCCTTTAATTTGTGGTGGGATCTTTTTAATGTGGCTTAGTTTACTGTAATCTGCATATATTTTTATGCATTCATTTGCACTGCATTTTTCTCCGTTTTCCTTTAGCTTTAGAACATGTGCCTGTCCCACTTTTTATCAAAAGAAAATCTATCTCCTCTTAAGCACTCGTGTCCCCAAAATAAAATATCAAAGTAGAAAGGCAAGGAAAATCCTTCAGATGTCAGCAGACATCCCTTGTCTTTCCCCTTTTTGTACTCTACATCTAGCAACTTTCGCATCCCTAACTGGAAGGACTTTGCTGTTCCACACTGACATTTCTGTTTTAAAATGGCAAATAGAAGAGAGACATTCCAATGACGACTGATGCCTTCGTGGCTAGGGTAGCACACAGAAGTGTGAAATCCAGGTCAAAGCCTGCACTCTGCCCACATATGGTGGGGGAATAGGACTTCAGGTTTCCATTTTCCAGAAAAAGGCCCATTTTAAATCTTTTTCATTATGCATCTTTTGGGTAATTTTAAACACGTTTTGGCACATCAACCTGAAAAATAGTCTCACACTTTCCACATGCATGCTCTAATCAATAGCTATTAGCTAGTTTCCCTTCTTCCAGCTCCTCAAAGTTTTGTAGGGGGGAAAAAAAGAGAAAAAAGGGAGCTGGCAGAAGGTGGTTACTGATTCAGTACTGAACTGACAAAGCCCAGCCCCAGAAGGCGAAATCCTGTCTCCAGTGAGTTTGGTCAATCAGCATCAGCAAAATTTAAGAGGAGAAAATACTGTTTGCCCCTCACAGGCAGCACTGTGTTGCTGAGGAAGCTGAGGGACAGGCTCTGACCTGAACATTTTCTTAACAGAATAGACTGAAAATACAGCTCTGACAGAGACATATGGCCCTGCAAATGGGTCCAGACAATTTGCCAGGCTATCTGCCACCTGGAACAGCTCCACTTTGCAAATGCTGTAACGAGACATCACAGGTTCCTTCTTGATGGCTGTGCGACCGTGGCACAGGGGCTACGGTGATGCTGCTCTGCCCCCTTCCTTGTTTCACCTTGTGCCCCAGGCTGGGGTGCAAGAAACTGCACGGGAGGGCAGGATGTCTGGTTTTCAATCTGAATAACTCCGAAAGGTCAAGCGCCTGTTTGATTTTGGCTGCTGTTTTGCCTAATGAGATGAGACCCGACAAAAAGTATGGGGGCACGCGACACCCTGGAAGGAAAGACCTCTTGCAGAGACCACCCCAAATCCTCTCTGCCTTGCATGAAGGGAAGGCATGGCCCAGTGCAGCAGACAGTAGTCCTGCCTACTGAGGGCAGACATGAGAGTTAAAGGGCTCTGTTCAAACAGATTTTCATAGCTTCCTTTGATGGATGAGTGATCACAATTGAAACTTTCTCATCTAAACAAGATAGAGACCAAACAGCAAAAGCCTTCTCCTTTCTCAGTGCAGAAAACGTATCGTGTATCTTCTTCTCCTTCACAGAATCAATCACAGAATCACAGAATCAATCAGGTTGGAAGAGACCTCTGGGATCATCGAGTCCAACCATTGCCCTGACACCACCATGTCAACTAGACCATGGCACTAAGTGCCATGTCCAGTCTTTTCTTAAACACATCCAGAGATGGTGACTCCATCACCTCCCTGGGCAGCCCATTCCAATGTCTAATGACCCTTTCTGAAAAGAAATTCTTCCTATTGTCCAACCTGAACCTCCCCTGGCAAAGCTTGAGGCTATGTCCTCTTGTCCTATCACTAGTTGCCTGGGAAAAGAGGCCGACTCCCACTTCACTACAACCTCCCTTCAGGTAGTTGTAGACTGCAAGAAGGTCACCTCTGAGCCTCCTCTTCTCCAGGCTAAACAACCCCATAGGTCATAACCTCCAGACCCTTCACCAGCTTGGTCGCCCTCCTCTGGACTCGCTCCAACACCTCAACATCTTTCTTGAAGTGCGGGGCCCACAACTGGACACAGTACTCGAGATGCGGCCTCACCAGTGCCGAGTACCGAGGGACGATCGCTTCCCTAGACCGGCTGGCTACACTATTCCTAATAGAGGCCAGGATGACATTGGCCTTCTTGGCCACCTGGGCACACTGCTGGCTCATGTTTAGCCGGCTGTCGATCAGCACCCCCAGGTCTCTTTCCGCAGGGCCACTTTCTAACCACTCTCCCCCAGCCTGTAGCGCTGCATGGGGTTGTTGTGGCCAAAGTGTAAGACCCGGCACTTGTTCTTGTTGAACCTCATACCATTGGTCTCGGCCCATCTATCTAACCTGTCCAGATCCCTCTGTAGGGCCTTCCTACCCTCCAGCAGATCGACACTCCCACCCAGCTTCGTGTCATCTGCAAATTTGCTGAGGGTGCACTCGATCCCTACGTCTAGATCATCTATAAAGATATTGAACAGCACCGGCCCCACAACTGAGCCCTGGGGAACACCGCTAGTGACCGGCTGCCAGTTGGACTTTGCCCCATTCACCACCACTCTCTGCGCTCGGCCATCCAGCCAGTTTTTAACCCATCGAAGAATCCACCCATCCAAGCCCCAGGCAGCCAGTTTTTCTAAGAGGATGCTGTGGGAGGCGGTGTCGAATGCCTTACTGGAGTCTAGATAGACTACATCCACAGCCCTGCCCTCATCTACTAAGTGGGTCACTTGGTCATAGAAGGAGATCAGTTTGGTCAAACAGGACCTGCCTTTCATGAAGCCATGTTGGCTGGGCCCGATGCCCCGATTGTCCTGCATGTGCCATGTAATGGCACTCAGGATGGTCTGTTCCACCACCTTGCCTGGCACTGAGGTCAGGCTGACAGGCCTATAGTTCCCTGGATCATCCTTCCGACTCTTCTTGTAGATGGGCGTTACATTTGCTAATTTCCAATCAGCTGGAACTTCTCCAGTTAACCAGGACTGCCAGAAACTTCCCTGCAGAAACAAGGCACCAGACCATCTTCTGGCACTGGTCATCAGTCACACATAGGGGACACTCTCCCCGAGCCAGGAGGGCGAGATTTGCCGGCTTTGCTACTCATCTGACATCTGCTAGACCCATGCCTCGTTCTGCATGTGCAGGAATGCCTGTGGTAAAGGACTACTGCAAGCTTGCATAAGGCATTCGAAGCTAAGGCAGGCAGCATTCAGCCCTTCTTAAGGACTAGATTGCTTGCAAAGCAAATCTCAAAAATATTCCAAATCTACATTGCTTTCATGATTTTAAATGTTCTTGGATTTTAGACAATAAACATAAGGTACCTCAGTTCTTGTCAGTAGTTTAAAAATGGCCTGTTTCCAAGGTTTATTGGTTAAAATTGTAGCCTTTGGCTATCAGAAAATAAATACAAATTGAAAACGGAACATTATTTATGAAATATTTATACCTTACTACCACTTCATCCATACGTTGAAGAAAAATAACGTCAGTGTTTGTTTCCTTAAATTTCCTTCCTCTGTAACTCACAGCTTTTGGCTTTCTTACACTGCAATTATCAACCTCAATGCTTGTGTTCTGGTGAACAGCTCTCGCCATCCCCCCCAGTCCCACTTGTGAGAAAAGTCTCTGTACTTACTTTTGTTTTTTGGGGATCTTGATATTTTCTGGTCTGTTTTTTTTGGTTATTTCCTTTCCATTCTTTAACCATTTGAATCTGAGCGCAGGGTACTCTGAAGTGGTTTCACACCTTAGCACTAGCTTCTGACCCACAGCAGCCTCTTGGTTTTTCATTTCCTTCAATTTGGGAGGCACTGCTGAAGAAATAAAAGAATGTGCTGGTGATTAGACCATCCTCAGAAGGGAAAACAGTGCTAACACAAGTTGAGCTAGGCAAGCCACAGACAGCAAAACGCCAACCAGACTAGCAATGCTTCTACACCAAAACCTGAAAAATAAGAATCATTTGTGTGTTACGTGTTATCATCCTGAAAGCATAAGGGCACATTTAATGACAGCCTAGTTTGGCCCTTTGGAGTCCTCCTATGAGTCTTACAACCTGCAAGCCACACGCAGCCTTAGTGAGAACTGAAGTGCTGCTTCAGAACACAGCATGAAACACTAACAACACTTAATTGATCGTGTGCACCTAGACACAAGACGGCATGCTGCGGCAGGCTGCCTTGGTAGGTAATAAGGAAAGGGAAAAGGAGGGTGTCTTGCTGCTTTATCCCGACTGCTATGAGTCAGTGGCTATCCAAAGGCTCCAAGTGCAACTGATGTGACAGGCAGGTAAAAGCATAAATATAAACTCGACAGCTTCCCTAATCTGAGGGAAAGGCTTTTGCTCCAGCCAAACATTATAACCCACATTATACACCTACCTCAAACCTCAGCTTGGCCATATCCTTTCCCTGAGGCAAGAGACAACAGGCTTGGAAGCCCATCAAGAGAATCAATATCAATTAAGGGTATTTTGGACCCAGAAGGGGACATTACATTGAAAATGCTCAGCCAATGGCTCCCACATACTGAAGAGCTCCAGCTGATGCATCTCAATTTCTACTGTGTTGTAACAATAGTGTTTCTTGTGTGGGTAAATCTCAAACCATTTAGGGCTTTCTAAGTTAAAGACCTCTAGTATTTCACAACCAGTACTGATCTTTGAGCACAGTCTTCACAAGAATACGCAGTCCCTCTGTGAGACACCAGCTTCATTTGATCCCATGGGTTAGCTGTAAACCACCCTCTACTGTGCTCCAGTATTGAGATTAAACTTCTAGTTTAACCTTACTTCCCCTGGGGCTTAAGGTAACACCTTTACCACTCAAACAGGGAGGGCTAATACGGGGAGCTATAGCTGGTCAGCTGATGAGTGACAGCTTGTGAGCCCACTCTGGCTCAGCTGTGACTCATTGTTGCTCTGTACCTCTGGGGAACCAGTATTCCCGTGCAGCACCTCTAGCTGCAGTGTGTTTTGTTTCTTGAACAGCTGTAATATTGTCTAAGGAAATAAATGGCCAGCATGGCCAATGATTCTCCATAACATGCAGATTAGAAGTGTTCATCTGGACACCAACAGGTCTCCAGTATGGTCCTGTACAAGAAAATGTTTTAACAACCTGGCACACACTTGATTACGTGTTGGTATCTGATGCTTGTGTTTTTGTAGAGATTTGATGACGTTAATTGCCCTTAATTGTTATTCCAATCAGACAAAAAGCAAGCAGCACCATCACAGCCATAATTATGAGAGGCATGTATGAAGAACTGAATACACACGTGTCCAATAAGCAGTTGCCTGCTGCAGCCAGCAGCATGGCCTGTCCCACATGTGAGGCAATCTTCCTCATCCCAGGAAAGGCCAGGGAAACCAGGGAAAGCCTGATTTTCCTGGAAACTGAGTCCAGAGCAGAGCAGCATAAACAACAGTGGTTGGGAAAATGTGGTCTGCAGTGAAGGAGCAAATGAGGTGGCACCTGCAGGGCCGCCAGCAGAAGACAGGAGAGGGACAGAGCAGCCTTCAATAATTAAAAAACTTCTGAATAAGAGGAAGGTGACAACTTTTTCCACGTGTCTGCTGGTGTGGAACATAAGTTCCTGGCAGGAAGTCTTAGGCTAGACATCAGCAAAACATCTGAGAGGGAGACCTTCTCTGGGGAGGGCATCCGTGGAGGTTTTACACATGGGGGTAGGCACGTGTGTCAGGATGGCACTGGGATGGATCAGGTACAGCCCAGGATTTCATGACAGACAGAAATCTCCCCCCAAATGTCTTCTCATATGGTGGTTTCCATTTTCCACCCCCCTCAGGATAATTTTGGAAATTCCAGCACGTACTCAAAACGCTACCAAAACAATTTTTGCTTTCTGAAAAACAAATGCCCACATACCATTCTGAAACCAATATGTTTAAATATATATACTTTTATGAGTGTATTTGTATATACACATACATTTACATAAGCACATGTGTGTAAATATTTACGCATTTACCCAAAAGAGAGAAAGAATTTTTGAAAAATACCAATCTAAGTTTTCCAACAAAAATAATTATCATTAATTAACAGCCTTACTACTGAGGTTTGTGCTTATAGTTTCATTCTGTCACTAAACAGTTAAGGTTATAGTCTCTTGTCACTAGCAAGAAAAGGAGCTGCAGAGGTGTGAAATAAAATGGCAATATTCCTTATTTTACCATACTTATTGTAGTCCTAGTCCTTATCTTGCATAAATTAAGATAATAACCACAATTGCAAGGATCGAAATTTTTGTGCTTAAGACTTCAACTAGTTATTGATTTTCCTGTCAATGTAGCAGTGTGAAACTGGGAATAAAAGGGAGATGCCATTTTGTTCCTGAGTTTTATTTTAATTCAATATTATCTGTTCAAAAAGACTTGCAGATTTTTTCCTCCATCAGAACTGTCAATGAAAAAAAAAGTGTTGAATTAATATGCTCAACTCTTGCCATAATTCAGGAGTTACCAGGAAACATAAAAGAGGGTTTAATCAATGGCAGTGACCCTTACTAATTCACAGTAACTTGCTGTCCAAGCACGCAGGCTCTCCAGGGAAAGCAGTAAAAGCTGTTCACAGACATGACAGAAAAGAGATTGTTTCTTCTTGTTGTTTTTTTTTTTTCTCCTTTTCATTTACACTACACTTGTTTCCTTTCAGCTGCAGTTTTGCAAAAGTTAATCAGACCTGCCAGGCATATGAGAAAACTCACGGTGATAAAACTACAGCATTGCGTGCTTGGATCGAGATCGGCTACAGCTTCCACTGTTGCAAGAGGTAGTTGACTTTCGTCACAGTCTGTGCCAATTTCTCCCGAGACAGTAAGACAGGACCTTGTCTGAGGGGTAAAAATGCTTTTAAAGGAGGCACAAATGCTTATAATGATAACTAGACATTGCCCCCCCTGACACGTTCCTCCCCTCGCCTCTCTACCCCTTCCCCCTTTGTCCCCATGGCATCTCCTGCTGGCTTGGCTCCTGCCCACCACTCCTGCCCATCACTCCTGCCCACCACTCCGGGCGAGGCTCGCTGCTGCAGCAGAAAGAGGGAGAAAGGGCAAGGAAAACACTTTCTGCATATCCTACGCATGGATGGGAGGTTGAGGTGCCATCTGGGACAGGATGACTTGGTCAAAATGTATTGTGAAGGTGGAAGGGAGCCTGCAGATCACGTTTTGGGCAGTGCCGTTGCAAGCAGCTCTGGAATGGCGGCAGCAGAGCCTTTACACGTGCCGTCCGTCACAGGATGACAAGGGCCAGGTAGCAAAGAAAACAGACAAATCCCAAAGAGAAACAGCGGAAACTAAGCATGGAAGCACCCTGAAAGCAGCGCTGCTTGAATGAATGGTGCGGTGGGATCCACCTTATTTGTATTCCTTGTGCCCGAAACCCAGGAGGGCCTCACATTTCAAGAGTCAATTAGACACACAGAAAGGCACCTGTGTTTAACCCCAAGCTTTTGACACTCCCAGATCAGGACCTCTCTCTGTGACCCAGGACCTCCCCTGGTTTGACAGACTTTCCAGGAAAGCAACAGGGGTGATAACAGTGAGAGAGGGCTGTCACGCTGTGACGAGCACATGCAAAGCCGCCAAGCACTTGTGTCAGCAAAAGTCCCACACTGTTGGAAGGGTTTAACAGGCAAAAGCATGCAAGGCGTTAGATCTCTGCTTATTAAGATGGCTCGAATATCTGTCATTTTGTTAGCAATTTTTTCAGAAATTCATGTATTCTGGTCTGCATAATATCATTGCAGATAAGGAACACGCATTTCCATATTCTCTCCGCAAAAGACTCACTGATAATGTATGACTGCAGATAACTTCTTCCTGCTCGACTTTAGTGAGTCTGGCAAAGCACAGCAATCTCCTCACCCTCATTGTTTGATTGTATAGTTAATCTGCACTGAAGCTCAACACACTGAACAAATTAAACAGGAAACCTGCAAAATATTATCACACAACTACACGCTTTCACATGAAATTCCATGAGTGGCTGGTGTTTTTTTCCCTTTCTTTTCGTTTCCTAGGAAGGCACAAAGCCTTTTAAGAGTCTGAGCACAGGAATGCATTAGGCATGCTTGCCAGTAGGCACATGTGCAGTTTGCTGTGCAAAATTGTGACCAACAGCTTGGTGAGTGGTAATAGAAGCCAAAGGAACAACACCCATTGCCTTGGCCTCAGACTTGCTTTTTTGTAGCTTAGTGCTCAAGGCAGGGCAGTAATACAAGGCAAATTACATTATCCCCAAAAAGCCTTCTCCCCTTGCATATGAGATTGTAATCAAGCTCAAGTTTATCATCAGCGGGCCAGATTTTCTAAAGCCTGTATAAACCATATAAGCTACACTTCAAAATGTATACTGCTCCTGCTTAGACAACAACAACAAAAAAAAAAACAAACCAAAAAGTTCAGTTGTTTTCTGTTGGTTTTAATCCTCCTATTACTCTCTCAGGCAACATTTGGATTCTGAACACTTTCCAAAATCTGGCTATTTCCTGCCAGCATGCTGAGTCTCCATGCAGATTACCTACATGATAAAACACAGTGCGTAATGATAGGAGATAATCCCACACAACCAGCTCTCCACAATACCAGGTAACTGAACACGAGCTGAGAGATTGGAAAACGAAACAAATCATTTAGCTACTTAAATGGGAATTTCTCAGTTCTGCACTTTTTTGAAAATACTGCCAGATACATTTCAGCTTCTGGGTCTTGGTATAATTTGAATACTTATGCCTGTGTAGAAGAGAAAAAGGAAAAATGCAAACCTAACATTTGTCTTGAGCCCTACAAGTAAAACCAAGATCCACAGAATCTCATTCTTCCTAGTGATGTTAAAAGGAAATTTTTGCAGAAATTTTAGATGTTGTAAAGACCAAAAGAAAGGGGAATGCCATAGGAATGGCTAGCAACATAGTCAGAAGTCAACATACAGAGCAATAGGGAGGGAAGTAGCACTGCAGCCATGTTCTTTGAACATGTTCTTTGACCAGTGAGGAACCAGCAAATGACACTATAAACCAGAGTAACTACTCCCAAAAGCTAATCCCAAAACCAACTGCGCCTCTGATTACCCTGATCAGGAACTGCTCACCTCATGCTGTGGAGCGTTTTGAGTCTAAACTCCGTGAGCCCGACAGGTTTAGGTATGACAGTGATGAAATATCTCTTGGTCCTTTCAAAGTAATGGTGCACCCAACAAACTCATAGATCTCCACCCGAAGAATTTTTTTATTCAGGGTGAGATGCTTTCAAGTACATAGTATGTCATGCCAGTGTTCATCGATATTCATCCCTAGCCACGAAGCTGCTCTCTGAGCTTGCATTAATTTTGTTTTTGTTCTCCCAGTCAGAAGACCAGTAAACCCTTCCAATCAGAGTATCATGGGCCAACTCATAACACAACCTTGGGAAGGCAGGATTTGCAACAGGACACTGAAAATGGACATATGGAAGTACTGTGCAAATGGAGAAGGTCTCACTAACCCCCGCTCCACTCTACAGGCAAAAAGCATCTCCAGTGGAGCCAGAAAAAGGATGGTAGTGACAAACCGGCATGTCTAGAAGTATCATGTCCGCAAGGGAAAGTCTGAGAGTGCCCATTTATTCAGTGTAACAAGATAATGCCAGGTTGTCCAGCCTTCTGCAGTCATTCAAGATGTCAGTTTTGGAGCTTAGACCTCCTCAGAGACAGGGAACTGCGTTCAGAGATAACAAAATGTAGGTTTCACAAGAGAAGCTTGGGTGTGAGCAAGTGTCTAACCTAAAGATTACAATTTAAAGGTCAACACTTAATTTATTTACTGATGATCGTGTCTGCAGGAACACGCTGCCTGATTGTATTAAATACGCTCTCCTCTGGCTCACAACACTTTAGCTGACTCCAACTGGCTGCATCCCTGATAAACTTTGATGATCCTGTTAGACACTGTCAATACAAAAACTTGATCACAGAGACTGAAAATGTGAGGACAGCATAAAATAAATATACTTGATATCCAATAAGTGATTCAGGGACAACAGCTCATAAAGTCGATATAAAAATCTGCAGGTCCATATTTTACATACCTAAGTGCATAAAGGTAGACTCCAGAATCTTTATTTCAGCACTAAAATTAAAGCAATACAATGCACAGAAATGCTATGCAGGCATAAATCCCGTGGACTTCAAGGGGACTTGCAAGTACCCAGTGATTTTTTTTTTACATGAAGCCACTTTTGATTTAGGAGCTGAATTTCAGGACTGCACATTAAAGAGGTTTGTCTCAAGTTGTGTGCTTTGAAGTCAGATAAGGGGAGGAAGCACAGCTTGCTGCATCATACATATGTCTCTTTCTCTTCTTAGCTCTCAAGTGTAAGCATTTGCATCACTAATCTCTATCTCTGCTTGAAAAAAAGGCATGCAGTAAGTCACCAAACAGAGACTAGTGAGAGAACCACCTAAAAGCAAAGGCTGTGACTGCACTGTTAACTTGGCTGCGTCTCAAGACTACGCCTTATGGCCAGACTTGGAAGGTTCACCAGATCACTGGGCTGAGAGGCATGCAAAACTTAAACTTCGGGTCTCAGCTGTGGTACATGGGTAGCCATGTTGGTGTATCCTAAGATCATGTTGGGAAGAATAATAAAACGGAGCAAGGAAGGAAAGATGCGCAACACAACGATATTCTCCCTTGGTATAATTTCAGAGGTTATTCCTCTGGATTACTCATGAAAATACAGTTCTGGGTTAACTCCCTTTTTATCTCTTTTTGGTAGAACTGGCTTTCTTTTTGTAGCTTCCTTAGAGCTTTAGCCTTTCAATCTAAGGGCTCAAAAGTGCTGCAGCCATCTCCTCCTCTCCCTCTCATATTTCATATTTTTGGCACACTCCTGTATCAGAAAACACAGACACTTCTTCTGTGTGTCGAATCTTGTAAGCTTTTCAAATCCTATGCACTGTCTTATATTTTATAACTCTTGTTTCCATCTCCTCTGGTCTCAGTTGCTTCTCCACCCTCTCAGTATTTCTCCATCATGCTCTTTCCCTTCACACTGTTCCAACAAAGCTGGGACGCTCATGTACAAAGGACATGAGTGATTGCTTTCCCTTGATCCTAATCATAAAGAGATACATTTTTTCTCCTGGCTTACACTGTTTTTTTCTGTTTGTAGCATTTTCTGATTCTGCAATAGTTCCACTTCACAGATGAAAGTGTACCATGCATCAGCCAATAAATTGCCCAGTGCAGATCTATCCATAGCAGGCCTTCATACTCCTCAAAATCTTCCTCATCCTTTTGAGGCTGTGGAAGCCTTAAGAGAAAGAATAACAACACACATCCAGCAACATTGCCAGCACACTTCTAGGTGCCTGGTCAGAGAACTTCCTAATTAAGCATACCAAATTGTCCCTACCCTCAGTGAGAGCTCAGTCACATATATATAGCAGCAACAGTCTGCCACATTAGTGCATGATGAAGAATTTAAACAACATCAGACAATGTTGTAGTCACAGAATTCACATAAATTTCCCCAGCATTAAAACAATTCTCCCTGTTGAACAAGAAAACCAGAAGGACCTGCTCCCCACATGAATGCCTTATTAACAAATGACACAACACAGGGAACAGGGAGTGCCATGACACATGAAGTTCAGTGGAAATGGTAGTCAGAAAGCAATTCCCAGACCGTGGTATGCACGGTACCTCAACAAGTGACCGCTAACCACCCCATCCTGCATGGGCTCACAGAGCTAGAGTCACTGCCACCACCAACAAGGATACCTGAGTAATCTGAGTTTGGGGATATAACCACTGGAAAGAATAATTACTGAGTACACACAAAGAGCCCAAACAGGATTTACCAAAACAACTGCCTCCCCAAAAGTCCCAAACAATCTCCCTCTCACAAAGTTGATGCACAGGCCACCACTTTTCACAAAGTAGATTAGAAAATTTCTGGACATCACCAGGCACAATTGGCCGTTTACAGGGTTCATTTGTCTGCTAATGTTCCTCCCCACAAAGGACCAGTCATCCACGATGAAATTTTGGGGTGGCAAGGTGGAAAACCTGAACTGAAACCTGTCTGATGGTTTGTTTGGCAGGAAGAGAAACAAAATCAAAACGCAGAAATGAATTTGGAGAAAGCAAGATTAATTGAAGCATCAAAAGGAAAAAATTGCTGTTGCATTACAGGCTGCATGAAATATTTACAGCAGTGTGAAGAACTTTGAAACTTTCAAGACATTTATTTGACAATGCACAAGTCAAACTTAACACTATGGGTATTGGCTCTTCATTCACCACCTTCCTTCCCCTCCTGTACTTTAAATCCTTTGTGGCTGGATCTCCTAGCAATACTCTTGTTCTGGGATTTATGCGGATGCTCAGCACAGGCTGTGGAAGGACATAGGCCTACAAAAACATCTGTGTGCTCAAAGACTGCATGGGGGAAACCTGTGGAAGCCAAGGACAGCCCTTCCACTGCGACCCCAAAGTGGGGTCTGTCCCCATCCAGACTTAACAAATTTGCCTCTGAAGTTTTTCTTAGCAATTTTCTTCTGGCGCTGATCACAGATGGAGCAGAGCATGTGCCAGCCCCATGCCAGCTGCAAAACACCTGAAAGAGCAATCCCCCTGCCCCTGCCTGCCAATATCTCCACCAGGTAGAAAACACTGCAGCTACTGCTGGTGGAGCATGCAGTGCCTTCACTCCTAAGTCAATTCGAAAGAAAACTGCTTTCATACCTACATGCTAAAGGGAAAATCAGTGTCGTCTGACAGTGCCAGAAGGGTGCCAATCCCACAGCACAAGGATGTGCCTTCCCCCAGGGACACAGCACAACTAGTCCTGGCCCCCTCAGCTGACTGAGGTGACTGTCACTTGGAAACATCTGTTAGCAAAATCTTGCTTTTTTTTTTTTTTTACCAGAAGATGCACAAACAGTTTAGCTAGTGAGACTGAAAGTGAGACTTGATTCATTTCAGGAACTGAGGATCTGGATACACCTGGGCATTGCACACAAATCATCAGCTCAAACTCAGCTCAGCAAAAATCTAAAGATGGCACTTAACATTATGGGCTTGCACAGTATGCAGAGAGGACTCATCGTATACTCTTCAGTATAATTTACTTCTAACATATACTGAAACCCACATTTATACTCTACAGCTATGGCAAAACAGAAGAGGAAACTGCAGTGACAAGGAAAAATTTATGTCACACCTGTTTGAAAATGTGTGCAGGCTGTCTTCAGACAAATGAAAAATTAAACAAAATTCTTAAGAATAAATATTGCCAAATAGATGCAACCAGCAACAGATTGCAAAAAGATCTAATTAGAAGCATCTCCCCTGGTTAAATTATTATACAAGATTAGACATCCTTTTAAAGGTCAATCTCCAAAAAAATCCATAACCACGTGATCAGTAAAGCATGCAGAAACGTACCATGGCCCAGCAATCACTGGAGGAGGGACAGGAACACTTTATGTAACTCTGAAATGGTTTCTGAACTACAGGCAAAAGTTCAAAAACTATGTAGCAAAAATTACAAGGCTTTTTAAAAATATATTCCAGATCAACTGTAGGTGGTGGAACTGCATACCAGGAAACTTGTGTGAATGCTAAGTAGTGGGCCACACATGAATGGGATCATCACACAAATAGAGAAAACTGTGAAATAGATCTCCAGGCCATCAAGTCCAGCATGGAGCTCCTGGTCTGTAATGATCAAGCCTGTTCTGCCAGGTGTTTATGTAACCTTTTGTCAAAATCCCTCAATGGCCTTAAAATCTATGACTGTGTGAAAAAGACTATAACATGCATGAAACTGTTAGTAATTGTTTAACATCCTGCATATCTAACCTTTGTGATCACGGCCACCAGTATCGATTGTCAGGAAGGAATTATGGTTTTTATTGCAGGAAGGTGATATTCTTCATGTAGAAGCCACAGGCAGACCTTCTAGAGCCACTCAAATATATAAACTGTAGTAAGTAATGTGCATAATTTACCAAATCTTATGCTCCAATCTAGGCTATCCATTAACACAACAAAGACTATATTGTAAAGTTTAGCTAAAAAGGAACTGGAGAATAAACTCCACATAAATTGTCGGCAACAGCGGCAGCAGCGGCAGCGACAGAGGGCGGGGGAGGCCACAGCTGTTTGCAGCTCGTTGGGGAGGGCGCTGACTCCCTCCCAGTGCACAAGGCGAGGAAGGCGCCAAGGAGCTGTGAACCAACCAAGCTGTGAAGGCGCCAAGGAGCTGTGAACCAAGGGTGTCACCAACAGGTATTTCCCAGCTCAGTGAAAGAACAATGGTCTCCACCCAGCGGAAGAAGACCAAAATGGATGTGGGAACCCGGGCAGAGCTCCCACGGAAGGAGGCGATGGTGCAGGTCGCAGGCTGCAGGGAATGCTACACCGCCTCTGTGGTGACAGGGGGCTGTGTGTGTTGTGAGCAGGTAGATGATCTGCTCGGCCGAGCGGCACAGCTGCAAAGCCAGGTTGAAAGGCTTCAAGCCGAAGTAGAAAGGCTTAGGAGCACTGGGGAGGCTGAAATGGAGATAGACTGGTGGAGCCAGGCTCTGCCCTCCCTGCAACAAAAATGGGAGCACCAGCCGGAGAGCTCCCAGGATCGAGGGACCCCTGTACTCTGCCCCTCTCAGGTGGAAAACAATAACCTAGAGGAAAGGAGTGAGTGGAGGCAAGTCTATGGTCGTGGCAAAAGGCGAGTGTCCTCCTTGCCTACCTCGCCTCCCCAGGTGCCTCTGAGAAATAGATATGAAGCCCTAGTGGAATACAGCCGGTCCAACGGGGATGTGGTGGAGAGGCAACCTATATCAGAGGTCCCACCACAGTCAGAAAAACCTGATGGGCGTATAGCTACCTCCTCCACAAGGAAGAAGAGAAGAGTTTTAGTGGTTGGAGACTCCTTCCTAAAGGGAACTGAGGGCCCAATAGGCAGAGCTGACCCCCATCACAGGGAGGTCTGCAGTCTGCCTGGAGCCCGAATCAGGGATATCACCAGGCAACTCCCCAACCTGGTGAAGGCCACAGACTACTACCCCCTGCTGATCTTCCAGACAGGTGGGGAAGAAGCTGCATCCCGTAGTCTGAGGGGGATGAAGAAAGACTACAAGGCCCTAGGACAGTTGGTGAAAGAGTCTGGGGCACAAGTTGTTTTCTCCTCCCTCCTTCCATTTTCAGGTGATGACGTGGGATGGAATAATAGGATTCTCTCTATAAATGCCTGGCTACCAGACTGGTGCTACAGGCAGGCCTTTGGGTTCTTTGATAATGGCTGGTTTTATAAGACACCAGGCATGACGGTAATACATGGGAAAGGTTTATGTCGCAGGGGCAAAAGGGTTCTGGGACAGGAATTAGCAGGGCTCATTCGGAGAGCTTTAAACTAGATTCGAAGGGGGATGGGGTAGTAGCTGGGCTTGCACCACTGGGGCAACGCTCTAGTGTTGAGGTAGACCAGGAGGCCTCCCATCCCCCTGGGGTGAAATCAGTGTGCTCAGCTCGCTCCCTGAAATGCCTGTACACCAATGCACACAGCATGGGGAATAAACAGGAGGAGTTGGAAATCCGTGTTCGGTCGGGGGCCTATGATCTAGTGGCAATTACAGAGATTTGGTGGGACACCTCGCATGACTGGAATGTGGTCATGGATGGCTATGTCCTGTTCAGGAAAGACAGGCCACTAAGAAGAGGTGGTGGAGTTGCTCTTTATGTGAGTGAGCAGCTAGAATGTATTGAGTTCTGTCCAGGGGCGGATCAGGAGCGAGTTGAGAGTTTGTGGGTGCGAATTAAGGGGCAGGCTGGCAGGGATGATACTGTTGTGGGTGTCTATTACAGGCCACCGGATCAGGATGAGGAGGGTGATGAGGCCTTCTACAGGCAGCTGAGAGCAGTCTCGCAATTACAGGGCCTGGTTGTTGTGGGGGATTTCAACTACCCTGATATTTGCTGGGAGGACTACTCAGCCAGTCATCCTCAGTCCAGGAGGTTCCTCCAGTGCATTGATGATAACTTTCTGATGCAAATGGTGGATGAGCCAACTAGGAGAGGAGCGTTGCTGGATCTTATCCTCACTAACAAGGAGGGTCTGGTTGAAGCGGTGAAGGTTGAGGGCAGCCTTGGTTGTAGTGACCATGAGATGGTAGAGTTCAGGATCTCATGTGGCAGGAACAGAATAGCTAGCAGAATCACAACCCTGAACTTCAGGAGGGCCAACTTTGGCCTTTTCAAGCAATTGCTAGGGGAAATCCCATGGGACAGGGTACTAGAAGGTAAGGGGGCTCAACATAGTTGGTTAGCATTCAAGGACTGCTTCTTCCGAGCTCAAGATCAGAGCATCCCAACAGGTAGGAAGTCAAGGAAGGGTACCAGGAGACCTGCATGGTTAAACAGAGAACTGCTGGGCAAACTCAAGTGGAAGAAGAGGGTGTACAGATCATGGAAGGAGGGGCTGGCCACTTGGGAGGAATATAAGTCTGTTGTCAGAGGATGTAGGGAGGCAACTAGGAAAGCTAAGGCCTCCTTGGAATTAAACCTTGCAAGAGAGGTCAAGGACAACAGAAAGGGCTTCTTCAAATACATTGCAGGTAAAGCCAACACTAGAGGCAATGTAGGCCCACTGATGAATGAGGTGAGGGCCCTGGAGACAGAGGATAAAAAGAAGGCGGAGTTACTGAATGCCTTCTTTGCCTCTGTCTATACTGCTGGAGGCTGTCCTGAGGAGCCCTGGACCCCTGAGGCCCCAGAAGAAGTCAGGATAGAGGAGGAATCTGTCTTGGTTGATGAGGGCTGGGTCAGGGACCAATTAAGCAACCTGGACGTCCATAAATCCATGGGCCCTGATGGGATGCATCCGCGGGTGCTGAGGGAGCTGGTGGAAGTCATTGCTAGGCCACTCTCCATAATCTTTGCTAAGTCGTGGGCAACGGCAGAGGTGCCTGAGGACTGGAGGAAAGCGAATGTCACTCCAGTCTTCAAAAAGGGCAAGAAGGAGGACCTGGGTAACTATAGACCGGTCAGCCTCACCTCCATCCCCGGAAAGGTGATGGAACAACTTGTTCTTGGTGCTGTCTCTAGGCACATCAAGGATAGGGGGATCATTAGGGGCACTCAGCATGGCTTCACCAAGGGGAAGTCATGCTTAATCAACTTGATAGCCTTTTATGAGGATGTAACCCGGTGGATAGATGATGGTAAAGCTGTGGATGTGGTCTATCTCGATTTCAGTAAAGCGTTTGACACGGTCTCCCACAGCATCCTCACAGCTAAACTGAGGAAGTATGGTCTGGATGATCGGGTAGTGAGGTGGATTGTGAACTGGCTGAAGGAAAGAAGCCAGAGAGTGGTGGTCAATGGGACAGAGTCCAGTTGGAGGCCTGTGTCTAGTGGAGTCCCGCAAGGGTCGGTACTGGGACCAGTACTATTCAATATATTCATTAATGACTTGGATGAGGGAATAGCACTGTCAGCAAGTTCGCTGATGACACAAAACTGGGAGGAGTGGCTGACTCACCGGAAGGCTGCACAGCCATTCAGAGGGACCTAGACAGGCTGGAGAGTTGGGCGGGGAGAAACTTAATGAAATATAACAAGGGCAAGTGTAGAGTCCTGCATCTGGGCAAGAACAATCCTATGTACCAGTACAAGTTGGGGGCAGACCTGTTGGAGAGCAGCGTAGGGGAAAGGGACCTGGGGGTCCTAGTGGACAACAGGATGACCATGAGCCAGCAGTGTGCCCTTGTGGCCAAGAAGGCCAATGGCATCCTGGGGTGTATTAGAAGGGGTGTGGTTAACAGGTCGAGAGAGGTTCTCCTCCCCCTCTACTCTGCCCTGGTGAGGCCGCATCTGGCGTATTGTGTCCAGTTCTGGGTCCCTCAGTTCAAGAAGGACAGGGAACTGCTAGAGAGAGTCCAGTGCAGAGCCACGAAGATGATTAAGGGGGTGGAACATCTCCCTTATGAGGAGAGGCTGAGGGAGCTGGGTCTCTTTAGCTTAGAGAAGAGGAGACTGAGGGGTGACCTCATTAATGTTTATAAATATGTAAAGGGCAAGTGTCATGAGGATGGAGCCAGGCTCTTCTCAGTGACATCCCTTGACAGGACAAGGGGCAATGGGTGCAAGCTGGAACACAGGAGGTTCCACATAAATGTGAGGAAAAACTTCTTTACGGTGAGGGTGACCAAACACTGGAACAGGCTGCCCAGAGAGGTTGTGGAGTCTCCTTCTCTGGAGACATTCAAAACCCGCCTGGACGTGTTCCTGTGTGATATGGTCTAGGCAATCCTGCTCCGGCAGGGGGATTGGACTAGATGATCTTTCGAGGTCCCTTCCAATCCCTAACATTCTGTGATTCTGTGATTCTGTAAATTCTGAACAGGCTGCCAGTAAAAATAATAAAGACACGGTAAATCAAGTAAACCTCCCTTCCTCCACTTCTTCTTTTAAACTTACAAATGGTTTTCATGTGTCACAGTTTTGGATAAAATCATAGCCTGAAAACTGATTATATCAAGTGTGCAAGTAGCCAGGGCTTTATTTGCTATACAATAAGAACTAAAGGCCCAGCACAGTACTAAGGTAAAATTCAGGCCCTGTGAAAATAAAATGCTTTGTCATTGATTCGATACAGCTAGACTTTCACCCCAGAAGACAGAGAAATGTTCTACAGTCTTTCTAAGGAGAAAAAAAAAAAGTACAGACCTTATCTATATCCGAATGTGCAGATTTCTAAGTAAAGCATAAATCAATTTTATTTAAACCAATGCAAAGTGTCAGTTTGAACACACTTAAACTGATTTAAAGCTGATTTATGATTAAACTCACATTAAAATCAATTCCTTAACAAATTAAGTTGAATCAATAAACTTCTGGATTAAATTAGTCCTAACAGGTCTTTCTAGAGGCAATGCTCTCTCTGCTTCAATTGATGTAAGAAACCTGACTTTAATGACAGTGACTTTGTGTGTTAACACTCATACATGTTAATATGCATTCATCATTCAGGGTAGAAAGACATCAATGTGATTATAAACTTCTGCACAAAAGGACTAATCAGACCCATGTCCCATCCCTTTCCTAGTCTCCTTTTTGTTTCATTCTCAAGGATAATAGCCTTGTGAACAGCAGCTTCATTTTGCTGCTACTGAGCTGGAGATTTTTGCATATCATCTCCTGTGATCTATCTGTTCCACATAATTTCTAGTATAATTTTCAGTTTGTTGTTATTTCTGCAACAGGAAACTCTTCCTTTTAATTCCCAGCCAGGACACTGACTTCAATCATGAATCACCTGGACTGTAGACACATAGCATCCAGCATAAAATTTGCTTTTCTGCTGCGGAGAAATTAATGAAGAACATGAATAGAATGACTGTAAGACAATCTGCAGAAAAGCTGTTTCCACCACAGAGTCCCACTAGACCTCAGACCAGCTCTGTTCAGGTTTAGACAGCTGAACTGCAAGGAAGGCAGCAATCTACACACTCCTTACTGTGCCAACAGAGTCAGAATCTGACATGGGAGTACCCTCAGACAACCACCCAGAAAAAAAAGCCCAGGTGAGGAAAGGCAAGAAGATTCCCACGTGCTGGTGTTGGTGTCATGCTGCAGCAGCCCAGCAGATGATTATCTTTTTCTTGCAGAGCCAGAATTAAGACAAAGGCTCCAGCCTCATCACATGTGGCCACTGTGCCACTCTGAAGCTATCTAAAGTAAATAACTGCAAAATCTGTTAGAGGAGGCTGCTGCTCCTTGATAGACATGGGAGGGTTGTTTCCCCAAGCAATAAGATGAGATTGAAGTATCAAACCAGAACCAAATCTCCCTTTAGAGAGCATCTGCGTAATGTTCAGGCTAATTCTTATGTGTTGCCACTTTTTTCTTTCTTTTAGTAATCTTCCAAAAAAAGCAGTGTTTCATGAACCAAACAAAACCACATTGTCCTAAAAAGATGATATCGTGTCAAGTTCCAATCTGGATTTTCACTGAAAATAGCATGTAACAGGCAGAATGCAGAACTTTCTCCTCAACTGTGCTGAACCTTAGGGGGTTGCCAGTCTTCTCTTTTGTCCAGATTTTCTAGAAGACATGAGAAAGAAACTCATATTACACAAATAAATCAAAGATAAAAGCTTGATCTTAAAAAGATTTGGGAAAATGGGGGGTTTACAATAGAAATTGTTGTGCAACCCCAGCAGCAGAACTGGCAGGTGTATCAGGTTTCCTGTAAGACTCAGTCCTGCAAGGTGGTGTGAGTACAGAGAACAGCGCTGTCTCACAAGAAGCCCAGTGGCAGGCAGGATTCACTTCCTGGTGATGAGCAAAAAGATGAGTCTGCTGTCTACCTAAAATGATGTATCCACACCATCCGGCTTTTCTACCTTTTTTTTACCTCTGGCTTTTCTCTCACAGATTTTTTCACTACTGCTGCCATCATGAAGAAACATGCATATCTCTGCTTAGCAATGTTCATTTATTCTCTTTTGTCATGAGCTGGGTGATGGTCTGAAGTTCATTCAGCAGACCAAGGACCCTCTCTTGGATCTCACAACACTTGCCTGTGTTTGGTTGTCACAACCACCAAAATATTCCCTTATTAATTACATTCTGGGATTCTACTTATACACTGGGGAGAAGATAGAACTGTGGGGAGACCTGGTAATACAGGGGCAAGAAACCCCTGTGGTAAACAGACAAAGAAAAGATACACCAAAGCCTCTTCCTGATGGACTGGAACCTGGTTCCAGCCACGTGTCCTAGTATTTCAGTACTTCCTACTGCAAAATTTGTCCTACATTGGTAAGTACATAATAATGAAAGCAATACAAGTGAAAGCCATGAAAGACTGAAAGAGGAAGCCAAGAAAGAACCACAACAGTATCAGACAGGGATGTTTAGAAGACAGAATAGAAGGGATTATTTCACTGCATCTCCTGAAATTTAATATCCTGAGTCCCCCTTCTGGCTGCAAAGGGAATTTTATGTAGGAAGCAACCAAGCAGGACACCATTATTGCTAAGAGAAATGGAAACAATCAAGACAGAAAAGTGCTCTGTAGACGATAAGCATACTGTTTTCACAGTATTACCTCATTCTGAATCTCTGTTTGTCTACTGAGAGATGTCACAAAACCCAACATGGCTAAAAAACATAATAATAAAAACCAACAGTATCATTATACAGAACGTCTACTGTATTTTTCCCTTTTAATCATAGCTTCTGGAAAGAATTTAAAATACGCTTTGGACTTTGGAAGTCATTATTTCCACGTGTGATCTTTTTGCAGAGTGTTTTATCTCATGAGTTGCATGAATTTCCAGTAGTACATTAACAGACCAAGGATTAAGGAGAAACAGTATCAAAATAGCCTTTTCCTGGAGCCTCCAGAACAATCAAGCTACCTGTGATGGAGGAAGAGGCAGTGAGCACACACTGCGTGTTCAGGGAGGTGTGAAAAGGCCCAAAAGCCATTCTCATTAATAGCTCTGAGACGAGTTGAGAGTGCATAGAGGAGAGTCAAAATCTAGGAAAACAACAACAAAGCGATCATCTCTGCTGGCAGTGTGTGGCACCTCCATCTGCAGCCTTCACAGACGTGTCCAGGGTTGACTGAACACACACCAAACATAGCGCCTAATCATGGAAGTCCGGGTTTCCACGCCAAGAAAGGCAAAAAGCTCCAGGGCCAGGTGCCCTCTTTCTCACAGTATCTTCATCCCAATCTTTCTGAGTAGATAAAAAAAACTGTGAAGCTTTTCATTTCTCAGTATTTCTCAGTGCTCATGAGATGGAATTGTTTTGATAGTACTGAGAGGCTTGACAGCTGTTAATCCCCATGACTTGCTTCCCCAATCTTAAACATAATTTAAATAATCAGAGGAAGCACTGACCTAAACAGCAGGTTTTAATCATCTTTTTCCTTTCTGTACCCCATTCTTTCCCCAAAAAGAAAAAAAAAGAGAAAGATTCTCACTGGTTGCTAACTATTATGACACTCTTATTTGTTATTAAGCATAGCCCTTATTCACAATTTAATAACTCAGTTTTCCAAGCTCTGAGGATATGCTATCTCTGTCCTCCATTTATTTAGACAATTGTATAATTGAATATACACATAACCACCCTATAAATGCTTAGGTTTTTTAATGCTGGAAAATAATGTATTACCTGATGGATCTGTTATCTGACTAATTATTCTGCAGGGGGATAGAGATTAAAATACAGAAAAAGAGAATTTTGACAGAACTTGCATTAGCTGAATCTGCTAGACACACCGGAGAGGAGAGAAACAGAAATTTTATTAAAACATGTTTTGAATTCACAACCAACAGGCTCACTAAACAAGGAAGTACTAAAGCGACTTTATGAGTCACACTTGAGTATCATCATCATGTCCTTAAAAAAGGAGAGGCACCTCAGCTTTAGGCATAGATTGGGAGAGAAAAATGCAGGGTTTTGCTGTTTTAACTCTTATTCAGCAACTTCACTTCGAAAAAATTGGTCATCACATTGTAGATGAAAAACATAAACAAAACCCCTTTTCTCAATCAGCAAAGCAGATGAGTCTAGCATTCAAAAAAGATCTCAGACAAGTGACATTTCTACACTTCAGGCTTTCCATGTGGGGAAGCTAGTTCATGGGATGGGATGTGAATTTACAGGGCTTTGGTTATTTTACACTCAGTCAGTTCAGTCATTGAATTCATATTGACTGGAGGGGCTTATTGCATTTTAAACTGGAGTATCATGTTAGAAACCACTAAAATGAATGGTCTTTCACCCATGATACTGAGTCCAAGCAAACCAGAGGGAGGTACACAGAGCCACTGACAGCACACAGGCAGCCTGCCTAGCAGAATACTTATACTGTATCCCTTTGTACAAGGCGTGATGTGAAATATTGTAAAACTGGATGGCTTCCATCGGGGCTAAAATTCAAGAAAATCACTCTAAGGCAGGAGCACGGGATGTGGGAGGACAATAAAGCTCAGAAAGAAAAGACATCGCCCTTAATAGAAGCCACAGTAGACTTGTGATGGGATAGCTGCATGGGGAGTGTTTGGGGCAGAAACAGAGAACAAGGAAGAAAAATTTGACAGAAATTGTCAAAATCAGCATAGTTTTCTCCCTGACCCCCAAGATTTACTTCTACACAGACCCAAAAGCCGTGTCAAGACACGACAAGTGCTGCGTAACGTGACTACTCAACTCTTCCACTTGCCCCAGGTATCCTGAGCAAAAGGGTTCTTGGCAGAAGTAAATTAAACTGGTGCATCCACGTGAGGACTCTATTTTTGGCCATTTTCAGCCATTTTCCTTGCAAATTGTTGCTTGACCTTCAACAGTGTTTCCGCACAGCCTAGCTTAAAGCACTCCTCTTCCACTCCTGACACAAAGGGCTGGTCTCTGTACACCCTGTGATGAGGGGTCCAGACAAACCCCTTTGTACCCCAAGTGCCCATGCAATGGGTGAGCGTGGCACAGCGCAGACTGATGCACAGGGAGCAGGGGCAAGCGGGGGCCATGCGTGAGGAGTTAATAAGGATTCACTGGAGCTGTGCATTTTTCCTGCGTTAGTTAAATCCAATAAAACATCAAAGTGAACACGTCCTTTCCAAATTTGGGTGGCTTTGGTTTAATTCACTCGCAGATTCAACCCCGATTCACTCAGAACGGTTCATTTCTGAACAGGAATGTCCGCTCCAGGGCTTCCCACGGTTGAACTCATTCACTTTAAATGTTAATATTTTGAGTGCCTTGCCTAGACCAGCTGTAGGACTGGTCACCTGGAGGGTTTGTGCAGAGCAACCATTGGCCTGTAAATTCACAGTTTAGCTGACTAATTTACTCTTGCAGACAAGCTATTGTTTTGACATAAAAGCCTAATCAACTAAATCCACCCCCCTCTTAAACGTTTATTCGAAGTTGCTGTGGTTCTGCTGTGGCCCAGGACATACCGCAAGGGTTCTGGCTCCGAGCTCTAAAACAATTAGGCTGGGGAAATTAAACGGTGCTTTCTGCACACCTGCGACTGGCTGCACTCCCGTGCCTGACAGCGGTGCCTCTCCCACACCAACGCAGGGCTGCTAGTACAGCTCCCAGGGCTGCCATGCCCAGGCTGCACCCTCCCAAAAAACTGTCAGGGGTGACAGTGCTGTTTCTCACGAAGCCAAATGGAACCACTGGTTTGGCAAAGAAGCTGCTCGTGAGGGTCTCTGCTTAGAAGATTTATATTTTAAACAGGCAACAGCTAATATCAAGGGGGAACAGATACATTACCAGCAAGTCATTTCCAAGCAGCTAATAACTGTTTCCCTACCCACCAGATCCTATGATGCATTTTCAGGTTTAAACATAATGTATACATTGTAAATAGCGGAAACATCTGGGGTTTATTATAACACCACTTTGCTAGCCTTGGGCATTGTACAATTCCCACAGGCCACGGTTCACCCTTGACCTGCCAAACATGATTACTGTACTCAGGCAACTTCCCCTGCTCCACAGCTGTTTGCCTTCCCCTCCCCTCCGTCAATACTCATTACTGCTATCATTACGGCTACCATCCTAGAGGAGCAGGTCAAAAACTTGGGTTGCCACGGTCACTGCATGGAAACAGCGTGGCTGTGCAGGCGGGGGAAAGATGATGAGGATGGCCAGTGGAGTCATTTCGCTTGCTCACCCTGGGGTAAGTAGGGCTGCACAACGCCATCCACATGGGCAGCCTTCTGCCTCCCCCCGCAAGGCCGCCTTCCTTCTCTGTCCCACTCATCCTACCCTTGTTGCGGGCTTGTCATGCCTCAGTTTCCTCCCCTTTCCCAATCTCCAGTCTCCCACTGAGCCAAAAGTGACCCTGTCCCTCTCCCCCACTCCTCCTGCACCTTCATCTCCCAGCCACATCTTGCTTCCCAAGCTCTCTGCTCCCACCCTTCTCCCTCCTTTTCCTGCTGTCCCCCAAGGACCTCTCTTCACTCATTTCCCACTCCTTGATGTCCAGCCCCACAAATCCTAGTCCTATCCCCCCCCCAGCTTTTCCACCACTTCTCTCCTCCTCTTGAACATAGTCTCAAGCTGACTTCTCCGTGCCTCTGTGTAACACCTCACGTGTAACACCGCAGCAGCACTGCGGGCTGGGGCTCTCTTGTTTCTCTGGGGACTCAGTTGGGGCTAGACATTTAGCCCAGGCTAAGCAGCAAATGGGAGGCCTTTTAGGGCTGTTGGCACAAGGGCATACTGCAAAGCTTTATCTGAACTAACTCAAAGTGTGAATCTAAAGTACTTCAGTTACACTATGGTGGGGACACACCTTCAGAAACAAAGCGATCTTAATTCTGTCTGGTTTAGAGCTAGGTAGAAAACAAAATGCTAGTGGTCATCCAATATGGCTTAATCTATGCACTTTAAAAGCTCGTTTGGATGAACTTTCCAGGTGTTCCTGCATAAACAGGCTGCTGACCACAGGCTCTTCTCTTCCAAGCATGCATAAGCAGTGCCATTACTGCCTCCAGCTGATCCTTCCTGCTAAACACCAGAACAAGTGGGTACGAGAGCAGCACTCAACACTGCTGATCAGAAACACAGCAGAAAGAAAATACAACCTGTGTTTCCAGCAGCTGTGTCCATCTGAGAACCAGGAGCAGACCCAGCAGCCTCACAGCCAAGTCACTACCAGCTGCACCCCTGCTTACAGCTCACAGGAGTGTAACATCTTTCCTGCGAACCCTCTGTTACAAGAAGCCTCCTGGAGCAGTAACAACTATCGCAGCAGCACTACCTCCATTTGCAGAGTGCTATCAAAGCTCCTCTGTCACCCCTCTTTGACTAAAGCCTATTGATTGATACTATATTCACCCTGGCCCTGGAACACAGAGTTCAAGTGCTGGTTATAGAACTGGGGCAGTACCCCTACTCTCTGCCTTCCCTGCAAAGTAAAGGCGAATATCTGAAAATAAACATCTGAAATGTATTGCGTTTTTAAAGTTTCATTACTCAGTAGCCTGGTAAAATCCTCTGTGTTAGGAAAAATGATATGTAGCATTGTCTTTTTTTTTATTCTTTAATTTGTTAAGTTCAATCTACTGATCAATTTAAACATCATCCTGGAATTATGCTACGGTAAAACAACGGCACATTTAGAGAATAAATGGAATTGATTCTCTTCTGGAGTAAAAGGCCTTACTAAATGAGGTATTTAAATATAACTCCCAATCCCCCTCTGAAGAAGCACCTGGTAATTCACTTTTTGGATCAAATTGCAACTCCACAAAAACTTTATGACCTCATGTGGTCTTTCCACCTCCACATTCCTCCCTAGAAACGTTATATACAGCATGCTGCAGGCAAGAGGGTTTGTTAGAAATGCGGATGGTGGTGCTGGGGAAAGAGATGTAGCAGGCACGAGGGCAGCAGCAGAGCACTGAGAACATAAGAAATGGGCAGCTGCTTAAGGAAGGACTCCCTGAGATGCTGATACATTAATTCCTGGTCTAGTGCATATCCTTCATTCCTGCTTGAAAAATCCTCCACACCCAGTATCTTCCCTTGTCAAACAGGCACACATGCCTAGCCTTCACTCCATCCTCAAGCATGTTTCAGCACCCATAAAAATGACCATCCCGGACAGACAAAAAGCTAGTCTAGCCTAGTACCCCATCGCCAGCTGTGGCTGATGGTGGGTGACAGGGAAAAGATAAAAGAAAAAAAGCAACAATAAATCATTGGCTGTGATGCCCTTTTGGCCACGGCAAAGTGCTCCAGGTCAGCAAGCTGCAGAGGAAGGAGGTACCGCTGGGTCAGGTGAGATGCTCAGGAGTCTTTGTGCTGTGAAGCAGGTGCACAAGCTGCCCCTCGCTCCTCTGGTGGGGCTTGGAGGTGGTGGGGAACCTTGGCTGGCTCCAGAGGGGGATCTGGCTCTGGTGAGGTGGGGCTTTCCACCAGAGCAGAGATGGCAACTCTCAGGCAGTGTTACTGGACGCACACGTACCCTGATGATGGTCAGGAGAAGGATGTGCAAATGCTGTTAGGGTAATCTTTTCTTATGTTTTTTATCTCATCTACTCCCTGGTTATAGAGCTAGCAGTCACCACGGTTTTGTGAACGGAAACAGCTTCACAAACGCCTATTCTAAATACTCCAAGTTGTTTCTTCTCCCTCAACTTCAAAGTGATTTATAGCTCTTATTTATGCCTGGATTCTTTGGGATTGATCTGGAATGGACTAAGTTTTGCCGTGAAACTGATAGCAACAAACATCATGAAACGTGCCATGAAACAAGGCGATCCTGAGGCCGCTTGGTATTTCTTTAATTTGTCAAGGGAGTTGTTAACCAACTGCAGCTTTAAAAAAAATATCAAAGGGAAGTCACTATTCTGGACATTTCAACATTTCCCTGCTGTGAGCCATGGTAGGGAGATTTCTGCTTTCCCTTGAAGAGCTTGCTTCCCAACACTATCAAAAGAACATGCATTTGTTCCTCCCTACAACATTAATACAGAATTTAAAGGGTTATTTGGGAAAATGCACTGCTTTCTCACAGCAGCTTTCAGTTCTGTTCTTTAAGGACAGCACTGTTTTCCAAATTTGTGCCATCCAGTTGTTGGCACATTTCACAGGACCACTCCCTGAGGGGGTCCCTCCAGGAGCTCCAGCATTTTTATGCAACCAGGAGTTAAAAATGGCTTAGAAAAGAAGCCTTTTCTTTTCTTGACACTTCCCCAGTGGAGAAATTCTCTGATGTAATATAACTCCAGGAGGTCTCAAGCACTGCAAAATTAACTCCTCTCTTGCTGCAGTTGTGAAGGACCAGAATGTATGTGTGTGCACAAGTCTGCATATATGTTTGCACTAATATTGCTCTACCGTGACTCGGGGCGAGGGGGGCAGGTAGTTTGCCTTCTCTTTGCAAAAGCTAAGTAGATGAGAGTAGAACGAGAAACAGCTATCACTTTGCTGGTGTAAAGAGGATAAGATGAAAAAGATGCCAAAACACCTCCAAATGTACAAGCACCTGATTTCACAGGTCAGCTGAGTTAACCATTAACCTCATCAGCAAACATTAGATATTTAATTTAATTATCTTTCTCTCCCTGCCATCTCTAGGCTAGCAGCCATGATACAGTGCATTATTTCAATTTCTTCCAAATACTGTTTTTGCAGGACAGAAGATCATTTGTTATTCTCAGTTTAAGTAATTTGCAGAGTCATTAATTGCATTCTCACTTGGCTCTTTTGGGACTTGCCAAGGACACTCAAGATAGCCTGCTCATAGTTTAAAATACATGGGTACACATGCAGGCTGAGAGAAGAGGAAACTTAACTGTAGGCATGATATCTTCACCTTGCACACAGCCCCAGCTAGTTCCATTTACCAGAGTGCAAGAGCTCAGGTTTATGTTTGCAAACAGTCCTAGTGATGTTCAAGGAGTTTCATGCATTCCTGACAGGTCAACTGCCTTGTAAGTAAGCTGGAAGATCAGATTCCTTTCAGGGCCTGACTGTGCACAGGACAGGGAGATATATAGACATGGTGACTCCAGAACTGCCTGTAATGGGCAGGAGGGATTGGATCCACTGTTCTGCCTATGAGCTAAGGTCCCCTCTTTTTACTACAGCAAGTCTTCGTCTTGCTCATGGCTTTTTTCGTCCAAGTCTGTGATTCCTCTGCAGATCTGGCTCAAAATCACCAGCAGCAACTTTGATTCTTCCCTGTCCTGTACACACAGGTTCCTGGGACACGTTTAGGGAGAACTACCTACACTGAAGCAAGTTAGCATCACAGTCTGTTCTTTATCACTTATGCACACAGTATAAAGGCTCTCCAAAGTAGACTTGTTTCTTTACAGCTCAGAAACAGATGGAAACACTGACAGTAGGCTGCCTCAAGATCCTTCTTCTGATGCCCGTGGACAGCATAAAGTGTCTAAACCTCCTGGCACTGTGGGAAGGAAAGCAGCACATCACACTAAATGACGGTCTCAATCAGAGCAATTTCTAGGCTACTTCATTTCATGGTGGAGATGGCAGAGTATGAGACTCCATGCCAAAGCACTGAGCAGCCTTTGGTACTGGAGAGAGTTTGGTGAAAATTTATGGTTTGGCATGCCCAGGTATAAGTGTCTTGGGTAAGTGTGCAGAGGTCACACGCTGTGTGACAGAAGACAAGGCTCCCAAACACTTTTTTTTTACGCAAGCATTTGAAGAGCTTGCTAAATGAAGCATTTTCACATGTCCTCCTGCCATTTCATCTCATTGACATGCAGCTTCCCTCTTGCCAGTGCCATGGAGGTACCTTCAGGCAAGCTCACTGTGCCAGCCAGCGCTCAGCCCAACTCTTCACAGGAGCAGAGTCTGACCTTTTCGGAAGCAAAAGGGAAACAGCCACCAAAGACTCAGACTACAGACCCTGGAGAGAAAAAGAGCCATCTAGACCTGGCAGCTTACTTCAGCTTTGATGGCACTTGCATACAAAGTTAACATGAGGGAAAGCCATGGAAGCCTAGAATGAACCACGAGAAGCACTTAAAAAACCACCCTGGGACTAAGCCATCCTCAGCCATCTTCAATGCCCTGGAAATTTCTCTTCAACACCTCACCTCAAGAGGAAGCAATGTCACTGTGGGCAGCAGCTGTGCAATTATTTGCATAACTTTAAATAAAATGCCCAGATGAGGGAAGTTCCTGCTCTCTCAACAGCTCTTAGAAATGATACTCCCTTCCTTGCTCCTTCTTGTGGACAGCAGTGAAGATGATATCCCCTTAACATCAAGCTCTGCCTTCATCCTGCTGTTAAGTACAACTCACACTGCAGTCAAACCAGTTCCCCTCACGCACCCTGCCTGGAAACTGGAGGCAGCCTGGTTATTGCCAACAGCTTCTACCAGTCAAGTGTGAGCTGGAGAAGGGATGAAGGCAGACAGCACTTTGGGGATGGAAGCAAGGACACCAGCAGCTGAGACCTGTGGGTTCTGGCATTTTTTGAACTGACATGAGCCTCAAGAGAGACCTTATAGGCAGGATGAGTGCTGGCCATTTTGTGATAGGATTGGCCCTAACTCTACAAAGAGGCTCCTCAACCAGATGGTCTTCAATGGAAGAGTGAGGACAGAATGGGATGAGAGACACCCTTACTCACAGATGGGAGAAATCATCAAGGCATAGCAATGCCAAATAACATAGGAGTGGGCGTGAGTTAAAAGGATAGTTATCTATTTTAAATCCCCTTTCCTGATCTTATTTTAAAATAATCCTCCCCCCCATTATTGCTCTCACCTAGTTTTCCAATTTCTGACCTTTCTGTCTCTTCACACAGCTAGGAAAACCTGTGCTCAACATCAGTTTCACTTTCATTGACAATCAGTTTCTTTTCCCCACAATTCATTTTGTCTTTCAACATTTGCACTTAGCTTTTTGTACATTTGCAGCACCTTTTCATATGCCATCTGCAACGTGCTTAAGAAAAAGTCATATTTAAATCAAAACGTATCAACAGAAAAAAACAGATGAGGCCAGGAATGCTGGAATCCACAACATTAAGTCTGGCAATAGCTTGCTCAGAGGGTTAGACTAGAACCCTGACATGCAGAAAAAATCCTCACCCAGTAATTTCTGCATTCATCCCATAGCTTTTGGTTGAACTATAGAATATCTTTAAAAAAAGATACCAATCCTTGCCTCAGATGCTGTGAGTGACGGAAATCCTCCACACTCCCAGGCAAGTCCTTCCTCTGCCTTCACTTTTAAAACCTGTGCCTTTTAACTAACCCCACCAGCACCCTGGCAGCGCCCTTCATCCTCTAGAGCTCCCATGGAGAATAGACTCTTTACAGTGTGCTTTATACCTCCGCATTTCCAGTCTGCCTTTTCTAAGAACAGGTCTAGCTAGCAGCTTTGATGTTTACAGGTTCGCTTCTCAAAAGCTTAGCTAACTTCTCCAAAAGTAACTTCTCTTGAGATAATCAGGACACTGCTGTGAAGCTGGTATGGCTCAATGTAGAAGTACAGCAGAGGGCAGAAACCAGACGGAGGCACTGGGTACCCTGGGACACAGTTTTACAGGTCATATTGCTCCCACTGGAGGGGAAGACTCTACATGGGAAGTTTCTCTTCCGTTCTTGCAATGGAACATGCTGTCCTTGCAATCAGTCTGCTGGAAAATTTTTCTAATACTACATTCTCTCTGAGGATCTCTCAAATCCTGCCAGTGACACTCTCTGAACATGCAGGTCTGGCACAGTGGCACAACTGACATCTTCCCTGATGTACTTCATCCCCATATCCTCCCTGCGGAAACAGCTCCTGCCACAGAGCTGGATGCGCAGTGGGTCAGCAATGTGCATGCTACCTAAGAAGACTCCTCACCTTTTTGTCCCCTCTGCAATAGACATATCAACAATGCACAGTGTCCTCCAGGAATCCTGTTTTCACAGAGGGAAAGGAATGTTTTCGCACACGAAAAAACGGGGCAAGAGGCAGGCTTGTGTTACCTGTATGTTATTCTTATCTCTAGAATGGCCATACATCAGGAAACAGGATGGTTTGAAGAAAGGTTAGACTGCGAGTCAGGAGATTTGATTTCTGTGCTGGGATCAGACTCTGATCTGGTGTGACCTTGTACACGCGTAGACTGTAGGCTCCTAGGCAACAGGAGCTTGCGCTCAGACGCAGCTTGTTCCATGGAATTTGAAGGATACAGATTTCAGCTAGACCTTGAAGGACTATGATGACACAAACAATACCAGTTTATTTAGCGCAATTCAAGGCTACATGCAAAAATGTATTCACAGAATAATGCGCCCTGTTTAATTTACTGGCATCCGTTCCAAATATAATGCAATAATTCAGAGCAGTTTTCAGTGCTGTTTCATATACAGGTACAATATAACATCCCCTTTTTTCCTCCTTTCAAAGTCCAATGGACTTCCCCAAAGGAAAACTAGAGTCTGTCACTGTAGAAGCCAACAATCCTGCTCAAATATCATACACACACATCCACACACACACACAGAGTTTCCCAATACTGGATTTAAAATTTAACTCTTCTGGCAGAAACAGCAATGGGAACAACCTCTATCAATCACCTCTGCAACTGGATGTTACCGAGACCCTGTTTAGTTATCTCAAGTATGCATTCATGCTTCCGTAACTGTCTTCAAAGCAATTAACCATTAGCCATAGGACACAGCATGTGGTTGACTCAGGGGTGAAATGAAAGCTGTTAATGCAGGACAAAGGCATTGAGGAAGGCTCTGCCTGAGTCCAAGTCTGAATGCCAAGCCCAAACTGCCTGACTTGGATTCCCCTTGCTTAGAGAGGTAGAAGGACCATCAGCTCATAAATCCTGAGGAAAAGGTACAGAGAGGGAATGAGGAAAGGCTCCCAAGTGAACTGTCACAAATAGGTTAACATCTCTTTCTCTTCCTCCCTGACCTGTGAAGCCTGTGGACTCCTTGTTAGAGCTAGGAGGAGTCAAATGGCCCACAGCAAACAAACTACATAACATGGTTGATTTCTTCCTGAATCTAATGCTTCCACAGAAAATTACACAACCAGAAATGCAAAACCAGACACTAGTATTCTGCACAAAAATAAAATACTAGCAGTTACTCCAGACAGGAGGTTATGTTAAAGGTCCCTATCTGTCCCTTATGAAATACCTTGGTTTATTTTCCTTTTATTGTTTTTTCTCCATTAGCAGAAATAGAGCAGATAGAAAGGACATGAGGAAGGACAGATGGAGGGAAAGAAGGAAGAAGAAAAAAAGAGGAAAAGGAGGGAGGGAGAAAGGGAGAGAAACAGGCAAGGATGGAGGAAAAAAGGGAGGGAAGAAAAAAAGGATGGGGGAAGAAAAGGACAGAGAGGGAGGCATAAAAGGACGGCAGGACAGATGGAAAGGAGGATGGGAGGAAAGAAGGGAGGGAGAAGAGGAGGAAGGAAGGGAAGAAGAAAGGAAGGGAGGGAGTGTGGGAGGAAAGGAAGAAAGGAAAGAATGAAGGAAAAGAGGAGAAAAACATGCTCATGAAACGACCCTGTGACCTCACACTGGACGACTTCATAGCAGAGTGTTTGCCACGACCAAAGTCTCACTCACAACTCTCTACCAGTTTACCTGTATATCCACTGACCTTAAGCACAACTTAACAGCCCCCGCACCCCCTTCATTTTCAGGGGGCTGCTTTCCCAGCTGCCATCCTCGCGTCACCCGCTTATACTGGTGAAGCACCCACGGCGCCGAAGGACTGAACAACGTCTTCGCCAGCCTCCCACAGGGCTCGGGGCAAAGCCCCACAGCTCTGGGGCAGCGGGCAGCGGGGAGGGCAGGGCGCGGGGGGCCGCCGGCCCCGGCCCCCGACCCGCCGCGGGGCCGCGGCAGCAGCGCGCGCCCGCCGCACCCTCTCGCGGCCGCCGCCGGCACCGGCACCGGCACCGGCACCGGCACCGGCACCGGCACGGGCACCGGCACTCCTCCTCAAGCCCCTCTTCCTTCCCCTTCGGGTCACCAGCGGGTATTTTCCCCCTTCATTATTATTTTTATTATTTTCATTATTTTCAAAGCAGCACCGCCACAGAGGCCTCCGTGCGCATCCCCTGCGAGCGCCGCAGCCCCGGCAGGTTTCTTCTCCCCGGGACGCCTCTGCCGCCCGCCGCCCCGCCGCTGGCAGCTAGCTCTGCAAATGCAAGCCTTTCACTGCAAATCTTCTCGGGGCTGGAGCAAGACCTCCCCCCGGCCCCCGGCGACCCCAGGACTCCGTGTGCTGGAGGGAGCAACGGAGGGTTAACTGAAACACTTCAAGTACATTCAAGCGGTTCTTTGTACAGCTAGAATGACTCACACAAAATATTGACACTTGGTTTGTTTTCTTGTATCATAACGGAACATGATAAACTATCAGTACTGTTAAAGGCACATTAACTCTTGTTACTTTTGGAATGTTAACAAAACACTGATTTGGTAAGAATTCATAGCATTTCCAGAGCTTCTGACACCCTGCAACACGATTGTTATTCACTGTTTTGCTCTTGGTTGTAAGTATCTGCCTCAAAGGACTACCAGACGCTTACGGATAGATTAAAAGGGAGAGGCGGGGGAAGGGAGATGCTTGGAAGAAAGTTTTCCACAGTTCAGCATTCAGCTCACCTCACTTTCAGAATAACAAACTGCCACTTATATGCCTAACGTAGAATCTGTTGTCAAAGATGCTTGGTAGCTTCTCTGTGATATTTGTGGCCAGACATTCATGAACCAAGCACCCAAAAAGTTTTCTTGAAAACCCAGTGACTTTGATTCAGTAGATGAGAAGAAAAGTGAGGTGCCCCAAACAGTCTGCGCTGAAGTCTTCTGAAAAATCAGCTGCATGGGATCCTTTTTTTTTGCTTATGAGACCTGTTTCAAACTGTTTCATTCAACATTTTTTTTTCTTTTTCAGTTAGTGCCTTTCCAGAAATCCAAGAAGAGAAGCCCACAATTGCAAACAGACAAACTCAGATTTCAGTGTCAGCTCACAAGCTTTGCCAGGGATTAGTGTTTTAAAATCCTTGCATAGCTTAGCAGATCTTGGCATTTCTATACCCAAGATAAAAATTTTGTTCAGCCTTCCCCAGCTATCAATATTTGCACAAAGTTCAGAACAGTTTCTGGATTTATTTCACAGCGGGAATGTCTTTCTATACACATGCAGTATTTACTGGGCAACTGTACTGGTATGTCCTCACAATTTTATCTGCCTTCCCACGACTACAGTCAAGTAGTACTTGCAGTGTTAAGTCAAAAAAGGTTGAATGGTGACTGATCTCATATATTCACAAAACATGAATGCACTCGCATGCTTTTTAAAGGATTCATTCTCAAAATTGCTCTGAAGATTGTGTGGAATGTTTGGAGCATTCAGGCATTGCACACAGGTGGAGAGGCTTTCCTCCCAGAAAAATGTACAGGCATACCAGCAGCGCATAAATATTTTGTCCTGGAAACACCAGAAGAAGTTGTCACTCCTTCTAAGCAATGGTTTTCCTCTAGAATTGGACAAGTTTTACCAGAAATCACAGGTTTCATTCCATCTCGAAGGCTCTTGTCTTCAATTCATGCTAAAATATTGACCTGCCTTCTGACCTCTCTCTATGAATACCGAGTATCAATTTAAACTTAGCAAGCCTCAGACTGAGCTCTAATCCGCCCAGCCAAGCCCTGACCTGCAACTTGGTCTGTAAGACGATCAAACCATTTCTTCCTCCATCAACCAAGCCTGCTACTAGGATGCAGTCAAAGGCAATGCTCAGTCACACTCATCTCATCTGTGCTGTTTATTTTGTCATGTAGTCTCAAAGCTCTGGCATTTTATTTAAGTCTAAATTAAATTTGCCACCAGTAGGTACTTGTTTTCTGTGTTAATGACCGCAATGTCCCTTCTCTGGGGTCTACAAGGGCAGATGTGTTCAGAACAACGCTGCTGAGGTCACCTCACTGAAATGATGATTGGGATCCATCTTTGCTGCTCTTCCCTCTTCCCCCACCAACTTTGTCTTTCTGCACCAGATTCTTGCAGAGCCTTGCTCTTCCTACTGCTGCTACTGAACTAGAGAGGGCTGACATAACTGAGTTCGCTGCTTTGACAACACTGGCGGGTTTTGTACCCATCAAGGTATTTTCCTCAGAAATACTTCATATCTTCTCACACTTTCTCCTTTCAAGCCCAGCAGCCCCTCCTCTCCCTCATCTTCTCTGCTGAGCAGAAACCACCTGAAAACTCACATTCCCTGAGATGTCTGCAAACACTTGACAAAAGGGCTGAGCAGCTGGTACGCTGGTGCACCACCTTATTTACCAAAACACAGTCACAGAGCGATTTTTCCTGGGCTGATTGCTTTCTCTCACTTTGCTAGCACCACCTTACGTGGTCCAGCATTAAGGTTGGGCTAGCAGAAGGTTCAAGGGCAGACACAGTGGGCCTAGTCCCAGCCCCCCTGCTCCTGCTGCAAAGGCACCCTGAGTCAGGAGCAGTGCCTCTGTGAGGGGAAGGTCTGGAGACCTTGGTTCACCTCAGCTTCCTTGCATTTGGTTTCTCTGCCCAGGCTGGATGTATTTTCAGTGTGCTGGCGATGCCCTAGGAAGCCCTGCTGGCAGATGTGTTGAGCCTGTCTGCACACTCGGTCAGCAAATCAGTTCAGTGAAATCACTCAGAGAAAAGCTGTAAGCTTCTGTCCATTTATAATAGTCTCCCTACAGTCTTCCACACCCTGTATTTATCACAGCCCAGAGTGCCCTGCAGAAGCAAGACACAATGGCTCTGGACTTGACACAAGCCAGACAGAATCAGTTTGTTCAAGACCACTTGAAATGAGGAGGGGAAATGTTCTTCTACATAATTTTAGTGACAAATAAACCATAGCAACATGGACCTCCCCAAACTTTTGTAACAGAGCCCAGATTTCACCTGGGCAATGGAAAACAAAGATCTTTTTTACTGTGTTACCACTGTGCAGCTGAGCAGAGGAAGCCAAACCTGCTCAGTTTTTTCTCCAGTAACTGTCTAACTTTCTTCTCCAGCAGTAATTCTGGAGTTCCCAGATAAGTTATGACAGAATGTAGTAAAGAAACATTTTCTCATACACTTTTTCCCAAATAATAAAGCTGATTCTCAACCTGGTGACAAGTTACCAATAAGACAATGCTTCCAGACCCAAGACTGAAGGGATATGTGAGATACTCTGACACCCAAAAGCAAACTAAGCTGAGAGAAGCTACAATTCGAAAAAACAGCACTAAACAAAAAACTCAAGATCTGCTAAGGACTTCTGCGCTAGTGCACACATCTTAAAACCGATGACTGGCTGCAAGCTGCTGTTTTTCATATGGAAGGAAGATCACAAACAGATGCAAACTACTGACAGAGGAGAACACAGAAGAGAAAATGACAATTCCTGACATAATTCAATTTAAGAAAGCAGAAAACTGTTTCATGACCTCTCAGACTGCACATCCTAAACACACCAACTGATCATCAGGTACAACTGCAAAACTGTGTTAGCGAAAAGGAGAAATCGTGGTCCCACCAAAATCAGAAGGCCTTCATATCATCCCTAGTAAGTACTGTTAATCAACATGTGTAGTCTAGTTATTAATTCAAGCTCTAATGCTTGAACAGAGAGAATAAAAGCCCATTGCATAAAATGTAAAACTGCTGTTGCTACATTTTACCTTAACCAACCTTTCTGCTCCTTCTCTTCTAAAATATCAGTTCTTGATCTAAGTGCCCGCAAAACAGACAATATCCTTAAGTAACAGATTAGATAAAATTTTATAAATGTAACATTGCCAGCTGACATTATTTGTGAGTCAAGTGTACAGTGATGTCTTATGCTGTATTTCATTCTCCTATTAGATACTGTACCTGCAAACACTACATGGATTAGCTACACATGTGAATTACCCTGCCACATACACTCATCTTGGAAGGAGTGGGATTTTAATTACATAAGATAGAAGAATGCTCAGTTCTTGCCCACACAGGAAACTTTTGACTAGTAATGTCAGGTATGGATGAAGGCCGTACTTTTTCATACCAACAAAAACATACTGGCACTTTGGAGAACTGAGGTAAGCACTTGCCAGAAAAACGGACTTTTCTGGGTTCAAACACTGACATATTTTGGCTTAGTAGAGACATAAGCCCTCTGGAGTTCTAGCAAAACCGTAGGAGCTAGGCATGATCTGAACCCTGCTTTGGTGAACCTCAGTCTACACTTACCACCTTTCAAATTTTCAGATAAAACTTCGACCATGGCAGACACGATCAGACCACAACACCAGAAATGGGAATTAAATACACATGCATACCTAAACTTCAGGTGATATATACCTGCGTGGATCCTCCAGACTGTTATTCTGGTTTCCCCCACCAGAGAAAGAAGACCATCTTCCCAAAAGTCTCTGCCTAGTTCAGAGTCAACTTGGTTGGACTACTCAAAAATTATCCCCACTGGTTTACAGCTCCTTTCCCTGCTCCCTCAGCACTGGCACCAGTGCCTAGTCCAAGGAGTCTCCCACACCCTACGCAGAGCTGGCCCCATCTTCCTGAGACTGACCCAGCTCCTCCAGCGCAGCAATCCTGCTCCGCTGGAGATGGAAAACTGTCCACAAAGCAGGAAAAAGAAACCTCTCCTACAAGAATGGGATGGGATGCTATGGGACTCTGAGGTGTGCACAGTCAGAAAATGTGTGTCTCCTTTACGCTTCCTCAACAGAGCTTTCCTGTCACAAATCCTCCAACATGTCACTGTCCTCCTGTTTTCTATGTCTACTACAAAAACAAACAAAAGAAGCCCAAACATTTCAAACAGCCTAGTTATCACGGGTAACTTTGCCAGAAGTTTTAATTTTTCAAGACGTAGTTAGTTTTAGGAGATGCTCACAATGCTCACATAGTGTAATGGCAAGCAGCATTATAAAAACCCAACAGAGTGAGAGAAAAAAGGTCAAAAGGAGAGTTTGTCCCTGGCTTGGTTTAACAAGGGAAAACTCCCCTGATGTACCTGAAACTCCCACTGCTGAGCAGAAGCTGGCTGAGCTGTGTCTCCAAGAGACAACAGATGAAGAGGATGCATTGGGCAGTGCTAGTTTGTAAAGATTATTAGCCCAAAGGGATACCTGCTGCTGCTGGATCACACACACCCTCCCTGAGGGCTGATGATTAAAGTCTAGAGCAGCATCATGTTGGCCATGATGCACTAAGCAAAATGAACGTAGGTAAATTTAGAAAGTTTTACTCTTCTGGGCTTTCTGTTTATTTGGCTGTTTAGAGGAAAAAAAAACCCAAAGCAAAAAAAAAAAAAAAAGCCCCAATCATGCAATCGACTCTGCTTTTCATACGTTCCTTTTAAAACAATTTCCCAGAAACAACAAAGAATTCAAAGAAATAGATAAACTAACCAGTAACTTCAGTTACGCTTTGCTGTTGCAAAAAGCTAAGCACATCTCTATGTACCGCTAGGCTTTCGGATAAACTAGGTAGCATTACATGAGCTCTCTAGGAAAAGCATCATGTGCTCCTATGTGTTTGTACAGCACTAGGAGACTTGATCTTGACTGGGGCGTTTGGCTCATAGAAATAAATAACTATGGAGAGTAGAGGCAGCATGCTCAGCTGTGACCCTGCCTTTTGGGTCGATCCACACAGTCCTGCCTCTGTGGACACCTACAATGGACGAGGGCATCACTGGCATGAATCCTTGAGCTTAATACTGGGGAGGCGTTAAGAGAAACAACACGTGCTGCTAAGCGAGTGAAAGGTCCTCTCCGATCACCCCTGAGTAAATAGTTGCAAGTTTAGACAAAATACCCCACACGAATGTTTGCCATCCGTTCAACTTATCTAAGTGATTTCTGGAGAAAGGAAGGGTCAGAAAACGTGTTTTGTAATAGCAGCGATAGCCCCAGGCCCTCCAAAAAATTAAGGGGGAAAAAAAAGAAAAGGAAAAAGCAACAGCTGGCCGAGAGCCGCTCCGGGTGTCGGGGCCGGTGGGATGGAGGGCTGCAGACCGGCCCGCGGTCGGACAGCGAGAGCTCCCGGCAGCGCCGCCGCCTCCGCCGCTCCGCGGGGCCGGGGCTGCTCGGCGAGCAGCCGCCGCCGCGGGGCGCGCAGCCCCGCCGGGCCGGGCAGGCGGAGGCGGCGGCGGGCGCCGGTGCTGCGCCCGCTGCGTGCGGCCCCGCGGGTGCGGGAAGAGCGCGGTGAGTCCGCGCAGGGCGGCCCCCGCACCTGCCGACGGGCTTACCTGTGGCGGACCCGGGCGCCTCGCCCTCCTCGGGCGGAGCGGGCTTCTTGCCGGGCCCTTTGCCTTTCCTCCCCTTCCTGCCGTTGCCGTCTTTTTTCCTCTCGGCCATCCCGGCTCCGGCCGCCACAGCGCTCCCTGCCGCCGTCCCCGCGGCCGCCCCCTCCGCCGCCGCCGCCGCTGTCGGCTCCCGGAGCGCCCGAGGCTCCAGCATCGCTCTTGCTCGCCGCCTGGGACTTGGAGCAGCGAGTTCCTTGGAAGTTTTTGGAAACTCCTCTCCGGGCCTTTTTTTTTTTCCTTCACCCCCCTCCCTTCTCCTCCACGCCCTTTTTTTTTCTTTTCTCTTTCTTTCCTAATGATAATAATAATAAACTCCAGCCCACATACACAGCCTCTCGGCACACGCCTTACTAATGCCCGCCCCGGGCACCACACGCTTGCTCTCGGGAGGAGCTTGCACGGCCCCAGGGTGCGGGGCGGCCTCGGCCGCGGCCGCGGCCGCGGCCCCGGCCCCGGGGCGGGCGCAGGCACCAGCCCAGGCGGGGCGGGGCGGGGCAGGGCAGGACAGGGCGGGTGTCGCAGCCCGGTGGCGGCTCGCCGATCGGCAAAGCCCGCGGCTCGTCGCGAAGGCGGGTGGCTCCGCCGCCGGGCGACTTGCGGGCACGCCGCGGGGGAGAGGCGCGGGTCCTCTGCCGGCGGCCGCGGGTGGCGGCGGCGAGGGGTCGGGGCTGGAAGAAAGCGAGCAGCGGGTGCGGATGCGATGGCTCCTCGGGGTGCTTGCGTGCTCCCACTTACGCACCTGCTTAAGCTGCGGCTTCCTGCGGGGTTACCGGCGGTGGCGGACGCTCAAGGGAGGGTGGATTTTCAAGGCCAGCGTGCACTTCCGCACCTGGTGCTTTGCACGGGGATCCTGCCCCGGAGAGGTCGCGCTTACAGCCCGTGTTCTCAGTGTGGCTCCGTTCCTACTTTTGTATGCTCTCATGGGGCTGATCCCAAAGCCACCGGTTCTCACAGCTGAGACTTGGTCAGGTAAAGCCTTGCTACAGTTCATAGATGAAGCTGCACCCGATACAGCCATACCCAAGACAGCTTTAAAGTAACTGGTAACAGTGGAAATACACCAAACTGAACTCCACCACCACTGGGAAAACTTCAAGAATCTGTCTATAGAATTACTCAGCTAACTTGAGCCATATTCCCTGCTGGTGCAGATAACCATTATCTGTAGGAGATGCACTTACACAATTAGGTGGGAAATGCAATATTCTTGGGATGTTACAGAACATCTGTACAAACTGCTTGGAATCTCACAATGGAAGGTTTTCCCTGCATGCTTGGAAAGGTCATGCAAATGGAAAACCTGATAAGATCAGAGCCTAAAGCTAGGATTGCCAGTTAGCAGTTCTTAGTGATTCCTCCTTCTCTTGAGGAGACTATTCTGCATGTCCCTTAGGCTGCAAAAAATATGTACAATGATCACCATGCACAGAAGATGCTATAGAATTGTTTTTGGTATTGCTTGATTGAAAACATACAAAAAAATGTTCCTGAGTCAGGCCCGAAAAAGACAAAACACTCCAAACGCAACATATAGTGAGTCCCTCCTCTGCTGTGGCTGAAACTTTTAAGGCTCAATTTTAGGGCTCGGTTCTTTCAAGGTACTCTCCTTGGAGCAAGAAGCTTTTGAAGAAAGCAGCAGTTAACCAGTGATACTTTGACTTTGAAAAAAAAACAGAAAAAAAACAATGCTTGTGTAACTTCTGTCTCCATAGTAAAATAAGAGAAGTGAACAACATCGACTGCAAAACAATAAGGGAAAAAAACAGACTTCCCACATGGCCTGGCGATACAGCATCAGTGAACAAACCAAACCACGGCAGGAGGGAAGACATGAGTACAATCCTTGACACAAAAAGTTACAGAATGCCTGCTGCACGATGCCTTTGAGCAACATTTTGGATTTCTTGATACATGGCATTATGACATCCTTTCTCAAATCTGCTGAACGGAAAATGAGGGAAATAAGCCCCAGGCAGAGCAGGCAGAGAAAGCAGATCTCGGGGAAGAACAGCTGGCGATGGGGAGGTATTGCTGGCGGCAGTAGCTCGGTTTTTCCTTAAGGGGTCACTACTCAGCAAGGAGGGAGCCTACTCTGGCAAAATGTAAGGGACTGTGTTGGGTAACAAAGTGTACTTTTAAATAATCTCGATATGACCTGGTTTTCTGTACCCTGCAAAATCTAAATGCTCAAGGTAAACATTACCTTCATGCCGTGTTCATCACTATTAGACCGTCGTTCCAGGGAGTTATCAGTATCGAGGTGCCGTGAGCAGGACACAGGACAGACCCCCACCAAAGACTTTCCTTTTTGAGGGTGCAATATGTGAGAAGACCTCAGGAGCCCGAGAAAGCATTCAAAATGAAAGCCTAAAAATGAAATGTCAGATTCCCGACTCCCTGGTACCTTCTCTGTCAGAAATTGGAAATTTATTGGGAAAACATACCAGAAATCTGCCCCAGAAATAAGCCTATTTGTCCCAGAAGGAAGTCTATCATTCATTTTAGGTAATATGCCTTAGATCTGCAGCAGAAGGGCGCAATTTACTCCTGTATACACCGACGAAAAAGAAGCAGGTATCGCTTATAGCACATAAGACTGTCTCTCCTCCTTTGCTGTCACCAGCTATGAGGTACTTCAACAGAGTGTGTAGCAGATGATTTAACACGATGTTAAAGCAGCTCTTTCCTCCCCGTCAGTTGCAGTATGGTGGTGGAGCGTGGGTTTGGCAGAGACTGGTCACAAAATGCACAACGTACAACAACCTTTTGAGCTGCTACAGCACAGTCCAATATGCTGATCTCAAAGCACTTTACCAGTTCCCACATCCAAAGGCCACTTTGGACTACTTGAGATAGGGGGATGCAACCATTTACGTCATTTCAGTGGAGTAGGAACCATAGCTCAGACATGTTGCATAATCTCATAAGAATTACACAGCTATTCGGGGAACAGCAGTCAAACTTTCCTGTGCATCACTTCATCATAGGACAGGTAGAGGAGAGCTGCCAGCTTGTCACCAATACATAGGTAGAGGCTGTGTATGGAGCTTTTAATCATTCATCTCCTTGCTCTCTCCATGTCAACTTCTTCAGTATAAAAACTAAGCTCTGACTATGCTCGAGCTCATCTAGCTGTTGGTAGTCTGGCTACTCTGGACCTCTGCACTTCGTGCAGTTATTTATACCACGCTAAGTGAATGCAGAATACTGCTAAGCCTAATTTTTCACTCATATAAACATCTCTGCAAAATGTAGTGCAGGGCAAAAGGGACAGATCAGTAAACAAAAATAAATAAAGAGTGCTCCAGAGTAACAAACAGTTGAATAAAACTTCAACAATCTGTTTTTCTTTTGCTTCTACGTTCATTTTTACAAATACACCGGCCATACAAAAGGGGCTTAATTACAGCTGCTTTGAGACTCCAATGCCTTACCAAGAGAGTATAAAGTGTTTTAAGACCTTTTTTTTTCCATTACAGAAAATGTTCTCATTTAACATAATCAGTTCCTGAATTACTAAAGTTCATGGTTTAACCCTATTATCAGTCTTCTCTTAAACTGAGGACTGCCAATGTATCTTTTTCTTCATTTGGCATTCCTTTAAATCCCATGAAGACAAGTGGGAAGGCAATCTGTATAAACATCAAAACTGCATGTTGCCACTCCATTGGTGGCAAGAAAAGGCATCAGCATAAATAGAATTAAATAGTAGAGATATATCCTAACTATAACTGTGAATAAAACACATTCTTTTCTTAAATTGGACTTGAAATTTTGTCAGCAGCTGAGCACCAAGTCTTTGACATCTACTCAGCTGAGTCAGGACAACAGTAGCTTTTGTTCTACTGACATTTTGAAGATGCAAATCTTGATTACACAAAAGTATCCTAACAGTGGTTTAAAGGTCGAGCGGACAGACCAATGTCTTTGGCAACAGCAGCAATCGTGACAGGTGATGACGCCCCATTAACGTCTCTTTTCAGGAAATGGCACGTTTCAGAGTTGTTTGTACATGTGTCTGTATACATGTTGCTACAAACAAGACCTGATAGCCTCCAGTTTACCAACAATTTTTACAGACTCAATTCATGAAAGTTCAGGAAACTGTCACAAGAAGAGTAATGGATACTTTGACATTTACTGTTTCAGAACTTTTTAGATCATCTAATCACAACTGCTAGTCCCATTAATGTGCAAGACATTGATGCTGGTCAGTGTGGGATGAATGAAAAAATATTTTTGTGTAGTTAATGGGCATAAACTTTATCTTCCTCAAAAACATATCAGGCCAAAGTTTCTACAGGCTACTACACTACTGAAAAACATCACTAGCTATACCCAGGATATGGCCTCTGAAAATAAACTAAGTGAAAAGGCATGGAATGTGGAAATCTATTAAGAGGAATAATTTTGGCAGCCGCTGTTTGAATCCAAACTCCTCCAATGCCAGCAGTACTGACAGCTCTCTCACCTCACCAGTGTGACTCCACTGAGCAGTGCTCAGTCCACACATCGTGCTCTCATGGAAATGAATCCAAATTATTTTTTTTTAAGTGTATATTGAAACTTCATTCAATTTCTGAGTGGATATTCTCATTCAGGACTAAAAAAATTCTGAAATTAAGTTCAGACCAATTCACTTGGTAAGGTAATGAAGTCTAATCACATTAAAAGTACCTTTGATTATAAATGCCAAACCAGAGCTTTAACAAATTTACATTAAATGCATATCTGTTTTGGATCCAGATTTATTTTCCTCACTGTGGGCAAGACTTTAGTGGCTAAGCATGATAATCCCCGTCATCCTGGCACACTCACGAGGGATCAACAGGCCTTCCAAATTAGACTGGAACACTCTGGACGTAAATCCATGGTTAATCTGTGCCCCATCACAGCCAGCACACACTCCTTACCTCTGTGGTGACACATCTCAGCAGTGAAGTTGAACACCACCACTTCCAGGCCTGCACCCACATGGTCAGCAGTCTCAAACTGTGCTCTGCACAGTGGGTTTGATAAAGCTATTTCTGTCTCTCGGCCATCAAGCTGCATGGATATGTCTATATCTTGTGTGTTCTTCTCCACCATGAGAGTGGTGGAGCTGTGGCCTCTCTGCTTCTCTGTGACCCCCCTCCTCCACAACAACAAGCTGGCCTCTCCTGCAGTAAGCCGACTGACAGAGAGCACAGGCACCACCCTGCATCCCTGCCCTACTGCAGGAGCAAAAAAGATGCTCCTGGAGGGGTGCAATTAACCAATGTGCATTATTATCCCAGTGTCCCTGGCTAAATCACTTGACTAGTCTGATGGGTACCCAAGGACTTCATGCTGCCTTTGCTCCACAGGCTCTGTGAAGAAAACAACTGCCCTTTGGAGTCGATCAGTGCAGCACAAGCACACTAGTATGTGTTTTGCCTGCACTGCCACCCAAGATTGTTACAGCCTTCTTCATGAGATTATCTCAATGGCATGCAATGTCCAAGATATCTTGTCTTCAAAACACCACTGTGTCTGTGTGGCAAAGCTACTAGCCTCTTTCTTTACAGAAGGGTAAAAGGAGTTAGACCTGAGAGCAGTTCAGACCCAGCAGCTGTCAGCTTTGTAGCTCCAAACTCTTATAGATCTGGTCATCAAAACAGAATCCTGAATTAGGCACACAGGCTCCACATTCAGAGCCTGAGGAGTGTTCAGTGGCCAATGGTGGGATTCACAACTGCCATGTCTTTTAAGCAAGAAACTACCTGAGTGTTAACTATAAAACAAGATGTCTCTTTGAAGCTTATGAGGCTTTCAACTCCATGCTGCAGGGAGGTTCATTCACAGCCCCAAAGTGAAACAAAAACACCAGAAAAAAAGGAGATGCGGTTTGAAAATGATTGCAACAAGGACAGACTCTCTCTCTCCTGCCTGTGCTAACAGCCCAGTGTTGGAAAATGTCCTCTCGCCAAGAGGGAGAAACCTGAGCTTGGTTCCTTCATCTCTCTTGAAGAGATACAAGTGCACATCTCTCAGGAGTTAGCCAGGCCCTTAGCCACCTTGGCCAAAAATTTGGATTGGTGAAATACTTAGGAGAGCAGGAACTGGAATTGAGATCACCCTTTCTTTCATTTAAGTGCTCTGATCACTACCATGTTTTCTTTGTCTCTGGCCCAGTATGTGGTGGGACAACTGAAACTGGACCGACTGAGGGTATTCTCTCTTGTCTGAGCATAGCAACAGGTCTAGCCCCATAGACCAGACATGCAGATGTACATTTTTTTGTGTGGATTTCACTGACAGCTCAGCTAAATGACCTGCTGTTAAATGCAGAAATTGTTTGGAACCATTTTGTCATTAATATACAAAATGAAGGATGAGACTTCCCCCATGAACATACCTCCCCACATGTGTGTATACACTCCACACCCCCCCCCCCCCCCCGCCCCGCAGTTAATTCAGAACTGCTGTGGTTCAACTGGAGCTTTTTCTGCCCATGAAAATCAGTTAGATGAGCAGCAGTAAACAAAATACATTGCATGGGGGAGAGGAGTCTCTCTGTGTGGGCTTTGTCTTCTCTGTAACTCTTCTTATTTAAATCCTAAGCAAAAATGAATAAATACAGTGTTAGAGAGGATGTCACTCCAGCTTTGTTTTAAGGTGTTTCATCCAGCAAGATAATTAAGATGTGCCTAATTAAAGCCTGAACCTGTGGTAAGATTCCCTGCTATGCCTTATCTGTGTAAGAAATATATATCTATAGCTGGCAAGTCTTGACTGTTTAGCTCGGGCTGTAAAAATTTGCGTGATTAATTACAGTGTCCCTGGTTAAATCCCTGATTTAGTAGCGTCATATTAAGCACAGTAGTATTTCTATGTCAACTCCTTTGCTTAAAGCCAGGCGCAGACTTAGGTACCTTTCAGAAATGGGATTTGGGAAAGATTGTTCTTTCAGAAAGTTTTCATGCCCTTTCCTTTCTAAGTAAGTGAAACTTTGGGTAAAATGTGTCTGATATGCCATTCCTCCTATCAGAGTTTCTCAGCTGCAGCCTTCACTGAGAATTTTCTATGAGTAATACGTTGTTTTCACTGAGTTGTTTCAGAAAGTTGCATGCACTTCCCATCACATCCAAGCAGACGATAATTTTGGTAGGCTTGCCTCAAAAAGAGAAATATGGTGTGCAGGCGTATCATTTCATGCTGTGAAATAAGGATTGAAGTGAAAGGTTAAATAGGAAACTAGTCAAGTGGTAAATTAAAGCCCAGGGAAATCCAGTTATTTCAAGCCTCAAAAAATAATGTTTTGAAATTGTGTTATATGCAGTGCACTGGTGGGTGGGGTGGAGCTGGGGTGTTACCTGCAGACAGGCCAGAGCAAAAACTGTATATATAGCTGTTTTGAGCCCTGCCAACCGTTATGGAGGAAAAATGCACCCCGAATACACCTGGGTGCTCTGTAGTTATCCTAAGAACAGGGTACCTGGCTGACAGACAAGAGCTGGGAGCATAAATCTGGAGAATTACTCTCTACATGCCCAGTTTTTGTAATCTGCTTTAGGAGCCTGCTCCTGGGCATTCTTAGAAAATGGTTATTAAGCTGGATGGAACTTTAATGTAGCCCAGTATGACCAGTTCTGTGTTCTTATGCTTTGCATGCAATTTAATAAGTGCCTAAGGTTTCGGGTTAGCATGGGGCTTCATCATATTTCTAGAAGAAAGTGGTGACTTCAGTGATGTGTAAGTGAGCACTCATTCAGAGCTGTTTATAGGAACTTGTTCCTTCTTTCCAGACTAATTACTTTCCATTTTTTCCACAAGTGTAAAGACATGGTGTGACGTCCTGTTTCCCTATTCTTCTGCCACAGTCAGGGTGACCGGACCACCCATGGTCACTGTCTCCTACTTCCTTACTTTGGGGCATTAGAAATTACCAAGCTATACACCTATTAAAAGATTGCCACGGGGAAGCTAAAACTACATTTTAAAAAATCTTAATTTTTCTTTTCATGGCTTTGTAAAATCATGATTGAAGGTATTTTGGGTAGCTTGGTGGTAGTGGGAAAACTGAATTAAGCATAAAATACCAGACAAAGAGCTAAATATAAATTTGTTTGGCAAAAGGCATGGTAAGGAAGGTAGTGAATGTAGTGTGAAAGTTGAAGAAAAATCCAGAGGTCATATCCCTGAAGGTGGAAAATTAGCATGGCTCCTTTAAAGTCCATGGAAATAGTGATTTGCAAGCCTGAAAATTTGGCCCTAACACATCATGTCTATTTCCAGATAAGCCATAGTTTAAAACATATAGATAGCAAATAGCTTTGCTGTTCGCTAATTCCTCCCTTTTTAAAGGAAGTCTGAATAGGGAGTGAAGCTGGGGACCCTGAGGACCGTAGTGCTCTGATGTAATCAGGCTGGTGTGACTTCCTGTGTGGATAAAATTTTTTGTGAAATATTCTTTAGACAGAACTCTCTTGATATCCTCAGGTCGTACATACATACACACACACACACAAAATACTACTCAGGAGGTGGTGTGGGGCCACACAGATCCCAGTAAACACAGAACTTTAGCACACTTGAAGACCTAAATACATATATATTTAGGGTTCTTTTGGATCACTGAAAAATTCCTACAAGCTGCACCCTCGCTGCCAAGTTTCAGTGCTTAAAAATACAGATAACTGGGATCTGGGTACTTCTCTTTGGGGCAAAGTTTTTTAAAAACCTTCATTAATCCTACCCCTAGGAAAACAATGCAGAGCTCAGTTGTCAGGGAATAAAATATGTGGTGCCTGTGTCACTAAATTCTTTCAAGTGGTTTTAATTGACCCATAAAACATCCAAAACTGAGCCAAGGCAGGAATCCTATTACCCTAAATGTACTAGTCCTATACAGGTTGCTAGCAAAGCACTGAAAGTTGTGGGATCACCTCACCAAGCAGAGAAAGAATGTATTTAAATGGCAATTACTCCTGCAAGCGTATTCATGAGTTAAAATCAAGAATGAACGTGCTGTCCCACAAGCTTAGATCTTTGTCTGTTCATGATTAACCCAGAGAAAGACTGAAGATATGTCAGTTATAAGGGAGAATACGAAAGTGCTATTTGATAATTTGATTGCTATGTGTAGCTCTATGATGGCCCATTATGCAAGCCCATTTAACCCTACAGTTAGTTCCTGAACTATTCACCACAGCTGCTGTGGAGAATTTGGTTGTCTAGAGTCACCATCTCAGCTATGGAGCTAGTCACCTAAATCACAAAGTTTATGTTCCAAACTGAGAAGGTAACATTTATAACTAAAACCAGGGTCTGAACCTGATAATGGGACTGACAGTGGTCACTGTTTCCAGTGCACACCATCCTCTATTCTCTGTCAAGGGGTATTAACTATTCCTTCCTTTGTCAGGTTTCATTACGCATCAGGTAAATGACGACTAGCCTCCTATTAGCATTCCTTACATCTGTCACTTCAATCACATGGTATCTCCAGAGAAAAAGACTCTACAGCAAAAGCAAAGAAGATACAGTCAACCAAATCCTGATGCTTTGGTAAGAACCTGTCAGTGAAATCTGGAAGGGGTCAAGAGTGCCACGGAATATTCTGGGGTACACCAGTAACTGATGTGTTCACACTGAGTGGTAGTACAACAACACTAGTAGTAACAACACATTGCACAGGGAAAACAAAGAGAAGACAGTTTTGTCAAGTTTCTTCATAAGCCATCAGTTGCCCAGTGACACTGACCAAAACAACCAACTCCAAAGGACCTTATGAGACTGAACAAGTAAGTCATCCAAGAAAAGTATTCCTGAGGAATGCACTCTTCCAATACGGTACATTAAGACTTACCAAAACAACACCTGCAGTTGCCTTCTCTAAACCCAACCCACGGCAAGTAACAGAAGCCTTCTCTTTCAATATTGCCAATGTGCTGTTATTGATGATATTGCCAATATTGTCAATATCCTGTTAGCAGGCAATGAAATAGCATGTATCCAAAATGAAAGTGATGCCACATCACAGAGACCGAACACAGGGTAAAGAAATTCAAGACGACAATTAACTTACTTGCACTAAACTCAGCTGTATGGTTTTCAGTGGTGCAGGGTCATGTATGCAACAAAACAAACCACAGGCATGCTACTCTCAGCCCATACTGCAAGGAAATTAGAAAAGAAAATATTGCTGTGAATGCAAAAATCTGGGAGCGTGATGGAAAGCTGGATATTTTGCTGGATTGCCTAATAAACCTACAGAACAACTCCTCAACAGGCTGACTTGTGGCAGGCAAAAAGAAAGTAAGAAAAAAATAAACATCATAACAAAAATTCATGCAAATGTCAGGTGATTACAGCAAGGCTTTTTAGTGTCATTCCATAAATATGAGCAAGAAATGGAACATGAGACAAAGTCAGGTAACAGGCACAAAAATTGGCAGGAAAGGGACAATAGCCCTAGCATTTCCCCAGTCTGTGCTAGACTCCTGAAAAAGCTAGGCTGGCTGGTGCCACTGCGCTGTCTCAGACCTCCAGTTTGCCTGGGTGCAGAATGAACAGTGCTCAGCATGCCATGCTGCCCTGCTGGTTTCCCCACATACTCCTTTCAACTTCTGCAAGCAGAACTGGAGTCCTTCGGAGTTAATGTCAGGAAAAAAATCAGGTTTTGCCTGTGCTTCTGAAACACCTTGGGCTGGCGCTAGTCTGAAACCTCACTAGAGCCTCTCTGCACAGACAGATACCATTTAACAAAGGGCAAAGTAATGGATAAAGAAATTTCTTGTGTGCGTGGGTTGAACTACAGTCTGCAAAGGCAGATGGTCCAGCAGGTGCATGACTCGTCTACAGCAACAGGATGCAAAAGATATTAAAGAATCTGATGAAGTGTCTGATGGTCAGGGACACCTCAAGAAAATAATAAGGCACGTTGATACAGATCCCAGTGTTCTGGCAAAAATGAGTGAGTGAGTGACTGCCCCCAGTAAAGTGCTGAGAGCTAGAGGATAAGCTGAACTGGTTTGGAGAGAATAATTAGCTAGCAAGAGTTGCTGTACTAAAATGAAAATAGTTAAGGATCAGCAGAGCAATCAAATGCAAATGCTTTTCCCTGTGAACAACTGGGGAAGGCAGGCCTAGTTTTGAAATGGTATTTTTCCGAACTTATCATAGTTTCTCAGGTAAGCTAATGGCTTTGGCAGGCTGAAATGTGATGCAGAGAAAGAAACTCTGTGCTGTGACTTCCCTTGGAGCAGCAAAGTGAGTGCCCTAGCATCCAGGCTGGCCCCACATACCACAGCCTGAGCTGTCTGAGGATCTGGATGGGATGGATGTAATGAGGAGACTAACTGAGGATGAAAGTACCAACATCCTGGAGTCACTACTTTACCAGCAAAGAGCACACAGATGCCCTCTATCTAACAGCAGTGTTTGTGCTTGTCTGGTGGCATGTGATTAGGTCAGACACATTTGCATTTTGCAAATATGCTGGGGGTGAGGGTTCAGCATCTCTTGGTGTCTGAAATATTTGGGGAAGAGTGTTCAGCCTCCTGTGGCTCCAGTGTGCCTCTATACAAATGCAAAATTTGCTCAGGAGGGGGAGAGCTTTCCTACTCCCAACTTTCATTCGTTTAGGGCAGTATTTTCAAAACCTTTAATTGTCTGCAGTTTTGACTGAAGACTGTGATGAAACCTCTCTTTTGCCTCACTTCCCTTATGTTCTTTAAGAGACTGAATATTCCTCCAGCAAATGTCCACCCGTGCATTTCCCTTTCTTTCAGTTTGTCATCTTGCTCCCTTGGCCTTAAGATAGCTGGTTTGCTCTTCCTCATTCTGTAGAAAACCCCATTTCTCTTTCAGAGAGGAACTGCTCACATCTTGGAAACTGTTGAGCCAACCTCCCAACCTCAGTCTGGAAGCTGCACCCACTCACCCAACAGAAAATTTGCCCCATCTTTCAGACATTGCATGCTGTGTTTACAGGTTGTGGTTACATTTAAAGCGCTTTATCTTTGTTCTTACCAAACAAAAATGTGAAGAATTCATAGACAAGTTCAAACAAAGAGGTGGGATCTGAGTCATCTGAGTCAGCTTCTTCAGTGATAGGTGGTTTTACATGGCCAATTAATTACTATCAGCTCTAACATCCATGAATGCCTTCTGGTAACCACCTGGCAAATGACAGTGTTCACCTCCACGAAATGTCATCAGTTCTTGAAAAGGTTGTCAGCAACACCGTTCCCTTGGTTTAACTGGAATATTTCCTAGCTTTTAGGGGGTCCCTGTTGAACAGAAGCGGAAACTCAAACATGATGCAACGAAGCAATTTGTTCAGGAAAGCACATCAAAGCTGTGGCAGAACCATAAAGATGACAGATCTTCAAAATGTTGTTCCTGCAATCTGCAGAGCAGCATCTTGTCTGACATCTTTATTCAGGACACAAGATGCTGTCTGTTTGCCCCTTTCAGTCTGTGTTGCTGGCGAAGTCAGGTGGTCCCAGTCTGAGATAGGATGCAGGACACACTCGACCTGCTCTGGCCTTTTGGTCAGGCTGTGCAGAGTGCCCTACCAAGTGGCCCTACACATAACATAACATGCCACAGACCACAATGAGGAAGACTGGCCACACCAATTTAACCCTAAAAGGCCAGATCTATTGCTCACAGAGACCAGTGAGAGAATATTATTATGGGTATTGCACCATCCACAGAAAAAGTCATTGATAAGAAAAAAAAAATCAGGAGTGGGGGTTTTATACAGTGCTGGACTAATCACATGTCACTTTCAAAAAAATTAAGTGTTCTCTGGGATAGGTGAAACAGTGAAAATGGGTTTTGTTCCCTTTTCATGGACCTTGATTCAAGACAGCACCCATTTGACCCCACAGGTACTAAACTCTCAGAGAGCCAGGTTCTGCCTTGGGGTGGCACCAGGTGACCCCCAGTGTAACAGCAGTGCCAATGTATGGACTCACAGCTCGTGCTATACCATTTTACTGTCTTTGAAACAGTGCCCATGGAGATTGACTGCCACCATAATGTAGGCTATGGATGATGGTATGCACAGGTGCGATGGCTCACCCCCTCTTTCCTGTTCTTCATATGCAGTTTCTCTCCCACAGCCCTCACCTTTCTTGGGGCTGGATGTGCTGAAGGAAGTTACTCTAAAAGCTGAAGTTTTGGTGTTTGAGGTAAATATGCGGCCCAAAGCAATTAGCAGGGCTGCAGAAAGAAAGGCATACAGAGATGCCATAAAACTTTTAGTCCAATAGAAAAAAAGAAAAAATATTTTATTGGAGTATAGTCCTTGTTGTGCTATCACTGTGTCATGGACATAAAGGGGCAAAGTTTGGAGTGCGTTAGGCAAGACTGAAAGGACATGAGAGCAGACATTAACTACCTCAGTGGAGTATTCCTGGAAGCCAGCTTAGCTTAGCTTAGCAGACAGGACACTGGAGTGGAGGTAAACGGGTTGGAAGATTAGAGAGGAAAAATTCTGTCTGACTTTTACCAGTACAGCGACAGGGTTTCCATGGATTATCCCCACTCAGGACGAGATCCTGAGTTTCAAATAGATAGCTCTGCACACAGCAGGGCTAGTGCTCCACTGAAACAGCAAACTCCATGCTAGGAACTTTTGGGAATGTAAAAGAGAAGAAAACAGATGTTCTCATCTCTCTGCCAAACTGGGTTTGCAGACACATTTTTAAAAACCTGCAGTCCTTGTCCCTGCATCTACTCTGGGTAAAGTACAGAGAAGAGCACGACAGATGGTTGAAGGCATGCAGTCTGGTAGATGTGGTGGGGTCCCATGTGCTCCACGTAAGTGGAACAGAGAAGGTGATTAGGAAATTATTGAAGTAAGAAGCATCAGTAAAACCAGAAAGTGGTAGTTTCAAACACAGCCCCTATTATTTTCAAACATGAAAAGAAGTACTTTTTCACATAACATTTAGCTAATTACATTGTGAGACTCCTTACCACAGAACATTGTGGATGGTAAAGGCTTACATGGAGTTCAAAAAGAATCTGATAAACTCATGGACAAAAAGCGATTCAGGAGCTATTAAATCTAAACTCCATGCATGAGACTCTAGTTCTTGGAAGCTGGGAAATCATTCCCCAAAATCTCTCTCTGCATACCTCCCATGTCCTTAAGCTCTTCCACCACTTTGGGCTGTCGGCTAGTCTCAGGGGCAGGATAGTGGGCTAGATGGTCTTCTGGTATCAGCTAAGCAAGCTAAGTTTAGGAAAGCCATGTTGTCTGTGTCCTTGTTTTTGTGATCCAGCTTGTCTTTTTTTTTTTTTTTTTTTTTTTTTTTTTCTGTAGTTTGTAAGTTCTACAGGGCAGGTGGTTTTGTATGAGGGAGAGAGGAGATTCTTGCAGCTCAGGACTACAACATTATGTCCTGTTTGTGGCCTGAGAGAGGAGAGACAACGACAAACCAGAGGGGCTCCAGGAGGACGGTGGGTTGGTGGGACTGGAACACTGTCCTGAGTGGCGGGGCTGGTTCAGCCTAGAGCAGAGATGGCTTCAGGGCACCTGACAGCACCCTGGCAGAGCCTGGTAGGAAGGGGAGCGACAACAGACACAAGCTGAACCTAGAGAGGTTCAGGCTGGAGATAAAGACACGTCTTCCCCATGATGACAACCAGGTAGTGCAACAGGATCATGAGAGAGGCTGAGTCTTCTCCATCCTTGGACATTTTCAAGACCCAATAAAAAAAGCCCTTATCAAGCCCTGGGTAAAGTTTCTTGTGCAGAAGACTCCCTGTTTCCACTGAGCCCTCTGGGCCCAAAGATAATGAAAATGCTAATGAAATGGCATCAGTTGCGTGTGTAATTTCTCTTTGCTTCTGAAATGTATGTATGCAGGCCTTGGCATTTATACTCATGCAAAAACAAAGATTAACTTCAACTCCCTGCATAGCAATAATTACCATTAGACCGCTCTGTCCCTGTCCTAAGGAAGGAAAGTACATTAATCCTGGCAGAAGCAGAGAACAGGTTTTCAGCTGATGTAAGTCAGCGCAGCTTTGCTGAAGCCAAGAGGCTGCTCTGAGCGGCTCTGGTTGGAAGTCTGCCCCGGGAGCTTTGAACATCCGTCCCTCGCCTTCCCCCGCCTGCGTCGGCATCGCCGCGTGCTCAGGAAGGCCACCCGGGCGCAGCGCATTAGCAGGCTGCTCCCGATGGGCGGGGGGCCGGGAGGCTGCTGTGCCCGCGCACACGGGTGCGCTTGTGCTCCCGCAGGGAGCGGGGACGCGCTGGCTGCGCGATTTCACCCGTGGCAGCAGGGAGACTGGCCAGGGCTCCCACACCCGCGCACGGGGGAGGAGGAAGAGGGGGCTGCTTCCTCTTGCAGAGCTCACAAGGCCCCCTTTTCCTTTCCAGAGCGCTGCCGGATGGGCAGCAGGGTGCAGGCAGGGCTCTATCAGGGGCCACGCTGCGGGGTCCTGAACGGCATCTGCAGAGCTGTCCCCGAGCTGACAACGGGGCGCTGGCAGCCGCACAGCTTCCCTTTCGTGGGGCACTTGCTGCCCACAGAAACGTGCTTTCTAAAGAGGAATGGCCCTTGCCTGGGTCTTGCTAACTCCAGACATCCATCCTCCTTTGTACTAGAACACATATCCTGGGCTGCATTGAAATCAGCGTGGCCAGCAGGTCGAGGGAGGTGATTCTGCTCCTTTACTCTGCTCTCATGAGACCCCACCTGCAGTACTGCCTTCAGCTCTGGGGCCCACAACATAAGAAGGACATGGAGCTGTTGGAGCGAGTCCTGAGGAGGGCCACGAAGATGATCAGAGGGCTGGAGCACCTCTCCTATGAAGACAGGCTGAGAGAGTTGGGGCTCTTCAGCCTGGAGAAGAGAAGGCTCCGGGGAGACCTTCTAGCAGCCTTCCAGTACCTGAAGGGGGCCTACAGGAAAGCGGGAGAGGGGCTTTTTACAAGGGCAAGTAGCAACGGGACAAGCGGGCACAGTTTTAAATGGAAAGAGGGTAGATTTAGATTAGATGTTAGGAAGAAACTCTTTACTGTGAGGGTGGTGAGACACTGGAACACGTTGCCCATAGAAGCTGTGGATGCCCCCTCCCTGGCTGTGTTCAAGGCCAGGTTGGATGGGGCTTTGAGCAACCTGGTCTAGTGGAAAGGTGTCCCTGCCTGTGGCAGGGGGGTTGGAACTAGATGATCTTTAAGGTCCCTTCCAACCCAAAGCATTCTATGATTCTATGATTCTAACAGCCAGGAGAAACTTAATGAAATATAACAAGGGCAAGTGTAGAGTCCTGCATCTGGGCAAGAACAACCCCATGTACCAATACAAGTTGGGGACAGAGCTGTTGGAGAGCAGCGTAGGGGAAAGGGACCTGGGGGTCCTAGTGGACAGCAGGATGACCATGAGCCAGCAGTGTGCCCTTGTGGCCAAGAAGGCCAATGGCATCCTGGGGTGTATTAGAAGGGGTGTGGTTAGCAGGTCGAGAGAGGTTCTCCTCCCCCTCTACTCTGCCCTGGTGAGGCCGCATCTGGAATATTGTGTCCAGTTCTGAGACCCTCAGTTCAAGAAGGACAGGGAACTGCTAGAGAGAGTCCAGCGCAGAGCCACGAAGATGATTAAGGGAGTGGAACATCTCCCTTATGAGGAGAGGCTGAGGGAGCTGGGTCTCTTTAGCTTGGAGAAAAGGAGACTGAGGGGTGACCTCATTAATGTTTATAAATATGTAAAGGGCAAGGGTCAAGAGGATGGAGCCAGGCTCTTCTCAGTGACATCCCTTGACAGGACAAGGGGCAATGGGTGCAAGCTGGAACACAGGAGGTTCCACATAAATATGAGGGAAAACTTCTTCACGGTGAGGGTGACCGAACACTGGAACAGGCTGCCCAGAGAGGTTGTGGAGTCTCCTTCTCTGGAGACATTCAAAACCCGCCTGGACGCGTTCCTGTGTGATATGGTCTAGGCAATCCTGCTCAGGCAGGGGGATTGGACTAGATGATCTTTCGAGGTCCCTTCCAATCCCTAACATTCTGTGATTCTGTGATTCTGTGATTCTGTGATTCTGTGAAATGGGCTGGATAGATGCCTCCATTGCCACAGGGGCAGCGTAAAGCCAAATTTATCTGTTACATAGTAATAGCAAAAATCCTACCAGCAGGTTAGGCTTTAAACTAGCTTTGGTCTGCCCTGTGGGCCTAAAAGATGCTTGTACTTACTTTAGACCTTATCAGCATCACTTTGCTTGTGAACTCTGCTTGCTATCCATATCAAAAGCAAAGCATCACCTGACAACTGTTTTGCTTTCTCTCTTTTCCCAAAACAAAGTGAGGACACAGACAATGCAGGCGATGGAGCATTTCATTTATGTTCTCTAGTTTGGGTAGAAAGGGGGCAACATACTGGCAGGCAGCAACAGCTGCACTCAGATGAAGGGCTGGAGCTTGCCCTCTGTCAGCATGGTTGCAATGGTAAACAGGCTTTTGAGTCTTCAAGCCAAATTCCTCACAGCAGAAAGGAGATCCCAACTATAACACATCACTGCTGCTTAGCAATGTCCTGGAGTGTGATTTCTGAGGGATCCTGTTTCTCTGTCCAGCTTTGTGATGCAGCTTCTCCCTCCTCCCCTTCCAAAAATCCCATTTAAAAATGCAGATACTGGTTGCAAGGTAATAAGAGACATTTTTCCTTATTCCCAGCACAGACCCAAACAGGGCAGGATGCATTGCCACAGAGGGACCTGTGAACACATGCACTGGCTGCTCATGCTGTTCAGGAACTGGGTGCACACACTCAGCAGAGAAGAATTTCCGTACACCTTTTGGTTTTCCACCTGTGTTCAACCTCTTAACTGCAATGCACATTGCTTACTTGAGTCATCCCATTTAAATCAGTGGAACTACTCACTAAAGCGCTACTCATCAGGAGAAAGCATTCTCCAGGCAGGCCACAAATACCTGATCATGCTTAAATTTGTGCATGCCTGCTCCAGGCATAATTTAAACACCTTCACATGATCCCTTTAACAGCCATAAACTTTTGGAAAGTGAGAGGAATGCAGGATTGACTGGGTGTTGTAAGGGAAAAGCGTAGGCCAGACAAACAAAGAGTACACAGGAATTAAAAAAGAAGCAGGAAAGTAAAAAACTGCAATACATGGGAGTTTTTTGAGCTGGTTCATCACTACCAGAGGGAATTTTCCAATTTTTTTACGTAATGGACTGCTTCAAAAAATGTAGAAAATTCTGTTAGGTCACTCCATGCCCTGTGTGCCTCACCTGCCATATGTGTAAAATTGTTACTAAATGGGAAATATGCCACTATTTTTATTACACTGGAGAACAGGAAACCAGGGAGAAGAGGTGTTTTTAGTTCCCCGATTTGAACAACAAAGCTCTCAGACAGAGGCTGCATGTCACCAATGCTGTTCTTTTGAATCATCTAGATTACAGATCTTACACGTGAAGAGACTTTTAAAGTATTACTCTAATGTTTATTGTCTTCTTTATCTTTGTAGTGTATTATATGTCCACCTTATTCCTGCTTTATAGTCCCACTAAATATCTTCCTAGTGGATAATAACAGCAGTATATGGTCACTGTTCAAGCATTATAGAAATATGCAAATCATACAAAGGTGTTTCAGGTTTCAGCAGGGTTGACTTAGCCCCCGCTGACAAAGAGGAAGGAGGCTATTCAGTTTGGCTCTCTCAGATGGGGTGCTGTTCATCCAAGCCTGGCATTCGCTCCACAGGCAATAAATATCCCAAGTCATTCCTTGGAAGGGCCAGCATTTCCTGGTGGAACTCCTTTCACCCCAAACAAGTGCACACCCTTCCTGTACAGCACACTGCAGGATGCATGCTGGGGCCAGTTCACACCTTGCAGCGATGTCTCACCAGGCACAGGAGTTACCTGGATCATGCTACTTTCCAAAAGACTCCTGGGCCAGGCAGTTTTTAATACGCTGTTGTGAAAAGCAAAGAGCAACTCCTCTGCATTAGGAGCAGCTTTTTCTATAGCTTTCATATGCTTTATGGCATGTGTGCAAATCCACTGATTCAGCTCAGGAGCACTGTCCTGGCTGGACCAGCTTCCACCAGGAAATCAAAAAGTAGGGACCAGCCACAAACAAGTTGTGGGCTCAAGCACCAGGTGATGAAGGCTTTTGAGTTCTGATTTCCAGAACCCAAGTCTTCCCTTGACCTCATGGAAGAGGAATTTTGCACAGAGCTCTGGGCCAGCTGAGGGGATTTACCAGAGCTCTCACTAATTTATCAGTTGCCCTTGGAAGATTTCCTTTCAACAGCACGGGATCCTGCTGCTGTCTGCCGGCTCTGCTGAGGAAACCTTCGTGGTGTTTGGTAGCGCTACCTCAAGCACCCGGAACAGAAAGCATCGGACTAACTGAATCATGGAAAACATTTGCCTGATGCATGGCTAGGAAGATGAAATTTTTTCTCCTGGACAGATGTATGTTTTGAAGAGAAAAAGAGACATTTTGATCACTTTTCTACAACCGAGGCTCTTCCTTCATAGACCCACTTCAACCAGTGCCACGTGCCTGGGCCCTAATCTTCTCTCTTTGCAGACACTAAACTGATCAGGCTTGAGTATAGCATAAATCACACACCCTCCTTCTCATTTACCATACTTCTTCATAAACCACTGAGAAACCTTACTGATTGTTTTGTTTTGTTTTGTTTTTTAACACAGGAAGGATGACCAAGGATTTTAAACTGCAGCTCCTGAGGAAAAAACTGTTAATGCTGCTGAGCTGGTGTTCCAGATCTGTGAAATTGTGTTTTTTGTATCTCCTTTTTCTCCCTCCCTGTGTGAAAGAGGGTGGCTAGAGATGTCTGCCTGGCTGTCTCTCATAACCTAAAAAAACAGCAAAGCTGAACTCAAGCCCTGCTAAATCCTTGTCACAAACAGCTGCACAGAGGGTGCTGGGACTCTCAGGCACTGGCTCAGGCTGTCTTCTGTAGCATCCATCTTGGTTTCACAGGCAGAGAGCTGGCAAACAGTTTTGTCTGGGCTTGGGAAACCTAAGAGAGGAGTGAAAGCCATAAACATACTCATTTTCAGAACAAAGGCGAAACATCCGATGGCCAATTCAGCTTCGTGATCGCCTAGTTACAAACAACCTTTAGGCCTTTATTTTTAATTTACCCAACAGAGGCATCTTTCTTTTTCCTTGCTTTTCTCTGCCAGCCAGCTGATATTTGTTCAGGGTGGAAAATCACTGTTTAGATCTACTTTGAAGGAAAAGAAATACGTGTATTAAGAGAATACCCTCTCAGTTGGCTGTACATGCCCCAGGGATAAGGCATTTTTCCTGTGAGTGTTCACTCTGTAATTGGAGTCCAGTAGGAAGTAGGCGCTTGTAGTGGCGGCATTACCTGATTTGTTTTGACAGCCTGGGAGCAGATAGGAAGGACAGACTCCCCACTCCCTGCCCCAGCAGAGCCAGCCCTGCATGCTAGCTGAGACCCCAACACGGGCAAGGGAATTTGCAGTGGGTTCAAGGCACAACTGGCACAGCTTCCATGCCCACCCACCCACACTTGCCCTAGAGGAGAAGAAAACAAGAGAAGTCCTTCAGGGTTAGGATCTAAAGTATCTGTGCTTTACCAGTTCTCAGCGGCTGTCTGGTTTCAGAGAGGGTCCTGGCAGCTGTAGCCATTTAAATAGCGGCTCTGGGCTGCTCTGACTTACACGCACAGGATGAGCAGGGACAAACACCTTCTGAAGCTCAGTGCAAATATTTGGGCCAGTAGTCTCCACAAGTATGAAAAATAACAGTACTTCTTTCTCTTTTACCATATTTTTGGTGTTATTTTGAAAAGTCTCTAATTAAATCCAAACTAGCCACGTCCAAATTACCAGACAAGCTTATGTATCATCTAAGAATTTATATCACTCTCTGCCCATTTTGTGTGATTGTTTACAGGCATAACTGAAAATCCACTGATGTGAGTGAGGAATGGCACCTAGAACCAGGCTGAAGATGTCATTTTGTATCCCTGCTTCTGCAGCCAACCAATGGTAGAAGTATTTTTAATGTCTTAAACTTTAGTGAATTTATAACCAGTGAAATTCACCCCGTCTGCACCATAGGACAAAACACTACCCCCATAGCCCCAGAAGTCTTTGAGCCTCGAGGAAAAGAACGCACATCTACTTGAAATGTGGCTGACTAAAATCCGACCTAAAACTTAGATTAATATTTTGAAGAAAGAAGTAGAATGGGACTTGAAAGCAAGGTTGTGCCACATCCAATTTTTTAAGATCTAGCCACACTGTAAAGAACATAATCCATTCAATCCAACACAGCGTTCCCTACCTTCCATTAAGTGGTCTCCAACTCACTACTGCTTAACCTTTGATTTTAAGAACTGACATTTCTGTTTACTTCAGGGGATGGATAACTTGCCTAGTGCTTTAAGCAACATCCACCAAGCTAAGCCAATTTTTGATACTCCAGGTATCAAAGTATCAAAAAAATTGGCTAAGCTGATTTTTGATACTCAAAGTCTCTTACAAGTGAGGTTTAATTTCCTCCTACTAGGAATTAGGATCTGACTCTTGAAGAGACCCGAGGTCTCTTGCGCTAGGATGAAGCTGTGATATTCTTTGCAAGGAAAGCATCAGCAGATTCTTGAGGTGTAGCTGTCTAAAGGTAAATACTTGATCCAATCTAAGCAGCCTAGAAGTCAAGAGCTGTACTGGATGAAGGAGTCACATAGGAAAAAAGTGTGATTTCTGATTGTACCGTGAAGACCACACTCTAGGATGCTGAACTTGGTCTGTACAGACAGGTTATATTCATGGAGGTACTTTCTGGTTTTTAACTTTATAATCTTAAAGTTCCTTCAGCAAAATTTTTAAATGTAAGCTGATAAAATAATAATTTAAAAAAAAAAGCTATTTCACATCACAACCAGAAGCTGTAGATCATGTCAGGAAATACTTCTGAGCACCAGATGGACAAATGGGTAGGATTGTGTTGTAACTGGTATAGGGATATAGGGATATCCCTATGATATAGGGATAGAAGTGGGTCAAGGCTTGGAGGGAGAGGTAAAGTCTCTTAGCTGAAACAACCAATACAGTTGGAAAAAACTGATAAGCTGGAGAAGGAATTCTGTACTAAAAGTTTGACTCTATTTTCTCATATATCAGCTACTCTAATTAAAGATTTGACTTCTCCATACAAACTGTATGTCAATTAAATAGGCTGAGGAATTGCTTTCTAGACTGATTTTGGAATTTGTCTTGGACTGTCATGCTAAACTGTGGGACCCATTATTGAGGCTCTTTGTGTCATGACTGCACACCCTAGGTGTAAGTCACTAATTCATAAACGTCATGGAGATGCCTTTAAACCAGACCAGTGTTGTTACCTGAATAAAACCTGTTGGAGGAGTAAACAGCCATAGCAGTCACGTTTTTCCCTGATCCGAATGATTGCTGCATTTATTCATACAGCAGATGGACAAGATAGGTCTTGAAGAACTGAATTAAAATAAGAGATGCAGCTTTATCAGTAATTGAAAACTCATGGAACTCAGTCATGAGTCAGTCACAGTGACATATCAGTTTGGTGGCTTTTTAGAGAAAGCATCACATGCTAATTTCCCTTCAAAACACAAAAAGCCAACCTGGGCAACAGAATAAGGTCCCCCACACCAAGCATGCAGTGGAGCTGCACAGCTGAATGATGACATTGAAATGAGCTTTCCCTTTCCTGTGGACAGGACCTCACTTGGATAATAACATGTACAGAGCTTAATCTGTCTACAGAGTTTTCAATGGCACAGGCATGTCCTCTGCCCTGTCCCCATCAGACACTGAGTGAAAATGCAAGAGAAGGGGTGGTACACCAATAATTGTGTGTTTGACTCTTCTCAGCTGCAATGGGTGGAACTGTTGGGTAAAACAAAGCTCAAGCATGTGTTTGCTCAGCTCTCCTGTCAGTGCACATCAAGAAAGCTCTGTTGATTTCCTGCATATTTCAATGACACCGATCTTGCAAATATTGTTCAGCCTGTTGTCCGTGACTACAGCTTACAGACCTTTCTTGTAAACTCCTGTTTTTCCTTAGGCTCCTTGGTGAACTGAACAGCTTGTCTGCAATTCTGCCTCTCAATACAATGAAAAATCTGACAGTGTCTAATAGCAGCCATTTCTGGATGCAACTGTTGTAAATTATTTCTGGCAATAAGAAAACTTCAGAAGCTTCCAAGGATAATCAATGTTCAGTGATAGCAAAGCTAAGTATTTTCACGAACATTTAAAAGAGGTAGTCAGTGAAAATATTTAATGAGCACAAAGTCAAAGATGTCATTTCAATAAAAGCGTTTAACAACTCATTTTTTACTGTCTTACTTAGACTTTACTAAATAATATCAGGTCAAAACAATGTTTTATTTTGTTAAACACTGTAGGAATGTCACTTTTTGTCTCAATTCAGTATTAAATTAATTTTGCTTGCCTCATGTCATTCCTTTTTTATTTGAATCAAAAGATGCATTGTTTTTGTTGCAGGATAAGGAAAGATTATTTTCCTAAGTAAATTTTGCTAAATAACACTACATGAAGTTTTAGAGTCATCTAATTAAAAAAAAAAAATCCCTATTTCTTTAGTTACAGGATGAGTTCAAAGAGATAAAATGTGCAAATACTTGCAGCTGCAACAGTTACATGCTATTTATGAGTGGTGGCCAAATTTGTGAGTGCCTCCAAAAGTGAGAAGCAAAAGTTGCATCAATAGTGTATGTGGCTTTTAAAACCCCTACAATTATCCAGCTAGCTGAGTAATGAAGAGAGTGAAGTTAGGCCAAGAGGAGTTGTATCATCCAACCTGTATTTAGAAATGTGTCTGTAAGGTGTATGGGGAGCCCGAATGGGCCATTGAGGTGTTGAGAGGCTGGGAGTAGAGAGGTGTGCTGGCAGGAAGAAATAGGGCTTTATAGAAAGAGAGGAACTGAAGGTGGGAGGGATGGATGTGGCTGGAGGGCGTCTGAAGGAAGGGAGGGGGAAGGAGACAAATCAATGGAGCTTGAAGGTGATGGGGAGGTTTCAGGCAATTCTATATAATACCACAAGTGCTTCTTTCTCTTGCCTTCTCAGTACCATGCACCTTATCAGCTGACCAAATGGTTTTGTAGGACCTTCTCTTTGTCCTCACAGCAGGGCAGCTCAGTCCTTCCTGGGCTGCTGGTGTGTGAGCAGGCTGGGGACAGGGTGAGGCAGAGGGAGACCAGAGTAGCACTAAGCTTGCTTCTCCTCCTTTTTGCGAGAATGCAGAGATCTCTCGCTAGGAGGGAAGATGGAGAACGGAAGGAGCAGTGTCCCATGTCCCTCACACCCCTCCTCAGCTTCTAGAGCCACCTGCAAGGCTGGCTCTGTGCAGGTCTCTGCATACAAGAGATGGAGATCACCTTTTTGGGTAGTATGTGCTGCTCAAACAGATGTGTCTCCCTTTCCTCTAAAGAAAGCAACGGGAAAAATAGGTGGCCTTAGCGGGGCCATCTTCTACCACTAGCTGTCAGTGAACCTAGGTTACTGCCTGATTGTCTCTACCTCAAGTCAATCTCATAGAAAAGTTTTTGTGTTTAGGTCTTGATCCTTTGGTGAAACATAAGTACAAATGGTGCTGTTGAGCTAAGTGAATAAATTAAGAGTCACAAAAAAAAACCAACAAAAAAACGCCAAGTGCATGAAAAGCAATGGCTATATAAACAAATCTTGGCTGACTTAGAAGTGATGTTAAAAAAAAAGATCAAGTTGACAAGTATCGGTTTCTTGTAGCTAGGTTTATGTTAGTGTGAGACATCCGATAACTCTTCTGAGAATACATCCTAACATTAGTTCCACCAGAAAGAACTGCTTTAGAGAGAGGTGAGGAGCTCTTTTAACAATGGTGTCCTTGCTGATCTGGTTGTGGTTGGAAGTGATAACCACACAGTCCAGAAAGGCACTTTTCCTCTTCCCTATGAAGATTCCTTTTTAAGATGGCAGTTGTCGCTGAATGGAGGCTGACAGCCTAACAAATGAAACCAAAGAACAAGAGACTTGAGAAGCTCCTTGGCTGCTGAAAGCGCACCAGGGACAGCTTTTCCATGTTGGTGCTTCCTTTTACAAAAAGATGTCACAAAGATTAAGCAAGCAGTGCACATGGGCCAGGCCATCCTAAGGCTTACTTTATTTGTGTTACCCTTTTTCTCTGCCCATGCAACTGTTGAAATCCATCTACTATGTCTAGTCTTCCAGGCTGCACGTTCACATACTGGAGTTTTGTTCCTCACAAGCTGCAACATTAGGATCAGTAGTACATCTTAAAGTCAATGAAGCTGAGGGATGGATTCCTGCAACATTCTCCTGTACACTTTCTAAAGCCTAGAGCATAACAGCACAGGCATTGATAGGCTTTGAGAACTGTCACACTACAGATGTATAAGTAACACAGATGAAATAACCATGTTGAGGAAGTTGCATTGGAAAAGTTATTTGAAAGCAGTTAGCCAGCCTAACTTATCTGGCATTATTTTGGAAGCCTCCAACACGTAACTCTTATATGTATTTAATTTTAACATGCACAGTGCACTACCATGCACAGAGAAAAAGAACAGCTGGAGGAGTGAGACCATCACATACACACCGCCACTGATTTTTACTAGTATGAAGCTTACTTTTGCTCCTGCTGGATTTTCTTTCCTCTAAGGCAGGGATTATGTTGACTCAAGCAGCAGTGCTGGAGGTTATGGAAACATGTAGCCATACTGTCTGCTTTCTCTTCCACATACCTCACTCTGCTAAGTCTGTGTCTTAAAAAGATAACACCTTTGTTACAGAAACATATGGAGGGAACTTGCAGGTGACTTCATTCATGCTCAAGCAAGTGGGAGAAGGAGCCACAGATGTCATTGTGCTAACACTGCCCAAAGCTGAAGGAAACTCTCCTAGCACTGAAGATCAGCATGTTCAGACAAGCAGTGCAGGGGTGATACTGCACTCCAGCAAGGATCTCTCTGTATTAGCAGATGCAAGTGAGGTAGTTTCAGGATGTGGGCATCAAACAAAACCTAAAGTATACGGTGGATTTAGTGACTTTCAATTTGTTAGCTTTAGAGACCTGAGTTTGCAAACAGTTTGGATAATTCTGTGACCCAAAAGAGAAGCCAGCTGTTCCCAGGCTTCACTTTCAGTCTCTTCCTCCTACTCTCTTAAAATGAGAAGGGGGAAAAAAAAAACACATATGAAAAAAAAATCCTGCATCCTGTCATCAGAGGCTCCCACAGTCACTCTGTTTTTCTTGAAAAAAGGCAGTGCCCTTGTTCCCCAGGGATCAACAGGCAAATGGCTACTGCCCAGCAGGGAGAGCTGTGTGCTGCAGCACAGGTGTGTGGTGTGGTGTCCCAAAGATTCAAAGGGCTTCCCCTTCCCAGCTCTTCTCTGGAGCCTGCCCACCCCTCCCACCAGGAATATCAGGTAAAACTCCCACTGATCTGCCTCAATGGGAGAACTGTTGTCAGACACAATGGGGAATAAGGCTGAAGCAGCCCAACATCTAAACATGAATAAGTGGTTATGAACAAAAAACTCTGTGAGTAGCATTGTTTTTGTTTTTCTACTCTGGATCTCAAAGCTCTTTTTACAAGTTGTCCTCCCCTTGTGTCTCTGAGATAGGTAAAGGCCTCTTCCACCATGCCATGTCTCCTGAGTTGAAGATTAGACCAAATAATTAAGAAGTGCTGCATGTAAAATGTGGTGCTGTCAGGGTCTTGTGGGCTTGATATCACCATATGGCACATCAAAGTGAAAGCAGAGAAAAGAGCCAGCAGGCTGAATTTTGAAACAGTATCTAAAAGGGTACCTTCAGTTAGAACACACCTTCTCTTTCATGTTTATCTCCCCAGCAAAGCTACATCTCAGTGGATAGACCTCACCTCTCCTCCTTGCCATTGCAATAGATGGAAGCTTCTAGCTGTATGAATCTCAACTAAGAAACTGTGGCTCTAGGAATGTGTTTGAGCTATTCAGTGGGCAAACCTGTTTGGAAATGCACAGGACAGAAATAAGGTCTTTTGCAGGACTTGGACCATGGTATCTGGATTCCCACTGAGCTTATTTCTGAATGCTAAATCATCTTAAGCTAAAAAGAAATGCAGCTCAGGATACTTTATAATCCTATGGCTGTATTGCTACTGTATGAACTCTCAAGGCAGCCATTTATTCTGCTAAGAGACCATTTCACATCACTCTGGCAGCATATTATGACTTTATATTGGCTGCAAATTATATTTACACCCACTTAGCACTTCTGCAACAATGTGAAGAGAACTTACAGAAAAGAGAACTTGCATGTTCTGCATACTGAAGGAATGTAATATTCATTATAAACTTCTGCTCCAGGTCAACATTAACCACACAGAAAGCTGGTTTGCTTCTGGATACACATTTTAAAAGCATCCACGGGACCCAGTGACTTCAGGCACATTGTTTAAAGCAATTGTGGTATAAAGGAGAATATGATTACACCGTCCTTGAAAGGTGGCTGTGTATCTTTCCACCATTCAGCAGCTTTTCGTAGGTGTGTCTTGCTCTTCTGTAGGTGCCAAATGCCCTGCTACCAATGTACTCAGCCCCTGACTGTGCTCAGGCATGGAGGATCCACTGAGCTTCAAAGGTCAGTCTCCGTCTGCCCCTTGGGCCTCCATTTCCAATCTGATGTCTATATGGACAACCAGTCTTGGTATCAGCTCCCCAAAAAACAACTGAGATGTATCCAGAGAAACTTGCAAGTACAAGGTCACTTATGAGCATGGTGCTCCAAGCACCCAGGAAGACCTTTCCCTTTCTTGGAAATGCTGGTAACTGATTTCCCAAGCTCCACAGAAGATGGGTGACACTCCTGTCCTCTCTAACATTATGTGAGCAGGAAGCTGCAGGAACACAAAGGGCTGTGGATGGTCTGCCTGCCTGCCAAAATGAGAGCTCAACCCGACTCATGGTCATCTATCCTCCAGCCTTTATTGTTTCCCACCATATGAACTCTTAGTTGCCTGTTTGCTTTGATCTGCACCCATTGACTGCAAAAGGCCCATTTTTCCTGTCTCAAAGTTGAAATCACTTAACTAAAAGGCTACATCAGACCTCAGTGTTTCCACAACAACAAAGAAGACACCTGTATGCTTCACCAGGAAAGAAAGGGGAAATCATCAAACAGACTGGATACTGGAGTGGTCAGTTGACTGCTAAGACAGCTGCCCAATTGATTATCCACTTGAAGTAGTCAACTACTTTTGTAGAAAGAGGACCATATATGTTTCCTTCTGACATCAAGCTGGTAGATACTCATAAAAGCTTCAAGAAACTCTGGGGAAAACAATGCAGCTTTTTCAAATGCATCTTGAAAGCACAGCAGATCTGTGGAGAATTGATTTTACATTTTTGTTCAAAAAGTGAAGGGATGAAATGCACTAGAGATTTGACAACTTTTAAAGAAAATATATCCAATTCAATTTTGTCTTGTAACTTAGAAATACTTGAAGCAGTCCTTGGTTTTCCTCCACATTCTTTCAACAGCACCACGTGAGGTGGGTGTGAATTTCCTGCACAACTGGAGCAGCTTCAGTCACTGTGTAACTGGTTTTCTTTGTGAATCTATAAAGCTGAGGATATTTCTAAATGGACCTGGAATCTCCTTTGCACTGAGGCACAGTAGCACTGCTCCTGTTAATTGTATAAAGCCTTGAAGGCCAATTCACACTACCTGTGTGGTGCAATCAGTATATGAGGGCTTTGAATCATGAGCTCTGGTGGTTTTGTCTGCCACAAGTTAAGGTGTAACCACCCCCTGCCTTTCCACCCACCCCTGATTAGCACTCTGAGGTACTACACTGGGCTGTGGGGTAGGCATGTGTGCTTCTCTCACCCCACCATGGGAGTAGCATCTTCTGGCGAGAAGCAAGATGGACAGCTGGGAGTCATAGTTTGATCTGCTGCAGATAAAGATGTCAGAGCTGATGACTTGGAGTGCTGAGTATAAGTCAGAATCAGCCCTACTCATCATTCAGCTCCAGGTTTTGTGCCAGATTCCTTTATGCCATGCTATTCAAGGGCCCAGAGCCCTACGGAGTGACTGGATAAAAGAAAAGTCAATAAGCTTTTTACAGAGCTGCTACTCAAGTAAATTTGTGAATATTAGACAGGCTGAAAGATGCTATGGGGCCAGTTGTATTCCACTACATTGTAGCTCAGTACCTGCTCTAAGCTACCACTTTTACATTGCAGGTCCGTTATAGCAGCAAATATTAGCAGGAGGGCAGAAAAAAAATTAATATAATATTTTCAAGAAATCAAATCAGTCTTCAAGGTTAGAGAAGTTATTTTCTTAAATAAAAGGACACCAAACAGAATTTGGGCAGAAGTCAGAGCAGGCCACTGATGAGTCACACTGTCTAAAGACTGAAGCTGAATAGATAGCGATATATCAGGCTCTCAGCTTCCCATAGGGCAGGAACGATGCGCTTGCAACCCAAGCACCCAGCAGCCCTCCCCAGTCTGTGGGATACCAGCTGGCCAGCAGTCCAGGAGTCTTGGGAGAGTTGCTCTGCAAATGTGCTGTGGGCAGATCGTGGGGGACTGTACGTGCACCTGCAGGAGAAGGCTGGCAGGGGTGGCTAATTCAAGCATGTATGGGTCTGCCCCCACCTGGGAATGAAATGGTCTCTCAGTCCATACGGAAACTGGCTGCCTTTGCCATCAGGGCTGGAATACATGGGGACTTGGAGCAACAGAGCTGACAATGGAAAGCTAGCTGTTGGGAAAACATCAGTTTCTTTTAAACCATGAATGCAGAAAACTTTTGTCCTGATTCCTGTTAACAATGGAGAGAGACCATTTTCCATCACTTTTTGATCTACAAGAGAAGACCTCTGTGCAGTCCCAAGTCCATAGAGGTGGCTATATATGAACACCTGGAAAAAAAGGCTATTGAGAGAAAAGATACATGCTTGGCTGAAGCTACAATTTAGTAAATTTTAGGGGGTGGATGATCTCTGGTAGCCAATTTTTTTCTGTGTCTTCCACTCTTTTGCTTTCCAGCTGTATTTTGCTTTTGTGTTACATTACTGGAAATTACAGAATGGGTCATGCTGCCTGACTTTCATGGAAACTGGTATTTTGCCTGGTGCCAGTGAAAACTCCACATTTATTGTATTTTGGCAGTTTTGAATTTCCCAGCCCCAAACTCTGAGACTTGCACCAGAATAGGCATACTTCTCTTAACTTTAGCTTTAACTAATCATTAAAAATCACCAAGAAATCAAATACAAATGTTGGAGGTGGGTGGGGATGAAAATCAAAATCACCACTGCCTCAGTCCATGCACTGGCCTAAAACTATAGGTACAACTTTGTGCAGGCTGTTTGAGAGTGGGTCTTGATAGACACTAACTCTGTTCCTCTAACAAGCCCTCCTGCAGACACATTCCCATATCATCTACAGGTTTCTGTGCTCTGCAGTGAATGTATTGGTCTGACAGACTGTGAAGTCCAACCATGCTCTGTCAGTGTCTTGTAGACACAGTCTGTCAAATTTCTTGGGCAAAAGTCCTCTTGGTATGAAGAGCAATTAGTATTATGAGGGAGGGAGCCTCCCTGTGTCAGGGATGGGGAAAGTTCTTACTACAAGGCTCCTAGGAAACTGAGCTGCTCTGTGACAAGAAAAGCATACCAAACCTGAAAAGGCCCCACTGTGCTTTCTGAATGTTTATAATGAAAGACATAAGGTCAGAAGCTAAAATAAAGGAAGGCTCTCCCCTGTCTCAAGAGAGTTTTCATTTTATTTACCCTTTCTTAGCTGTCATATAGATTACTTTCTTTTTTGGTTCTCCTTCAGCATTTTTAGGGTGCCAGTTTTGCTTGCAGGTTTTTCCAGTTTGGAGCTTGAAGGCCAGGTGCAGGCCAATGATTACAGTAAGTGTGGTGGTGCTGGTGCCATGCCTTACAGCTACAGACAGATTCTGACACTGCACGGAGCTAAGCCAGATGATGATGTTATCATCTCCAAGGTGCTCGTCACCACCTCAGGGAAAATCATCCAGGTTGGTTTACACATTTAAACTACATGGTTTGGGTTTGTGTTATGCCAGCTGTTTTTGCCTACAGCGCACTGCGGAATTCTGCCAGCAGAATTGCACAGGTGGCAGCTTCCATTGGGGTGATGCTGACACCTTCACCTGCATGCCTGGCTCAAAAGAGGGTGCCTAAACCAAACAAATGATTAAGGGCATTTCTGATCCAGAGTGTAAAGTTCAGATCCACTATTCAGGCACTTAATTCACAGTGAGAAATATCTCTGAGGATCTAAGTCTAAAGTCTTCTCCAGAGTATGATGCTATTTAATTCTATTCTTAAATTGAAAAAAAACCTTTTTGTATATGCTCACACATGGATAGCCCAAAGTACTTGAAACTGAGAAACAGATTTCTCCAAGGATAACTGTTCCAAGGTCTTGCCCTATGCCTAGGTTACGTTCCCAGATCTTCCCAGATAACAGTTCCCAGATCTTTATGCTCTACAGATATTTCATATGTCTAAAAACTTATAATTTAGGCTCATCCTCATGCTTTGAAAGATGGGATTGAATTGTCTTCCTTTTGTTCCATTCACTTCATGGGTTTGTCTTGTATTGCCCTATCGTTCCCTTTAGGTTGCGTAGATGTTTCAGAAAAACAGCGCAGAAAGAAGGCAAAAGAATGGACTAAGTTTGACAAGACTTACCCTACCAAGACAGATCATCACCAACTCATTTCAATTAATTTCTTAAGGCTTTACCCCGCTACAGGAGCAGTATCTCAAGAGATGTAAGCCAACTGAGCTGTGTCAGGTGACTCCCATAGAGCAGAATGTGACCAATGCCACACACCTGCAGTAAGGCCATTTGGTACTATTTACCACCTCCTGTCTTGATTCTTACAGATCATAAATCTTTGTCTCTCTTTTTTGATCGCCCTTTCAGGTTATCATCATTCCTCAGAAACAGTGGAGCCCTCTAACAACTGCATATAGGGACCCAGCTAGGATATAAAAAGGATCCATTACAACCTAGCTTTAGGAAGCAGATACTGTCGGGTTGACACAGCTCCCATTTTTCCTAAATGAACCTTGGTTTAGTGCTTTTTCATGTCTCTCATGACCCAACTGTATAAGTACTGATCCTTATCTATTTGCCCAAATCCCTTTCTGTTCATGAATTCATTTATGCGTAGTTTACTCCCTCTTCTGTAAAAGCAGTCAAACAAGAATATTGCTAGGTCCAAATCAGAGATTTGGTCTCCAGAGTCAGTCTGGTCCTTTGTTGTTGTTTTTTAGCATCTAATGAAACCTTTAAAAAATGCTCAGTTACAATTCTGGATGACATAGAAAACAGCGCCTTAACAAAAGCCATTTACCAGATTCCTTCCCAATGTCAGTTTATCTCTCTGCTTTATCTAGCAGAACAGTCCAAGATTTCTGGTGGGAACTACTTGTTTATTACAAATGAGTGAATAATTTACAATGAGTAACTTATTCCATGAGTTTTAACCACTCTGAACGGAATTTCTGCTGGCACAACATGATTTCCACAAGTGCACTTTATATTTTAATGTATTTGATTATTCATGGCTGGTTGACCCATGACTAGTTTTATTTTTCCGATGAACTTCATAAATATGATTAACCTGAACAGGAACTGAGGTGAGAGACTGCAAAGAGAATATAAGCTGTTATTAATGAATTCAGCAAAGCACTTACAGACACATATGCTTAACTCCAAGGGCTTGCATTAGTTCCTTAGAAATCAAGAAGAATCAGGAAGCGTTAAATGTCTCCCTAAATCAGGACCCAGGTGTCCAAGTGTGAACTCGTATTTTGAAACGTGGCCTGCTAGGTTTTAGTGCTTGTCCATGAGACATACTAAATGCTAAGAAACTGAAGACCATATTATGAGAATTCCCACACACAACGTACACTTGGAGAAAAGCTGTGCTGAGTCATTCTTCATTATTGAGGCAAGACTGCAGAGTGATTACACTACAGAAATACACCAGAAGTTCAAACTGACCAACGTCATACATCCTCCATAGGCTTATGCCTCAGCGTCTGACTCTACTCCGAAATATTTTACATTATCATTCCTTTAGAAATGATCCAAGCGTTCTTCTGCTTTCTTGCTGTGACCCATAGTCTGAAACACACTCAGAGCCCTCTTTCCTCTTCCCCACCTTTGGCACAGGCTCACCTGCAGCTTCAAAGAAGTGCTGCTGATGCAACTTTCTTTTCACAGGCTGTACTGGCAAGACAATGGAGATATGAGACCACCGCAATGGCTCATTCACAAAACAAAAAGTCTGTTTGTCCATCCTTCCACTAACCTACCACTGTACTGTGATAAAGACAGCATTGTTGCCAGATGAATGTCAGTAAGGAAATCCATCATGCGATTTCTCTCAGAGGATGGCTACTATGGATATCAGAGTGGTAGTGCAGATGTACACACACACATGTGTGTGTGTATATAAATAATATATAAATATTATAAAAAATATATAAATGTGTATATAAAATATATATATTTATGTATATATAAGTCTTAGTGTGTGCTTATGTGCACATACACATGTATATTTGCCTATACATATAAATACATGTATAAACTGATAAATATCTGTATAAGGAGTACGAATGTATCAACTAGAATATGTTTTTAATCAACACAACTGAATATATAAATGCCTGGTCAAATAGATTTTTTTCCTATTCTGATCTTTGAGAGAAGGCAAGGGAAATAGTAGCAGGATTAATGATTCCAGGCTACTTCCACAGAGAAAAATAAAAACAAATTTCTTAGCAGTTTCAGATCTGGAGTTAGCAAAGAATAAACTATCTATCTCTCCCTTCAGGAAGGAGCAAAGGCCATTAGACACATGCAGCTATCCTGTATACCAGAGATAATTAACTTGGCCTTTTGCTGTATAAAGAGGGGCATATTGTAATCCTGCTAACCGAGCCTGTCAGTTTGTAATGAATTGTCTTTTCCTTGTAAGCATATTGCTGTGCGCCCAGCTATGATCTCAGTGGTGTCTACAGGCCAGCAGGAGCCATCTGTGTGCTAGGTACATGTTGTTAGCTATATGTTTATAACTGGTTGCAATGATAGTTCTTCCTTAGTTCTTCCTCATCAGCTCGTCAGCTAAACCAAGCACGGCAACCTAAATAGCCACTCCACATTTACAGCAGCCTGAAAACACTCTATGATACTACAGCCCTTTAGCTGGGCTGGAAACAGAGACTTGAAAAAGTAAAATCTGACTGCTCAAGCTAAGTACCAGCCCAGGCAGCATGGTTTTGAAGGGTTACTTCTAAATCAAAGTCATTTAGAAAGACTAGAAAAGCATCAAAGAATACTCCTCCCATATGATAGGACCAAACCATATTTTCCATCCAAGATACTCCCCATGTAGCAAGCCCTGGGTTATCCTGAAGACCCTTGTTTGGCAGACCCTCTAAATCTGAGAGGAATTCCTCCAGGAACTTGGCAGAGGTTGTATCTACCTTAAATACTTTGCATTGAAGGCATCTTCCCCCTCCAGCTCACCAATGACATTTTCCTCATTCCAGTTTCCAGAGGAGGTGCTCCATGAGATGGAGCAGGTTTTCATACATATTGCTTCAGAGCACTTACAATACTGAGGAGGTTCAATGGGTTGGGTGCTGGTCAAAAATTTGGGAGATAGCTCCCTAAAATGCGTACGAGGCACAAGGATAAAGGGAGGATAAACCCAGTGAAGGCTGCAGACTCTTCAGTAGCGCAACCCAGAAAGACCTTAGCTGACAAAGGTCACAAATACAGCAAGAACACAACAAAACACTAGCTGGTAAGGGATGACTTCAGGGCAGCATGAAAGAGGCTACACACACCTGCAAAGAAAAAGTCACACAAAAAGACATGGTCTCTTTTGAGTGGCACATGCAGAAAAAGACAGCTTAGTTTGTTGTCATCAGATCTGAGTGCGTGGAGAAGACAGGGTTAAAGGGCAAAACCAATGACATGGGATAAGGATGCTTGTATTTTCTTTCATATTTGGTCTTTCCTATTTAAATTATAGCTTCTTCAAAGAGGCGTGCCATATGTTGCCAGCTCAGTGCTCTACAGAGTCCACTGTGGTCAGGCAGCCTTCTTGGTACCACCGTAACAAAAAAAGCAACCAGCTAAGCATGATAATGAGGAAAACAGAGCCCTCAGGTGAGGACAACAATGTTGCTTACATCTGTCCTTGTGTATCTGTTCCTAATGAGTACTGATGTCAGCCTCAAATCCACTCTCAGAGCACTCACCTTGACAAAGTAGCAAAAAACTTTTTTGTTTTTTTTTAACTTCAGGATGTCAAGGTCACACCTATGGCAAGCTGCATGTTTGTCCTTTTCCTCTGAATGGTCCCAAGATCAAAACTCCTCGTCAGGTAGCACTGGGCTACTGTGACCTGCTGCTGAATGGAGTTTGGCCAGAGCTGCGGAGAGTCCTTTCACCAAGGTGAGGGACCTTCTCCTTCTAACATCCTTCCCCACCTGTACTGGCAGCAATATCTCGGTTTCTTACTTGCCAACACCACGTGTTTACGAATCCTGAGTCAGGGCGCCAAACCTCACAGGATGTTTACAAAGACCTTGGAATAGTGACTGGAACCAAGAGCTTCACTGTCCCATCCTAGTGCCGTATGATCCAGTTAGAGAGCTACGCTCTCTTCCGCTTAATTTCTAGTTTCGTCTGCAGGGTAAAACAGCTTTAACAGGATAGAAAATACCTTCAAACCAGAACACTTTGCTAGTCTCTTGGAGAACCTCTTGATGGCGGGAAAGGGTGGTTTGACCCCTCTCACACAGAGGAAGAATTTGAGCCATGGCCTCCAAGCTCCCCAGCATGGAGGGCAGCTGCCAGACCATGCCTCCTGGCAGACATGTGGGAGGTGGGATGTCCAGTTCACAACACCGAAGAGAACAGCACCCAGGTTTCTCAAGCTTTTAGCCAGTGGCTTACCTACTGGAAAACCGCAATCAATGGTCACCATGAAAACTGACACCTTCACCTACTGCTACACATCCTGGACCTAGGGCTGTATTGAAAGCCATTTAAGTCTGCATCTTAATGACTACAATAAAAACAGTAGGAACAGGGTGGGGTTTGCATTGTTATTTTATGTGGACAACTCTGAGTTGGCTCTGTTTAAGGACACAGTGATAAGGAAGAGCCCAGATGTTGCTTCCCAGCTTCTAATACACCTCATTTCTGGAGTTACAATAAATGTTTTAGGCTCACGTCACAGCACAATATCAACAGCAACGTTTTAAATGACAAACCATGGCTGCAAAGTGACCACGTTTCTCTGAATTTTAAGGCAAACACTTTATCTCGGTTAAACCCTTAGTAGCCATGTGGTTTTGCCCATCTCCTCAGGAACATTTAAAGTACTCTTCTTCTTATAAACAGTTTAAATTCATAATGGTAAACATACAGGCCTAAAGCTAAACTTCCATTCCTTGCCCTTGTGTTGGTTATTTGCAACAATACCAGAAATGTTTACCAATCCACCAGCACAGTTTACACTGAAATCCTGCACTCATTTACCTCTTGTGCCATGATTAATTGTTGACTTAAACCAAGGAAAAGAGAGAAAAGGATACAGCTTGTGCACCAACTCAGTTCTTTTGCTGACTGAACTGCAGTTTTTAAATGTGATTCTAAAGATTAACTCAAGACGCAGTGTTTTAGATTTCTCCTGGATTTTTCAGTAATTTGCAGTGCTTTTACTTAGCCTCTCAAGAACCGCTAAAGACCAGAAAAGACGTAGCAGAAGAGCCAAATGCTTTGTGAGTGATAGCTCCTTCTGGACAGGTAAAGCAGGCGAGATGCTGGGCAGCAGATTTCAACAGCAGCATTGTGGTACTTCCTAGAGCCTCCTCCCTGTTGCTGTTTACTGTGTGTTTCTGGGACTAAGTTGAAGTCCATTATGCATCAGAACAGCTCACATCAAGATGCACTCCAAAGGACGTAATGGGCTATGAGACCCTGGAGATAATGGAAAGATGCTGCACCAACCTAAGAAAACTGTCTCTGCAAGATTCCTCTTGCCTCCTTGGGATTTCGGGATTTCGATTTGGGATTTTGGGTCTCGTAACTTTCCAAATTATGTTTTCCAGCACTAAGTAGCAAATACAAATGGTGCATAAAACAAGAGTCAGCTTGGGGTATCATTAAGATTCACCAAATAGCAAGGATGACAGATAAGCAGATCAACGTTTTAGACAAAACTGGAATAGTTACCAACAGCAGGGCAATCCTGCAACAAAGATAACAGGAAATCACTATGCACTGCAAGAAAAAAAAACCCAACTGCAGAGCAGAAGCACACAAGTTTCTCACTTTAACTTAAACAGTTCATCTTTGTCTAGTTTTTCAGCAGCCTTGACAAAAAGGTGGGCCTTGCTGCAAACCCTAGTGATCAACAGTCTGGAGATATTTCACAGCAGGGTCACATCCTTCAAGGTTTTTCTTTGTGTCCCTGAGACAGAACATGAAACAATGAAGGGATTCCTGCACTTGATTTGGATAAAGAACACCATTTTCACAGAGTTGCTACTGCAAGATGATAAGAGTAACTAGAGTAAGAAACATGGATTTCAAAGGGAATTTGGTCAAGTACACGGTCTGACAGAGATCTGGCCGTGCTTCCAGAAAAACAAATGTTATAATCTCAGCTAAGATGACACCAAGCAATGCATAGATGTCATCAGCAAAACGAGTGTTGTCTACAATGGGTCCACTGGAGCTGATAATTGGCTCTAGAGCTATCTTTTTACAGTTTCCCCATCATTTATATAATTTGGATTACTATAATGAGAAGTTGCAACTTAAGTCTACTGGCTGCTATATCTGTCTGTTAGATACACAAGTATGTTCTAAGCTCTTATTTGATGGATGAGTAAAAATGAAAATAGCATTATGGAACCAACCATGAAAACAAGCCACTTCCTAATGACAAGCAGTGCGGTAGAATTTTATGAGCTTAGCCTTTGGTGATTTCCTTTATTTTAGGTTTGCAGGCTGTGACTGCAAAGAGTGCACATAACAGAGACAGAAATCAAGACATTTTTCCTTATGCCTTGAACAGAAGCCAGATTACAAAAGCTCCTGCTTTAAAAAAAAAAAAAGGAAATTTCTTTCCATTTTCCAAGGGTCTACAATTAGCCCAGCTGCTCGTATTTTCCGGGAGCTTTTGTTTTTTGGTATTTTTGAAATATATCTTTTTTTTTTCCAGAACGCACACACAGGAGTTCCACAATCTCATCACTGTCCTTTAAGGCCATTATCACCTCTTTCCAAAATGCCTCTGTCCTAGAGCACTCCCAAGGCACATCCTGGAGACTTAATTTCATCACATGTCCCACACATCTTTTTGTCCTTGTGGGAATGGATTTTGAGCTCTAAACTAGATTTCTGATAGAAAACAGGTGACCTTCATTCTTTCTCCCCTTCTTTTATAGTCTCTTTGCTTACCTCCTAGAGCCTAATTCACCCTTACTCTAATTTACTTTATTGCTGCTCCAATATTTTATAATTTTTTATTATATACTTACTACGTGTTTCATAAAGTCCCCTCAGAAGATTTGCAGGCAGAAATGTAAAAGTGTTGGAAAACCTTTGCCTTGCCTTTAGCAGTGCTCCCATCTTTGGAAATAATGTTGGTTCTGATACAGAGCTCTGTAGCAGCGATGTAGGTAGAGAGTAGGGTTACATACAGACATCTTCTGGTGGAAAACCATGGTAGTATTAGTGGGTTCTTCTGACCAGACTCCACTTCTTTGGGGGAAGCATACAAGAGGCAAGCTGAGCTTCATGAAATGGACACAGCTACATCTAGTGATCCATACAACAACGGACGCCAGCCTCATAAGCAAGAGAAAATACCATCTTTAAGAGACATAGCAAAGCTGTCAGGGCTAAACTTTCATTACTAAATTATATGATGTACAGTCAGTATGGGAACAAGCACAACCTACACTCCTGACATACAAATAAGACAGAATCAAGATTTAGGCCAAGGGACTTCCTTAGCATGTAATGGGCTATTTGGATGAAAGATACACAAACCTGAGAAAGGGACAGAAAAACAAGCAAGAGAGATTAACTGTGTTTGCAGCAGCATCCAGTTTAAGGTAATACACTGATCTGAGTACAGCACACATTTAGTGGTCGTCCTTGCTGCTATATTGAATATGCAGCCATTGCTTATGGGGGGATTATAATCAAGGATTGAATACGCTTAATGGTCCCAGGACGCTTATAAGATCACCTTCACCGTGATCCATGTGAAGTCAGAATCACGTGCACATGCACACAAAAGTACACTCTGGGAAAATGTGAAAACAAACCCCAAAAAACATATTTAACCTACACTTGCAATTAATTTGCACATTATTGTGGGGGTTTTTATATAATAAAAGTCGTCCAAGCCCATGCAGACAATTATAGTGCATTGGGAATTAAATAAACTTAAAATAAGGAAGGATGCCTCTACTCCAGCACGTAAAACCCCCAGGAAGTCTTCACATTGAAAACTATCTCAACTCACAGAGACACAACGCATGTAGGGACATGGTTTAGTGGTGGACTTAGCAGTGCTAGGTTAACCGTTGGACTTGATAATCTTAAATGTCTTTTCCAACCAAAACAATTCTATGATTCTATGAATCTATAACAGTTACCTGCAGTAAGATGGACCTCAAAGAAGACAATAGTTTCCTCAGTAAAAATTCCTCTTTGAAAGTCTGGTAATAAAATTCTCAGTGACTATGACAGGGTCCTGAAAATATGTACCTCAGTGGAGTCATGAGGGGAACCATATGGAGCAAACCAGCATCTAGCTTGGATTTCCCCTATGCTAGATAAGGCATCAGGCAGTATGAGCAGGGAGCTACCCCAGACTAATCTGTCTGAGGAACAAGCTGGTACTCAGATAGGGCTGACTCTCATTGTAGTTTACACTTTCTCACTGCCTTCCCTCAAGCTAGGAGTACACTCTTCCTTTTGCAGAAAGGGGAAGATCGTACATTCACTTCCCATGAGAGACTTCTCACACCGTGGATGAATTCCAAAGCCACCTAACCTCCCATTTCTGTCCTTTTCATTTCTTCATGAGAGGATTTGGGTAGTTTCCCAGTAAGTGCTGTCTTCTAAGCTCCTCCTCATGCATTTTTCATGTACCTCATTTCTCATGTGCCTAATACATGTGATTTGTGTGTATAAAACAAGAAAGTAAGTTAGCTTTACTGCGTGAAAAAACACAAAGCTATATCCTGATATAGGTATATTATTTATGTATAGCTCTCAGATTTTTTGAGATAAACTGGGAATATTTGTCATTTCCTTAAAGAAAAATTACCCTAGTCCCACTGGTCCACGTGGGTCCGTGCTCCTTCTAAAGTCCATATAATATCATAGAATCATAGAGTCAGAATCATTTGGGTTGGAAAAGACCTTTAAGATCATCAAGTCCAACCGTTAACGTAACACTGCCAAGTATCTACACAAACAGTCTATTGCAAGCTTTCTCATAATCTGGTCTGGAGAATGCTGCTTGCCCATCAAATGTTTTCAATCTTTCTTTCCCATGGTTACTACTTTCTGCTGACGAATTTCTTAGAAGACACCTAAAACAGGCTTGGGGCTTCTCGGATATTACATTTCCTTAGAAGAAGACTACAATGTTGCCAGGGAGAATCTTATGCAATGTCTGATGAAGGAAAGGTGAATACAGTGATCTTGGTCAAGGTGAGAAGCTGGAGAAGTTGTGAACAGGTGTAGAAGGTGTTGCTGAGATACAATCCCTGTGAAGGAGACATCTCGTATCATGAAGAGTGCCTGGGCCTTCTCTACATTGCAATGTGCCATGCCCACAGGCAATATGCTTAGCATTGCGTAATGCCAACCAGGAAAAAATAACCCTTGAAAAAATAAAGCAGAAACAATCCCTTCTCAAGATAAAGCAAAACAAGCAGCCCCCACCCCAACATAATCTTCCCAGGAAAGAGAAACCACAGGTCTTTCAGAAAATCCCCATGGCCCAGGCTCACCTCAGTGTGTTGCAGAGCATACAGTGCTCTGAGCCATCCTGAGAAGAAAAGAGAGCCCACAGAGACTCAACTGGCTCCCCCAAGCCTTTTCTTAACTTACACTTTAATTAGAAATAAGCTGATCATCGAATTTTGCCAGACATCTTAAATGTGAATCTCTATGAGGCTTAGGCAGAGACACGAGAACCACATCCTGATGCAGAGTTTGGTGTACTCGTTCGTGCGGTGGAGGTGATGACTCCTCAGGGCACAGAAGGTGTCTGAATAAGGTGGTACTGCAGAGGGGAGGTGATGAGAACTGGGAACAGTGGTATATGGGAAGGTGGGAGGTTGCACCAAGTTCATGTGCGATTTGCTCTGTTCTCTAAACTCAAAAGGGGATCACGTCACTGTGATAACGCCTTAGTTTCATTTATCCATATGAAATAATGTCTTGTGTTTCTGCACTACTGTAGCACCTGCAAGGACTAGCAAAGTTTCCTAAGCACTGCACAGACACTTTGCAGAAATGTAATACTTGCCTAAAGGAGCTTCTAACCACAGTGGCTTTCTGTTTACTTTGGGACAGAACCTGTTTATCTCAACATTTCCATCATCTTCTGACATGGAAGAACATGCTTTCAGTGAACCACAAAGGGACCTCGGATTTTAAGATCTAGTTAACTAGTATTCCTGTTGTCCGCTTTACTGCCCTCCTGTATTACATGGTGTATGGGAACAACAAGAGAGACATCTTGCTGCAGGAAGCAGTACAGTGATCTGACAGGTAACAATACCCCAGGGTTAGGGAGCAGAGAATCTCACCTTTTCCAGAGGTTTCAAGGAAGGTGCAAAGTTGATTTTGAACCAAGAGCTGAATTAGCACCCTAAGGTGAAAATTAAACTGTACCTTTGCTCCACTAACAAAGTCGAAAACCACTTGTGGCAAATTGTATCAAGAGTGGGTTGCTAGATGGGGTTTTGTGTGGATGGGTGTGTTTTCTTAGAACAGCACTGCCTGTACTCCACGGATAGCTGTGGGGACGGCTAACCTGAAGAGCTGAAACGAAACTGGGCCCATAAGGTAAAGTTGCTGTAGTGACTTCCTTGAAATAATTAACGGTTAGGAGGAGGCTGCCTGCTGTACCACATGTGGAACAACAACAGATGGGCAGCGTTATATTTCTCTGATAATAAAATGACCTAATGCTCTATTTAGAAAACTAGAAATGCTTCTCCCTGACTGTTTACAGGTTTTAGAAATATCATGATAAGCAAAACGAGAGAGTTCAAAGCAATGATATAAAGGACAAGTGGATAAATAATGACCCAACTTTGTTACGAAACATAGTGGAACTGTTGTATTGTTAATATAAACACAGATGACCTTTAATTTGCTCATTTTTCGTCCCTAGAACAGGAAACAGCAGTTAATCTTTATCAGTCAGTAGAATCTTCCACTTCGCTTCTACTTTGGAGCTGTGGGGCAGATTATAGTGCTGTGTTTAGGAGTATGACAAAGCTACTATCTTTTCCAAGCACATGCTGAAAAAATGATATGGGTTTGAGAAGACAGACATACCGCTTTGGATAACCCAAGGATTGCACTAACCACAGCAATAAGCACCCACTCCCATTGCTCAAAAGGGGGGCCTAAAACCAAAACCACAGCAACCAATTCACACATATGGGGTTTCTGTATAAAAATACTTAAGGAAAGCAAATGGATTTTCTATATCAGTAATTATTTATGTTTCTTGGCATGAAGGAATTTAAAGTTATTCTACTTGTGAAGGTTATGACTGATACACAGCAATCTATTCCCTAAAGAGGTTGTCTTCCCCTTCCGCTCTTGTTCTGGTTCTCTTTGTTGTGTTGGAAACCAGGAACAAGGGAAATCATATGACTGAAAAATAACTCTGAAAAGTTATGCCATGAGAGAGTAAGTTGTTACTCTTAAGGCAGATTGGCTCCCTGATCTGGCTGATCATATATACATAGGCACTAAAGCTGGTATAAGATGTCAATGCACAGCTGGGGACAGGGAGATAAGAGTGAGGGACACATATATTTTCTGTATGGACCTTTACCGGTTTAAAGCGATTCTGAAACTTGACATCAATGACTCATGTCTTTGTACTACTACAAATGTGAGGCCTCAGCCAAAAATTAGGCTCCAATAATGCTGGGAGCTGTTTAAAACCAAAGCAAGAGTCAATCTATGCTCTGAAATGCTACCAAAAAAAACCAACTAGAAGACATGCAAAATTAGCTCCATTTTAAGATGGAAAACAGTAGTTCGGAGATCTGTATTGCTTCATAAATTTCTTATCAAATACTTGATTACAGTTACCAAAGTAGACTAGCAGAGACCAAAGATTTAACAAATCCTCCTGGAAACTATACTGAGGCACATGGAAATCAAGGAGGGGATTGGTGACAGCCAACATGGCTTCACTAAGGGCAAATCATGCCTGACAAATTTGGTGGCCTTCTACGACGGGGTTACAGCACTGGTGGATAGGGGAAGAGCAACTGATGTCATCTACCTGGACTTGTGCAAAGCATTTGACACCGTCCCTCATGACATCCTTGTCTCTAAATTGGAGAGACATGGACTTGACGGATGGACCACTCGGTGGATAAAGAACTGGCTGGATGGTCGCACTCAAAGAGCTACGGTCAACGGCTCAATGTCCAAGTGGACACCAGTGATGAGTGGCGTTCCTCAGGGGTCAGTATTGGGACCAGTCCTGTTTAACATCTTTGTCGGCGACATGGACAGTGGGATTGAGCGCACCCTCAGCAAGTTTGCCAAAGACACCAAGCTGTGCAGTGTAGTCGACACACTGGAGGGCAGGGATGCCATCCAGAGGGACCTTTACAGGCTTGAGAGATGGGCCTGTGCAAACTGCATGAAGTTCAACAAGGCCAAGTGCAAGGTCTTGCATGTGGGTCAGGGCAATCCCAAGCACAAATACAGGCTGGGCAGCGAATGGATTGAGAGCAGCCCTGAGGAGAAGGACTTGGGGGTGATGGTTGATGAGAAGCTCAACATGAGGCAGCAGTGTGTGCTTGCAGCTCAGAAGGCAAATTGTATCCTGGGCTGCATCAAAAGAAACGTGGCCAGCAGGTCGAGGGAGGTGATTCTACCTCTCTACTCCACTCTCATGAGAGGATTCTACCTCTCTACTCCACTCTCATGAGACCCTACCTGGAGTACTGCATTCAGCTCTGGGGTCCCCAACATAAGAAGGACATGGAGCTGTTGGAACGAGTTCAGAGGAGGGCCACGAAGATGGTCGGAGGGCTGGAGCACCTCTCCTATGAAGACAGGCTGAGAGAGTTGGGGCTGTTCAGCCTGGAGAAGAGAAGGCTCTGGGGAGACTTTCTAGCAGCCTTCCAGTACCTGAAGGGAGCCTACAGGAAAGTGGGAGAGGGGCTTTTCGCAAGGGCATGTAGTGATAGAATGAAGGGTAATGGTTTTAAACTGAAAGAGGATAGATTTAGGTTAAATATTAGGATGAAATTCTTGACTGTGGGGGTGGTGAGACACTGGAACAGGCTGCCCGGAGAAGTTGTGGATGCCCCCTCCCTGGCAGTGTTTAAGGCCAGGTTTGACGAGGCTTTGATCAACCTGGTCTAGAGGAAGGGTGTCCCTGCTTGTGGCAGGGGTGTTGGAACTAGATGATCTTTAAGGTCCCTTCCAACCGAAACCATTCTATGATTCTATGAAATTTTCCACCAATAAGCCCAATGCTTTAATACGCAATTTACTCAGCAAGTTGTAAAGAAGGAGCATGTTTCTCTAGAAGTACATTTTCTCAGCTTTTCATTGTACCAGTGCAGCTCTTCCCCCAGGAGTGAAGCCCTTCAACATAAGGGTGTAATAAGCCATTTTGCGTCCCAATTTGACAGGACCATGCACGACGCAGGGCAATCCCCCTTTGGGTGCCCTACAGGAATCCTAAAGCACAATGAAACACAGACAATGGACTCACTGTACTACTCCAGCACAGACCTCCCACCAGTTCCTCTCTCCTCCCAGGCAGGCTAGCAGGGGTAAAACAATCCTGCCTTTTCTAGAGGTGCCAGATATCTTGAAGAGACTCATGCTCTCTGAGAAAAACTGAACAGGAAGGCAATGTACAGGCAGCGGGTGGAACGTGGGTCTGTGTGTGGGACTGGGAATCAAGAGTCCAAGGAAAGAAGCTGTTTTCTATACAACTCAGGAAACAGCTGACACCTGTGACCTCTTCCTTGGGTCTCAGTTCAGTAAAGCAGATATCTACATCATCTGGGGGGATCTAGCAAAACTTGGCGTTCAGGGTTGTATTGCCTGCATGTTATTAGAAATGGCATCTTCTTGGCCTGCTGGGGCCAGACACAATGCAAGGGATGGGCACTGCATGCCCATCTCAGCTCTGCCCAGGACCAGAAGTGATGCTGTCCCTAGGTGTAGTGGTAGCTTTTCCCATAAGCAGGAGGAAGTGGATCCAGAAAGTGCAGGTATTGGCTTTGTCCTGATATGTGCACCATTGTATCGATATCTCATCCTACAAGTGCTGCACAGAGCCCTCCTTTTTCACTCTTGATTGAACAGAGATGCTTTCAAACTTCCCTGTGTGTCCAACAGGGCTTTTTTTGGCAAGTTGGTGCAGATTTTATGAAAAAAGCTGAATTATGAGAAGGTTAATACTGTCCCACAGTTGTCACCGACAAAATAGTTTCAACTATCTCCATGGGATACCAATGAATCCCTGCTGGAACACGGCAGAGTATTGATGGGGGAGGCATAGGTCCAAGAGAGTGGGGATCTGCTAAGACATGAAGTGGATGTCACTTTACAGTGGAGGAAGCATTTAAAAATGCTTTTAAAATTAGCAAATTTCCAGAAGAACAAACACAAACAGCCCAGAGATAAGTGAGTTGTTGATTGAATGGAAAACAAACCCCCATCAGTTGACTGTATCTGCCATAGCAACACATGGCCTTACAGTCATACCAAGCAACCAGAACTGCTGCCAGGACAGCAAAAAACCCCAAAAAGGAATATTTGCCAGTAAGGATTCTGCTTTTCACGGGCAGAAAGTGCGCTTCTCTTAACATTTTCTGTATCACTAGGTAATGGGAAGCACAGAAATTATAACAAAAATCCCAACTGAATCTACAGGAAAATACATTTCTTCATATATCCCACAGTGTTCAGTTCTCATTTGGTTGCTTAAAACCAAAGTGTTCAAATTCATTCCCTGTACCTAGCAAAACAGGTGGAAAATACCCATTTTCTTCCTTTTCAAAGAACATGCCTGAGGGGAGATGGAGCAGTTTCAAAAATGGGAGTGTTTTATTTTGATGTGAAGTAGGGGTTGAACTCCTTGGAAAACATGCCATGGGCTATTTCTTTCTTTTTATTTTTTTTGCCATACTGCCATTAGTGAGTGTTCAAAAATAAAAAATGGAGTCAGATACTCTCTTGCCCATGTCCTGTATCCCCTTCCATTTTGAAATTTGCTTGAAAAATCACAAAACTACAAAATACTGTTGAGATTTTTTGAGTGGCTTTCTGTTTTTTTTTAACAGATTGTATTTTAAGTATTTTCTCCCAAATCACAGGTGTGAGCTAATTCTTTCTTTGCATCAAAGCTAGGGCCTTAATTTAGTAAGAGGGCTGTGGGAGCTGGAGTTACAAGAAAAGGCTTGAGGCGTCATGTGCGTTGGCTGCACTGCTGCTGCTGTGCTGTGACGCAGCTCTGGGTCATCTTGTAACAGTTCATGTCTTCTAAGAGCTGCAATAAAGATACAAGGTGGGGAAGGAGTGCTGTTCTTTGCCCTGGATGGGAATTTCCTACAAGTGTGTGCAACATCCTTAGCACTAGTAACAAAGATAAATTCCTATCATTTTTGTAGAGTGTGCTCTTCATGGTTCACAACTCCTACAGGCTCTGCAAAGTTTTCTTGTGCTCGAGGCTTTTCTGCTTGTAATTAGTGACCTTCCCACTTCCACAGAAAAATGGAAAACCAAAAATATCTGTGTGGAAGATATGAGTGCAGTGCAAGCCACAACCCCACATCACAAGCTTTGGGCTTGCAAAACTTTGGCTTGAAGGTAGATTCTGCAGTGGGTGACTATGTCTAATTCTTCCCCAGCCTAATCAAGCCCAGCACGGGCATTTCACAGTGCTCTGGGGCAGCTGCTTGCCGATGTATTGAAGCTGTATGTTCCACTCCCGTTGAAAGAGACAGTTTACAAACCAGCTATCATTTTGAAAGCCACTCCTTAACTATAGACTGAGATCAGCAAAGCAACTGCATGCATTCTTCTTCAGGTAGATAATAGCTAAGGACTTAAACTGAAGCAGGAGCCTAAGTATTTTGCTAGCTCAGGAACAAAGGTTCAGACAGTCCTAAGATTTTGGGACAAGTGTCTTGACAGTAGACTTGCAAATTTGAAGTTAGTACTATGGAGATTTACAGAAAGGCAGAGTTCAACCCTAGAAGCCATGCTAACGGAGTCCATGTGTGAGGTTAAATAACTGTGTGCCATGTTTACATGAGGAGTCTGTCTGCTCTTCTGTGATTTTTACAATTGAGTTTGAGCATAAATGATAGCAAGATATTAACTATGCTTGAACTGCTTGTAGTCAAGGCTGAGGTACAACAGGAACCTGTCCAGTGGATTTTATACTTGTCCTTATTTTAGAAAAAATATTTTCTTAATTCTGATGCTTATTCTTAGAATGACAGAATGATTCAGGTTGGGAGTCTAGTCCAACCTCCTGCTCAGAGCAGGGTCACCTATTTGTTCAGGACAGGTTGCTCAGAGCATTGTCAAGTCAGTGCTTGAAAACCACCACAAACAGAACCCACAGCCACTCTGAACCCCTGTCCTGATGCCTAATTATCCTTGTAGTGTATTTCTCCATCCTGTGTATCCAGTTAGAAACTCTCCTGTTTCAAATCATGACCACTGTCTCTCCCCCTCCTGCAATGCACTGCTGATCCCCTCCTCATAGGCACTGGGGTGCTCCTAGGAAGAAAATGGCACCTATCTTGAATGAAATTGGAAAAATCCAGGCAAAATCTAGTCAAATGTGCTTTAGCAGAACGTACCAAACTGAAATGCAGGATGCACTGAATGGCCACATTGCCTCATTTTTTCTACTTAGTAACATTAATCACTCAAAAAGCACCAGTGTCGTTTCTGTGCACACACCATCTCAGAGAAATGAGACCAAGAATTTCATAACAGGCTGAACTGAAGGATGGATGGAGCCAGCATCCCATTATTTCATTGTGTGACAGAGTGAGACTTTCCCCAATGAATTAGCCCAGTGCTGTGTAGGGAATCTGGGGATCTCTTTCACTTTGAAATTGATTTCCTAGGGGTTTATATGTAAACTACCACTGACTTCCAGAAGAAGGGTGGCAATTTTGGGTGGAGACCTCTAAGTTCATCGAAAAATCCTGGTTCAGAGGTCTGTTTGTCAGGCTGTGCCATCAGACTCAGAGCAGGTAAATGACCATTCCTACAACAAGCAAAGATCAAGTCCTTATCTTTGCACCATTGGGTGAGACTTCTGATCTATAGTTATGACGCCAGCCCATGGCACATCTCTGGGTCTGCTGACTGCTTATCACAGGAAGGTGTAGGTGATACACCTTCACAGAATCTGTGATTCTGTGATTCTGTGAAGGTGTAGGTGGTACAAAGGAAAGACAGCTCTTCTTCTTGCCCATCAACTAGGAGGCAGTTATGTGACTTATATAGATCCTGTTTCCTCCCCGCTTCCTTTACGGTACCACGCTCCCCTAAAAAGACAGAAATCCCACCCGCCACAGCTTTGGCCTTTGCAGCAGATGTGGAGGGAGTATCAGCACAGGACATCTGAGATCCCAGGAACTACAATAACAGATGTTTCAGTAATACTATGACTAAAATCTGTCAGTGTTTGGTATGGGAATTTTTGACTTTTTACTTAAGTATAAGCAACATTCCCCAAGTGCACGGATATGTTGTAAGTCCCTCTGTTTTCATCAGAAAGTCACAAGAATCATGACCATGTAGCTTTCTGTTCGTACCAAAGTTTCAGTAATTTTCTGGTTTAGAAAAAATCAGCCTGGGACAAGAGAAACAGCCCTTGAAAGATACGCTTGCATTGAGATCCAGAACAGAAATATACCTAGGTAAAGAGTTTTTCTGTTCATTCCTTTTTGCATTTAACAAAATAAAGAGAAAAAGTAAGAAGTTGTTTTTACCTCATTGAGAAAGGGAGAAATTTCCCCATGTGCAGACCTTGGGCTCTGGCTTTAGGATAAATGTGCTTTAAATTACAGAGGTTTGTTAATTTGACTTCTCCACTCATTTTTCTTTGCATTGAAGCCCCTTCTAAGGTTTTTAAAAACCGCGATAGCTGGTTGTCAAAGCGTGTGCTCTGCACATGCCTCAGTGCATCATTTGCCAGTGCTACCTCTAGCTCAGCTGTATGTGGAAAGCAGTAGCTGATCTCCGACACAAGTCTCTGCTCTATTTCGGTGTAAACCTAGAGTCCCCAGTGCCATGACAGAGCACTGCTGTTGCAGTCTGCCTATGAGGAAGTGCTTGCATCATCTCTCTCCTCACTGACTGACAGGCTGCTTGCTCCTAGGAGTGAATAGCTTTGCATGTGTTCGTAGGCAAGGTGTCAAAAAGTCTCTTTTACAGCTCTGAATCAACAGTTTTCAAACACATTCATTGTACTGAGAGTACAAGGGTCAACTTTTACAACTGTCCAAAGATTGCCTGTTTGAAAGTAAAATGCTCCTGACCCCAGTCTCTGCACTGCTCTGAAGACACATTGCACAGTTTGCCACTTGGGCTAGCAGGAGAGAGCAATGCAAAGAAAAGACCCGAACGGCTCGGTGAAGCTCTGCATTTTCTAGAAGCAGCAAGCCTAAAATAAAACTCGTCAAGGAGGTAACCTGTAAGTCTCATTCTCAAATAAAATGGAGCCCACCAAAAAGTTCACCCCAGAAGAACATGAGCTGATGACCAGATGCTGCTGGCCAATCTCTCAAGTACAAATCACTGGGAAAAATGAAAGGAGTAGGGTAGAGTGAGGGATAATTCACCATCACTCTTTTTGAAGGAGAGCTTTTATTGATTCTGAAGTGAGTGTAATTTTTTGACGGTTTGTTTTCAAGTGTCAGTTGCCATCACATCTCCTGTAAAACCAGATCGGGGCACCGTTAAACTGGGCTGTCTCAGTTGCCAAACAGCATGATTTGTTAATGGGAAGCACAAGCAACAGAGACATTAAAGAGCCAGCAAAAGAATGTACCGTAAGTGATGACCTTTGGCACCATTTAAATATTTCATGTTTTTCCCTTTCTTTACAGAGTAGTTAATAAAAATACACCAAAGCTGCCATATATGACACTTTATCCCAAGGGGCTGGAGAGATCATAAGGTAACACAGGAAGGCTGAGAGTTTATTTTCCGTTCTTCACAAACACTATCTGCTTTGGCCTGAGGAGTTCCGTAAGAGAACTCAAGAGTTCACTTGCTAAGCCCATTAACATTTTGCAGCCTCCTATGGCAAACTCTGGCAATTTTTTGAACAGCTACCTGAAATCTGCCTTTGATGCACACAGTGCAGGGTGACATACAGCAGGTGGAAGGCAGCTGGGTGTAGGCTTGTGACCTGCCAGCATCCCAGCGTCCTGTGCTCTGTCCGATCAGCAGATGCTGCTCCTAACTCCATTTTGATATCTTTGCAGACAGGGGTCTGTAGGCACTTAGGAGCCTGTGTTCCAGTGACAGGCAAAAAGATTTAGAGTCTCGTAAGCCTATAATTTTCTAAATGTTGGCAATAATTCTTAAATCACTGAGATGGTTTAAAAAATACTCCTCTGATTTGCTTGTTTTGTGTGGTTCATGCAGTACCTCTTTCCTAGTGCTTGCTCTTTCAGCACAGCCAGTGAATTTGTGAGTTCCTCTGACAGATCTTGAATGAAAACAAATTACATGCAAGTTTGGGCTTTTTACTACAATATGTTTTTGGAAGATCTCACCTTTTCTTTTTCTTCTTTAGCTTCACAAGTGCTAAAATATTGCTTATTCCTAACCGTTCAAGTCCCTCACCCAGGTGCAGCTCAGTAAAACATCATGCTCAGGTCACTTTTGAAGAAACTGCATTGCAGTCTAGAAGAGACCCTATGGCTTGTTCTAACAGTAATGACTATATTTGTCACATGAAGAAGAACAGCACATGTCATTCCTTTTAGTAATACTGCATCATCAGAAACAACTCAATGGGTCATACAGTCCCTCATCTCTTAATTTCAAACTAACCCTGAACACGTGTTGAGAGCTTGCACTGCCTTGTTAATGCACAGCAATGCTGCCTTGTTTGTCAGCCTCCACAAAATACGCCTCACATCAAACTGGAAAAAAAACAAGAAAATGAAAACCACGTGTCTCAGGGAATACATTCACTTTCGTCTTGGCTTTCCCTTCCCAGATTACGGGATGCTGGGTGGAGGAGGATACTCAAGAGAGAGAAGGTGGAGACTCAAGAGTAGTGTTGGCTGGAGCCTATGGGGACTCATGCCACAAGAAAGCTCCATTGGTAGGTCACAAATGCATTGTACTGTACAGACATTTGCTCTTTGTTCTGCCTCATTACAGTCACTCCTAGCACCATGGGATGTTGAGGTAGGGCGGATACATTATCAACTGTCAGATATCCAAGGCAAATGATAGATAGCCCAGATAAAGGGGAGGGGGGGAAAGTGCTTTACAAACAGCTTACACTGTATGTAAATTAGGCTAGCATAACACACCATGTTTATCTTTGAAAAAGAAGATGTAGAATGACTCGTAAAGAGAAAAAGAAGTTGAGTTTGTTTTATTTTTTGGCATGGTTTAGTTAATTTGCAAAATGTGTAATCCACTCATGGATAATGGACATTTGGCTGTAAAGGAGAAATATGAAAAATTGGTTTGAATAACATTTTGAAACACAGTCACTACTTCCTATTGTCCTGAAGTATTTATCACAGCAGTATTCTGATCTTTTAAAATCAGCATTGGAGTGAATGTGGTTTTGTAAAATGTCACATTCCTATGATGCATTCAATAGTCTCAACTGTGCACAAAGCAGTGTTCAGCTCCAGGAAGATGCAACACCAACCATTTATTTTTATTTTGTCCCTGCAGGTATCCTGTGGAAGGGAGGGAGCAAGGAGGTGTATTCATCTGGACTGAGATAAATTGAAATACCTGAGCCTAACATTTCCTGGTGGTAACTCCAGAGGGTTGTCTGCTCATCTCTTTACTTAAGGCCAGTGAATTACTTCCTCTTCAGCAGCACTTCACTTTCTCCATGGACTAGGAGATCAAATGTAGTGTGATCTGGTCACTTATGATCACACAGCAAAGTTGTCCTCTATATTTATCCAACACGAGACTTTGGACCAATGACCAAATATTGCAAACCTTCAGCATTCAGTCACTTGGAGAAGGACCAGGGCAGAATGTTAGGGGGAATCCAATTAGTAATAAGTGATTACCAAACTAGAACCTACCACGTGATGTACTTTTTTCTGTCAGTATATCAGCTTTGCATTTATCAAGGCCAATAATATTTAGTGTTGGTGCGCTACTACTTCTTTGGACTTCAGAAGAAGTACTTGTGCAGCCTGGAGCTGAAGAAGATTCTGTACTTAACCACAAGCACAGAACCGAGTTGCATAAGTTTCCTCCTATATTAAGGTTCCATTTATAAATAGTTTATAAAGCATTAATACATTATTAATAGACATTAACCAACAGTGATAAAGTTTGACAAGTTGTTTATAAACATTGGCTTAGAATTAGCTACCTTACCTTCTCCTGCTGTGTTTATAGCCATTTACAGCATAGACTGCCCAGGCCTATAACAAGCTCAAAGCTTTCATTAATCACATACCGCTCTTGTAAGAATGTAACCTCAAAATAAAGCTTGGCCAGTTCTTCCCTGTTCAGTTCTGCAAGCAAAGATGCCCCAGAAGTCAGAAGCAGGCTCCTGCGCAAAACACAATGCTAAAATATAGGTAGTGCCTTGATTGAAACAGTTTTAAATGCATTTTCAAAACTACCAGTACTGATCACAAGCCGTACATTGCTCTCACCAATTTTGTTACCACAACGGCACAGGGCAAGTTTTGCAGATGACATAGGGATATAGACAAACAATCATGTGAAAACAAAAAATATTCTTTGCAGATTACACAAGAGTGAATAGTGTAATTTCCCAGACCTTTTCTGGGAGAACAGAAGCTTAGTAGATTTTACAGGGGAGAGCAAAACAAGAGTAAAGTTTGAGAGCTTCACTGAAGTTGGGCTCTTTCCAGTATCCCCCAGGCTGCAGCAATTGCAACAAGCACATGTATCCCCTACAGCAGACATTCCAAGCCTTGAGGATCTATGAACTATTTCTGAGAGATCTGCAGAGGTATCTAACTCAGAAACACAGGTCCATGAGTACGGCAGAACAATACAAGCCTGTGACATTTATGAAGGGCCTTCTCAGGTATTGAGGCAACACTGAATTTTGCCTGAAGGTGAGAGGCAGGTGCTACGCCAAGGCAATGCCATTACTGTTGTAGAAAGCAAAGCAACTGGTGAAATTGCAAAACTGGGCTGAAGACCTCTGTTCCTGCCATTAAGGCAGAGATGGCTGCTTCTGGGAGTTGCTATACCCCTAAGCCATCCATCTGAACCCATCCTTCCTCCGGTATCACTAGCCAGTGTCACCTGGCATCAAAGGTGTTGGCACAGGCAGCAGGGCCAGAGATCACAATGCATGTGCACTTCAGCCATACATTGAGCTCTACCTCACTGGAAAACATGCCCAGGGATGCACACACTGGCAAAAGGTTGTGACATGTGGCTTTAGAAGCACACGTCTTTCTGGACGCATGACTGAGAGCAGTGAGAATCACTGAGTGACGGTCCAGGAGCCAGCCCTGAGTCAGAAGTGCAGCTGCTGCGCACAGGCCTGCCGTGCTGGAGAGCTGATGACTCCAAGCCACCTGCAGACCTATGGCACTGCGGTTGTTCAGCTGCATCTCCTGCTATCCACACCAGTATCTCTGCACAGCATCACACCTTGCTCTGCAGACACAACCCCCTGCTTATGAGGCATCATTGATGTCACTAAGGTACATCAAAGAACCACAACCTTAGACAGCATTCCTTTGTCAAAGCCACAAAGGAAATAAAGTTGCTTTCATTGATGCAGAGATACCATCTTGTATTTTATAGCTAAATCCAGTGCAACTATTTTTCCTTTGCTAAAGTAGAGTGTCATTGCTACTGGCAGAGCAGCAAGTGCAAGAGTTAGTGAAAGCCTCTGTATTTATTTAACCAGGGAAAGAACCCTTGAGATGTATACATAGCAGATTAGTCAAACTGAACAGAACACTCTGAAAATTACTACCTCGAGATGTATCCCTTGATTTCTTACCGATGAACTCCATGAAGGAGTTACCAATGCAAAGGGAAGGAAATCTTTTAAAAGTCACAGTTGCTTGTAAAAAATTCTGCAAAAAGCTCTACTAAGTTGAAAGTGTTTCAGAAAAGAATGTAATTCTAGTTTCTAGGCACTGTCACAAGACAGATTTACAATGACTCATAAAGTATTCATTTGATTATATATTGCTGTGTTGTTTTCAGCACCCCAATCACAGAAGGGTCTGCCGTCTTCATTAATGCCTACTGCAAGCCTTCAGATGCTTTTGGACTTGATGGCTTATTTGTTTGGGTTTTTTTTAATGAACTGTTCCATTCTAGTAATAACACAGTGGTTCACTAGTAGTAGATGGAAGTTAAGAGCCAGTTGCTACTTCCATTCTAGAATGTTTTTCTAAAGTTAAAAGCACATCAGGATGGAATTTGATACACAGGCCCAAACACATTTTTTAACTTGCTGAACTCCATTAACTTATTCCTGGAGATGCTATATATGAAAGTACCAAACAACATTTTTTAGGATTCTTCCTGCGGAATAATAGTCCAATTTTTTAGTCACTTAATCCTTTGTGTGGATGGCTGCTCTCAGCAATTAGTAGGCAAATGCAAACAGCTGAATTATTTAACTTTGCAAAGTCGCTGATGTTAAACTTAATTGTTGAACTGTGCAAGCGTGTGTCTGCTGAAATTCAGGGCAGCAACAAATGTCAAGTAAACAGCAATTATCCCACAAATATTTGGCATTTTAGGTATTTCTCATGTGAACGTGACAGTAATTTTAGGAGGTTTGCAGATTTCAAGTAGGATGATATATAAAAAATACACAATAATAAGGGCTTTGGTTTAGATACAGGCTTGCGTCTCTAACTTCAAACCATGTTTAAAAAAATATTCTTCACTGGAGTCCAGAAGAGATGAAGTTTAAATTTTACAATGTAATTTTTCTACATGGAATTAAAATAATTGGTAATTTTTCTTCCTTACTTATTGTCCCTGAAAATAAGTACTTGATAAAGGTCCAGCCTAAGCTCTATTAAGGCTAAACATCCACTGACTGCTTCCTACTGCGACTGGGTACACTTTGGGTGCTCGTGTAGCAGATGTATGTGGCTGGAAAAAACATGCCTTTTAGGCTACAGCAGTGGTACTTGTTTGTGAAGTTGCCTTTATGTCCCAATAACCTTTCTGCATAATCTCTATCATTGTCCCTCAAAGCGTGCTACGCAGGGCTGGTTCATGCAGAGCAGGTAGTTGCAAGGGAGGGGATTTCCTTTGCATATCCTCGTGTGCCTGCTGCTCTGCAGAGCAGAACTACCTCTGTGACCAGTTCCCTTGAAACCCTCCAGGTATGAAGAAGAGGAAGGATTTGCCTATTTGGATCTAGTGTCTCTGTTCAGGGATATGAAGACAACTCTTCCACCAGCAAGACAAACTCCAGAGACAGCAAAAGGAAGATCACCCTAATTTGAAGACAGAGGATAATGAAAGCAGCCTTCTCCAGCAGAAGCTCTGCTCTGGCAATGTTATTGTTCAGGTTGAGATATCATTTGCATTACTCAAAAGGGCCTGAGATGCCATCACTGCTGATGGAGTGGTCAGTATTTGGCTGTTTCAAAAATGGTCTTTCTTCCCGAAACTTTACCTTCATATTTGTGACAGGAACCTCTGGCACTGGTGGAGGCTAGCTATGGTCATGACACAGGAATATTGTTTATGGCAGCTCTGGCCATAGGGTCAGAGCTGGTCATCTAGGACAGGTTAGTCTCTTCTATGTGTTATGGATTTGCTACCCTTCCAGAGACTTCCCAGAAGCATAGCTTATACCTTGTGCACCAGGCTCTGTGAGTAATGGCAGGCTGTCCTTTTTTAGTCTTTAGATAGTGATATCCTGCAAGTAAGTCTGAATAATAGAATTTCATGCAAAGCTGCAGGCAAATACATATAATTGGACAATTACTCTTTCAGGCAAGCTATATAGTTCAGGATGAACTTAAAAGGGTAAGGCTGTAAGTGAGAGAAATTTGAAGTGATACTTCATGGTTTCTCTTTTTTATGTCAACAGTTTTTTATGTTACTGTCCAACTGGGACAATAACCCATACATGCCAACTGTGGCATGCAAAATGTATTTGCACATACAGTCTGGATAATGACATGTGTTTGTATAGAATTTTATTCTTGTCAGTCCAAGAACCTTCCTATGGCTTAGCACCTGAGAAAAGTTAATGTAACTTTTAAGGGTGGGAGTTTATCTAAGGAGTTATGAAACACACAGATAAGGGTGATGGGAAACGGTTTGATTCCCAGAAAGCTTTTGACTAATCCTCACTGAAGGTTTGAAAGAAACTAATCAGAGATCCTGTCAGGGACCAGGGAACAGAAAGTATTTGTGTAGTTCTGTGAAGCTCTGTGCTAGCACCTGGGATATTAAATCTATTTATCAGTGACCAAGAAAAGGATGCGGAAATGAAGTGACTGATGACACTGAAGCACTGTGTTGGTGATAAAGGTCACAAAAAGCAAAGGTTGATCCTACAAGTGAGTGGTTGCTAAACGTCTCTGCTGGCAAGAAATAACAGTCCTGACTATACAGACCCAAAAACCAGGTCAAAACACTAGTTACTGCCACTAGGGGAAAGATCTCAGAATCATGACAATCTTATGAAAATGTCATTCAATACAGGTATGGTCAAAGAGTTAAACTGAATACAAGGATTCTTAGGAAAAGCCCAGGGAGTAAAATCAGTAAGCACTGCTGTCACACTGCACAGTTAAATTATCAATGGCACAAAAAGCAGACCTAAACCTTGTCACATGGACCACCTGTTCCATAGCAAGAATGTCCATTTCTTCTTGTATAGATTACCTACTTTCTTCACTTGTGAATATCTGGTTGGTACATGAATATAAGGTACACATGAGAAACCTACTATATAAACCAGCACGTATCTGTACGATCGAGGTCAGTCAATATACACCACCTGCATCTCAGCCATTTAAAGCTGCTCTGTTAGTTGCTGCACAGGAGGCCACCAGTTTCTAGTTTCAAAACTCACCCCTTCAAATTCCACTATCAATGGAGGGAAAACTAGTTAGAGACAAGACTGAACAACACAGAAAAGAAACAGGCCAGAAACCAAATCTCACTAATGCCTTGCAAGTGGACGAACAGCAAAGCTCTAGAGAAGATGGGAAGATATGAAGCAAGAGAAAAACAAGCAAGAAAATCTGCACAACAGTGTAAAAATAAGCAAAAAATGGACAGGGACAACCCCTCATTTTCTGTTTTCTAGGGATTGTGTCCCTGCTGTTGTGGAAGCACAAGAAGTGTTACTCTGATTAAGGAGAATGTGATGTGCATGAGACCATCCAGGTCACTGTGGAAGTCAAACAAAGAAGTCTCATTATGATTTTGATTATGTATATTCTCATAGAACTTGTCAGAGGTGAAAAAAGAAAATAATCTGATTGCCTGAGTGTCTTTACAGCTTGATCTAACAAGGCTGAGCTAAAAGTACAGCAGATTTAATTCTCACTCTTATGCAAAAAAAAATAAAAAATTCTGCAATTACTTGAGACCCTGATCTTGGCTTAGCAGCCTTGTAAACCCCAACTGGTAGGAAACCATAAATGGAGCTGGTATTGAGTTACAGAATCACAGAATCAACTAGGTTGGAAGAGACCTCTGGGATCATCAAGTCCAACCTTTGACCTAACACCACTGTGTCTACTAGACCATGGCTCTAAGTGCCACATCCAGTCTTTTCTTAAACACCTCCAGGGATGGTGACTCCACCCCTGCCCCAGGTAGCCCATTCCAATGCCTAATAAACCTTTCTGTGAAGAAATTTTTAGTGTAATTTAGCCCTGTGAACTAAAGTCAATGGAAATAACTCTTAAGTCTTTTGAATCTGAACTTTGATTGGCCTTGACAAGGATCAGGGCTATGAAAAATTAATATCCTTGCTGCATGGCACAGTCAGTAGTCCTGAGTAACTACCCCTACTCCTGTTCAGAGGAAGTAGCTACAGATTTCTTATTTTTTTCTCTGTTGCCTACAGAGGAAATGGATGGGGAAGGCTGCTTTCTAGCACCTGCATTCAACACTCATAGTGCATGGGGGGACCAGCTTCTGGGAATGTTATGATTAATAATTATGACAAGGAGCTTTTATGGTAAGAAGTTTCTGAACATCTCTGAGACATCTGAATCACAATGTTATTCATAATGTGCAACCTAAAACCTGACAACTAAATATGAGGTTAAAGTCAACTTTCTGCAAAGCTTTGAAGGATGCTGTCTGACAAGGCTGGAAGATTGTTTAGTTGTCAGCTACCGATGAATAACCACTCTTAGTCACTATCCAATGACTCAGTCTGTAAAATCCCTAGAGGCTGTCACGTCTTCCATGGATACTAGTGAATAAACCTTCACATCTGGCAGACAGGACTTCTTTTAGGCGAGGTGCCTTTTATGAAGCAGCCTTTGGACACACTGAAACAGTCCCTAATAGGTATAACGTGAGGTCATGGCAATCTAGGGTATCCCTTATCTTGGAGATATAAACTGTGCTAAGCACAGATTTGGAACAAGGACAGGGAAAGCTCAAAGAGCTCAGAAGCTCAATTTGGATCAGATCCTTTCCCTGCCTCCCTCCCATCCTGTTGCTAAACTAAGACTGGGAAATCTCAGTCAAAAAGGATTGCCCACTTTCTTGGCCTCCTGCATGAAACTGTAACATAAAAAAGAAACAAGCCCTGCAGACAGCTCAGTCATTGATGCTTAGAAATGCTGGGGCTCCACATAGCCCTTGAGGCAACTGTGGGAGGTGCATAATGCTCAACCAGGACCAGCTGTGCTCTTCAGGTCTCATTTGCCACAGTTTCAGCTAGTGGTGTGAAGAAGAACAGTCCTCACTGACAGAATGGTGCAGATCACCTTGGTACAGATTTCATTAGACTGGAAAAACTATAATATAGCCATCCTAGTTTGCGCCATTTGTAGCAATGGAAAGAAGAGGCAGAATCCCCATACTTTGATGCCAGTAAAATGCTCCTGGTGTAGCTATAATGTGTATCTGAAGCACTTTGGAACAGCAAGAGTGCTTCCTCCTATGTTTGTGCAGCGCCTATAGTGTCTGAAGTGTATTTAAGACAATAACCAAAGACCTCATTTTCTAAAACTCTGCAGAAGTCTTTCTTCTGATGAGGCCAGAAATACCACAAAGGCTACTATTCACTGGATAATTTTGTTGTTCTGCCAGCGGAAACAGAAGAACTAATGTAAAACAAAAGTATTCTGAACTTTTATGGGTCTGTGAGAGGATTTTGGGGTCCGCTGTGGTGAAAAAGACACCCTGGTCTATTCTCGTTTCACTCAGATTTATTCATCTGACACAGGTTTAAAAGAAGTTGGGGAACTCCCTTGCTACAACTGTGTGCAGCAGTGAACTACTCGAGAAATGGCGATTTGCTCAATCAGGTTCAGGAACTTCAGTGAAGCAGCCCATGTACATGTTCCCCTGAAATCTCTTCCCCAAGGACAGCATTCACCTGGTGGGACAGAACCTGGGAAGTTCCTGCCAAGGTGAAAGCATCAGGGGAGCAGATAGGCAGAGGTGACCAGCTCCAGGGTGCACTGGGGCAGCTTCGCAGGGGAACATCTGACATGCCACAATGAAGGAGGAAAGTGGCTCCTTTTCCAGCCATTGGGTTTGGCTGGCTCTAAACAGCATTAGTCACAATGAAGATCATGTGCTGGTACACTGTGGTGACCCAGCCCAGTGCCTTGCAGGGTGTAGGGAGCATTCAGCTTCCCTACATATTCCCTGCAGTGTGTTGCAGGTTTCCCTCTCCACTGCCTGTGAGACAGCCCAGTGCTCTTAGCGGAGATGATGATTCAGGTCACAGGCAGAAGGGAAATGTGAATGCTAGCACAAGAAGGTAGGTCTCCTCGTTTGTATATGCCTTGGAGATAAACACAGCAAGAAACAAACTCACCCCATCATACAAACAGAAAGTCTCCTGACACACAGATGCGATGGCACAGCTACAGCCCCTAACTCGCTGCCATCTTCCCTGCACGGACTACTGCTGGCATTGCTGAGCAGAAGGGGAGGATGTAGCTCTGCAGCACAGATTAGTGAATGCTGGCTTCTGTCATCCTAGTGGAGTTGAAAACAGCATGCACAGCCAGACATGAACTCTTATCCCTCCCCAGTGTAACACCACACCCTTCAAGGACATCTCCCAGCTTCTGCAGCTAAAGTCTGAAGAGAGGACTACAGCAGTAAAACTAGCATTAAATCAGCACTCAGATTCACTTTGACAAGCTTACAACTTTCAGTTCTTGCAAGGTCCTCCTAGGTACATGTGTCTTAGAGATAAGGTATCTGGAGTTCTCATCTTGGGGTTTCTGTTGCCACTAAAACTTCCTGACGGAATTACAGCTGTATTAGTTACAAATAAGAGATTATCAAGATCTGTATCTCAGAAGTCAAAAGGAGCAAGATTAAGCTTTTACTCTGAGTATATATTTTGCATGGACAATTACACAAGAAGAACATTGAGTTTACAATATTAAACACTGAAATGCTAGATAATGCCCGAGTCCCCAGTTTGGTTGTTTTTTGTGGATGGATCATGATTCAGGTTTCAACAGTCTGACCTCAAATTTACTTAGTGCTCAGGGGAGAAGTAATGTGGTTTTTGCAGTAAGAATATATCATTATTTTCCTCTCTTGTTCCAAAGTGTGGAATTGTCCCCATTCTGATATTTATACAGTTCCCTTTCTCCAGTTTTCCTTCATTCTTCAGTAGCTGCTCAGTATTTAAAATCTGATGAAAATGAACTTCTATTAATTTCCTCAATTATTATGGCTTTCATTATTATATTATCTGTAAGCTTCAGAAACATGCAATTACCACCATGATGACACAAGAGGCTATTATCCTGTTCTCACAGAGGAGGATGAGAGGCACAGAAATAATAATACATTTCAGGTGTGCTGTTTGAGATAGGTTGGACCTGATTTATTACAGAAGTTAGTGTTACACAGAGCTATGTGATCCAGGCCAAGTTCAATGTTATTTCCCAAGCGCTCGGCACAGTGACAAACCAGACTACTAACTCTCAAAATTAATGTTCTCCTCTCCTCTCCAAAGATGGGAAGGGAAGGGAGGGGAAGGGAAGGGAAGGGAAGGGAAGGGAAGGGAAGGGAAGGGAAGGGAAGGGAAGGGAAGGGAAGGGAAGGGAAGGGAAGGGAAGGGAAGGGAAGGGAAGGGAAGGGAAGGGAAGGGAAGGGAAGGGAAGGGAAGGGAAGGGAAGGGAAGGGAGAACTGCCCCACCACTCTTCTCCAGGCAAGCACGGTTTCTTTCTGAGTTTGTTTTTTCATCCATCAGGCAGAGCAAATGTGAAACCCTGCTCCCCAAGCTGACTCAGCCTTGGTTAACACTCCTGAAAGTGTTCTTCCTTCATTCTTGGTGTTACTTAGCATGCCTATGTTGCTTCCTGGCGTAGATGAGGGACTTATTGTGACTGAAGGGGACCTGGGAAGAAGGGGAAGCTCATCACGTGAAACAGCAGTGCCACCGCCTCCACCTTCATTAACTCAGTAGATGGGGCAAGGGTGTTAGAGATAATTCCTAGCCACCAGGGGTGATGTCACAATGAAAACTTCAAGACATGTCAGGGAGATAAAGCCCCTGAGCCCTGCTGATTTCCTTAAATGACAGATGCAAAAGGAATGGGGGAAGAAAAGGATCAGGCCTTCAAAAACATTAAAGGGAGTATTTTAACCTATTACTGCATCTTTTGAGGATGTGTCCAGGATAGGCAGGCATAGCCCTGCTGTGGAGACCTCACCCCACATGCTTTAGGATATTGCTTTGGCTTTAACTGTGGAAGTAGCATATGGATTATGTTACCATTTCTTTCATTAAAACGTAGTCACCCAAAGTAAAGCTACCTGGCTTAATGGACCTTTGATCCAGCCCTGTATATCAGTGGTTAAGTTCAATTACAAGCAAAAGAAGGATTTCCAAAGGAGGGCTCATGAGATTGGAATTACTTGCATACCAAATACTTATGGAGAAGAGAAACAAACCATACAATGACGTGTCCTCATTGTGTTCCCAAGTGTTTGCAACATTAGGCAATTTTATATTTACTTTTGAAAGTTTCTCATGCTTTTCTCACTGCCTCAGCCTCATAGTAAGCATAACATAGTCTGTATCAATGCATCAGCCAAAATTTGTCCAGCACGGAAATTCCAATATGACAGCTTTGAAAGAGGCAAATTCAGTGGGACCAGGAGGAACGTAGGGAGCACTTCTCCCAGCAACCCTGACAACATTCATTAAATAGGAGCATCCTCATTCTACCTTCAAAATGTGGCGCTTCCACTGAAAAGCACAGAAATAGGCCTATCCTGAACACTGCATGGTGGTTTGAAGATACTCAATCTGGTCATAGCAGCCTGAACTGCAGGCAGCAGTATCTATCTGGTTTCTCAGGTCTGCCTGTGTTATATTGTGTTTCCATGGTTGGAGAACTGTCAGTTTCTAGTTAGCTGGCTTTATGTTGGTTTTGCACTACCCTGCAATCCATAGAAGAAGTGTAGACATAGTCCTTGGGAAGTATAGAGGATAAAAATGGCTGAACTCTCAAAAATCAGGAAAATACCCCCCCACCTAACTGCTATCAGCCACTCTACCATTTTATAATCCTTTCATAACCCATTCAAAGAAGCATGCTTTTATTTCACATTCAGAGCTAGGAAACCCCTGCACATTGCAAGGCACAGAACAGTAGTTCATTGTTTTTCTAATGGCAAATCTGTGATTTAATGAATATGATTTATTCCCAAGTGAGAAGCCTAGATAAAGAGAATATGATAATTGGGGATGCTGTGTGGTATGATCCCAATTTCCCCTGAAAATGCAGCCTTGGAGGATAGATTATGTTTATATTAGAATGTAGCCAAACTTTATAACTGAACATTTTGCTTGGTTATACATTGTGAGTGCAGTCTAACTGTCTGGTGGTTAACCAAAATAAGCAACTTTTTCTCCATCCACACATAGTTTTAAGAGCCTACAAATAAATCTCTTTATAGGTGAGGCTGGAGGCTTGTCAAAAGAAGTCAATGATTCATAGTGACTAAGACTTTAGGAATAAGAACAAATTTGTGCCAACAAGTTTCCAAGCAGTCTCAAAGGATGCTGCCTCAATCTCCATAACATAAATATGGCAAAGAGTATCCTTGAAGCTGATTAAGGCAAACACTCATCTTCATGCTGCCATTTGCATCAGAGCAGCTGTCTGTAAACTATGAAAAATCCACTCAATTTTTTGTTTTGTGCTATTGTGCTAAGTATACTAATGTTTGACCTCAAAACTGATTCATATTTGTACACTAGTGCTTCCACCCTCTGAAGGAGGAGCTGAGATCTTTGTCCTAGCAACAGTCACCTCAAAGGAGGTATGTTTTCCAGAAGGAAGAAACTCCTGGTTCGGCTTCTGCCATTTCAACACACCAGTACTTCCAATGCTGGCAATGTCATCACAAGATTGAGAACATGCATTGCTTCTGCTAAAGCTCCTTCTACTAGTTTCAATTACCACTTGAAAATTGCAGCTTTCTTTTTACTCAGAGAGCAGCTTTCCAGATTTGGGAGCTTGTGACAGGATCTGTAGAACAGAAGGGCTCCAAGCTCCAATGCTTGCCTCACCCCAGGATGGAAAACACAGATCTCCATGAGCATAGATGATGTTTTGTGTAAAAAAAAAAAAAGGGTAATCATCAAAATGGGCTTTACTGACATTTTTTCACAGTGGAGTGAGGAACCCTTCCTCTTCACCTCCATTTCATGCTCAGAACTAGTAAGTCTGTCTAGACATGGATGGTTAAGGAATTCAGCCACTTCCCAAAAGCCCTGTAAGCCTTTATCACTCATGATTAACAAACAGTGTTTACATAGCTATGTCAACCTTAATTTCGCTTCTTTGTCTATTTCTGTAATGGAAATACACTGTTGACGTTTGCTGTTGATTTTATCTCTTGTTTATTGACTTGGATGGTAAAGATGTTGAGGTGGACTCACTCCCAGCTATAGTGAATTGTGTCAGAGCTTCAGACATTTTCCGCAATGGTAACATTTGGGACAACTGAAGAGCATGTTTCAAATTACCTGCATTGATTAGTCCTTCTGTTGTATAAACTATTCCTATTTTCTCAAAAAATCAGGGAATCCACAAACAAAAGATTTGTTACAATACAGCAAATTGACTGCAAGTTTCACAGGTGTTTGCTTCATAAAAATGAAGTGATGCTTTTTTACAAAGTATCTAAAAAACATATGAGATGCTAGAAATGCAAATGGACTCTGCCAGTCCCACCAGCATGGACACCTTCATCCCTTGCTCTGATGTTGTCCAAAGCATATTATCCATCTTTAAAATGTAGTAAGTTTTATGCAAATGTCATGCAACTACATCTCCCTTTTTCACCACAGGAAATTAAACTTTATTACATGACTGCTCAGAATTGTCACCCTTCCCAGGATAAGGTAGGTAGAGAAAGGACACAGCCTTAACACTACCCCTGCTAGAGCAATAGACAGAGTAGCTGGGGAAAAAGAGCAGAAAACAGTTTCTGCAAGAGGACAAGGTTAATACAAACTTCTTGCTCTAGTCAGGAGCAATAAAGGACCACAATTAAAGAAAAAAAGTGCTCTGGGGAAGCAAAAGTATCAGTAATTTTTAAAAAAAAAATGGAAATTATTAAAAAAAATCAATGAGATAGTGTTTATTCTGTTGCATTCAGTCACAATAAATGAGTTAGCAAAAGACAAGACAGACATAAAGAGGAGGAAGGGAAGAAGGAGAATACAAAATATCCAAAAGCCATGTGTTTCTAACAAACAGCGAAAGACTCTTTCCTTTAGGTGTTCTTGTGCTGAACAGGGAGTATCTGAGCCTTCATTAAGGGTCACAGCATTTGATTCTTACAGCCTGAGAAGGTTTCCACTAATGACTGATGCATCTGGGAGATGAGTTTGGGGACATGATTCCCACTGCTCGGAACCTGTATGGAGCTGCAGACTTTGTGATTTCAGGAGGTTTCACCCTTAGTTAAGAAAAACATGAATTCACAGAGATAAAGTGACGGTAAGGGAAACCAAGAGTGCAACCATGAATTTACCAATATAATAAAGCAGCTGTTCCTTTAACCATCTTACCCTGAGGCACATTACGATACTGGAAGAGCATCCATGAATCCTTTACTAGGCTTGAGATCAGTTCCTATGCCAAGTATGAAGCAGCCTTTCACTCCTTTTGTTTCAGTACCCATATGACCAACGATCAAGGAAAATACTGGAGGAGAAAGGAGCTTCAGCACTGCACAAGTCCAAATCCTTCCAGATGCTGAACCCACTCTCTACAGAGGGGTCAAAATACCTGCATATTTAGGGTTACCTGGGTCCCCATGTGCTCACTGCTGCCCTCACTGCCTGCACTGCTATGATTCCCCATCCTGCTCCTGGACATGCGGAGAAGCCAGGGAAATGCTTCAGAAACCGTCTATTTTATAGACAGCTTGAGAACTGTCCTTTACTACTGACTTTTCTGTTACGCTCTGGCTTCTTTGAGCACTGAGTAAAAAGAGCACATCATTTAATATTAAAATGCTCTAACTGAACACAACTACAACAATTGTTTCTATAATTCTATTCAAAGACAATAGTCAGTTTATCTGGCTGCTCCTTTACACCTTTGTGAGAAGTACTTCAAATTCAACTACTCGAATAATTTCCATATATATAAGCTTGCCTTGTACTTTTTATTAGAGATACACATTTTTATGCTAAATGCTTTCTCAACAAACATCATATTAAATCTTCATCTTTTATCTGACACACTAAATGCTGCAGTATTTGACCATTAAATACATGTGTACTGAAGATTAAAACCTGATTTATCTTATCTGATACTCACTTCTGAAAACGAGCAAACGGTAGAAACTCTAAAGGTGTCTAGCAGACTCCTGGATAAACAGACTGAAGCAGTGTCCCATTGAAGCGGTCATCCAAAAAGAAAGTTGGACTGAGTCAAGGAAAGTGTTGCTATTAAACACACCACTCACCTAAAGAGCCAGGCACCAGGCACTAGAAACTAGGAGTGTCCCGAAGTGGAGCTCCAAAGCCTGGAGATCCCTGCTGCTATGGGTCAGATTCTGCCCTGCCTCAGATCAGTGGGAAACATTGACCAGAGAAAGCCCCAAGTCTCCTGAGACTAGAGCACAAAGCAGTGCTGACAGCACTTGTGGTTCTGCAAAACGTCCCAAAGAGTTTTGCATTTTCCCCGTTCACTCCAACTTTTAAAACAGCAACATTAAAGGAGAAATGTAACTTTTCGTAACACTTCTTCTCCTTCCTGTCTCCCCCAATATTAACGTTCTGGTTGCAATGAAAAAGTTGCAAGAATGAACAGGCTACAGTCTCAAATGGATGCCTGTCGATGAGTACCTTCCCCTTCCCCAAAGTAATTATTTTGAAAACTTGGTTATTTAAGAGCTGGCTCAGGATCTGATGGGCTAGAAATGGAGACTGAAGTTTATAGCTTCCACAGAGCTATGTTTTCTTTAGTTTTTGCTTTGCCTTGGGCAATGTCACTGCCCTGAACTAAGAACCAAAAACTCTGTGGTGACCTCTGAGACACTGTTTGTGTTTGGATTTACCTATTTCCCCTGGTGGTTGCTGGGCTCAAAATGAGAGGGTAGGAAGTAACATGGGAAGAGGAAGATGTAAATTGTTACATAGCTTCATGAGAATTTATTTTTACACACGTATATATCCATTCACACAGGAACACATACACACGTATAAAGTAATCCAACACACTTATATATGTGAACATTGCAGAAAAATTAGTTCTTTTTTTGTCATGTGATTATGTGTAAAAATTACAAGATTTTCCAGATATTTAGCTCCCAAAGGATTTACTGCTTGGCACTAACAGGCCTATAAGTGAATCTCTTCAAGGAGAATTATAAAAGGGTTGAACACATGCTTAAGTATAAGCAATTAAGCTCTTCCTTTATTCAGCCACGTGTTTAAGCGTGTGTCTTAGTATCAATGCATGCTTATACCTCAGAGTAGTCAGTGGCGCATAGGCATATGTTTTGAGAAGATGGCAAAAAGCTTTGTGAGTTGGTGCCATTGTCAGGATGAAGATGTAGGAAAATGTAGATGATGGAAAAAAGGCCATTGCAGGCTCTCAAAGTAATGTCTGGGATTCCCCACATTCTTGAAATGAAAAATGCAATTTTCAAAAATGTCAAAGTGCCTGAAAAGAATGCATCCCACCAACATGCAAGGTCTGTTAGGCCTTTTAGTTCCTAAGAGCTTTTGAACATTGTATCTTGGTTTGCTTTCTCATCTTGTTGGTTACTTCTCAGACACATGTTCTACCCCTTCCCTGAGGCTGGTGTCACAGTTCAGCATATTTCCGAGATATTAATCTCTACAGATGTCAGGAACAGACAGCACACACAAGTCTCCATTCACAGCTGCAGAAGCCCAGGACTACAGCTAATTATGTAGGCACAGCACCCTCTGCTGCTTCAGGGCAAAAAGACTTCTTTGCAGCCAGAAGCTTTAGTATCAATATATTGCAACAGAATTCATACCAACTGGTTTGCAAAAGAAAATTTCATAGGCAGATTTTTATCTGTAGCTCTTTGGATTGAGGAAATCCAGCTAAGAGTTTCCTGCTTCTCCTGTCCGTTTGCATATGCAAAGCTTATATACCAAAACTGAATTTAGAACAAATGTTTCAATCATCCTTTTGCTAAAAGCAAACACAAAACCAAACCAGGCTTCTACAAAATCCCACCAGATGTGCCTATGAACCTGACAAACAACCTGACAGAAAACACCTTACATGGGTGGATAAAAATTAAAAAAATATTTAAGTTTCCATCTACTAGGTGAAGCAATTAGATGAAATTTCTGGAGCGGTAGCCCTTGTCCTTATGGGAGATTTCAACTTCCTAGACATCAACTGGGAGTATCACACTTCTGTGACAAGCAGGTCTTGGAAATTCTTGAAGTTTGTAGGAGGAGATAACTTCTTGTCACAGAGACTCAGTGAGCCAACTAGGAAAAATGACCTCCTAGACTTGCTGTTTATGAATAGAGAAGGGCTCGTGGGGGATGTGATGGCAGGTGGCTGTCTTGGCCAGTGATCATGACACGCATGAGTTTAAAATTTTCAGTGTAATGACAAAAAAAAGGACAGCAGAGTTGCTACCCTGGACTTCAGGAGAGCAAACTTTAAGCTATTCAGGGAGCTATTTAGCAGAATACCCTGAGGATCTGCTTTTGAGGGCTTAGGAGTCCACGAGTGCTGGTCCGTCTTTAAGAATCACCGTTTAGAAGCACAGGAGAAGGCAATTCCACAGTGTCGCAAGTCAAGTAAGCAGGGCAGAAGACCAGCTTGACTGAACAGGGAACTCCTCGTGGAGGTCAGGAAGAAAAAGAAACTGTATGATCTCTGGAAGTGAGGTCAGGCTTTACAGGAAGATTGCAGAGCTGTGGTTCATTTATGCAGGGAGAAGACACAAAAGGCCAAAGCTGAATTAGAGTTGAAACTGGCCAGTGTTGTTTCAGATAACAAGAAGAGCTTTTTAAAGTATGTTAATAGTAAGAGGAGGTCTAAAGAAAACATTGGACCAATACTTGTTGAAGATGGTAATCTGACTAATAGGGATGAAGAAACAGTGGAAGCATTCAATGCTTTTTTTGCCTTAGCCTTTAATAACTCTGATAGACCTTGGGCTGCCCGTTACCCTAAGTCAGAGGACTGTGAGTGTGGGAACAGTGACTTTCCATTCGTGGACACTGAAACTGTAAGGAACCAGCTGTATCAGCTGAAAGTTCAGAAGTCCATGGGGCCAGATGGGATTCATCTCAGAGTACTAAAGGAGCTAGTGGATGTTACAGCAGGACCCCTCTCAATCATCTACCAAAGCTCTTGGCCATCTGGGGAGGTCCCTGCTGACTGGAAGCTAGCCAGTGTTATTCCAATTTACAATAAGGGCATGAGGGAAGACCTGTTAGTCTAGCCTCAGTTCCTGGAAAAATTATGGAGATGATTATACTGGGTACTGTTGAAAGGCATTTAAAGAACAATGTAATCATCAGGCACAGCCAACATGGGTTCACAAAGGGAAAGTCCTGTTTAACCAATTTGATATCCTTCTATAATAGGGTCACCCACCTAGGAGATGAAGGGAAGGCGGTGGATGTAGTTTTTCTGGATTTTAGCAAGGCTTTTGATACTGTCCCTCACAGCATCCTTCTGGACAAATTGTCCAACTGTGGGATGAGTGGGTTTCCAGTGGACTGGGTAAAGAACTGGCTGAAGGGCAGGACTCAAAGGGTTGTAGTGAATGGGGCTACATGTGGCTGGTGACCAGTCACCAGCGGTGTTCCTCAGGGTTTAGTTCTAGAGCCAGTTCTGTTCAATGTATTTACCAATGATTTGGAGGCAGGAGTTGAATGCACCATTAGCAAGTTTGCTGATGATACCAAACCAGGAGGTGCTGTTGACTCTCTTGAGAAACAAGATGTCTTGCAGGGGAATCTAGATAGATTGAGGCATTGGGTAATGATTAACGGGATGAAATTTAACAAGTCAAAATGCTGGATTCTGCACATAGGATGGAGTAATGCTAGGCACAATAATAAACTGGGAGAGGAGTGGCTGGAGAGCAGCCCTGCAGAAAGGGATCTGGGGGTGCTGGTCAACAGCAGGCTCAATATCAGTCAGCAGTGTGCCCTGGCAGTCAAGAGGGCAAACTGCATCCTGGGGAGCATCAAACACAGTATAACCAGCCAGTGAAAAGAGGTGATTATCCTGCTGTATTTAGCGTTGCTCCAGCCTCACCTTGAGTGCTGTGTGCAGTTCTGGGCCCCACAATTTAAGAAGGATGTGAAGGCACTTGAATGGGTCCAGAGGAGGGCAACAAAGCTGGTGGAAGGGCTGGAAGGAATGTCCAGTCAGGAGTGGCTAAAGACTTTGGGCTTGTCTAGTTTGGAGAAAAGGAGGTTGAGAGGTGACCTCATTGCTCTCTCCAGCTTCCTGAGGAGGGGAAGTGGAGAGGGAGGTGCTGATCTCTTCACACTGGTACCCAGTGATAAGATGTGTTGGAATGGTTCAAAGCTGCACCAGAGGAATTTCAGACTGGACATTAGGAAGCATTTCTTTACTGAGAGGGTGGTCAAACACTGCAACAGGTTTCCTAGAGAGATGGTCGATGCCCCAGGCCTGTCAGTGTTCAAGAGGCATTTGGACAATGTCCTTGACAACATGCTTTACTTGGTCAGCCCTGAACTGGTCAGGCAGTTGGACTAGATGATCATTGTAGGTCCCTTCCAACTGAAATAGTCTATTCTACTAAACATTATTACAGAAGCAAGAAAGTGCTTTAAGACATTTCTCAATAACAATTTTGAAAGAGGAACATCTAAGCCTAACCCAGTGAACCAAATATTTTAGTTCAACTAACTATCCAAGAAAGGAATAGTTCAGCAAATAATACACTCAAAAAGAAGTCCAGAAGCTTTTTCCTGGCATATTCCTGAACTTTTTAATTTCCTTCCTGATAGTTCAATTCCTACATAACATTTCAATAATCATTCTAAGGGAAACAGCAAAAAGCTTACTTCATGTTTGCCTTAGGCTACAGAGTAGTTTGCTTCTATAAAATTCGCAAACATTACCACCACCCTGAATACTGTAGGATATCTACAAAACGATCTGATGTGTTGTTCTCCTTATATTTATATATTACTCTTTTTCTTTCACTCCCTTTGGTCATTCCAAGCCTTTAGCCAGATCTTCTTGGGACACAATTCCATGTTCACCACTGTTGGCAGGAATCTTTTTGTTTTATTTTGGTTTATGTTATTTTTGTCATTTTTGTGTTTGTGTGCCTAAAGCTGAGCAGTCTTAAGCCTTTTAGTGAACAAGAGCCTTAGCAACATAAACTGTAGAATATTGTGCATAGGTAGTCACCTCCGTCTCTGTGTTTTACTAGCACTTTTAAATGAACACTTCCTTGCTAATTTAATTCAGCTTTCTTCTAGTTTTATCAAAGCTTTTTAAAAATGCTTTCTCATTTTTGGGAGAGGAGGAAAATAGTTTTTGTTACAGTGATACATATTTTGTATTAACAAAAATGCATCTGTGATGATAATGAAATAAATTTTTCTTAATTCAGTGAATTTTGATGCACAGCTCAAATGAAACTTGTAAATATTTGTGTGGCATTTCTGGAGTTTCAGCTCTCTCTGTTTCCTGCACACATGTGTGCGCAAAGGCCTTGTGGTAGTCTGGCAGTAGTCAACACCAGCACTGGTGAGGAACAGTTCGGTACTGAACACAAATCCAGGTGCTGTGTGCAGGGGATCCTGGCTCTCAGCTGATGGTCTGTAGTGAATGAATTAATCCTCTTATCACTCATCCCCTCTCTGCCATGCTGCTGATGAAGTGTTAGTTGAAGCAGAGAGCCTGTGCTGCAGGACGGGACTGTACAAGTATCCAAAACTAGTACTTCAGCTTCTGGACCATCATCTCCCCTTTTCTACCTTACACCAAAGGATAACGAGTTTAAGGCATTGAGTTGAAATGCTGTCTCCAAGACTAATTCTCTGCTTCTCCAAAATTAATTCTGTTACACCAAGGCAAACATGGATAAAACACAGCCTTTTCAGTTCAGCACAGCTTTGATCCCAGGGCACCAGGGAGCAGGGAACTGCAGATGACACACAGGAAGGGGAAAACAGGGCGAGATCAAAGATCCACCAAGCACTGTGCTCTGCTTCTGCTCTTCTCTTGCTGTCCCAGGACCATGGCCGTCAGAGGTGTAAGCAGGAAACAAGCCTTCTGAGGCATCTCCTTACTGAACAATTGAAAGACAAGTGTGTGCATGGAGCACAGTAATTTCCACAGGGGGGTCTTCTCCAAAGTCCTCAATGTGTAGCTTGCCTCAGCGCCAACACCCATGAAAAATGGACAACATGAATGGAATAGCACATAAAACCCCCACGATCAAAGAGCATCCCCTTTCCTATAGTCACCAAGTAGTTAAAAATCATTCACAAAACTTTCCCAGTGTGAGAAGCAGTAGCAAGGAGCTCCTTGTCTTTCCTTCTGCCTCCCCACCTTCTGAGTTGGGGGTGGCTACTTTCATTCATGAGACAAGTGATTCACAAGGAAATCATCCCAGTTGTGCGGAAGCACCACTGCCAGCCCACTTCTCTGGCACTGCTCCTGCTCCTCCCCCTGTGACAATATTGTCAATTTAAAACAAACACGTACGTGGAGAAAAACTTGTGGGCAAAGAACACCAGGAAAGTCAATATGTCTCTGCTTTAACTTGTCTGGACAAAGTCACAGCACAGTTGTGATTTTTTTCCTTTTGGTCAGAAGCAGAATTTGCTTGAAACTGCAGATTTAATTTTTTGTTCTTAATGTAATATTGCAAATGAAGAAGATTTTCAAGCTAGAAGGCACTGTCAGCTCCCTTTAATCAAAAACACAATAGAAGTTGATTATGCCTCAGCCTAACACCACCTGCGTAGTCCTTCGTAATATCATAAACAGGGAACACGTCAATATTTACGTACAAAATGCTGAGGGAAATGCCCTGCTGATGATCTCTGACTTGCTTGAAATGGCTCCTTAGCAACATGGCAGCGCTTAAAAGCATGCAAAACAAGCACAGTGAAACCTTGTCAAGTACTTCTCAAAAAAATCAAGGACATCAAAGTGTGGAACATATTTTGACAGGAATATCCTTGTAAAACATTGCATAAGTTACTAGTAATTGCATTGCACTGCAGGACTTAAGATGTTACTGTACCAGTGGCACAAACATATTGGCAAAACTTGAAGGCCATGATAACTTGCAATTATTTATTACTTTCAAATTATAGCCAACACGTATCTATCAAATTTTCTTAATGAGCATGGTTGTGTGTTTTATTCCAGTGTGCCTCTCTTTCCATGAGAACCCCTTCTTCTGTAAACAGTGGAGAAAAGAATTTACATGACTAGTAATCTTGGTGGTTTCCCTGGTCTTTAAAAGTGTCCAGGTTAGGAGGGTTAATGTTTTTTTGTAAGTCTGAGCTGTTAATATATCTTATATTTGACACTAAGAAACCGAGGCATCCTCTGCAACTGACCGTTGCTGAGTTTACGCAAACAGAAAAGAAGGGTGGTTCTTTAAGTTTCTGGGTCCAGGCCTCCAAGCTTCACAGGAATGTCACAAGAGTTTGCAATCAGCTTAACTGAGAATATTGTAATGATAACATAGTCCCTCCTTATCATAGCACACAGGCAACCCATTGGAACTCATCAAGCAAATACCAGAAGCAGTGCTTTTCACAGTATTGAAATGTCTATATCTGCAGAAACATGCAAAAAAAGCTCTATATTAGATCCACTAGCTCTCACCAGTTCCACTGAGAGATATTTAAATGTATTTAAATTAATTAAGTGAAACTAATGCATTTAAATAATGAACTTCCTCTTGAGCAATGTGTGGTACCTGATCCCAAGTTACACAGATACGAAAAGCATTTTTTACAACTGATACCCACATTAGGACCCTGATTTGGTAAAGAGCGTATGTACATGTGCCTTGGGAGCTCTCTCTTTCTCTGGGCTGGGCCTGGGGGGGAAAAAACCTGCCTGGAAAACAAGTAGAGCAGAGGCAGAGAAAAGCAAGAAGAAAGGGTAGCAATGCTCCAGGCTGCAGAGGGGACATCCTGGGGAACAGAAAGACATGGGAGGTGAGGCTCTCACAATGGAATGCTGTGTCCTGCCGTGTGCACACCAAGGACATGAATGGCCCTTTCAAGGCAGCCCTAATTTAGCTGCTTCTTTATTGACACTTATGTGAACAGAGGACATGCTGCATGCTTTGCACCATGGTAGTATGGCCTGTGGCATCACCCAAAGGTTGGCCTTGGAGTCAGGCAGTGCCTAGTCTTCGCCTTCTTGAGATGACTAACTCACTGTGAAGGAGGACAAAGTAGTCCTTGCAAAGAAGCATGGGACAGGAAGCAGAGCAGGAAGACTTTCCAGAGGAGGGTAGCTGTGAGCCCTGCCTTAGCAGCCTGACCATCCCATCACTGTGCTGGATGAAGGAGTCGCTCCCTCTCTATGGGCGACGTGTGACACCTTGGTAGGAAAATACATGTTCTCCAAATATCTGCTGCCTCTGGCAAGTTCCTGGTGCACACACACTGTGCTGCTCAGACAGACATCACATCACTCTCCTGGTGAATAATATGAATAACATGGAGCAGTGATGGCTCTATCATCAGAAGTAATTTTCATCAAACAAGAGCAAAAGGCTCCTAGCTATTTGAGGATAGGTGATGCTGTAACAGATGGGCTAAAATGTAACTTACCAAAGGATGTTTTGGTTGAGACCAGCTGACAATGACACACATGAAAGCCTCGCAAACCTTTTGCTCTCCTGTTTTATGGTGGTGGTGCTGTAACAGAAACCAACCACCATTATAAAACCTGGACCAGGGCTCTCCTCACCCCCCACTGATAAATGCTAAAGGCATGGCACACCTTCAAGATCACCAGGGGCATCAGTTCCCTGCCAATTTGCAATTTCTGTGTATCACTCTAGCTGTAATGAAAACCACACACTCGTTAGCCCATGCTGGAAATAGGGAAGAAGGCGGTTTTCACCTTAAGCTGTTGTGAACCTGCGGGAGAACTGTCACCCTTGCAAATGTCATAGCTCAGATGTCTTGGTATTTTCTTGCAGAGAGGGATCTCTCTTGCACAGCATCTCAGCCAAAGAGCATTTAACTCAACCAGCCCCTTCCTGCTGGTGGTCGTGGGCTTTTGCTTACTATAATGTAAAGGCTAAAAGGTCTGCTACAAGGAGCAGCTGGGATGAATATTACACAGAAAGTGGTCCATGATAACATCACACTTTCACTGGTCTCATTATCCAGTTGGTTTGCCTTACTCATCCTTGCTGTCTCCGACTTAGCCTCCCCTTTCCAAAAATTTTGAAGCGTCTTACAAGAAGTAGTTGGGAAATCCCCATTCAGCACAAAGGGAAGATGGGGCATTAGAATGTGAAATTACGACCACAGTTGAGTGGAGAGGGCAGTGATGCTGTAGAGACAGAGCCAGTTTTCCTGCAAGCCTCAGCCTGTGAATTATTCCCTAAGGCCAGCTATGGAATTAAGCTTTTAAAACTTCTGCTGTTTCTTCCAGCCTGATCTGCTGACCTTAACTTGTTCCTAACCTCTTGCTTTTTGTCTGCTAGCTGAAATGAGTCCTGTGCTGCTAGTTACTGCTCTGGAGGATAGTCCCTGAACCTAGGGGAGTGACAGGCTGAGCCCTGTCTTCTTTGCTCACAGACCCATCTCTCTTCTTTGCTCTACTAACAATGGCAGATGTTGCATACAGGAAAAGGCAACTGCAGGGAAAAAAAAAAAGTATGCCAGAAGAGGGTTCAGAGCAATTTCTGAGTCGCTGATCCTCTCTTCTGCCATGCTGGCAAGTGTATCCTGGGGACTACGAACAGATGTAGGAGTGTGGGGACATGTCTGACTTTCCCCATGGGAGCTAGTTACAGAGGGGCGTCTCTGTCTTCTCCTCTTTCCATAAGCTGTGATGCTGGCTGGTTATGGGGTTACACAGCCAACACTGGTCATCCAAAAAGAACAGAAACTCTGGGTGAACCCTGAAGAAGGACAAACAAATGGCCTGTCTTACACTCAGTGAAGCAAAACGAGGCTTTTATTTGAAAGAGATAGAAAAGTTTGATTTCAAGATCCATCCCTGGCAGTGTATGAGGACCCTCAGGATGAACTTCCAAGCTGCTCTGAACATTTTCTTTCCCCAGAACCAGTCTTCAGGCTCACGTACACTCTGACGGAGTGACAGTACACCGGTTTCGGATGTACGATGTTACTGTGAGATGCAAAAAAAGGAAACCTGTTGGCCTCCTGCCACCTAGATCACTGCACAGTGAATTTTTTTCCTCACATTATTACTGTTGGAACTTCTTGCGTGTATGTTCAATGCTGCAATTTAACACTGTCAAGTACTGTATTGGGAATAAAAAGAGAAACCATTTTGCTTTCCAACTTATACCCTAGATTTCCTAACAGTACTATGTTGGTTATTTTATCAGAAATTAGACTGATTTTTCTGTAGAAAAGCATTCAGAACAACATCTAGAGATCTGGGAGTCATTTCTGCTTTATGCTTTTCTTCATGATGTCTTTGCAGCTCTGCAACTTGCCTTCCCTTGCTATTTATTCCTTCCAGAAGACAGGCTTTTACTACAATAACTGAACAGAACACAGTAGATACTGTATCTCTCCTTACAATGCTTGTGCTCAAATCATAAACCTCATTTCTACACAAATGAATAAATGGTTAACTAGCAAATAGCTGAAAAGGTGCAATGCTTACCATAATATCCGAGCACAAGTTATTCCTAAGGACCTAAGCACATCACAGAGATCATCTCCTCTGATCTCATGTGTAGACACTGAATTTCAGCAAATTTAAAGTGAATGATAGTGTATCTCACGCTTTTTTTTTTAAGCCTGCAAATACAGGAAGATCTGCCATGTTGCTCAGTGAACTGTGATTCACTGTCTATAAACTTTCCACTTTTGTTTCTGGTCTCAATTACTCTAGTTCTGGCTCCTAGCCATTGCCTTTTTCCTTGAGCTTGTTTTGCTACACAAAAGAAAGGTCTGTGATCCCTTCTTCAGGTAACTCTCTAGAGAATGACATCAAGTCATTTCCCTTGAACATATGAAATGGACTATGCTTCTTAAATAACCTCACAGTAAAGTGAGTTTTATTGACTTCAGGTGATTTTTGCTGTTCTTTTCTGAATCCCTTCCCAAATTTCTAACATCTTTTTTACATGCCTAATGCTGCATACAGCCACAACAGTGTCCCTCCTCCTAGTTCGTTCCCCTATCCTGTATGACCCCTGATTTTCTTATGGGACAGCTTTGGAGGTCCCAGCTCAATTAGACCTCTGCTATGATCCACTAACTCTTTTGCAGTGCATTATAGGATACAAATCTCCACTTTGCAAGTACAGCTTATTTAATTCTCTTCTGGGATATTTGACCTGTCATTTTGCTGAATTAAAAAACCACAGTGTTCAAATGAGGCAAACTACCAAGCAATCCAGACCTCTCCATTTAAAATCTTTGAAGTACAGGTCAAGAATCTTTATTCTAATGCATTTCCAGATGAAACTGCTTTTTTAAACATTAATTTCAGCTGATTCTTCATGATCTCTGTTTTTATAGAGGCTTACCAGGGTGATCTGTGAAAGTGCATAGTTGTGTGGAGGAGTGCAGTGGAGAGCTCTTCGAAGAGCATCTATTTTCCTGCATGCACGTTTCCCTGGGTATCACTTTCTGGGGTCAAAAATGCTCTCAGTCTCTGAAGCCTTGGGCTAGGATCTGTTGAAGGCCCTTCAGATGCACCTTTCAGCTTGTGGATTCAGTGAATTTGAATTCATGTCTGAGAGACAGATGCTCAGTTACACCAACACATCCTTTGCTCCTGTGAATGGATGCGGTCCTTGGTCGCACACTTATTTTCCCTTACTCTGATTTTACCATCCTGCCTTTTCTATTTCAGCAGCAGTCTATGTCCCTTGCTTTCTCTTCTGGTGAAGTGAATTATTTAGGAGCTACTTTACCATGGAATGGATGCCTGCACAGCTCCGAATCACCTCCGCAGGTCTCGAGCAGGGTTAAGGCTACAGGGTGACGCACAGGCAGAGAGGCAGAGGGTGCTCTGGGGCAGACGCTGAGTTTGGTGTTGTCCACCAGATAAGTAAAGACAGCAATTTGTGCCCTCAGTGGGAAGGTTAAAATGTGTTGTCTCGCTAACCAGACAACCATTGGGGAACGGGGCTGGAAAGGCTCTCAGCCTCTCCAGTACTTCTCAGCTCTTAGCCAGTACATTTCTTCTTTAGCCTCTCCAGGGGCACTTGGAGTGCAGAATCTAGCCCCAAAGTGCTTTCCACAGCATTTTCCACATAAAAAATGATTCTCCAAGGCCCACTAACCGCTCTCAAGACTGACAGGCCATCAGCTGTGTTAAGACAACATGCATGTGTTTCTTAAATACAAAGGAAAACAAAATGAAGGAAGCTTACTTGTTAAACCTAAGGTACGGGCTGATTTGCAAAATCAAAGTCATACCACCTGACCTTAGTCTTTGTATTTGGGTTGGTACTAGGTACTAATAAGATTAAAGTGCAGGCATCAATTCAAAGACAAGATCAAAGGATTGCCTGTTGCACGTAGCATTACAACTTCAGCTCCTACAGTATGCAAGATTCTGTAATTTTATCACATGCAGCTGCTCAAGCAATAATCCAAGAGTGGTTAGAAATGTTTTATGACTCTATCTTTGCCGAGTGCTTTGGTTTTGCTGTGAAGTTTAGTTCAGGCTGATGACTGACAAGGGAGTTCAAGGAGTGGAAAGGTAATAGTGGAGATAGCTTCTAGAAACACAGCTATGTCCATCAGCTTGTTTTGGCTTTATCATCATTATCTAAAGGGAACAGCTGAATGGACAAAGTTGCTATAGCTAGACGAGACAGTTGTTCTCTGCACGTGCCTCAGATGAAGCAACTGGGTACATGCAGAGGTGTGTGAATCTAGGCTGTTGCTCCAAGTCTGAGGCTGACCTCAGCTTGAACAGTCTCCTCTCTCCTCCCTGACATGCACATCTTCTGCATCTTTCAATATGTGTTTATACAGCTCCTTGCATAATAGGAACACTGAGTTAGAATAGTAAGTGATAAGAAGTAGCCTAAACTAACTTCTATCAGGAGGCAGTGCATCAGCACTTATGTTGGATTCTGATGTATGTGACTACTGGATGCAAAGACCTTAGCTGGTTATAGTCCACAGTCACGCTCTGTGGTGGGTAATATCTGCTTTGCCATTTGCACATCATTACAGGTTCATTACAGGAGTGAACTCTGGAGCACAAAACGCAAACAAGTCATTAACATTAGGCCAGATATTTTACTTGCAATTTTTCCAAAGCAAAGGTGAATACAAGTGAATACTGACAAGAATGCAAAGACTCTGCAAACAGTAAGTGACAAGACACAGCCTCCACTTAAGCATGCTTAGTAATAACTTAGGAAGTGTGCTTCAACAGCATCATGAAATATATTGCATCATTGCTCACATCATTGTCCCCATAACAGGCATATTGCCAAAAATTACAGGTGCAATGGGGTAACAGTAGTGGAGGTCACTCTGCTGCTTAGAGATAATCAAAGTCAAAGTGAGTGTAACCTCATTTTCCAGGGTAGAAGCTGAGTAACAACCTAGGCAGATGGGAAATGTATTGTCTCTGATGTAACATTGGAGAAGTAGATAGTTCATTCCTTCCTCAGAAACATACAGGATGGCTGGATGGACTTTCTTGTGCAAAACTCTTAATCACACTCCTCTACTAGCCTTCCTTCCTTTCTCTGTAGTTCTGTCTTGTCTGTTTTCCCAGGGACTCTTTGGAGCAGTCATGACTTGTTACCATTATTCTTAGCTGTCCTCTCTGCATCCTGACTAATAACAAAGTCCTTAAATGTGGTGATAGTAGACACAGAACACAGGAAGTGCAAACAGGATCTTGTCTACGTCAGAAGAGGATTGGGTGGCACTGTATCATGAACTCACAAGGACATAATACTGTTTTGTTTCAGAGCATTTTTGTACCAGAGAGTGACTTATAAATTCTCAGAGAGACTTCTCACACTTAGCTAGTTTGGTAACACAGACTAACTTTCCTGGATGCCCAGAAGACTGGTTCTACACATGATACCACCTTGTGGATACCTCCTGCCTGCACACAGATAACCACCTTAGGGTACCCACAGTGGCTGCTTACAGGGCAAGCAAATCACAGACACAATGAGGTCAGCTCATAAACCAAGCTAAAGATATTCGTGTTTGTTAAAGAGTCTCTTGAGGATCACAGGCAAGTTCAGAATAGGCTAACCTAGTTAAGTCAGAGTTTTCTACAGATATGAGAGCAACTCCTCATCTCTTTTCATACTCAGTATTCAGAAAAGGTACTGAAGCCATTTTGTTATTGTGCATGCTGTAATTAATGGACCTTAGAAAACCCACTGTGTAGACTGTGCAATGTCATTCTGTTTGCAGTGGTTTTCCCATATGTTTCTTGGAGGAGACACAGAATCTCTAGAGTTGCAGTCCAATCTGATCTCATAAACACCCTAGCGTACATCTACCGGAGTCTGCAGTGCCCCAGTGTTGGAAGCCTAGCCTAGAGAGGAACACGGTGAGTCTCACAGCATGCAGAAGTATCCATAAATCACTCATCACACTGTTGGCACTATGCAAATAATGCAATTACCTTCCTTTTTGTCTGTGGTAGCTATGTGGCAACGGTTGGCAAAGACTGACATTTTAACAGCTTCTTCGGTATTGCATCCTTACCTGCTTCTCAATTTTCTAAGAAACAGATGCATTCAGAGAGCTGATGTAGAGAACTAAATTAAGTCTTGGTGAGTGGCAAACAGCATTTGAAAATTATTTATTTTTCCATGTTTTACTGGCACATTTCTCCACTCTGCCCTGACATCCTCTTTAAAATAAAATAGCAGTCTGCGTGTATATTGAATGTGCTGCAGTGCAACCTTCACTTCTGCAAGTTCAGGCAAAGGGGATAGACACACCTTGCTAGAAAGGCTCAAAGCATGACAATGAGGTCCCAGTCTCTATACTTGCAGTTTATTCCTGCAAGTCTGGGCAAAGAACTGTGAGTGGCTCTGACCTGACTGTTATGACATGCTTGGCTGCTGCTAGGTGTTTTAATTCCAAAGTTCATGAGCTTATCCATGGTTCAGAGCCAAAATGAGGAAAAGGCACAGAAATAAAACACTGAACCTTTCACTTCAGGCCTAGTGACCAACAGAGGCTTCAGGAAGGCTGGAAGTGGGAAGAGATAAAAGAAACTATTCCCAAAACAGAGTGAAAAAGCAAAATCACTTTACTATTGGCATAGTGAAACACTGGCCACAAAACACTGGGCCTGTAGGCAATTTTCTGAGATGAGCTTGTCTTGTATTGTGGCTAAAGCAAGTCCATACTGCCCATGTCTGTATGAAATATGACAAAGTTCAAGACAAGGCGGGTAACTTCCTTCTGCCGCTGTTGCAAGGCAGTGTCTGTTTCCAGTCACATTTTCAAAAAGGACACTGGGCAATACAAGGAAAATAATCCAAAATAATGTCTGAGATACAGAAAATCTGCTTCTCAGGAAGGACTCAAACTGAGGTTTTTTTAACTTAATAAAGAGAAAGGTAAGAGGTGAATTAATTTTAAGTATGTCCTTGGAAAGAAGATTATTGATCACTCTTCTTAGCAGACCATTTAGCTGCTTCTTGGCAACCTATGGATCCTTTCCCTTTCTTCCATCCAAAGTCCCTGTTCTTTCTCCCACATCACCCCTTCAGTTGTGTGACCCATCTATATATGGGCCTGAAAGTTAGATGAATATATAGATCTAGGTTGAGAACAGTCCTGCAAAGGAAAAGCTGAACTGATGTAGTGTATAGCCCTAAACAACTGTTGGCCAAATGAAAGAGAAGCAGACTGAGCCTGAAAAGGTCTGTAAAACAGTATTGCTGCCAAGGAAAATGTACACAAGCCACATAGTAAGGTCTGAACCCAGGCAGTGCTTGGATACTGAAGGCAGATTTAGACTAGAAAGAAGTTTCATTTTCTAAATTGTAATTATTTCTATTTTAATACTAAAGACAAATAACTCAAAGGATGTTGTGGATTCTCTGTGCTTTGAATCATTACTCAAGGTAGGATTCTCTAAAGACACCCTTCAGCACAATCAGAAAAGGAGGTCAGATTGTGACGTGAAATGTCATAGTATTTGCTGTGCAGGTCAGGCCAGAGGATCCCGTGCTCCTTTCTGACGGAAACCTGAAACAGTGGAGTTTGTAGCTAGTAATACCATCAAGTTGCCAGTGGAATCATAATTTTCTCTAGACAGAGACCCAGTCCATAATATTTAGCTGATACATTGGCACTATTTAGTTGATTTGTTTTTCTTGGCAAGTTTACTGCATTAAATAAAATCTAAGTGTATAAATATATCATCTGTTTATCTATCTATTGATCCATCTCTTGACATCTATACACCATGATTCATGTATGACCTTGCTTTGGCTGAAATGGAAGGCATACCTCATTCCCTTCAGGGCCAGGATTAACATCTTTTTGTGACCTGACCAGATCCATACCTATCTTACTGTTTCTAATGCTTAAATTTACTTTTTCAGCTTAGGAGTTTGTTTCCCATTGGAAAATCTATCTCCTCACTTCTACCATATGTGCCTGAAAGGCAAGATTTCTTATGAAAAGTGTGAGGCGCTTCCACCAACTTATGATACATTTGCTGACAGCGACCTTTCCCCTTGTTCTGTAGGTAGAAGTACAGGTCCAGAAGCACATTCCTGTGATGAATTTGTGAGTCAGCCCTGATTTGCTATCCAAAAATGATGCTATTACACTAAAAAGCAATTTGTTAAACCCCCTGATGAAGAGGCATCCCTCCAGGATGCTGTGGGTTTGCAGTACAGTTCTGAACAACACTGTCCGGAAACTTCATGGGGAGGAGAATCCTGGCATGCAGGCAGCCCCAACACTCAGTGTGAGTCACCTCTGGAGATGACAAACACTAATGTTACAGGAAGACTTCTCCGGCTCAAAACATGTATTGACATAAATGTTAAGGAAGGAACAGCCTCAAGAAAAAAAGAGAATATGAGAAAAAAACTCTGACGTCACCAGAGCCAGGCTGCTCTGTGCTTCTCTTTGGCCACGTGAGGACTGACATTTCACAGACTTCTGGGCATCAGGGCTTAACCCTGAGGAGCTGCTCTCAGGAGAGCGAAATGGCTAGTCCGTTTTTTCCAAAGCTTGATGACTGCAAAATGATTTGTGGGAGGCTATGAGAAATGTCCTTCACCACTAACCCTTCCTTCTACTGCATGATACAGTGTGTGTTCACCTTGGCTGCCTGCTCTCAGGTAATGCTACCTTTGATCCAGCAAAGAGTGAATATGTCAGGAGATGAGTCACTCCACCTCCCTGGCTGACCCTCTCCAGCCTGGGGGTATATGGTATATGCCCACTGAGCTGATGAAACAAGTTGTTTAGGGAGCAGTATGTCAAAATCATGTCTTGTTTTTCCCAGCTGGCTGTGCCAGACATGGGAATAAAATGAACGAATCCTTGGTCTTTTTTGCACCGCTGAATATGGCACTAAGGACTTCGTAGAGCAGCCTCAGTAGTCTCAGGCAATGCATTACACTAAAGTGTAATGAACACTTTAGTCCTGTTAATCTGTTAGAAGAAAGGCATCCAGTACCTTGAAGGTCCTGGCCCAATTTTCATCTATGCAACTGACTCAGACACTGAAAAAACCTTCCTCCAACTATCTTTCCAAAGCAGCTGTAAGTGTGGCACTAGGGCACCATACTTAGAATTTGTAGTCACTTCTGCGGAGTGGCTTTCAGAAAGCAAAAATGGATTTTTTTGGAAGTGTCCCAGAGCTTCCAGTGCAGCAAAGTTTTCAGAGACATGATGTAGCTCATGCTACAGTCATTGACCAAAAGGAAATATCTTCCCTCATGACCTCTGTAGCACTGATGTGCTCCAAATCTTTGTGCTACAGAAGGCAGGCTATAAAGAAAAGCACTTCCACTGCTACCCCACGTGCCCACAGTTTGAAGGGGCTGATTCAAAGCTGATTGAAGCTGATGTGTATTTCACTCCAGCAAGTGCTGGATGACCCCTGGTAAACCACGTGGGCAGTCTGTTTCTGGGAGGTTGAGTGCAAAGGGAGATTTTTTGGTAGGATGAGATGGTTAGGTGAGTCTACTAGATTATGTCTGCTTGTAAACCAATAACAAAAAGATGTCACTGGCCCTGTATCTTAATGTAGCAGGGGGTAGGTTCTTATTTGTGGCTGATGATACTGAGGGTTTTTTTATAAGAGAGTTTATTCTGCATGTGTTTGCATTTCAGCTACTCTCTGTTAAGGTACTCTGATCTTTGATCCTGTGCACAGACAATTACAATGCAAACTGTATCCTCACCTGGACAGCTAGCAACAGAAACCAGTTACTGGCCATGTCAAAATCTCCCAGTAAAATTAACTGTGAAAGACCAGACAAGGAAGTTTTCAAATGTGCATGACAGTCTCTGAATCTTCAAAGAAATATGTCAGAGACATGAATCTATCTTACAGATGCTTTAGGCACTAAAACCTGTTATTTTGGTTTTAAAGCTAAACAAGTGCTTAACAATCTAAATTCAACTTGGCTTTTGCTCCACAGACACAGAGATAAAAACGATTTCTTTGCAGGAACAGATAAATGACTGAGCAATCTTTAAATAGTGCCTACAAGGTTCCTGTGCAATGTGTTGTTGTGGAAACACTCAAATTCAAACTTTGTACTACTATTAACAGCATACTTTGCCATGCTCACAACATGGGAAAATCATGCTGACGGTAGTTTCAGTGTCTGAATGATGAAGCACATAGGAGGGAAGCATGGTACACTCAACAGTGAAGTAAAAATTAATGTACTGCAACTGAACACAGAAATGCCACTCCTTTGTAATGTGAAGGTTACTTACAATATCATGACTATTTGTGTAATATAAGACCTATGTATTGAAAGCTACTTGCAATTTTTATGAGTGGCACAGACAAGGTGTTCAGCATTCAAGGAAAGTCTTGCATATCCTACATGCCACATTACGTAAAGCAATCAGAAGGTGAAACTAAACTCACCAGATGGAAGATGGAAAAATATTCAAATATACAGCCACATAACTCCTTAGAAATGGCTTATTCAAATTGCATCAACAGTGTTGTTGTTGCGATGGTCTGAGGAAGTAACAAATTTTTGTAGTTATGGTACCCATTGAAAGAGATCTTGGAGCTGCAGGCAGTCTTCTGCCTGTCCTGCTGCATCCCAGGAGGTTCTTGTTAAGACCTATGACTGCGAAATATCTTTCCCAAATGCATAGCCTGTGTTTCCAGGTCCCAGCCCAAGCCTGGTACTTCAGCTGAGAAGCACTTGCTACATCTTGAGTATTTGTGGTCTTCTCAGGGATTGAGTGCACCCTCAGTAAATTTGCACATGACACGAAGCTGGGTGGGAGTGTCGATATGCTGGAGGGTAGGAAGGCCCTTCAGAGGGATCTGGACAAGTTAGATAGATGGGTCAAGACCAATGGCATGAGGTTCAACAAGAACAAGTGCCGGGTCTTACACTTCGGCCACAACAACCCCATGCAGTGCTACAGGCTGGGGGAAGAGTGGTTAGAAAGTGGCCCGGCAGAAAGAGACCTGGGTGTGCTGATCGAAAGCCGGCTAAACATGAGCCAGCAGTGTGCCCAGGTGGCCAAGAAGGCCAATGGCATCCTGGTCTCTATTAGGAATAGTGTAGCCAGCCGGTCTAGGGAAGTGATCGTTCCTCTGTACTTGGCACTGGTGAGGCCGCACCTTGAATCCTGTGTCCAGTTCTGGGCCCTGCACTTCAAGAAAGATGTTGAGGTGTTGGAATGAGTCCAGAGGAGGGCGACCAAGCTGGTGAAGGGTCTGGAGGGTATGACCTATGAGGAACGGCTGAGGGAGCTGGGGTTGTTTAGCCTGGAGAAGAGGAGGCTCAGAGGTGACCTTACTGCAGTCTACAACTACCTGAAGGGAGGCTGTAGTGGAGTGGGAGTTGGCCTCTTCTCCCAGGCAACTAGTGACAGGACAAGAGGACATAGCCTCAAGCTTCGCCAGGGGAGGTTCAGGTTGGACATTAGGAAGAATTTCTTCTCAGAAAGGGTCTTTAGACATTGGAATGGGCTGCCCAGGGAGGTGATGGAGTCACCGTCTCTGGATGTGTTTAAGAAAAGACTGGACATGGCACTTAGTGCCATGGTCTAGTTGACATGGTGGTGTCAGGGCAATGGTTGGACTCGATGATCCCAGAGGTCTCTTCCAGCCTGATTGATTCTGTGATTCTATAGAGTGTTGCAAGTGCAGTTGCAGCTGCTGAAGCTGTGAACTACCATTCTCAGGAGTGAAACACCTGTGGTTAGCCAGCCAGCTTCAAATCATACTGAGCTTTACACAAATGTTACGGTGGCAGTAAAGCATGACTATATGTTACTAAGAATGCCAGGTTAATGAACAGGTACAAAACCTAGAAGGAGATAAAAAGAAATAAAGGAAACACCACCCGCTACAGTAACATCTGCTCTTTATCTCAAAGAGTGTTTTTTTCTGCTCATTGCAACAAAATCCTGCTAGAACGCTTACAGTACTCTCAAGGCTTAATCTTGTTCCTTATGGACTCTTGTAGGTTTGTTTGCCATTTTATCCATGTTTCTCTGGGGGGTTTCACTCAGATTCAAACTCTCAGGAGGTCTTTATGTAACTTATAAACTTGATAGTTAACTGGGATAACAGTTTTTCATACTTTTACTGAAGACTACCTGCTGCAGCCTGAATTGTCGATACTGATATCCTAAGGCATGGCTAGAGGGAGCCTTCACATAGCTAAATAGAAAGCTAAACTCTCAAGCGAATGGGAAAGCAAGGCCTAAGGACAAACCTGGCTGCAAAAGGCTGTGAACTCACCATCAACGATACAATGCAAACTGTCAGGGCAGGGTCCTGATCCACGTACAGAATGTTTAAACATTAAAGACAAAAGTAACAACGTAATTTCACAAAAGTAATCCAAAGGAAAATAGTTTCTCATTATTCCTCCCTGAAAAATGAACATGACAATAGCTAAACAGCTGTGGACTGACTGTAGGTTTGGGTCATGCAATCATTGAATCTGTTTTTATGTGATGGGGGAATGCTGCCATTCTTCCCATGCACAGTAGAGAGCTGAAGTTAGACCACCCAGCCATTTCAGAAACTGTTTTCTCTGTGAGAAGGCAATCTGTTACCAGTTTATTTCCATTTTTATGATGAATTTCTAGAATGAATTCCTGAAGCAGGAGGCAGAATCTCAGTACCAAGAAGGGACTTGCTGAGTTTTAAGACAATGATCTGCTAGGACTCTGAATTTATGATCTAAGGAGTTTGCTTTTGCGAAGTCATGTTATGAATTCTATGTCCTCTCCATGACTGCACAGGTGCTAGTCCTGCACCTGGTGCAGCAGCAAGCCACTCAAGCAGGTTTTCTGCTTTCTGGCTGGCAAGGACAGGACCTGATGTGTCCTGTGGATGTGGTCTATCTCGATTTCAGTAAAGCGTTTGACACGGTCTCCCACAGCATCCTCGCAGCTAAACTGGGGAAGTGTGGTCTGGATGATCGGGTAGTGAGGTGGATTGTGAACTGGCTGAAGGAAAGAAGCCAGAGAGTGGTGGTCAATGGGACAGAGTCCAGTTGGAGGCCTGTGTCTAGCGGAGTCCCGCAAGGGTCGGTACTGGGACCAGTTCTATTCAATATATTCATTAATGACTTGGATGAGGGATTAGAGTGCACTGTCAGCAAGTTCGCTGATGACACAAAACTGGGAGGAGTGGCTGATGCGCCGGAAGGCTGCGCAGCCATTCAGAGGGACCTGGACAGGCTGGAGAGTTGGGCGGGGAGAAATTTAATGAAATATAACAAGGGCAAGTGTAGAGTCCTGCATCTGGGCAAGAACAACCCCATGTACCAGTACAAGTTGGGGACAGACCTGTTGGAGACCAGCGTAGGGGAAAGGGACCTGGGCGTCCTAGTGGACAACAGGATGACCATGAGCCAGCAGTGTGCCCTTGTGGCCAAGAAGGCCAATGGCATCCTGGGGTGTATTAGAAGGGGTGTGGTCAGCAGGTTGAGAGAGGTTCTCCTCCCCCTCTACTCTGCCCTGGTGAGGCCGCATCTGGAATATTGTGTCCAGTTCTGGGCCCCTCAGTTCAAGAAGGACAGGGAACTGCTAGAGAGAGTCCAGCGCAGAGCCACGAAGATGATTAAGGGAGTGGAACATCTCCCTTATGAGGAGAGGCTGAGGGAGCTGGGTCTCTTTAGCTTGGAGAAGAGGAGACTGAGGGGTGACCTCATTAATGTTTATAAATATGTAAAGGGCAAGTGTCAAGAGGATGGAGCCAGGCTCTTCTCAGTGACATCCCTTGACAGGACTAGGGGCAATGGGTGCAAGCTGGAACACAGGAGGTTCCACTTAAATATGAGGAAAAACTTCTTTACGGTGAGGGTGACTGAACACTGGAACAGGCTGCCCAGAGAGGTTGTGGAGTCTCCTTCTCTGGAGACATTCAAAACCCACCTGGACGCGTTCCTGTGTGATATGGTCTAGGCAATCCTGCCCCGGCAGGGGGATTGGACTAGATGATCTTTCGAGGTCCCTTCCAATCCCTAACATTCTGTGATTCTGTGATTCTGTGATTCTGTGATGCAAGACCTCCTGAGAAGCCTTCAAGTAAACTGCTCTGTCACTAAAGTCCAGTGCAAGAGAACACAGCAGGTCACAAAGAAGAGACATAGCCTCTTATGAAAATGAAAATATCTCACAAAATATACTTGCCCATTTCTCAGTCCCAGCCCTAAAGGAGATTTACAAATTATATGTAATACATGAGCCTGGGTATCAAAATAAACAGCTCTTCTATTTAACGTAATTCTGGGCATCAGACAAGCTTGAATTTATGCATCAACTCTGCACCAAATATTGTTAGTCACAAACACTCCCAAATGGAGAGATTAACAAAATTAAGTCACATTAAGAGCAATAATGTAAGTTTGGATTTTGCCATATCTTGTTAAACTGAATGAAGATGTTCTGAAGGTCAGAAATTTGTCCTTTTTTTTAAAAAAAAATGGGAACAGTGGTCAAAGAAGTGGTATTGCCTGTACCACCTGCCTTGCTAATTTATTTAGCCAGTTGTCCTGAATTTCCTTTCAAAGGTAGATTGAATTTGTTTTTTCAAATCACCCAAAGTTCAGTTCAGTGGATGAGTCCAACTCTACAGATTGTCAGTAAGCATTACATTGCCAATATTCGCTTTGTGTGGCTCCCACTGCTTACTGGTAATAAATCATATGTAGGCTTGTTATTCCTGGAGGACACCATGGTACAATACCACAATTTATGCAACCTAGTTAATAGTCTCAAGTTTGCTTGTGGCTAACATTCAAGCGTTCATGCTTCGGCTGAGCTTTTTATGACCACCGGTACATTATCCATTATGCACTACTAATACCATTATTATGGTTTCCACAGTGATTAAAATACAACATTGTTAAGGAATATATAAAAACACAGTATCAGACATGATATATAGATGCAAAGCTAAATTGCTACTTCTGGAACAAAAGTAAACAGGACCTGCAGTCTTCTTCAAAGAAAGAATGTGACATGATCACAGCTGTAGGGAAGTTCACTTCTGAGCCTGAATGCACATTTCTAGCACTTATCTAGCAAATGTTGAGTCATTAATTCTGCCTGTGCTCTGTTGTGTGTTCAGTTGTGGAATTTTCTTAATTAAAAAACAAACACGCAAATAACAAAATCAAAAAACTAAACCACAAAAAAGTGCTGACATGCTTTGGAGAACATAAATTATGCAGAATATGAGCAATGCATAGTAAGTTTTGATCTTCCCAGGTATGCATATTGTAATAATCAAACTAGACCAATTACACATCAGCAGTTTGATGACCGATTTCAAAAAAAAAAAAAAAAACAAAAAAAGAAAAAGGCTAGTTTAATCAGGACATACTTCTTTTGGATGTCAAAGTGAAATATTTTCTTATTTAAGCTTTGTAACTAAGTCATCATCCAGTATTTTGCTTATACCAAGGATAAGATTGCATTGTTAGACATTTCTAAAAGAATAAAACAGAAGAATTTGGTTATCTGAATTTTCACAGTTAATTCCCTAAAAAATAAAAAAAGAACAAATAAAATAAATTGGTAAATCAATATATTGGTTTTGAGGAGCTAAAATAGAAAGGAAAAGACTATAAGAATTCCAGACTAATCTAATGGGAAGAAATCGATTTCTGGATTGGATTTTGAGTAAGATCAAAAATTCTGTTAGGATCTATTTTGGATAATAAGAAATTTGGATTTATCGCTGCAGATGTTATATTTTGGTTTTATGGAATGGGAACAATAGTTTGAGGTGCTTGTTTAAAAAGTGCAAAAGCTGAAGCAATGGCTAAAATAAAGGGCTTTAATGGGTAAAACAGATTACTCCTATTATTTAAATGAAAAATGCAACGAAGACCAACTTAAGGCATTAATTTAAAAATAAATTATATCCATAGATCAGAGTAACATTCAGTTCTCCTTTAAAATTCTGAATTAAATGTAATCCAGCCTTCAAATTTTTGTTATGGGAAATATTAGTACACACTTTAAGACTGATTCTTCTGTTTCCCTGAGTTAATATGAGAGGGAGTCACGCAACTTGAAACTTTCTGCATCAGTCTGAAAAAATAACCTCTAATTATCTTGAAAGAGAGGAAAGGGCACATATACAAGACGAGTCAACACCTAACCTGTTTCTCCTTTCGTATTCAGTGAGATGCATGGTTTCAGCAGAGCCAGCTGGTGGCTGGCAATATTGTGGGATTTCTCCGCATCCTTGTGTTGGATCCAGAATGATGAGAGGCCATTCTGGGAACATTTGTTGCTTTTAGGATTTTTTTTTTCTTAAGGGGCAAATCAATAAATACAAAATTAGTGTCTCCCATGTCCAAATAGGATCTTGATGGGAACAAGTATGCTTTTTTGCACTTTATCTTTTCATAAAGCACCATGGGGCCACAGCTTGTAGGTGGCGTTACAGAAATACACATAAATGAAAGGCAAAAAAAAGACATGTCAATGTGCTTCTGTCAATTCTTTTGGTTGGAAGAAAAATTTAATCTTGGAGCAAACTTCTGCATTAAGATCACTTGCATGATGAGGTTTTGGCCCTTCTTAGCTTATCTGGGGTTTGGAGAACCTAAAAAAATGACTGCATTTTTTGCGTCATTTGTTCCACATTTCTGAAGCAGCTAAGGAAAAACAAAAGCAATCAGCTACAGAGCAGGCACTGCTGCTCAGCAAGTGTTTACATACATCAGTTCTATTTTTACTTTTTTTTCCGCAAGAGATATCTGCAGAAGGGAGTGGTATCTGTTAAACAAAATAATGATGAAGAACTTGCTTTGTAGATGGTGGCAGTTTCTTTTCTTCCTGCAGTTTTTGATGGATCTGGATTCCCTACTTGTCTGGTGCTCAAAAGGATTTCTTTCTGCTTAGGGATTCCCCGGGTGAGAGAGTGCCAATGACATCACTGGGAACCACTTTCCTTTCACTTCCATGGTTTGTGCATGGGAGGGCACTCGCCCACTCTGATAGCGAAGGACTGTGAAGGAGGAGGGATAGAGGGGAAGGGGAGAAGACGAGAAGTCTCCAGGGAAACACTCTAGCAGATGGCATGGTCTGCTGATAAATAGTGATACATCCATAGCTCAATCAGCAGGAGGGTTATTTTTGGAAATCACGGTTCTCCCTTTGGAAATCTAGCTAATCCCCACCCCCCCAAGCCCCTTCTCTTTTTAGAGGCCCCTTTGGCTGAGGATGGAGGTGTTACAGTAGAGACTGAAAATGTGCTATCCCTAGCAAGCCATGCTCAGAATTAATTACATGATGCGCTGTCCCCTACCCATCCCCATCACCACCTCCCTCATCCAATTATGCTCTCTCAGCTGCTGGACTGGTGCTGAATAGGAAAGCGAGCATTGCCAAGGGAACAAGGAGGAAAAGCAGTCCTTTTCTCCTGCAGTTACTTCGTAAGCCAAAGGATCAGCTTTGCACCCTTCACGCGTGATGTATCTGATAAGATTCAGCTATTCCTTTCTTGTAAAGAGACATAAATTCCCAGCATACCTGCACTTCATCAAAGCACAAATAAAAGCCTGGCCAACACTAATTTTTCAGGCAATCAGTTGTGCGTACAACCATTCAGGGAGTGGGAGGAACCGCCAGTGCTGAAGTCCTGTGTACTTCCATGTGCTCTGAGTGTACAGGGGCACACAGAGGACTGGAAACTGCCCCCACTCACCCTGTGGACTGCCTGGCTCTCGGACATCAAAGGTAGCACATACTCAGCGGGAGAGCAGGGAATGGGCAGGAGCAAGAATCTGATCTTCTGCCCCTTGACACCTCTTTTTTTCTAGCATTAGCCCTAGGGAATTAGTAAGCCACTTTCACAAATGGGTACCTGAGACATAGAGAAGGACCATGCTCTCAAAGTCCCTCCAGAGTGGGAGTAAGACAGCTGCATGCCACCACTGCCAAAAGTCTTGTGGTAAAGCATGGTACAGCTCCAATCACCTTTGGAGCCTGTGTAGGCAACCTGAGCAGTCCCAAGTGCTTTGTTTTCAGAGAAGGTACCGATGTGTGGTTCCTGCTCTGCTAAGCTCACTAAAAAACTTCTACCCCTACCCGTCTATATGGTGGTAGTTCATGTTGTTAAAATACATCAGTAAGGATGCAAATACCAAATCTCTCTCAGATCCAGATACCATCCAAAGCATATATAATTTAAATAGAAAAAATATCATTACGTGAGATACAGAACAGGAGGTTTGGTCCCATGCTCTTCCAAGCAATCAAGTCAGAGGAACTGATTACTTCCTCAAAATAATTAGCTTTCTAGTGTCCACTGTTCCCAAACCCTTACTTTTTGGTGGCCTCAGAGGTCTAGGTGAAGTGTTATTCAATGGCGTTTCAAGAGAAAAAGGCAGAAGGAACACAGGTGCGGATGGTGAACTGACCTCCCCATGTCCCTTCAATCCAGCAACACACTCAGAAGCAAACCCAGGAAAACTAGCACCAGGGCACACTTGTAGGTGGCAAGCAGGCCTCCAGCACAGCCGAGATCTTGCTTTCACCATTAACCAATTAATTGCAACATATTAAACTCAATGAGACTTTTTATATGTTGAGCTAAGAAGATGTATTTGCTTGGCAAAACCAAAGATGAACTTGTGTTGTTTCAAAGCTTGTCTTTATTATAAAGATTTTGGCTGGGTTTAATCTCTGCAGAAATTTATCTGTTGGAACTCTTTCACCCTTAGCCACTGGACATTTTCTTTTTTTCTAGAGAGAATTGGAAAAGAATTTTTAGCCCTTTGCATCCATTTCAAGCCTCATGTCAGACCTTTTTTTGTGCATATGTAGGTTGCACCTGCAAGAAGATAGAAAGTAAACACAAAATGCAATTTTCGCCTTTGCTTGTTTGGGTGCCTCCATTGTATGGTGGAAGTACCAAGTTTTGCAGATGTGCACTGTCATTACAGTATGGGATGCCATCTTCCAAAACTCTAAGCCAAAATATTTACTCCTTTCTTGACAAAAATCTTTCTATAGATGTGCATTCAAATTCACAAACTGAAAAGAAAGGCTGTTTTCACAGAAGAGTTTATTGACACAGAGGAATTATGTGTTACTAAAAATACTTTCCATGACTAATTCATGACCATCAGTCACTCCTTTTTAGTTTTTTCCAAAGGGCAGACTGTGCATGTGAGCTTGATAACATGTTGCTACATCCTGCGTCACCCCTAAAGTGAAAACAAATTCGTGAATGCTCCGATAGCCACTGCAGTTCTAATAAATAACAATATCTATAAAGCTTTCCAGCACACATGCACACACAGAGACATGCACACATATGTATGTAGGGAGGGACAGAAGAGGAAGAAATCACAGCATGCTCCATGTCTTGTATGGCTGTTGTTTACTCTAAAACTGATTCAGATTAAATGGCTTGAGAAGCAGTCAATATACACCAGCATTACTGTGATTTTCAGTGAAAAGCAAAGTGACTGTGATAAGAGGTACCCTGAGTTTCCTCGGGCTTTTCAGTAAGTGACTTACATACAGGTTCTAGCTGATCTGCCTCTGAACATTAACTCCCCTTCAGAGGAGGGTTTCCCAGATCTTACCACCCAAATCCCTTCCACCAGCCACACAGATTTGAAGCAAATCTTGCCCACCTTGAGGGCAACCTTTAGCTGAAACTTGCCCACAGGTAGGAGTACAAAAACATATTTAACCTTTGCAGATGGTTTGGAAACAGCCTACTGCTGTCACCTGAGCCCTCAGCTACATCCACATCAGCTGTCGAGGGAGAGTCCTCCTGTTTTCTGTGCTTTGCACCTGGACAGTCCCACCTGTACACACACAGACATCCATGCAGACTCACGTGCACACGTGCAAACATGCACACATGCACGTGCACACGCACACACACACACATGCACACACGTGGCATTCTGTATCTTCTTTCAGTAAGCAGAGGTATTGGTACAAGTGGCATGGTAGTGAAAGCCAGACTCAGACAGCAAGCCATGTTTTCCACATGCATACACTCCACACCTTGCAATTTTTTGCACTTTTACAAAGGTGCTAAAATATACTGGCAAAGATGATAATGTTCTGATTTTCTACCCATAGCTGGAAACACATTTTATTTTGCATTTGGATGGAAGAGAAAAGTACCTTTAAGTTGCACAAAATTAGCAATTTAAAAATAGTAAAATTAATATTTCACTCTTTCCCATGTCAATTCTAATGACAATCCAAAATTTAAATGTCTGCAACATTTGTCTAACAGGAATTAAGTCAGCTGTATTCACACACTTGCATTAAAAAGAAATAATTGTAAAAAAATCAGTACAAACATATCATTTGGAAAAACTGCTTTTAAAAGATGGAAAAGAAATTTTTTTTAAAAAAGGATGATATTTTCCTACAAAGAACTTTTCAATTAAAATGTGTTTTCCTGTGTAGTAATTTTGAGATGAGAAAACTGCAAGCAGCTCTGAGGTTTTCTAAGTACAAAGCAAAACACATGCCAAAATTGCGGTGTGCTTACATATTTACCAATATTCACGTTGTGGCTCAATTGTTCTATTTGGGTTTTGGTCTCTGATTAGCAGTTATAATAATTTTTTTAAATGATCGAACCACATCACCACAATGATTAAGAGCCAAAAGATGGAAAGGAATCCCAGCTTTGCAAGATATTCTTCGTGTATAGTTGGAACAAGTATCTTGAACTACTGTAGGGCAAAACCAATTATTTCATAGGTGAAGGAGCCAATTTACTGCACATGCCCAGCTGCACTTTCCAAAAGAGAAACAGGTTAAAAAGTTTCCATTGTACTTCCAATAAAACTTATCTTGCTTCTCAAAAGTGCTCTAAAAATGAAAGTGTGAAATGAAGAAATTGCACATCAAATATCACAGAAAATACATTTTTCTGCAAAAAATTCAGCAATATGAAAAGAGGACATTATTAAAAAAAAAAAAACTAGAGAAAAAGTCAGTTATGATTTTGGTAATTATATTACCCCCAAAATAATACTTACTGTAATTGCAGTCAGAACAAGTTAATCTTTATAATACATGTAGGGCCAAATTTTCCGTCTGTTTACAAAACTGTGGTTGCACTGAGTTGACTGAAAAAGAATTTGGCACAACATGCAATTCCTTTCAGTTATTCCACCAAAAGTCTCCTGTGTATCTTTTAATTTGTAATGATAATCTCTGATGATATGATTGATAAAAGTGACTACCTGCTCCCTGGAAACAGCTTTTGAGACTGGATCAGATCTTAGAGCCTCTGAATCTTGCTGTCAGAGCACAAAGGGGAGGCTCTTAACTCTCTCTCAGTCCCAGCTGGCATCTGGAGAAAGGAGTCATCAGGATGACAAAAAAAGGAAAATACCTAATTGGTATGCCTGCTTCTAGGTTAACAGAGAGGACGCAGTCCTCCACTGATCTGCACAGCATATACCCCTTGAAACCAAAAAAAAAAACTTCAAAAGATGGTTAAATCCAAGCTTTGTGCTGTTGTAAATCACCACATCAAATGCAAGGCAATGCAGAAGCAGGCCCAAAATACTTGTAGTTTGATGGGGATGAAGAACAGCACACACATTGCAAACAAACACATTTTTCTCTTTTTTCAATGAAAGATTCTAAGCTCTGCTTTATTCCTCCTCTGTGGTTCTGCAGAAATCTGAATATGAATAGAAAACCACTGCTTTTAGTAGTCAAATGTAGAATGGTGAATGACAAGAATGAATTAACATAAATAACAGGATGATAAGGCAATACTCAGGCAGTATATATCTTGCATTTTAGACATGTTGCCCATATAAAATAATATCTAATTAAAAATTGGGTTATTCTGCCAAACAGTACTAGTGCATCATTCATTTGGACACCTGCTCTAACTAGACTCAAGAGTGTAGTTATTTATTTTCTGACTGTTGATTTATTTTTGCTCTAAAAGAAAGTCTGTGGCCAATGCATGTTTACATGGGGACTTGTGCTCACCATTTTCAGATGCTAACTTTAAAATCCCATAGACTTCCTTTTTCCTGTTTATAAGGGTGAAACACAGCTCTGGCTTTATTTTTTTTAAATTAACCAAGATACAATTAAACAGTGACTTGATGAAAAACTTATTCAAGGGATAGGTATTTGACAGTAGATGATTTGTAAGCACACAGTATGAGCTGCCCCGACTTAGACCAAAGATCCATCTAGCCTAGTATTCTATCACTATCAGCTAATTTAAGAAAATATATTAATGAAAAAGGCAAGTATAGCGTAATTCTTTTCTGTTATGTTCTCCAGGTGCCATTGTAAACTGTTAGTGATAGTCCCATCCTCTACATAGTAATCTTTTTCTGAATATCTTGTGTTAATGAAGCTCATGACACAATTATAGTGAGGTTTGTGAAAGGAGGTTGTCTTCTACTGGATCTAATAATATTGCTGGGAAAAAATAGACATGATTTTTGGCACATAAGCCTTTTTTTTCAAGTATAAAATAAAAACAGCGTTCTTCGAATGTTGAGAATAATTCTTTGGAGTTTTACTAGACAAATTAGACCATCTAAGACAAAAAAGGTACTTGGTTCTCATGTGGCAAAGGAAGGGTTTTAGCAGCAGGAGAGATGATGGGATGATTATGTCTAATGGTTAAGAAAAATAATAATGTACGATACAACAAATACCTGTTCAGAATCTATGACTTTCATTGTTTGACAGCTAAGGACTTTAATTTCTTGGCTTGTCTTTTGGAGGTGTTTAGTGAGCTCTCATTTGAGGATCCAAACTGAAAGTTTACAAATGGAGTGACTGCTTTGTGAAAAATATTATCCTTCTGAAAAGAGGGTGTTTTTGCCTTCTGCTGGTTGTCTTCAAGCTCTGCATGGCAAGTGGTGGTTAATCAGTTCAAAGTTTGCATGAAGTGACTTTAGACCACTGGATACTAATACCTACTACTGCAAACACATGATCAAGGGACCTTTACAGTTTGTTGTATGAGGTGCAATGACTCTGGGGATGTGCTGGCTGAAGAGCGCTTGTCCATTTAGTTGTTGCACACATCAAAGCTGTTCCATAACTCCCACATTTCCCTGTCACCCCTCAGTTTACCTTTTCCTGCACTAGTCTATACTTTCTGGGGTGTATGACTGCAATGTCCCACAGTATTTGAAATCCAGATATGTTTCAAAACAGTGACTGCATTCTTCAGGAGACTGAGTCACACCCAGTGGTGACTATCTCTGAGCAGAAGGTTGTATGAGACACCTCCTGCTGTCCCTTCCAGGGAGAGCTGTGAGTCTCTAACAGGACGAAGAGCCTGGAATCTAAGCCTAGCAATAAATTAGTTTGAAATAAGGTCCAAGATATTTCATTGATTGGAGTGGCTAATGAGTCAAAGGAATGGTTGAACTGAAGATGTGTCTGGTCCTACTTGACTCAAGATGTTTTAGCTGCATATGGGTAACTGTGCCAGCCTACAGTTCACTCAGACTGTATAAACTTGACACAGAACACACTGTATAAACCCAACCCCTTGGTCGTGATAAGGTTAACTCATCGTTATGGTCATTTCTGGCACTGCTGGGACTCTACCTGCAGACAGTTGACTGTGGAAAGGGACTTGTGCTCCATAAAAAGCTCTGTCTTAGACTGAGACTTTTCTTATTCCTTGGTATTCACTAACAAAAAGCCACTTATGTGAATAAACCATGACATACTATGGACAGTTCACTCAGCTCTACCACAACAGTACCAGTTTAAAAGATTTTTTTGTTCGTTTTTCTTCAAGAAAAGCCTGGTTTTAATAAATGTGCATCCGCGTAAGACGAGCTTTATAACTGAAGAATTTATAATTGCAAAATCCTTTGATGGCCTGAGAGATATTTGGATCCATTTAAAGGTGTTACAAACTTAAAGCAAAGCACACAAATTAGAAATGTAATACCACTAGATACTTAACTGGCAGGAATATGAATTATTGAATGGCAGATGAAGTTGCTAAGCCACTGTCCATCATTTTTGAGAAGTCAAGGCAGTCCGGTGAAGTTCCTACTGACTGAAAAAGCGGAAACATAACCTCCATTTTTAAAAAGGGAAAAAAAGGAAGAACCAGGGAACTACAGGCCAGTCAGTCTCCCTTTTGTGGCTGGCAAGGTCATGGAGCAGATCCTCCTGGAAACTATGGTAAGGCACATGGAAAATAAGAAGGTGATTGGTGACAGCCAACATGGCTTCACTAGGGGCAAATCATGCCTGACAAATTTGGTGGCCTTCTATGACAGGGTTACAGTGTTGGTGGATAAGGGAAGAGAGACTGATGTCATCTACCTGGACTTGTGTAAAGCATTTGACGCTGTCCCACACAACATCCTTGCCTCTAAATTGGAGAGACATGGGCTTGACAGACGGACCACTCAGTGGATAAGGAATTGGCTGGATGGTTGCACTCAAAGAGTTACGGTCAACGTCTCGATGTCCAAGTGGACACCAGTGATGAGTGGAGTTCCTCAGGGGTCAGTATTGGGACTGGTCCTATTTAACATCTATGTCAGCAACATGGACTGAGTGCTCAGCCAGTTTGCTGACAACACCAAGCTGTGTGGTACGGTTGACATGCTGGAGGGAAGGGATGCCAATCAGAGAGACCTTGATAGAGGTGGGCCTGTGCGAACCACATGAAGTTCAACAAGGCCAAGTGCAAGGTCCTGCATGTGGATTGGGGCAATCCCCAAACAAACACAGGCTGGGCAGAGAATGGATTGAGAGCAGTGCTGAGGAGAAGGACTTGGGGGTGGTGGTTGATGAGAAGCTCAAAATGACCTGGCAATGTGCGATTGCAGCCCAGAAAGCCAAACCGTATCCTGGGCTGCATCAAAAGCAGTGTGGCCAACAGGTTGAGGGAGGTGATTCTGCCCCTCTACTCTGCTTTTGTGAGACCCGACCTGGAGTACTGCATCCAGCTCTGGGGGCCCCAACATAAGAAGGACATGGAGCTGTTGGAGCAAGTCCAGAGAAAGGCCACAAAGATAATCAGAGAGCTGGAGCACTTTTCCTATGAAGACAGGCTGAGAGAGTTGGGGCTGTTCAGCCTGGAGAAGAGAAGGCTCCAGGGAGACCTTCTAGCAGCCTTCCAGAACCTGAAGGGGGCCTACAGGAAAGCGGGAGAGGGACTTTTTAAAAGGGCATGTAGTGATAGGACGAGGGGGAATGGTTTTAAACCGAAAAAGGGTAGATTTAGATATTAGGAAGAAATTCTTGATTGTGAGGGTGGTGAGACACTGGAACAGGTTGCCCAGAGAAGTTGTGGATGCACCCTCCCTGGCCACGTTTAAGGCCAGGTTGGATGAGGCTTTGATCAACCTGGTCTAGAGGAAAGGTGTCCCTGCCCATGGCAGGGGGGTTGACACTCAATGATCTTTAAGGTCTCTTCCAACCCAAACCATGTTATGATTCTATGGTAATATTTACTTTCTTTCCAGATGGCATGTATCTCAGGTTCATTTTTAAAAACCTAGTCTAATATTTGAATGCCTAACCTTTAATATCCATGGCCACAAAAAAAAAGTTTGTCAGATGAAAGAGCCTCCTCCACAATTTTAATAAATGCCATTAACGCAACATTTAATACTGATCTGCAGAATCATTTTTAGAAAAGATTTTACTCAATACAGCCAGTACAGCTAAGCTCCAATAGTATGCAAAGCATACTTCATTTGCCTTCCATGTTCATCTCGGATTTTATTAAATACTGTCTGTCACATACAAAAGTGTTAATACAGACATTATTAATATCAATAACCTGCATATTTAATTGCAGTATACTTCTATGTGTACTGTAAGGAGATGCTTTTTCTTTCAAATCTAGTAACCTCTTCCTTCATTTGCCAAAACAAGGCATGATAGCCTCTGGTTCAGCTGCTGCTAGTACCCCTTCTGCAAACTCCATACATCATTTTCTCTCTCATCAAAAGCTATGCATAGTCCAAATCTTCTTTACTCTTGCAGATTTGGTACAAGGCAGATATTTTTTTCCTATTGACTTTCAAAATATCTCACGCTATCGTAAGCCAATCTTGATTGACATTGGGTAACTCTTACATTAAATTACATGAGCAATGAGTTTTATAAATTCTAAATTACAGCTATAAATGAATTAACTGTGAAAACTGCCAGGAGCTGGCTCAGCAAAATCCCAGGCCTTTCTGTCCTAGTGACACAGGTCCAAGTGTTTGCTGACTGCACTATCACACGCACAGACCTGATCTGTTTGATTTGCACATTAATGGTGACATTTTTTAAGAATTACAGCATTTATAGGTAGTGCGTACAATAATTACTAACTGAATTAACTCCCTCTCTTCCTGTGCTTCTCAGTTTCCATCAAACCAATTTTTTTTTTAGCCTCTCTTTCCCATGTGTCCATAGTATAGACTCTCCATCCACGTGACCACGTACCCAAAAAGTGATCAGCCTATGGAGGAAGAGATTGTGCTCTTTGCTGGGAGCTAAGTGAGGTATTTACTCAGCCTTGGTTTGCAAAACTCTTACGTACATGCTAACTTTTCTCTGAGCTCAGCGTGGCCCTCAACTGAAAATTCTCTGCAGAAGCCAACCCCAGCATCCATGCTGTACAGCTGTCCTTAGTTACTTACTTATGCCTTCAGCGAGATTACCTATGGGATACCTATGGGCTTTACACACCTGGGACAAAGTTGTCCAGCAGGACACCTTTGTGTGAATACCCACTCGTGTCCCTGCCCAAAGGCAAATGCCTTATTTTATTCTCTATTTCAAGCCTGAATAGAATCAGCTGAGCCCTCTGTGAGTGGTAAATAGTGGCTTTCACAGACATTTGAGTCAGATAGATCACAGTTGGCCACTCAAACATGCCCAAAGCTTGATGTTTTGACTGTGAGGGGCTGTAAGTTTAGTTGTTCACATTCCTCCTGATCTGGAAGGTAAACCAGACTAAAGAAAATCAAAGTCTATGTTTTCAAATACACTTCCGAGTGGGCATGATGGCACAATGCTAATACTTGTTAATGATCTTTTTTTTTTAAATAAAGAACTCTGTCAACAAATATATCCTTCTTTATGTTAGAGTGCAGCATTTTCTACCATATAATGATGCGTTAGTTATGCATGCCTGAACTAGTGATGTTTTTATGAGAATCAGTAGAGCCAGAAGTAGATCTTGAAAGATCCATTTTAGAGAATGCTACTGCATGCATGATGTGGACAGTGAAGAGAGACAGAGAAAAGTGGTAGATTTTTGTATAATGTAAAGGCAGCCTTGTGAGAAGAACCTCAACTTAAGAATATGGGATTCACCCACTGTCTCTCACCTCAGACCCCAGCATGACTGGGCAAGTTATGGAATCTCTCTCTGTATTTGTAAATACACACACTCTCTCTCACAAACACAAACCCTCTGTGGGGGGGGTGTGTGTGTGTGTGATATGCATCAGGACTTTAAAACATTTCTGCCAGAGTATCAGTGTGACCGTTTGGGCAGCTGAATCACAGGAGGTGGGAAACCTTTCACTTTCAGAGACCTGGTTCTGCTTTGTATGGGAAAACCCACTAGACTTACGTGCTGTAGGGTGAGTTTTAACTACACATCACGAAACTGATTCCCACCCAAATTCTCTGTTGTGCAGGAAAGCTGCAGTTGGCTTATTCTGATAGCATTTTTATGAAATTTATGTTTTTCAAAGAACAAAGCACAAATGCTTAAGTGTAAACATGCACCCAATTGCTAAAGATACACAGTATGGTACCATATACACACACAAATAAACGTATATGCCAAATGTCCAAATGGTTCCTGTTCTGGCAAAGAAGCCCAGAGTGGGCTCTGTATTACCGCTTCAAAGCCCTTTGGGAGTACTGGGTTTCCTGTAGCCTCCCTTTCTCAGTTGCAGCTCTGGTCAGCTTGTGTGCTCCCTGCCACAGAGGACCACCAGCAGTACCATCCAGCCTGTGACACCAAAGACACTGGAGTCAGCAGGAATCATAGTCTCTAGTGAACCACACATTGGCACCCATGCTAATTAGAATCAACTCATTAACACAGAGGATTTCTTCCACCTGAGACCATGGGGTGCAATATCTATTTCTGTTGGACCTGATTTCCACAACAAGGCACTGCAGCTGTCTTAAAATTATTGTAACCTTTGTAAGTTATTCCCCCGAGCATGGGCTAGTTAGCTGTAGTGGAGCTTTGGTCTCCTTTTGTGGCAGTCTTTATTTTTGTTACAGACCTGCCTCAGCTTTTCTTTGATCAGGGTGTCCTTCTTTCTGGGAATGCCTTCTCAATGCAACAAGTTTGCATCTTCACAGGAAGGGAGCTGCTGAAACTTTCCATCGCTCTCGTGGCAGGAATTTCCTCTTGCTCCATGCAGTCTACAGCATGCGGTTTGTGACGTACTTCCCTAAAAGTGCAAAATCTAAGTTTGTGAACAAACACAAGCAGAGAGGTGCATCTGAGCATGACCAGGCTAGCACCAGCAATCTGATCAGTATACCTTAAGCGGCTGTTTGCCATTATGCTGGAAGTTTGTAGTGATCCAGGAGCAAGTGACTGATCAGCAACCACATTTCAGTGGCAGCGGCAGCAGCGTATTCACACCCACCAGCGACCACTTGATCACGCTCTTGGGAACTGCTCTTAACAGCCAGTTTTGCAATACTCTGAACATCTTGCAGCACTTGTTCGTAGAAAGATATGAAGCGTAAAAATACATACACTTCTTAACACTTAGATGAAAACATGGTATAGATCAAAATTGAATTAATAAATACAAGATTTGACAGAAAAATTCTCCTCTTGTGAGAATCCAACATTGAGTAACAATTTGTAAGGGCTGAGCTGATTAATGCAGCTATATTTACTCTCTCAAATAAGTACAAGGTCCAGGGAAACAAAATACTACATCCATAAGCACACTTTTACAATAAAAACTAACATGATGTAGCACCAAAGTTCAGAACAGTTGTTCATCACCAATACTGTTAAACAACTTCTCTCAATTAAAGGGAATTATACACCATGCTCAACCTATAGAACCAGGGCATTTTAGGATGCAGTCATAACATGTCCTTACTGCAAGATTGCACCTTCATTGCATGTTTGCTGGACCCTACGTGCCTGAGAAAATACTCTATGAAAAACTCCAGCCTACCTTTACTTGAGGCTGAGAGGATAGTTTGACACTAGGATGAGGACAAGCAGACCTGGGCAATGTCTTTTTGGTGCCAGGTAATTTGTTCTTGAAGAGATACTCATTTTTAGAGGAATAACTGTAAGGCATCACCACAAGAAGTTTCCAACTGTGTATCCACACCTTATGCTAAGAGGTCTACCTTGCAGATCTTACTTTGAAGTTCAGGGGACTTTTGTCTAAACAACAAAACACCTGAGTGGGCCATTTAACAATAAAAGTCACAACCATGCATCAGCAACTGATTGCTGTGCAGGTAAGGCTCTGCAGCAATTGGCAGCTGGTGTCCTGGACGGGGAAAAGGACCTCCATGGTAAACTGTGTATGTTGTCAGGCTGGTGTGAAAGCAGGACTAAAGGAGTGAGCTCCCAAATAAGTCTGCAAAATTTAATGGCCCATAACTATCTTGGACTATCACATACTGGATAGTCCAGTCAGTCAGATGTGGGACTGATGTGAACAGAGAGGCTATAATCAACAGGAGGCAGGCCTCAGAAACTGCTATATGAGAAGGACCTTGCTTTTAGGTTTTCCACCAAAACTGGTGTTTTCTAATGTGTTTTTGGGGGTGAGGGGGGGCATTTCTTTCCTCATTGAGTGATTGAGGGTTTTTGAAGTCTCACTGAAAAGTTCCAGGAACTCTTCTATGGCCACAGGTTGGTTTACAAACCTGAGAACAGTCACTGATACTGCAGGAATCCCTTTAATTAGTAAGAGAATAATTAAAAGATTCCTTGGTCTTTTTTTCCTGACCATGCCATAATACACAATGTCAAATAATTGCAATGAGATGGTCTGTAGGCCAGAGACAATGATCCTCTGAAATGAGAAAAACCCTTTTGAAGCTGCTGTCGCTTTAATTTCCCTTGCTTTCTGCATAGATTACAAGGTAAATTATCAGGTTTTGTTCCTAACAGTTGCAGGAGAAATGTTTAGGATGCCTGAGAGAGGAGAACTACAAAAAATATAGATTATTGGAGGTCTGTCTTTGTATGACAGATGATGGATTAAAATGATAAATGATTATGTATCTAATAAAGATTTTATAGGTGGTGGTTTATGATATCTTGTAGCACTTCCACCCCATTGGGAGCAGCTTTTCAGACTAACAACAGCCAGTGATGACACAGAATCATTACAGTGGTAATAACTCACTTTCCCATACAATCTGCAAACTAATAATGGAAGTTAATAACAGGATAAATCCATGGAACAATGGCCCTCAGCTGAACCAGGGAGTCCAAAATTTAGCAAACTACTTCCTTTTTTCCTGCCAAAATCTGAATAAAGCATTCAAACCTGGATACCTAAAATTAGGCTCCCAAGAGATAATTAAGTATAAAGTCACACATTTCTGTAACCTGTCTCTCTGTAGGTGGATCCATCCATTCAGCCATGCAGCATGTGATATACACAGACATTTGCAGAGGTGAAGGCTTTAGTAAACAGAGATGAGCCTTTCAAAAGCACAGTCAAGCAGCTTCCAATACAATTAATGAACAAAATAAAACACTGTGTAGATATTTGAAAATCTCTCCCCTGACACCAGGGAAGTGTCTGGCAGCCACATCTCCTATCCAAGTCCCACTGTTCAACACCTAATTTAATGCATAATTATGCCCTGCAAGAGATAAGCATCCTGGACTGAATAGCAGTAGTTTATTTTTAGTTGTTTACACATTTCAGCTATTTTCCTGTGGGTTGACCTGTCCAGGCCTAAATTGCAATTCTGAATACAAACCCTTATGGTACCAAAAGATCATTTCAGGAGTATTTCTAAATAGGCACTGATGAGTGTGTAGCCAGTATTTTATTTCAACTTTCTGCTTCATTTAGAGAAGCAGAAAATAAAGACAGAGCTGCACTATTTTCTGAGCTAAACAGGTGGAGACCAGCCTAGTGCAGGATAAAGCACTGGAAATATTTCAGAGAGAGGGTCTACAGAGGGAAAAGCAATCCCTTCCAATGATTGCACTGGCTAGTCCTGCTCCAGTAACGTCTTGCTCCCATCAGAAAGGGATCCTGTAAAGGTGTTGACACATGTTTTCTAGAAAAACTGCCAGTGGAACCCTTACCAAATGTGACTGCTGCCTCTCCCCAGGGCTCACTGTGAAAAAACTCCTTTCTCTTTCCTTTGTGATGCCATCAATTTACAGCCCTCCCTGCTGCTGCAGGAGCTTATTATCCCTGTAAACGATAAAATTAAGGGCTTAGTTATAATCACACAAAGCTACTAATAGAAGGCATTTATAGGCATGAACTTTTCCCCTGGGGGAAGAAAAGGGCAATCAGCCGGTTCTTATCAATGACTGGAAATTACCTCAAAGTGGTATGACATCTATACCAAAATGCTGACAAGGAAGGCAGCTAGGATGCAGTTTCTGAGATGCTGATCTTGGGTCAGTTTCCTGTGCCATGAAGGGGAACCGTATTAATGCCCAGTCAAAAGCTCGGGAGGCTTTGCTGGATGCCTGATGATGGTAGCAACGTGCAGGCTTTTGCTGACTGTCACTACTGAGCTGGCTTAGCTGCTCTCTCATTCTTGCAGCACATTGCCTTAGGCAAAAACAAAGGGCTTACACAGCAAAATGAAAATCAGAAAACTCAGATGTAGTAAAAAAGGCTAAAAAACCCCAGACTAATCAGGGGAAGGGAATGGACAGTTTAAAAGTGCACAGCAGGTCTAAGGAAGTCATGATGAAAACTCCCTCCTGAAGTGGAACAGACTGGAAGATGAAAAACTTCTCCCGCTGATTTTTGACAAAGCAAATTAGCCAGACTTAAGGTTTGATTCAGCAGCTGCTGGATGAAACAATAGTTGAGGCTGTTTCATCCTGCCAGACCAGAGGCACATACCCACTTGGCCTGACAAAACTAAGCACCTTATGCACTGCTGTGTCTCTGGGATTCCCTGTAACTGTGAGCACGCCTCCAAATATCACTAGCATCACAGGCCGAAATTTTCAGAGGTGCTCTTAATTCTGCAACTGTGGAGCTGGACAGCAAATCTTTAGAACCTGGAATATAGCATGGCACAAACCGTCAGTGGAGTTTCCTTCTTATTTCAAAGTTATGTTGCAATGTAGGAATGTGACTGCAAACTTGTCGGGGGCATCAACAGCCTTGAGAAGAACTGGTTATAAGAATAAACAGATTCCTCACCACCTTGCTAACACTGACCCTTGAGCAGAGAAAACTAAAACATTGGGGGATAAATGCTTTTTAGAATTACGCTTAAAATAACTCAAGCATCTCTTTTCTCTCATTTGCTGTGAAGGGCTGTGAGACTGCAATAAAATGTCCCTATCCATGGCAAAGTAAGGAAACCAATAAGGCCCTTCCTGGGGTTTTTCTGTAAAAAGATTTGCTCCCTAATCACTGGGAGGCAATCTGAAAGATTCCCAGCAAAATTCTTCTTAGAAGTTTCAGATCAGAGTAGCAGGAAATAAAAAATTAGAAAGAAAAAAAAGGTCCATAATTTTTTTTTTTTTTTGCGCAAATTCTCCTTCTGAAAGGAAATGGGCTTTCCATGAGACGACCTCCAAAGTCATGGAAGAGGTGAGGGACCTGAGAGCACAGCTCAGTTTGGTGCCAGCGTGGCCTCTTTCAGAAGCTCATGGTGCTCTCTAACTGCTCACCTTCCCCCTGGCAGAGAGAGCAGGGAGCACACCTCCTGTAGGTGTAGCACACCTTCCTCAGCCGTGCTATAGCCACTTGCAATGGTACTTTGTTGGCATCTGTCATTCCAACCTGATTTCAGTTAAGCTTCCATGGTTGTGTTTAAGAGGGAAGGGAAGGGAAGGGAAGGGAAGGGAAGGGAAGGGAAGGGAAGGGAAGGGAAGGGAAGGGAAGGGAAGGGAAGGGAAGGGAAGGGAAGGGAAGGGAAGGGAGAGAAAAGAGAGGAGAGGAGAGGAGAATATTTCAGTTGGAAGGGACCTACAATGATCATCTAGGCCAACTGCAGATACTGTGCTAGTGGCTGTAATTAACCAAATTCAGCTAAGTTATTCATCTAAATAAATAATGCTGAATTATTAAAGTTCTTATGGAAACTAAAGGTCTCTTAAATGACACTTCTGCAAAGTCAAAATTACTTTAGAAAAACTTCACAGCTTTATCTTGTACAAGAAAGGAGTTGGATGCTTTTTACTTTCCAGCTAGGAAGCATAGACAAGGAATACCACACCTGGCATGATTTAGGAGTAGTCAAAGCTGCTTGCTACTAGGCAAGCACCACATGTGCATGGTGCTTCATGTGGCACAGGGGTATTTATCATGAGCTCACCCTGTGAAGAAAGACTAAGATGGACTGTGTCAGCACAGCATTCAAATGCTCTCACCAGGCACAGGATGCCTGCTACCAGTGACATAATGAAAACAGTTTGAACACAGCCCTACACCCCCTGAAATTGCTTACTTCTGACACAAACATACAAAACTCAAGACACCTAGGAGCTAAAATCATCATACCATATGCCCTTACTTCTTGCAGCTTCCCTGCCTCCCACACTGTTACATTTTCGGTAACATGCAAATGCTTGGAATAAAGGTACTGCTGCCTTTACCACCCTGCTTGGCTTTTTTCCCCATCTTTCCTCTATTGTGTTGCCATTTCTGTTCATTTTCACAGAAACAGGGGCTTTACAGAAACAAAATACGAGTGATAATAAATGTGCGCTGAAAATCCAACTCCATACAGAATTACTGTACTGAAAAGAACAGATGTATTTGTTATAAACACACGCCTGGCCAGCTTCTACTTTGCCTGCAGCTCATTTTTACTCTCAATACAGGATTCAGAGGTTTAACAGAGCAGTCAGGAAAACAAACAAAAAGCATCGGCATGCTGCAGCCTCGGGTGCATTCACAGCATGAGCAAAGGGATGTGTCGTGTATGCTGCAGTGTCAGCCACCTCTCTGAGAGCTGGAGTGTTGGCAGGGCACCTGCAGACCTTCTCATGCATCTTGAAACTCAGGAGTGCACTATCTAGAGGAACAGAGAGCTCTGTTTTGCTTGAAATCCAGGTCCTCTCTGCATCAGTCTCAGACTGCTATGGAGGGAGTCACTTCTGATGTACAACAGTGTGAGTAGGCAACGGGGCTGTTCCAGTTTGTCCCCAGAACTTCACAGTGGGGACTGGCATGAGGGTAGGCCTTGGGGCTGCGGGAAGAGAGACACTATTACTTCCCTTCTCTTGAGTCAGGGGCACCAAACTCATCTTGGAGGCATGTGAACAACTCATGCTAACAACAACATCATCAAAAAGCTGCTTCAGACATATGCCTCCAGATTCAGTCTCTGCCTTTTCCCTTCATATCCTGTGACCTGCTCTTGCCTGATGTCAGAAGAGATTTTAAGTGACCTCTTTGTAAAGATCACTTTGTTTTGCCCCCTCCTGCCTTTTCTGGCCTTTGCTCATTGAAGTTCAATTAGTAAAAAAGAAAGAAAATTGAAGGATCCTGTCTAAACTCTACACTAAGGAAGGTTTTCCACATCCCAGAGCCAAATGACAAATCTTCCAGTGCATAAGCAGTGCAGAGTGGACACATCTGACTCTACTGTTCTTCTCATGCACTCAGGAAGAGGGATGTCCCTACTTGTCAAATTTGCAGGAGGAGGGTGTGACAGAGTGTATATTTTGCTGTCAGTTCCCGTGGCTGGGCAGTTCTGGGCTGCTCAGCAAGCTTTGAATCCAAAACTTCCACAAATCAAAACTGCAGGCCTACCGTGGCTATGCCAAAGCCCCAAGCCCAGCAGATTCATTGAACCCTTACAAAGATTAGCCATTAGACAGTGACAAAATCCTCACAGCACAACTTGCAATTAGTACAATCAAACAGGACCTCTTTATCATCAAGCATCTGTTTGCAGTCTATTTTAATCATGGTATATTCAGGTTTCCAAAGGATGGAAAATGAGGGCACAGTTATGTGCTCTGAATTTAAGAACAGATGCAAACTGATGCCCGCTGGTCATGAACATGCTGGTAACCTTCTGTGTCAGAGAGGGAAATTAAACCCAATACAAATGGGATTAGCAAGAAGAGAAGTGAAGTATTTCTCTGCAAGCAAAACAGAAACCATTGTGCATTCATTGGAAAGAGGACAGAAAAAGTCTTGGGGCTTGACTTCTTACTTCATACCAATAAACTTAAGACATGATAGAAACGTGGCAAACGACTTCTCCACTTACTCTAAACAAGAAGCGTTTCCATGGGGAGGGAGCTGCCTCATGCTGGTGATAGGGTGACAGAATGTGGCACACTCATTTTAAATTGAGTACTTGACATTCTGTAAAGCTGTATGCTGGATTATCTGTGGCAGCTTGTTCCTGTAGCCATAGCCTGGATTGTAGTCTTCCTCCTACCTCCCTTCTCTCAGAAAGCAGTGAGTTTGCCCTGTCAGTAAAGTCTAGACCCAATTGCACAGCCGAACGTAGCCATGACCCTTAAAGACAGGGGAGTTTTTCTCACAGTTGAAATCCATGTAGGAAACAAACGGTCCCTGACTGCCCCAAATCCAGTCTTGATCTAAAGATCACAGGCACAAGAGAACTAATCATATCCAGCAGGAGGTTGATCTGACGGGTAATTATCATGTTTTGCAGGGGCAGGCATTTGGGGGTGCTGATCGAAAGCCGGCTAAACATGAGCCAGCAGTGTGCCCAGGTGGCCAAGAAGGCCAATGGCATCCTGGTCTCTATTAGGAATAGGGTAGCCAGCCGGTCTAGGGAAGTGATCGTCCCTCTTTACTCGGCACTGGTGAGGCCGCACCTTGAATCCTGTGTCCAGTTCTGGGCCCCGCACTTCAAGAAAGATGTTGAGGTGTTGGAGCGAGTCCAGAGGAGGGCGACCAAGCTGGTGAAGGGTCTGGAGGGTATGACCTATGAGGAACGGCTGAGGGAGCTGGGGTTGTTTAGCCTGGAGAAGAGGAGGCTCAGAGGTGACCTTCTTGCAGTCTACAACTACCTGAAGGGAGGTTGTAGTGAAGTGGGAGTCGGCCTCTTCTCCCCGGCAACTAGCGATAGGACAAGAGGACACAGCCTCAAGCTTCGCCAGGGGAGGTTCAGGTTGGACATTAGGAAGAATTTCTTTTCAGAAAGGGTTATTAGACATTGGAATGGGCTGCTCTGGGAGGTGGTGGAGTCACCATCTCTGGATGTGTTTAAGAAAAGACTGGCCACAGCACTTAGTGCCATGGTCTAGTTGACAGGGTGGTGTCAGGGCAACGGTTGGATTTGATGATCCCTGAGGTCTCTTCCAACCTGGTTGATTCTGTTATTCTGTGATTCTGTGAATGCAAGATCGAAGTAAGCTTTCTAGGATAAAATATAGCTGAAAGGATGAATGATAATGGTAAAAAGACCCAAAAACTCTGAGGAAATTATCATTAAACTGACTGAATTCTGTGATTACATTTTGAAGAGACTGGTGGGAAGGTAGAAACACTTCAGGCAGCCATGACAACAGAAATTTACTTGCACTCCTGAGAACAGCCATCTTGCAGGACCCCCCATCAGTAAAGACTGTTTGGCAACAGGCACAAGCAATGGGAAGAAAAGTAAAGTCATCCTGTTGGGAAGGCAGTCCTATGAAACCCTACCAGGCATGGGGCTTGAGTGTCTTCTGCATGTTGAGGTGTTCCAGTAATGCCCGTGGTGAACTAAAGTGCTCTTGCTATTTCATCAGTATTGTGGGCAGCAGTATAAACAATGTTTTTCTGTGGTGCTGCATTTCACAGATAGACTGACCACGCATAGAAGCCTTTCCCTTCATTCAAGGCCTTCCTAACACCTCTCTGGTTTGGACTTTAATGTCGAACAAGGGTTAAGCTGAAATGTCATCCTTTTCCTGAGCAGAGGCGCTAATAGTCTCTTTCTTCTGCCATGGATCCACTGATTCACCTGAAAACAGGATTTGACTAGTTTTTCAGTCAGTTTTTGCAATTGCGGGAACGGCAGAGATGACACAAGAGAGGAGTCAGGGAAGCATGGCTGGGAGTTGGGGCAAGCACTGACGTCCCAGCTCTTGGATGGCTTTAGATGAATGTGAAGACATGGCGGGACAAAGATGCAGAGGTACGGAGCTAAGGTTGAATTTCAAGACATTGGGCAGGTGTGGTGGGATAACTCCAGATGTTGGAGAGAAGAGCTTTCACACCTGGCCTGTCCACATAAAAGCAGTGCTTGTGAAAGGCCCAGTCTACTTCAGCAACACATTGAGACCTTTATCTGAAGGGCTTTTCCACCTCTTTCTCCTCTCTTTGCTAGATCACCAGGAGACCTACAGATGTGGTTAGCAGAGAAGGCCACTAACAGGGACAGAAGGGATCAATAAGCCATCCTTGCAAACATCAGGGTGTAATCAGGGCTGGCCACGCAGCATGGCCATCCCAGAGAGGACTAGAAGATGGGAACACTGACTGGGCATGCAGAGATCATAGCTGACTTAATTTGGGGATAGTGCAGCCTAAACCTTGTTCCTCATTCTAATGACTGTGCCAACAGCCCTATGTTAACATTGGCCTTAGAAAACAGTGGCAAAAAGCTCTTTGTAAACACTTTAGCAATGGAGAGAATGCCAACCGCCCATGACACTTAGCTGTGCATGAATAAAGGGAGAAAGGGAAAAGAAAGGGAGGGAGAGGTGTTTCCCTCCCTGAGCCACAATCCATGCCTCTATAAAAACTTGCACTACACATCCCATTTTATTTCACCAAATACAACCTGCTAGTTTATGAGCTATTAAATTCAATAGCTTGCTTTCTTTTCTGTTGAGCTCACATTGCCTACTGGACTCTGAATATCTGCTATTTAATGGACAACTTCTAGATGCTCTTAGCACGTGTCTCACAACTTTTGTGAGTTTTTGTGCTCTTTACAGTTACAGGTTCAGGTGTGATAACTAAAGATGTGTTGCATCTTTCAGCTGAGTAAGCTTATGTAAAAAAATTAGTGTATTTAAGCAGGAAATCAGCTGCTGGCTTGCAAGCGGTTAGCTGGTCATCTCAGCCATATTGTTCTCCTGGCTTTTCCCAAACATACTTCCTCCTCTGTTCTTTGTCAGATCCTTTGGAAACTGTCACATCCAAGTTATGTTTAAGTGGACCCTACCTGCATAGTGCAAGAGCAGAAACAGGGCTGCAGCAGCCAGAACAGAAAGTGCTTGTAAACTATGGTTTCTTCTGGCCTTTCAAAGTTCTTCTTCCTCATATAAGAAAAAACTTCATGTGAAAACACTACAGGATGAAAAAAAATATTCCTTTTTTGAATCCTTCCTCTACAAGACTGTTAAGAGTTGTGGTGGATACTTTGGTCTGAAGTTATATATTCTAATGCCTAATTATTTCAGAGCTGAAGTCTACTGTAGAGAAATTATGTTTGTCTTATACAAAAAAAAAAGAAAGGATAGAAGCGAATTTTACAATTCAGGACAATGATTTGGTGAAAGCATTGCATTTCAAAAAAGAAAAACATCACCGTAAGTGACTTGGCCATTCCAAACAAGAAAGGTAGTTTCAAACTACCTTTGTTGGCTATACTGAGAGCAATTTTAAATTCCTGCTCTAGCACTCCCAGGACAGGCACTGCTGTAGAGATTTCATCACATGCTTACTGATGATGTTGGGATCTCACAGGGCATGCACATCACTCAGAGGACATGACACAAGTTCTCATAAATTAATTGCATAAAGAATGTATAATCAGTTAAACTTTTGCAGTTTAACCAGTAAAGTACTTCATCTGAACATAATTACAGTGGAATTAGAATGGCTATTACATGCTGAGCTGTGATACTAACATAAACTAACAAAACACATAAATAAGAAGTATTTGAAATTCCTTTGGATCTTCTAGATAAAGGGAAGTTAGGGTGTTGAGGAATTCAGACATTAAATTACTGCATACTGGCTTTTCCATGCTGAGTGCTGGGATGAAATCTTCATGGGCCAAATTCCTCCCGCACACTGAGTTCAGAGAAGAACTGTGTGCCTTTAATAGCAGTTCAAGGTACTGTTGAAGGCAATTGAAAGGAAGACCCTAGAGCTGACCAGAAGTATACAAGTGTTTAGGCCGAAATACAGGCAGCATAATGTGGCCAAAACTTTTGGTGCTTTTGCATGAGGCATCCTTCTCCCTTTTCAGTTCCTCTGCACTTAGTTGGTATTAGGTGTTCACATGGGACTCAATGTGACATGCCTCTTACTTTGTAAGACATGCCTCTTATTCCCCTAATTGATTACTAACTTCATCTCTCTTCCTCAGTTTTGCCATTCACAATGAAGATGTCTATGAATAGGAACTGTCTGGGTCGCTATGTGAAAGGTACATGTGCAGTGACCTGCACCATGACTGCTGGGCCTTGCTCCCTCTCATGTAAACCACTTCACATGGCTTCCCCTGTGAGTCATGGAAGGAGAGAAAGCAGCATTTTCTCCTGTTCTATTCCCTGATGTCCGCTGATTTTTTCACTGAGGAGAAAGTCTATTGCATAATGTGCCCCAGCAGACCTGGACATGGGTGCTTTATTTGCAACCCTGAGGATCCTTCAAGCAAACCTATCTGTCGGTTCCCACATCTTGCTTTTTCAGAGCACATTGCTAATAAACTTGGACACTGCTGTTATGACAATACTGAACAGTTCCAACTCTACATCTTGATTACTGATTTCATGCTAGGCTGAGAGTTAAACCTACTCAGCTGTTTCCTCAGCACTGTTATTTATGGCACTATTCAGACCCTGCCTTCCTGGAGATGGCTGAACACCTGCCTGCTGATGGGAAGCAGTGAATGTATTCCTTGCTTTGCTTTGCTTGTGTGTGTGGCTTTTGCTTTACTGTCTTCATCCCAACCCACGAGTTTTCTCACTTTTGCTTTTTTGATTCTCTCCCCCATCCCACTGTGAGGGGAGTGAGTGAGTGGTTGTGTGAGGCTTAGTTGCCAGCTGGGGTTAAACCACAACAGTCATCACCTCAGAAGGAGATCAGTGATGTTATGCCCCTGTCCTGTGACAAATTCACTCCAAAGTTGCTCAGGTTCATAAAGCCCTATGTGCATTAGGAGCCTGTAACTGCAAATGAGTGGTGTCCAGCCATCCCACTGTCCTTAAAAGTTGCTCCATATGATGAGAGTCATCAAGCCTCTCTCTCGGTAGCTGCTGTTTTTCTGCTGCTTGCAGATCTCGCCACCAAAATTTGTGCCAGAGTGACATTTCTGTAGCAGCTCCCATTAACTGGAACAAAAACTATCATCATTTGAAATTGGCATCAGTGGTGGAAAGAAATGTTTCCATAGAAGGCACTGCACTATTATTTCTTGCTAATGTTAAAATCATGGGCAGGACGCTCCTGTGGAAGATTTTTCCATCCAATTTGTATTGTGACAGAAATGATTAGGATGCTGACAAAATCAAGGCATCACAATGTCTAAATCAGAGCACAGAAAGGATAAGGGTTTAACTCTTGTAATAACAAAGTCAGCTGGCAGCAGTGCTGTTAGTAATATATATTCACTTTCTAAATTTTCCCTATGAACTCTGCCAGCAGAACTACGGGTCAATAGCAGACTGCAGAAACAGTTTCAGGGAGTCAGCTAGTTTGCTTTTTAATGAATGGCCGTTAAAAAAGCTAGTAATGACATAAATTGGAAGAAAAAACAGAAACCATTATAAATTCCATTATAATGATTAATCTTGCTAATATGACACTTATCCCCAAACACACTAAAATTAATAGTAGCCACCTGAGCAGCCTCAGTGGATTCTGAATAGGAATTTTAAGAAGCAAAATACAGCAGCCAAGAAACCTAGAATGCAGCATGATAGCTTGAAATTTCTTGCTTCTGTTTCAAATACGAACAGTGACTAATGTGTCAGAAAATCAGCCTGTTTTTCATATCTACGTTAGTTGGTATAAGAGAATATCTGCTATTACCTCTTCCTACAGACCCTGCCTCAGGTAATACTTAGGAGCTCAGTATGCACAGCAGGAATTTGTAATGAGCTCTCAGTTTAGATTCCCATCACTACAAAAACAGAAGGTTAAAAAGTGATTCAGAAGAAAAAAGCTGGCGTCCATCAAAACCAAATGGGAGCCAGGGTTTGAAAACACACAATAAAACGCAATGGATGTGATATCACAAGTCATTACAGTAATGCAACAATACTTTCTTCCCACTGAAAAGAGCCCAGGACTTTATCACAATGTCACATCAGAGTCACCGGCATTTAGCCCTTGGAGAATATCTACTTCCTTTCTAAACACTGGTGCAAACTTAGCTGGATTGACAGCTCTGGGACCTGACCCGTTCAATTTATCTACACAACAAGAACAGTGCTATCAGAGTGACATGCCTCTAGCTCTGATCCCCAGGACATATGTGAAAGGACAGTTTTGTCCTTCTGTCCTTGAGAGAGTTCAGTAAGTCTCAGTCTTATGGTGAGCAAGATTTCTTTCCCTGTTTAAGATTGTCAGCTCACCTTCCAGCCCTTGTTTCCTAAAATCCTAGCTACTCTGTGTATACAGCAGATTTCATTTTAATTCAATGCAAAAAATTCCATCACATTCTTCTATTGTCCATGGCAGACTACCAGAAGACAATATTCACCTGGTGGTTTTGGAGGAGACAGCTTATTTCCAAAGAGGGAGGGTATTTTCTGCTGCTTAGTTGCTAGGCCAAGTGTCAGGTTATATGTACCCCAATACACAGGACTTTGCCACTGATTTTACCATGGATAATAGAACTAGAAGATGGTGGTGTTTGGAAGGGCCCTCTGGAGGCCATTGAGTCCAATCCCTGCTCAAAGTGTGACTTCCAGGTTCAATCAGCTTGCTTCAAGCCTTGTTCAGTGAAGTTTTGAGTATCTCCAAGAATGGGGGTTGTACACCCTCTCTCAGCCCCAACTCCAGTACTGCCTCACTCTCAGAGGGAGATTTCTACATTGTTCCAGGGCTTAGATCCCTTCCTTTTTCTTGCCCTTTAGTCTGTCCACCTAGATAGACTATCTCTTCCTGTTTGTACAAGGTTTTGTCGTTCAAAGGAGACCATCTTTAATAATAATAATAATAATAATAATAATAATAATAATAATAATAAAGTCCTAATAAGATTTTGAGGTGCTGTTGGAAATCCCCAAGGGTTGCATGGCTACAATAACTTCAACACTAAGCCGTGCAGGTCCAGTTTCAGACCAGGAGAGTGGGGGAGGCTACATATAAATGAATAGGAAAAAAAAAAATGCAGTGGTCAAGCATTGTGAATAGCCTTGCCCAATAGCTCACCTGCTTGGTATTACTATGCTGTTGCTTTTCTTGTCTGAATTTTCCCCTGAAAACTCATACAATGTAGGCTCAAACTGTTCTATCTAGAGAGGAAGCACAGCGGACATTAACAAAATCAATCATGGTTCAAAGCAGGTCTTTAGATCTAATAACAATCCATCTTGAAGTTTGATTAAGTGCTCTAACAACTTGAGGAAGAAAAGAAAAAAAGCCAAAAATAGAGTGCTGCTCTAGACAAGTACTAGATTGATGACTAGGAGAGCTAAAAGGTAGGTACGATAGTGCATTGTATTTCACAGAGACTTTAAGTCCCCCAAAAGTGTTTTGCAGCTCATCCTCTCCCCAGCCATGGGGCTGTATATGTCTGAGGCAGTTGCTTTTTTCTGTCACTGTTTTTTTTCACCTAGGACCTGGTAAAATGCAATCCCTGTATTGTAGTTCAGATCCACTCATTGATTGCTAAAGGCATCATATGATGAGCCAAGCATCAGCCTGAATTTCCCCCGGTGCTCAGCCTCCTATCTTTGGGAGATTTTAAAATCTTTTTAAATCACTTCCACTTGGCACAAATACAGGCCCAGGTCCCCCCAGCTGCATGCTGCAATTTCACAATGAGTCTTCCTGTTGATCTCAAGGCCCATGTCCACATGTTTACTGACACACAGAACTGCTCACCAGATTGATACAGCTGCCTAAACATCTGGTTTGATGCACTGCCCACGATATCAACACTTCCAAGCAATAGTTTACAGAAGCGATCATCAGACTGCATGAACTGTGGGACTTAAACAAACCATCAGAAAACTGAATGGGGGAACAAATACAGTAAGATTCACTCAAGCATTTGAGGCAAAGAAGCACGGTAAGAAGAAACAACCAATTCTTTGCTTAAGAGTCACAGATCAGTGAGACATTGGTGTGTGCTGTAAATTTTCCATTGTTCACTCTGCAGCATAAAATCAGATTACAGTATAGTTTATGACAACATTACTACAATTACAGTTTATGAGCATGATTTTAACAAATATATTCAAATATATTAACAAAAAGCTGTATCTTCATATATACACCAAAGATACAGTATTTATTGGACACATGGAAAATGTTAGAACTGTGCTGAGCACAACGCAGCTAGGAAAAACAGGATTAATTCCATCACTGTACAGTAGTTTGCAACTGCTTTATACTACCTTTTCATGAATAAGATGCTACAAATTATATAGCTCTGGTGGTCAGTCTTGAATCAGCAACAGACATGTTCTGCTCGCTCAGTCCCTGCCATAGGGTGTCATTTGTCCTACTGTATTTGAAGTGGAGGGTGAATGAAGGCTTTTTCCAAATCTCAGGCCAGATAGTTCAGCTAAAAAATAGCTCACTGTGACATTTTCAGCCCTCAGACTGCTTTTCCAGGGACCCAGAACTGCTTTCTCTGGGTCTTTTCACTGCCATCTCTTTTCCCTTCTGGTGTCCTCTCAATTTGCCATCACCTCTTCTCCTCCCCTCCAGCTCATCCATTTTCCACTTCTCCTTTAACCCACTATGTCCTTCCCCAGCTACCTTCTCTGTGATGCTCGTTGGCCTCAGGAGAGCCACCAAGAGGAAAATACAGGACAGGAGTACCTTTTAGGAACAGTGAGGAGCAGGTGTCATTTTTCATTTTCTCTGTGTAGTAAATTTTTCTTTGCCCTCCTACAATCTCATAAAGAGTCTCCCCCACAAAACACGTATCAGCAGAAGGGGCCACCAAGGACTGGGATCATGAGTGTTGGATAATGTGTGCGCGCATAAAGAGACAGAGCGTATTATACCACTCAGGGGCTTGTCTTCCCCTTCCAGGTGCTCCAGGGAGCAACAGAGAATCTAAGCAATAGCAGCTAAATTACCTCAAAACTGAAAGCAAGGTCTCTTCACCTGCCCTAAAACAGATCAGTGCTCCTGCACAAATCTAAGATTGGCAGCTCTTGTGTCCAGCTGGGAAAGCAACAAATCAATGAAGAGCCTTGTCTGTGCATGGCTTCCAGCCTCTTGTTCTCTAGTCAGCTGAAGTGTCTTAAGCTTTCTTGGTGGCCAGTTTTCTCTGAATAGCATCCAGCCCCGAAAGCCTGTTCTGTTGGTAAAATGCCCTGGCACTGGCCCTCACACATTGCACATCAGGATCCTTGCATCTTTCAGGAAAAGCTACCTTTACCTAATGCTTTTAGTGAGGCATCAAAAACTTGCAGGCTGCTCAAACCATAGGGAGCTAGGGGTGACAAACCTACCCTCTCCCTCTTCTGGAACCCCACTGCAGAGTTCTTGCACCTTCCACATGCACATAAAACAATACCATTTCAAGAAGTCCCCCGATTGCAAATTGACTCACCGTTGTAACTGCTGTTGACATTCGTCTGTGTTGGCACCAGGCTGTACTGAATTGGCCCTTCAGAAGTGGCCCTTCCTGGCAGTAAATGGGAGAAGAGAAGGCAGGAAGGGAAGGACAAAGGAAAGGGAAGAAGAAGGGAATATTTAGATAAACTCACTGAACATAATCTGCAGACACCCTCCACTATTTTTTAACTCAACTTCTTACTGAAAATTCCTCTCCCCCTCCAACACACACACACTCACATGCACACAAACACATCTCCCAGCAGAAATCTCGAGAAGCTGGTTGCCTCGATGCCTGCTAAGGAGTCTCATTTGCTTTGTCTGACTGTCAGTCCACTGGAAATGCCTTGTACTGGGGTCATTAAAGAGGGTGGAGGGCATGCAAGCTGCAGAACTGGCGATGCCATTGCAACAGGTATGTGCAGGACTTCACAGGCAGATAAGATCCTTGCAGATCAGGCTGTCAAGCCTGAGTAAATCTTTCAGCATTTCTTTAACGACAGATGCATACGATAGGACTTGAATGTTAAATACAAGCATGTCAGCCCTGCTGTCCTGTTCATTACCAGACACTGGATGAAGCAGAAAAAACATCTTGGCAGCATTTCTTATTATGAATAACTTTTCCCTCAGAAAACTGAAATCCAAATCCTCTTTGGCATTAAGAGTATGTTTAACTCAGGTCAGCAAAAGCTGTGTTATTAACCCAACATGTGCCTCCTTAGTCAACTGCACTTGTGAATTTGCTGTGGAGGGAATAATCCCTGTTGCAGAAGGTGCAGAGGTACAGACATCAGACTGCTCCAACGTTCTTCATTCCAGATGTGTCACTCTGCCAATGAGGTACTAGAGCTGGACTGACAGCCTCTCAGTCTGAAAGAACTTGAGTCCACACATTTTAACATTCGAGGTCATGTTCACTACATTTCCAACCTAGTTCTCCTCTTCCTGGTCTTACTGCCTTCTCATTTGCACAAGGTCCGGGTATCAGAGTTAGCTTGCATGACCTTCCTTTAGCTGCGGTGTCGATGGAGGACCCTCTGGTATGTTCTATACTGTAGGCAACTCAAGGAATCTGAAAGGTTCATGGAGCTTTTAATAAAAACAGTTTCTGTGCTGCTGCTACAGAGCAAACAATGAATACATAAGCACCACAGGCACATGGCCACGTAAACAGCAGGAGATTTTACCAGTGAGGAGGAAAGGAGCTTGGCAACTGTCCTTCAGTCCAAAGAGTCGGCTTGACAACTAAGCCAACAGTGAGTGAGTCTAAATATCATTCTATAAATAAGCATTCTCTTTATTGAGCTCCTCTTTCTCTTTAAATTATCTCCCTTCCTGAGTTGTTCTCACTGGGCCATACATACTACTTAATAATGAAGATGGATGATAAAACAGCATTCACATTACTTATAGGATTTTTCAGAGAGGATGTGCAGAATTAATTCTTCATTTGAGAAAGCACTGGAATGCACACATAAGCATTACACCATCTAGAAATGCTCATTATACTAACTGAAGAGCAGTTAATGCTAAGTTGTTGCTGACAGATGCTTTCACCCATTCATATAAATGCAGAAGAATATCATTGAAGTAATTTGTGCCTTGTAACTGCACAGGCTGAGGAGGAATTTCACTTTTATAGTCTCTATCTTGCAGCAGAATCAGCTAAAGCAAGATATAAGGCCATCTTTCCAAACCCTGTGTCCTGGTTTGGCCTAAACCAGGCCGATTTTCCTTTCAGTGATTTTTGCTTTCAGCTAAGTCTCCTCTAAGTAACTGCACTTTCTGAAACTAACTGCATGTTTGCAGACAGTGTCTGCCTCCAGGACTGATAACGCACGAAGTTTGTAGTTATCGCTGAGGCACCGGTAGGGATGTTGTGCAGTAAGGCTCTTGCTGTACTTATTCTTAGAGAAACCAAGGTCACTGCTGAATTCCTCACTGCTTACAAGTGAAGAGCCTAAGGGGGGTTGCAGCTGCAGTGGGGAGCAGACAGGGCAGGTGACCCAAAATTGACCAACGAGGGTATTCCATCCCACATACGTCATTCTCGGTATAAAGGGGGGGGATCACGAGGGTCTCGCTCCTTTTCTGCTATGGCCGGTGTCCAAGGAGGACTCCGTCTGTTTTCCTGCTGCCCCCGATCCCGATCCGTGCATCCCTGAATCCAGCTCTCGACCGTTGCTAGGCCCAGCCTGGGCCTTCCCGGAGCCTGCCCTGCAGTGCCGGTGGGGACATGGCTGACTTCAGGGGAGCTCAATCTTGGTTTTGTATATATATTTGTATATATTTGATTATTTCTATTATTATTATTATACTCTTTTTCATTATTATAGTTTATTAAAACTGTTTTAACTTTCCAACCCGGAAGTCTCTCTCCCTTTTCCCTTTCCCTTTCCCTTTGGGGGGAGGGGGGGGGGGTAACAGAGGGCATCTGCCACAGGTTTAATAACTGGCCCAGCTTTAAACCGTGACAGATTTATTGGCGCCCAACGTGGGGCTCGAAAGAAGCTCCGACAGGTTGCTCTGATAAGTCGAATCCCAGCTTCAGTGGGAGGAGACCCGGAGAGCTCAGCTGAGAGAGTATCGGAGTTCTTCCTTTGAGATTTACGAGGGGTTGGAAATTAAAACAGATAGCGAAGATGGTAATGTCATTTTTGATCGCTGTGCTATCTCGTCTCTTTATTAAGCCTTTTACAGAGTTAAGTGTAATAATACCTTACTTGCCGTTGTTTGTTAGTGTTTATGTGCAGTTTATCATTGCTGGGTACTGGTCAACATGCATTGTTTTGTTATGGCGTTTCGTACGGATTTATGTCGTGATAAACTGGGTTGTTACTGCTCTGACCTCGGTAGCAGAGATTTTATCTGCGCACTCTGGGAGTCCTTTAGCTGATTCTGTTAATGATTATACTTCCAATTTTACTTTGGGAAACAGTACCTTCTCCTTTTCTGCCAAGGTGATTCCACTAGATTTTGCGAAATTAGGATGGTGCTGTCTAGGTGGCATGGTTTTATTTTCGTTTGTCCTGAATGTGTTTCTGGTGTGGTATGTGATTAGATGTCAGTGCAGCAACAGCGGGAGGTATCATGCTGCCCCTGTAACCAGGAGAAAACACCGAAAGAAATCAGCTAGTAAAGTGAAGGATGATGACTCAGAGCCTTCTAAGGCAGAGCCAGCACAGGACCCAGGTGAGGGCCCTTCTCAGTCAGAGTCAGGGCCTGACACAGAGGGGGGTTTCCTTGATCGTCTTTTTAAAGCAGACCCATTACACAAGAAGGACAAGAAAGGTCCTTCTAAAGCAGAACAATCACAGGAGGACTCGGACTCGGAAGTAGAAATAACCTACCACTCCTTATCCCTGAAAGAACTGCGAAATATAAGAAAAGATTTTAGTCGTTATGACGGTGAGCCAATTATTACCTGGTTGCTCCGATGCTGGGATAATGGGGCAGATAGCATAGAATTGGATGGTAGAGAAGCCAGACAGTTGGGATCCCTGTCCAGAGATGGTGGTATTGATAAGATGCTTCCAAGAAGGTCGAACACTATCAGCCTCTGGAGGCGACTCTTGTCAGCTGTAAAGAGCAGGTATCCCTATAAAGGTGATGTTCTGAGCCACCTAAGCAAATGGACCACTATAGAAAAAGGTATTAACTACCTTAGAGAACTAGCTGTGCAAGAGATCATTTATAAACACCCTCAGGACATTGTAGATCCTGTAAATCCTGACGAAGTGGAATGCAACCGATCCATGTTCCGGAAGGTTGTGAAGAGTGCTCCACCAACACATACCCATACATTGTCAATATTAGTCTGGGGAGAAGATGCTATGGCACGACCTAGTGTGGGCGAAATGGCTAACTATATGCGACAGTATGAAGATAGTATTTCTTCCCCACTGCAGGCCCGTGTCTTGGCTGTGGAAAAACTGACTAAGGAAAACAAGGACTCATTTAAACAACTGTCAGACAAACTGTCCAGGATCGAGAATAAACTTGACTCTCTACCTACACAGGCCCATGTTGCAGCCTTTAGGAGGAAACGCCCTCCTACTGGACCGGCTCAAAGGAAACGGGACACGTCACGAGGTATCCTGTGGTTTATCCTGCGTGATTATGGGGAGGACATGAACAGATGGCATGGACAACCTACCAGTACCCTACAGGCACGAGTACGTGAGTTGCAAGCTAACAGAAATACCAGAGAGAATTTTCCTAGGAGGATGGCTGCTCCAGTTACCAATGAGCAGGACCCCAGTCAGGGTAGATGGGCCTCAAATCCTTTTTTTCCAAGAGTGAATAGGGGAAATGAAGGTCCAGTCCCCGTGAGCTGCACGAATCCAGTCTTTAATTAGAGGGGCCCTGCCTCCAGCCAGGAGGAGGAGAGGGACAACCGAGTTTATTGGACTGTGTGGATTCGATGGCCTGGCACATTAGAACCACAAAAGTATCGAGCCCTGGTAGACACTGGTGCACAGTGCACCCTAATGCCATCGAATCATAAAGGGACAGAATCTGTCAGTATCTCGGGAATAACAGGGGGATCTCAAGAGTTATCTGTATTGGAGGCCGAAGTGAGCCTAACTGAAAATGAATGGAAAAAGCACCCCATTGTGACTGGTCCAGATGCTCCATGCATCCTTGGCATAGACTACCTTAAGAAAGGGTATTTTAAGGACCCAAAAGGATATAGATGGGCCTTTGGTGTAGCAGCTGTAGAGACTGAGAACATTAAACAGCTGTCTACCTTGCCTGGCCTCTCAGAGGATCCTTCTGTTGTGGGGTTGCTGAAAGTTGAAGAACAACAGGTGCCAATTGCTACTACCACGGTGCACCGACGACAATATCGCACCAATCGAGACTCCCTGATCCCCATTCATAAACTGATTAGACAATTAGAAAATCAAGGAGTGATTAGCAAGACTCGCTCACCCTTTAATAGTCCTATATGGCCAGTGCAAAAGTCTAATGGAGAATGGAGATTAACTGTGGACTATCGTGGCCTAAATGAAGTTACACCACCTCTGAGTGCTGCTGTGCCAGACATGCTAGAACTTCAATACGAACTGGAGTCAAAGGCAGCCAAGTGGTACGCCACTATAGACATTGCTAATGCATTTTTCTCTATTCCCTTGGCACCAAAGTGCAGGCCACAGTTTGCTTTTACCTGGAGAGGTATCCAGTACACCTGGAATCGACTGCCCCAGGGGTGGAAACACAGTCCTACTATTTGCCACGGACTGATCCAGACTGCACTAAAAGAGGGTGGAGCTCCAGAACATTTGCAATACATTGATGACATCATTGTATGGGGTGATACAGCAGCAGAAGTTTCTGACAAAGGGGAGAAAATAATTCAAATTCTTCTGCAAGCTGGTTTTGCCATAAAAAGAGGCAAGGTCAAGGGGCCTGCCCGGGAGATACAGTTTTTAGGGATTAAATGGCAAGATGGGCGTCGCCAGATCCCGATAGAGGTGATCAACAAAATAACAGCTATGTCCCCACCAACTAACAAAAAGGAAACACAAGCCTTCTTAGGCGTTGTGGGTTTCTGGAGAATGCATATTCCAGATTACACCCAGATTGTACGCCCTCTTTATCAGGTGACCAGAAAGAAAAATGATTTTCAGTGGGGCCCTGAACAACAACAGGCTTTTGAACAGATTAAACAAGAAATTGTGCATGCAGTAGCCCTTGGACCAGTCCGTATGGGACAAGATGTTAAAAATGTGCTCTACACCGCAGCTGGGGACAATGGTCCTACCTGGAGCCTCTGGCAGAAAGTGCCAGGGGAGACTCGAGGTCGACCCCTAGGATTTTGGAGTCGAGGATACAAGGGCTCTGAGGCCAATTACACCCCAACTGAAAAAGAGATACTGGCAGCATATGAAGGAGTTAGAGCTGCCTCAGAGGTAATTGGTACTGAAGCACAGCTTCTCCTGGCACCCCGATTACCAGTACTAGGCTGGATGTTCAAGGGTAAGGTTCCTACTACTCATCATGCAACTGATGCTACATGGAGTAAATGGATTGCATTAATTACACAGAGGGCTCGAATAGGAAACCCTAATCGCCCAGGAATCTTAGAAGTGATCATGGACTGGCCAGAAGGCAAAGACTTCGGAATGCCACCAGAAAAGGAGGTGACACATGCTGAAGAAGCCCCACCGTATAATGAACTACCAGAGGATGAGAAGCAGTATGCCCTGTTCACCGATGGATCCTGCCGTCTTGTAGGAAAGCATCGGAAGTGGAAAGCTGCTGTATGGAGTCCCATACGACGAGTCACAGAAGCCACAGAAGGACAAGGTGAATCAAGTCAATTCGCAGAGGTAAAAGCCATCCAGCTGGCTCTAGACATTGCTGAACGAGAAAAGTGGCCAAGGCTGTATCTTTATACTGACTCATGGATGGTGGCAAATGCCTTGTGGGGGTGGTTAAAACAGTGGAAGCAAAGCAACTGGCAGCACAAAGGTAAACCTATTTGGGCTGTTGAACTGTGGCAAGATATTGCTGCTCGGCTAGAGAAACTAGTCATGAAGGTACGTCATGTAGATGCTCACGTACCTAAAAGTCGGGCAACTGAGGAACATCAAAACAACCAACAAGCAGATCAGGCTGCTAAAGTGTTCCAAATAGATTTGGACTGGGAACATAAAGGTGAACTATTTTTAGCTCGGTGGGCTCATGACACTTCAGGTCATCAAGGGAGAGATGCAACATACAGATGGGCTCGTGACCGAGGGGTGGACTTAACTATGGACTCTATTGCACAGGTTATCCATGATTGTGAAACATGCGCCGCAATTAAGCAAGCCAAACGGTTAAAACCTTTGTGGTATGGGGGCGGTGGTTGAAATATAAATATGGGGAGGCCTGGCAAATTGACTACATCACACTCCCTCAAACCCGCCAGGGTAAATGTTATGTACCATGGTAACATGGTGGAGGCGACCACTGGATGGTTGGAAACATACTCTGTGCCCCATGCCACTGCCCGGAACACTATTCTGGGCCTTGAAAAGCAAATCTTGTGGCGACATGGCACACCAGAGAGAATTGTGTCGGACAATGGTACTCATTTCAAAAACAGTCTCATAGATAACTGGGCCAAAGAGCATGGCATCGAATGGGTATATCACATCCCCTATCATGCACCAGCATCTGGGAAAATTGAACGGTATAATGGGCTGTTAAAAACTACCCTAAAAGCAATGGGGGGTGGAACCTTTAAAAACTGGGATAAGCATTTGGCACAAGCTACCTGGTTAGTTAACACCAGGGGATCTATCAACCGAGCTGGCCCTGCTCAGTCAGACCTTTTACATACAGTAGAAGGAGATAAAGTCCCTGTGGTGCATGAAAGGAATCTGTTGGGAAAAACTGTCTGGGTTCTTCCTGCTACGGGCAAAGGTAAACCCATTCATGGGATTGCTTTTGCTCAAGGACCTGGATGTACTTGGTGGGTGATGCTGCAGGATGGTGGAGTCCGATGTGTCCCTGAAGGTGATCTGATCTTGGGTGAGAATACTTAATTCTGAACTGCATGATGTTAATTGCTGCATAATACTAACAGTGTTCATAAGTGTCTTTCAGGTTGAAGCAGTGGTGATGAGACCGGAGCTAGCTGCAAGTGGCGTCCAGTAACCTCCTCAAGACTGACATCTTTAACCTGCAACCCGTGGGCACGAACTGTGACAAAGCTCATACCATCTTTCCTACCCTGGGAGACTCCTAGCCAGATGGAAACCCACAATCCTGAACTAAATGAACTTGATGAACTTTTTTTTCTGTATAGAGATGAATCATAAACTAATGTTATCTATATATATTTTAAAATGAAAAGTTAGTGGTGATCTGAGTATGACGTGAATGGTATGGAATAAGGGGTGGAATGTCCTGGTTTGGCCTAAACCAGGCCGATTTTCCTTTCAGTGATTTTTGCTTTCAGCTAAGTCTCCTCTAAGTAACTGCACTTTCTGAAACTAACTGCATGTTTGCAGACAGTGTCTGCCTCCAGGACTGATAACGCACGAAGTTTGTAGTTATCGCTGAAGCACCGGTAGGGATGTTGTGCAGTAAGGCTCTTGCTGTACTTATTCTTAGAGAAACCAAGGTCACTGCTGAATTCCTCACTGCTTACAAGTGAAGAGCCTAAGGGGGGTTGCAGCTGCAGTGGGGAGCAGACAGGACAGGTGACCCAAAATTGACCAACGAGGGTATTCCATCCCACATACGTCATTCTCGGTATAAAGGGGGGGGATCACGAGGGTCTCGCTCCTTTTCTGCTATGGCCGGTGTCCAAGGAGGACTCCGTCTGTTTTCCTGCTGCCCCCGATCCCGATCCGTGCATCCCTGAATCCAGCTCTCGACCGTTGCTAGGCCCAGCCTGGGCCTTCCCGGAGCCTGCCCTGCAGTGCCGGTGGGGACGTGGCTGACTTCAGGGGAGCTCAATCTTGGTTTTGTATATATATTTGTATATATTTGATTATTTCTATTATTATTATTATACTCTTTTTCATTATTATAGTTTATTAAAACTGTTTTAACTTTCCAACCCGGAAGTCTCTCTCCCTTTTCCCTTTCCCTTTCCCTTTGGGGGGAGGGGGGGGGGTAACAGAGGGCATCTGCCACAGGTTTAATAACTGGCCCAGCTTTAAACCGTGACACCCTGACAGAGTACAAAGTTTTAAGGTACTACTCTTGACTTACTTTGACTGAAGGCTGCAATCTCTTAGGGGCTTTGTATGTTTATTTGTACTTAAATCTGCTTGCAACAACTTTTCACTAAAAATCAGCAGTAGCCCAAGTACTTTCAGACTCTTCAGAATTGCCTAAGAGAATCAGCAGAAATGGTAATTTGGTCATGAGCTCTTGTTCTCTTGCTGTTTCAGGTGTAACAGGAGCACACAGATTCTCTTGCTGAGAGGTAAGTGAGGTGAGTGATGCATTGACCTATTGTTATTTTTTTAAAGATCACATTATACTCGGAACTACTCTTTATTCAGTGCTATTTTCCATGCTTTTCCAAAACAGCCTTCTCAAATCTACTAAAAAGCATCATGATACCTACCTAGGCTTTCACTTTCTTCCTGTTTATCAAAGAAACCACTTCTAAGAAGTTCTTATTGTTTAGAAAGATTTTCCCAGAACTTGCCCTCCTGTATTCCAAGTCCTTTTGATCTCCAGCCTCTACTCGTGCTGTTCCTCACTTTTGTTTGCACAATAGCTTTGCTTTCTCTAATTGTATATTGTTTTAGTACTCATCCATCACAGTTTTCTTCCCCCTCTCCATTGCCTGCCTTGCCTTTGCCTTTGTTTCCTTACTAAGGTATTTTAGCTGTCCAGCACTTTTCAGTAAGTCACTACTGCTTTTATTGTGTCTTTATTTCTTGAAACATTTCTTTACATGTCAAAACTGAAACTTCTCAAATGCAAGGCTTGTAGAAGCCTCTCTGCTGAAATGCTAGGTTGACACATTTTGCCACCCTGTCTTTCTGTGAGTCTTTTGAAGGATTGCATCTTCAAAGCAAGAAATAAGAAACCGAAAGTGTTTTTTTAAGGTATAAAGACATACCCCATCTTTTCAGTGCTGCTAGAAAATGCTTATTTCTAGTCAATTGTCAACACTGCTCTTTTGAGTTTGTGAATCTTTTTTTCTTTCTTTTTGGGGAAACTGCAAACTACTTCACAAGCACTGAAGCAATAGTACACAAAGCATTTATATATGCCTACAAAAACACTTCCAATTAAAATTGCATTTATAATTTTGGCAATTGTCACTATTTTCTTTCCCTTCTTTTAACATGTGTCTTATTTACAAGCTTCAGCTCCTTGGAATAAATGAAAATCAGAGAACCACAGCTCAATATAAACAATGAAAAGTTCAGACAGAAAAGAACATTAGCCTTTGTGGTTGTGCATAGAAGTCTGAAAACTTGATCCCTTCTTGCTCAAAAAGTATTAAAGCCCTTAAGCTTATATTTCTTTATGATGGGTAATGATTTTCAAGGCAGGGTTAAGAAGAGAAGGTTAAAAGGGACCTTACTGCTGTCTTCAGCAGTCTCATGGGAGGGAAGAGCAAAGACGGAGACAGACTCTTCCCAGAGATGCACAGAGAGAGAGTGAGAGGTGGCAAGCAAAAAATGCAACACAGGGCACTCCCATGAGATCACAGGAACAATTCTTTTCCCCAAAGAGGAAGGTTCCCATTGCAGCAAGGGGACATCACTGGTTCTCCATTCTTGGAGCTATTCAAAACATAGCTGGTCACAGTGTGGAGCAATCTGATCTAGCTGGACTAAGGTTGAGGAGGGGGAAGCAGAAGCAACCTTCAGAGGTCCTTCCAACCTGCATCATTTTATGATTTGTGACACAGGCATTTAGTAATCCTAAATTTAAGTATTTACACCCCACATATTTGGAGACTAATCGCTGACAGGCGCTGTGGCGCCTTCAAGAGAGATGCTTCTCTCCGCCTCAAAAAAAAAAAAAAAGAAAAGAAAAAAAATTGGTCATCCATTACATTCTCTGCCTGGTTTCACATCCAGTGCTCTGTATAATTGAACCAGAGATAGCTGGAGTGAACAGTATGCGCAAAATACAAGATAAAATCATAGGGGAATAAAAACAGCAAAAAAAAGATGCTGTGGGCAGATGTAAATGCCAAGGAAAATGACATATACAGATATTGTAGCCCCTAAAATCTCTTTCAGGAATAGCCTTCTGCTCAAGAAAGAAAGAAGCAGGAGTCTACCTACATACTTCTTCAATTTTTAAAAGACAGAATCACAGCTTACACACTGCTAGATGAGTACAAATCTGGCCTCTGAAAGTTAGCAGATTGCTAGGTACCCTGGAAATGTACATCCAGCACATGCAACCTTCCTCAGCCCTCTTAACAATGAGCCAGAATTCAGCACTTCACCTTCAGCCTCCCTAATTTCCAACAGTGCCAAGAGAGAGCAGCCAGGGAAATAACCACTTGCAAGTAGCAAGGAGTTCCCTCCAGAGCAGAAGCAAAGCCCTTGCACGAACAAACGACGCCAGCTGATTTCTTTTTAAAACTGATTTCTTTTTCTTCTGCACATCAGATGAAAGCCAATGATTCACAACAGTTGTCCCAGCATTCCCAATGGAGTGATGCACCTCTGTCTGAGGGGTAATAGTGACCCCCAACACTCAAGGTCCATAGTGGGGGGCAGTTTCACTGCGGGGCTAGAGGAGCAAAGATGCTCACAGTGCTACAGCCTTACCAGCAAGGACCCTTCAGCATTAACCATTCCAGCCATCTCCAGCCACAAAGGCTGGTCTTGCAACCTCAGCTCTTTCTTTGAAATCATGGTAAGCAACATGGACAAGAGCCCTCCCAATGTTTGCTGGCTGTGGTTTTTTTTTTAATATCTGGTATTCCTCTGAAGGGCCAGAATATGCTCTCAAATTATAAAGCACAGCTCTGATGTTTCAGGAAAACAGCACCATTATCTCAATAACACCTAAACAGACTCTGTTTTATCTAAGATTTGCAAAAATCAGGCAGATTTGTTTCGTAGCAAATTCCACACAATTACCTTCATTCCACCACCCAAGCTGCTGTCATTCATTTTAGAAAACCAGATCCATCCCTTCACATGCACCTTATCATGGTCATCCTGTTGTCCACTAGGACCCCCAGGTCCCTTTCCCCTACACTGGTCATATATATTTATAAATTTTATTTATTTATTAATTCAAAAGACAGTACAAATAGATCGAGACAGACAGTATATAAATAAAGCAATCTATAGCTGCTTCACCCAGACACAACCAGCTCCAGGAGTTAAAGGTCTGGCATGGTTTTGTTCTGCTGTAAATGAAATTCCAGCACACAACATGCCAGCTCTGCACTATCGTGGATTGCACCCCTCTTCCCAATGAGCCTTTGTCCTGCCCTGTTGATCGGGGTGGCAGACATTACCTGTGCATCCCATTAACAGTGCAAGAGAAGCACAAGTCATGATAACAGCTTGATGTTGACGACTTCTGCAAATCTCAGCTGAGGAGATAACCATAGCTGTAAAGAGGAAGAACAATTCTGCTCTGCTCTACCTCATAACTCCATAGCATATGAAAACTTTCTGAAAGCATCTTTAACTGCTCAAAGTGCCCCTCTTGGAGTAGAGTTTTCAAAGACTCTGAAGTCATTTAAATGTTTCTGAACTCATTATCAGTAAATCAGGCTTTAAAAAAAATAGTAACAATACACTCCACCGGTACAGGTTGGAGGCTGCTCTACTGGAAAGCAGCTCTGCAGAGAAGGACCTGGGTGTTCTGATGGACAAGTTCACCATGAGCCAGCAATGTGCCTTTGTGGCCAGGAAGGCCAATGGTATCCTGGGGTGCATGAGGGAGAGTGTGGGCAACAGGTCAAGGGAGGTTATCCTGCCCCTTTACACGGCCCTGGTGAGGCCACATCTGGAGTACTGTGTCCAGTTCTGCCCCCCCCAGTTCAAGAAAGATAAGGAATTACTGGAGAGAGTCCAGAGAAGGGCTACAAAGATGATCAGAGGACTGGAGCATCTCTCTTATGAGGAGAGGCTGAGAGAGCTGTGTCTGTTCAGCTTGGAGAAGACTGAGAGGGGATCTTATCAACACTTGCAAATACCTTAGGGGTGGGTGTCAAGAAGAGGGGGCCAGAGTCTTCTCAGTGGTGCCCAGTGACAGGACAAGGGGCAATGGGCACAAGCTGAAACATGGGAAGTTCCATCTGAATATGAGGAGAAACTCCTTTACTTTGAGGGTGACAGAGCACTGGAACAGGCTGCCCAGGGAGGTTGTGGAGTCTCCTTCTCTGGAGTTATTCAAAACCCGCCTGGACGCGTTCCTGTGCAACATGCTCTAGGTGAACCTGCTTTAGCAGGGGGTTGGACTAGATGATCTCCAGAGGTCCCTTCCAACCCTTAACCATTCTGTGATTCTGTGATTCTGTGACTGCTTTTAACAGCATCACTTTTGATACAGAAAATACCAAACCTGAAAATTTGTTTGAAAGTAAATTTTAAGGAGGTCTGAAAATATTATCAGAAATCAAAATTTCTAAAATTTGCACTGTGTGTTAAAAGGGCTTAGTCCAAGTATTACAAGTTTTCCTGTTGGTCCAGATAAACTGTGTGGACTTCCTACTACACCGCCTGTCAGCATATATCCAGTTCATATCTCAGTAGCTTTATGCAGGATGAACTGTTAAGTGCTAGGACCATCATCTGGACAAGGGATTGCAAAGAGCGGTCAGAGTGGAGGATAATGCTTGCAACCTACTTCAGTGACAGAAACAATCCAGATGACTGTGAAAGGACTTAGCAGGGGGACCTCGCAGGAAGGCACTGAGAACTCCTATCTAGCCCTGTGGAGGTCTACGCTCCCCTTTCAATCTCTCCTTATCAACAAAATCCTTCATAGCCTAATGGTAGTTCCAATTATAGAGCAGGAATTTCTTCTGATAAGGAACCAGTTTACCCACTGTAGCACACTCAGTGCAGATGCTTCTTTAATATCTGAAAAAACTCCTCTTGAAAGGCAGTGAAGTAGAGTGGCTTAGCACATACTTAAGGCTATTAACAAAAAACCACATAGACAGGCACAATTCTTGTATTTCCTGAAACAGGAGTACTCCATTTTTCTACCCTAATAATCTTTTTTTAACATAGTTTGTGTGTGTAATAAGTAATTCCCCGACTTTACATCAATACTTTTACATCATCACAGAGTTCTCCAGTATGACTTCAGGAGTAGCAGGGAGCACAGCTATAAATAAAACTGCTGTGAGTAGTATTGATAGTAGCCGGCATTATCAATACAGGAACTGACTGACAATAAAAAAATCAAGAATGATTGATTCTAGTGTCTGACAGCTTCAAGGCAGATGCAGACAGAAACCAATGCATTAAGTCAGAGAAATGCCAATGTCCTGGCTTTCTCCATGAAAACTCTCCAAAGCAGAGCTGGGTTTTGTGTGCTTTTGATTTTTTTAAAGTGTCAGTGGATGGAGCATTGTTGTACCCATCTTGAAAACCAGAAATAAAAAGGAAATGTGAAAGTATTGGGAATGAGGTCATCTTCACTGAGGAAGGAATCACTGAGATAGACAGTTCCTGGCATTTGTCAGCCATTGCTCAAAAAGAATTACTTGGTGACACCAGCAAGGCTACTTTTTATGTGCATTTATTTTGGAGTGAATGTGAGCAGTCTGGTAACCCTGTATTCTGTGAAAGACATCTGGATAGACTTAAGGGAAAGAATTCTCTGCAAGAGTTTTCTTCCTGGTATGAACTCAGAACAGGCAGAAACTTTCTTGCCTGTGACATTTCTGTGAGCCATGTTTACAGAGTTGCCTGCAGTCTAGCAAATGCCACCTCTTCAGGCTAAAGAAAGTAAAGCACTTGAAGAATTATATGATACAGGCCTGTGAAAACATAAGCATTACAGAGAAAATGAGCAGGGATCATTTTTTCACCATCTCTTCCCATCCAATAATTAAGGAACAACAAATATAGCAGTTTCAAAGCAAAAAGGTGATGGTTATTCATGCAAAACTGTAGTTCAGCTTTGGAAATCCTAGCTACAAAGCACTGTAAATACTGAAAAAAATTAAAAATGCAGGCTCCAGAAGCAACTGAACAAATCAAAGAATAAAGTCCTTGGTGGGCTTCTAAGCACAAATACCCCGCCTTTGGCTAGGAGTCCCACAGCCACTACTTTCCAAAAGTTTGGGCAATGCTCAATGAAGCAACACTATGTCCTTGCCCTGTTCTTGTAATTTCTTGTACAGGAGTGCCTGTTTGGAGACAAGACATTTGGTTTAGTGGACACTGGCTTGACCTGGTATGATTATTTTTATGTATGTGACATGCACTCCATAATGGTCCTTGATGCAGTGGCTTTTAGGATCAGGCAACTACACTTAGTCATTTCACAGAAGAAAGCAGTGCATAGAATGGAAATTAATAGACAGTCACCTGTTTTGGCATGAGTATTCATCTGAGGAGCCTGAGGCTTCAAGGCATCCACTATTGATAATCATATCTTATCTTTGTTCTTACTTGGGAAATGAACCCGAACTCTGGAACACATAGTGTGTAATCACCAGGGGCTGTGAGAGAGGAAGACAGCATCTCCCAACAGCCTGGAGATATAGGAGCCAAGAAGCAGGAGGCAGCTTACAGGAAGCTAAAAATAAACCCAGCTTATTGACACAGCTTTGTTTGCTTCATGGTTTTGTGACGGAAAGATGAGACTGATCCATTGTGTCATGAAAAAAAGATCAGCAGGCCACAGTCACTCTGTGGCTCTGTTTAATGACAAAAGGGCCAACCTGCAGAAAAATCATCATACAGTGGCAAAGAACACTTACACACTCATGACTGCATGCAAGAAAATGCATTTCTTTGAATGTGTTTGCCATAACATTTATTATAATTATAGGATAGATGGACAGAGTTTTTCAAAGTAACCAGTGACTGCACTGACTTTGGTGGTGGGAGAGGGACAGCCTGGATTATTTGGAGCTTGGTTTGCACAAAGTGCTAAAACCACATATTCTGAAGAGTCACCCAGGCTCTTTTAAAATCTAGCTATAAGCATGCTTGAAAACAGAGAAACCTGAACTCACAGCCCACTTGAAAAATGCCCACTTAGGCATCTTTTAAGTCTTGTTTTCCTATGGATTCCTACATACCAACCACCATCTGTGCTTTCAAAACAGCCGCTGTCTGTGTCCTCAAAAAAGCCACCATCTGTGCCCTCATAATCCCCCTGCCCCTTCTCTCCATGTCTACTCTTCCATTGCACTGAAGTGATCGCAGTTACTTCTATTCATCTCCCATCTCCTTTGGCTGTACAGCCAACGAACCCCTGTACACGCCCACTACAAAGGAAACTTACTCCAGTGAATATACCAGGTTGAACCATAAGATTAATTTCTCAGCAAGTGCCCCACTCTGAAAACAGAGAAAAGTCTTTGTGAAGGTGAGTAGTGACTGAGTTCTATCCGGACGGTTCAAGCAAGACAACACTGTGGGTCAGCCTGTCCCAAGGCACAGTATTATCATTACAGAAAGAAACCTATGTCCTTCTCCTCTGTTTAGCATGCAAACACCTTTCCTACAGCAGAGGTTTCTTAAATGTTTAATGAAAAACATTGCTTTCAAACCCCTCTTTAATCTTTAACTACAAAATTGAACTGCAGTGTATTCTTTGGATCTTCCTACACACACCCCTATAGCCAACAAATTCAATTTCTCTTTACTAAGAAAGTTTATAAGATTGCACCTGTTATAATAATGTATCAGATGGAAATAAAGAATTTGAAGTTATAAGACAACTTGGAGATGGAGACTTAAAGTGTCTGATCTCTAGCGTAACATTTTTACATTACTATTTTTCTACCTATCCATATCAGAAAATCACACTACATATGGCTGCCAAACTCTGCAGGTCTAAGTACATTCTTCCTCACATACTTTCTTTCTTAGCACTTTCTCACTTTTAGGTGCCTCATATAATTTGCCTGCTGTGTTTACTTGCGCATATAATCAGCAAAGTCTTTATTGTTCAGTACAAATGACAAAAATCCCCCCCTAATTCCAGCCTCTAAACTGTTTAAAAATCAGATAAAACAGAACAACATATTCTAGCTTAATTGCTTCTTGCATGGTCAAATTAGGTTTTACTAGAAAACTGAGAAAAAAACCCTATCTTTTACACAAAGGGTACTGAATAACAACACCAACTTACATATTTTTATAAACCTTCTCTTTTGGGGATTTTTCTCATTTTAATTGCAAAGCAGTGCTAAAGAGTTCACACTTCGTGGCTCAAAACCCTCTCAGAGCAGCTGTGCAGCTTGGGGAGGTTAGCTGATCTTTTTAAGTATCAAAATGTAGAATTCAATACTGCAAATTACGTTTCTATCTGCAGTGCAGCCAGCGCGAAATGCAACCCAAAGTGGGGTAAAAAACTGCCTAAGAATACAAGATAACTCCAGAGTTGTGCATTTTTCTCCATTGGTGTCATGGGTTACATGCTGCTGAGCAGTTTGGTGAAATTTTTTTTTGCCTGATCGTAATTTGGACCGGGCTCAAAGCAGCTGTACCCTGCACAGGGAACAGGCTACAGCAGCAGCCTCTCATCCTCACCCATTTTGGTGGAGGCATTTCCAGCCCAGGTTTGTACAGCTGCTTAATTTACTAAGAGTGGAGCTGAGCAGCTACCACAATGAGAAAAAGCGAAAACTACAACGACTGGAAATGGACAAACCATTTTTATATCAGTGGACGATCACAGCTGAGCTCCACTTACTAACATTGGAACAACAGACAGCTAAAAACTACACCAGCTGCTTTCAAACTGGGACATAATAGAAATCAATACAGTAAATACAACAGCCATCCTGGCTTGTGCAGCTCCATAAGCTCTTCCCACCGCAGAAGTGGAGAAACGTGTGTAGCTTGGATGTTTTCCTCAGAAGTTTCTACAGCATGGGAATATTTTTAAATGCCTTTAGACTAGTCAGAGTGTTTAACATTGCTAGATATGCAAGGATGAAGCATGGATTAGAGCTGACAGTCAGACTTAATATTTTTAATCAGAATTAGTATTATAAAAATAGTCCAGAAATCCATAAAAGGATTACAGTGTTTGAAATAACCCAAGATATTCCCTATGATGTAGCAAGTGTCACACATTCTCTTTTCACCTGTATCAAAGCTGAGCTAATTTGAGTGTGCCAAGATTATTCATATTTCACTCTGATACTTAATAGCTCTTATCAGAGGAGGTGTTCACAGTTCACAAATGTTAATTAATTAAGTTCTAGGAGAGAGATAAGAAAGCATCAGCATATCAGTTATCTCAAAGACCAAAAGCTTTAAGCCAAGTGATGCATGGAATGAGAAGAATATAGCCCAGGAGCTCACCTTCTTGGTCCCTTACACTGACACTCAATTTGATGCATGTTCCAGATTTGCCAACACATGGATGGAAAAGGTCTGTTTCCTGGAGATACTCCAAGTTCTCCCTAATGCCTTCCTTCACCAGAGCCTCTCCCTGGCAACAGCACAAGTTTTTTAGCTGATGGAAAGTGTGGGTTAAGAAGTGAATCGAGAGCTGTGTGAACATCCCCAGACAGGAGCAGGTCAGGGGTTCAGTCTCACCAAGCATCCGCAGAGGCAGAGCAGAAGCCGTGAGGGCAGATGCAGGGCTTCTTAGCAGTGACAGTAATTAGCTATGATGAGTGGGGGTGGGGTGGTGTGTGTAGCAAATTCATTGTCACTTGGAGTCAAAGCCAAGCTTGGATGTCTTCCCAGCAGGCTTGTTCCACATGCACCGTTAGTTGCTGGCCTGAATAAGGACAGAGCAATAATTCCTTCAGTGGTGGATTTGCTGAATGAAGCAAGGAGGGTGCATCACCACTGGGATTGAATGGGATAATCACAAGTCTCCCTTTCTGGCTGTAGGATGGGTGCATTTAAGACACTTGGTTCCAGAGGGCAGGCAGGCATGTGAATTAAACTGTAAGCGTGCTTATTATATCTGGTGACTGCTTGCTAAGCACAAAGAAGCACTTTATTTTAAAGGTTGAAATATCTAGCTGATTGGATTGAGTGTCTCAGAGCTTCAGTGATGCAGTCATGGACTGGTCTGAAATAACTCCTCCTGATGCCAGTGCTCAATTCCCCCCATTCATGGAAAGCAAGGCACTGCTGTAGCTTCTCTGCTTGCTTTTCTGTCTTAGGCTAATACAGGGTTCACTTCACTGTTTAAGCTATGAAGTCTTCCAGGACAAAGGCAAATCCACACTGAACAGACTCCTTTGTCTCTGCAATACTCCCTTTCCCCATAACTCATATATCTCTCTTCTCTGGATGAAGGAAGCAAAGGAAGGTCTCTTCTTACACGTCTTGTCCCCAACAGTAAGCTAATACACACCCTGGGTCTGACAGCACTGGCTGCTGCAAGGCGTGAAAGCTTTGCCATTTTCTTGGTCAGAATCTGACTTCATTGCAAGCAGTACATAACAAGTGTCATGGAGACACATGCATTGTCTGAGTAGCCTTTGACTCACTTAGTAGAGATGGCTGTTTCAGTAACTTCTCTAACACTGATATTAGTATTTAGTAACCTCTAGATCTTCTCTTAACTCTTCTTCTTGCCTCAATAAAAAGCAACCGAATCTAGAGCCATCTCCAACCTTTAAATAGCCTTCAAAATACAGTTAATACTCTGATTTCTTGGTAACCCACTCAGCTAATGAAGACCACACAGAAAACTCTGAACACTGATATTTGCATTACTGTCTTCCGTTTCAGCGTCTTTGCCCTATATATAAAAAGATTAAAAGTTTTTAGGAACAGGATGTGTGACACAGGTAACTACATTCATTTCCAATCTCTGCACAGGCAAATATTCATCAACAGTTAACCTTCTGGGGAGCACCTGAGGCTGAAGTTCTGCTCCCAGTTGTGTACATTGTTCTGAGGGTATGAACAATCCCCCTGATACCAGGACATATAAAATAAGCAGAAAGAGTGAAGAAAGAAGACAACTGCTCAGCTTCTCTCTTGCATGGGCAAAGACAGTTTATTCTCCTACAAGATTGAAGTGTGTTTCTAGGGTTTAACAGGATGATCTGTAAAGAGATACAGTTATCTTTGATGGGGAAGACAAAACAGAGCTGATGACCATCCAAATGGACATAGACTGAGATATCTGGCTGCAGGTACACCACACAAGGGTTTCCTAGCTAGGTAAGTCACCACTGCTTAGATTCAGCCGTAAACACTCCTCGTAACACTGCTCACACAACTTATTGTTGCCTTTTTGATCTGCTGCTCTTACCTCTCTGCAAGTACCTTGAGTAAAGCAACCTGCAGGCAGTGCTTGAAGCTGAATTGTTCCTCCAGCCAGGTCCATAAGCTATGAAGTGTTACACAAATCCTTATTTCAAGTCCTCCAAATGCATCAACTGACATGTGCAAAAGATATCTGTGGAGCAAGGAAGAGTTCTCTGTATGGGAGGAAGGACGCTTTTGGGTCACAGTCAGCTGACACACAGGACACCTTGCACCTTGCAAGAAGTGTATGCTGGGGTATTTTCTTTACTGAAAGCAGATGTCCTACACTGGAAAGACTGATTGGTTTCACTGGTTCTGTAACAGTGCGGTAATCCATTCTTGCTTTGCACAAAGTGTCTGAATATATAAAGCTGTACTGGATTGGCATCTTAAAACTCAAGTTTCTATAGAAACCATATCTATAGAAAGCAAATCAGGAAGCTCCCAGAAATCATCCTGACAGGGACAGTGATGTTTATTAGATGTCATCTATTTTTCTTTTTTCCCTGTGCCAATGTGCCCAGAAAGTAGTTTTCCTTTTTTTGAGTTACCTTGTTTCTAGCATGTCTTTGCACATAGTACTAGACACTCAATGTGACCAGCTAGATATTTCAACTTTAAAATAAAGTAGTTCTTTGAGTTCCGTGAACAATGACTAGATAAAATAAGCAAGCTTACAGTTTAGACCTTAATTCATCAAAATACTCAAGCATGTAATTACTTAAGTCAACAAAGTCATCAAAATAATAACATGTACCAGTTAACATTCAAAGATTTTCTGATCTCACAGTCAAAACTGAGGGACATTGCACACTGGAGGGCCAAAACTTACAGCCTTCCAGCTGTAAAGGGAGCTGCATTTGCAGAACAGAGGCAGAACTTTGCTCTCTATCAGTACATGTGCAATGGTTTTACCGCAAAGCTGTTTTGCACTGTAGTCATTGCAATCAATGAAAGATGATTGGCCAGTTAGACACCAGGGTAAACAACATCCATTCATCCACTAAGCACTAATGCAACTAATATTCCTTTCAAAATGTGTGCCTGGGTAAAAAGCAATAGTTTAGCTGCAATAAAAAAATCTGTCACCTGTATTTCTCAAGAAACTGTTCCAAGTGCCAAATAGATACCTCTGAGCTGTAATGATAAATAATGGGTTTCATTTCCTTGCTTTACAAATGCTGGGTTCGAACTGTAGGTTACAGGGTGCAGAAGCAGCTATGCTACTTCATATCACCTCTCCAGATAGTTTAGACTCTATGAGAAAGCACTTCTAGCTGGCTCACAGCTCTAAACCCTTTGTAATGCCAGTGTTATGGGAACTGCTGCATTCTGCATAAGGCCAAGCAGCTATCAGACACCCAATCCAAGAGAAGAATCCAGCCTGCTGGTGTATACAGTCCATTCAGGACTGCAAGTCCCAAGTCTACAGTTTCTCCAGTGGAAAAAAAATATTTTATTGAAGTGCAGAAATTACAGACTTCATTCTGTATGGATTTCAGCTCTATGATTGTATTCTGTCAGGTGCCAACTGTACACTCTCTGGTTAGTGTTCATAAGGTCTCCTACTTGAATTCTACAAAATTTGATAAGGGCTGAGTAGTGTAGTACTTCCATACCTAGGAACCCTGTCTCCTCTACACAGCTGACCATTTTCCTGAAACTTACAGAAACTTGAAAGCTTGGAGATCACAACCCTGCTGCCAAATTTCACTGAACTTCATCAGCAGGCTTAAATGTTATTTGGGAGATGAAGGGAAGCAGCAAGACTTACTGACTGAGGTACCCACCTACGTATAACCTTCTAATCTTCATTTCCTTAGGTAACCAGAGTAGAAAACCATGCTTGTAATATTCATGACTACCAAGGAGGGATCTTCAATATGTACATAACTTTTTCCTAATTTAGTGTAATCTTTGTGAGTCTGTGGACAATCTCAGCTGAGGATGTACCCTTTCCTGTACTCTTTTACCTCCTGAATAACACCGGCTGTTAAATGGTGGAGCACTCAATAGAAAGTCATGAAGACCTTGATGGTAAACATTATGCTCAGTCCAACAATTTATATATTTTAATTTTTTAAAATGCATTTAATTTTATCTCCCTCTGCTAGTGTTTTTTTGCACTGCAACCTCTCCTATGGACTAAAGGCTGGTAGCTGTAGCTCAGGTGTCATGTCGTTAACTCACTTCACTGTGATAATAATATTGAATCCCTCTTGCATGCAGGCTGCCAGGTACAGGGGCTGTGAGCGTGCAGGCATTTTCTAACACACTCATATCAATGAAACAATACTGAAGCTGTAAAGCTGTGGGAAACCCCAGCAAAATCAGCAGAAAAAAAGCTCCATCTGTGAAGCTGTCCTCTTCTGTGGTAGCTTCTTCCAGCCAGGGTACCCAGGTGGGCCCTGAGTAGGCTTCTTGGACTTTGCCATAGGAGAAATAAGGGCAGGGTAGAGTTAGATGCAGAAACCCCTGGAGAACTGTAAACCCAATACTGGTGAACTCTGTTGGCTGATTCATGCCCAGGTGAAGTAAAAAAAGTGACTTTGCATTGATGTCAAGGAGCTGAGGGTCAGACCCACTTGGGCATATTCATGAGAGCTGAGCTTTGGCCCACCTCTACTCATCTTGAAGTCCCCAGCTGCTTTATCATGGGCATGGGTGATAACAGAGCAATACTGAAATTTGGAAGAGTTACCTTGGGCTTTGACGGCAGCAGGGAGAGAGAGACTTTAGGTGCATTTAAAAACCACCCCCCGTAATCCTTTTTCTTGGCTCTGACTTCTGTTCATTAGTCTTTGAGGGTCTGAAATTATATGCAACTGATCTGCAGGAGACAGGTAAACAGCAAAAAGTTTGTGGAACTAACTTCTGATTAAAGCTCCTAAATAGTCCAGTTGTTGAGACAGGGTGGAAAAAGGGTGAGGGATAAATAAGGAAGTGGAAAGAATTAGAAAGATGTAATTTCAATTTTTTTCACTGTAGAGCTTAAAATGATAAAACCCAGCGACCTCAAGCATGAGGTAATTTTTCCCAGCATCCTGCTTTCTAAAAATATCTGCTAGCTCTCCTCTTTCTCCACCTAATTAAAAGGACTGATGTCAGAGCCTTCAGTTATGTCAACAGCTGCCCTGCCTCCATTTCCCTCCTCTTTCCTACCTGTGACAGGAGATGCTGTGTGTCTGTGAAAAGTAGAGTCACAGGGCTGCGCCAAGACCTTCCCCTTGGGTGTGTTAGGGAGGGGTGCAAGGAATGAACTCCACAATAGTGCAGTCAGGCAGAGGAAAAAAAGCAGAAGGGAAACCCTGACCAAAAGAAAAACTTGTTCTTTCCATACATCACATCTTCTCTTTGTCTATGCCACAAAGCACCCAGTTTGTGGGACTACAAAGTCTAAAAGAACAGTGTAGAAAATAACAATAAAAGGTTGATCCTGTTTCGGGACTGTGGAATAGGTTGGAGGTCTTCAGGGACTCCATTTCTCAATATGCACCTGTTACTCTGGTGTGGATATTTACATTTCATGGCCATGTGGAAGCCAGTTTGCTTTATGAATTACTATGCATTCACCTGAGTCTCTCCCAGGATGTGTTTTGCAGAGTGTAAGTCTGTCCTCACCAAAATATAGGGATGAAGAACTAGCTCACAAACAAGGTGTAAATACTAGACACCTCGTATGTTTCTCTGTGAGGTGTTAGTAGGACATTGTGGTGAAAACTTAAAATGAACCTTAAAAATAAATAATGAAACACTTAAATCTGGAACATGTTGTCTCCAAATTTCACTGATAACTTTGGGAATCTGCATTTAAATAGATTCCAGGGATGGCTAATTTAGATACCAAGTGTCTTTTCACTCATCCAGTGAACACAAATTCTCTGTCTCTGTGCTTCTTTCTAAAAGAAGAGGAAACTCTAGCAGATCTATGCCTCTAAAATATAAAGAGGAACCTCAGGAAGCTGTTTCTCCTCCTGAAGATATTGGAGCGGGGCTATGATAGGAAAGATTGGGAGAAATAATAAATATTTTATCAGAAATGTACCAACAGGATTCCTTCCTCATTTTGCAAATCATCACTCACATATGGCTTTTTATCCTCTGGTAACTACAAATCAAAAGACAAAGCCCATGTCATTACTGTTATTTCGCATGGTCTTTGGCTAGCACGGGATCTGCTTGCTTTTTAAATAAATAAAATTCTAAAAAGGAAACAGTTATTGTACTGGCCGAAGCACTGAGGCAAGTTTCCAAAGACCAGTTCTTCCATGCAGCATGTGAATCATCATTTCCAGGAACCCACAATCATCATCATTAAGATCAGACCACTTGCCATAGTGACATACTGGCTCATGGAGCAGGACACTCACAGCTTGCAGAGCTAAGGGATAATAATGAATTCCAGAAAAATCAGATTAAAGATGGAGACCTTGAAAAATGTACCTTTTAGCCTTTATTTTACCACTGAACTCCTTTGTGATCTTCAGTTCATCCTCTGTCATTATCCATGTGATCACGTTCCCACAAACTTCGTTTGACTCAGGTATTTAGCTACAAGCTTACCAAAGATTAAACCTTCTCAAATATTATCTGTACAGCTGCAAAGCCAAGGGGGACCCACCAGATCTTACATGCAGCTTATGGGTATAACTAGTAATCAGTTAGTTGAAATCTAGAAGACGGCTGCAACCTTAAGATTTCACACCCTATTGTGTTGCCTCTTTACACCACATGTGAAGACTTTCTACACATCACATTCCAATGTGTTTGAACTTCTCCACAGAAATAACATTTCACAGAATCACAGAATGTTAGGGATTGGAAGGGACCTCGAAAGATCATCTAGTCCAATCCCCTGCCAAAGCTGGATTACTTAGATCATGTCACACAGGAACACATCCAGGCAGGTTTTGAAGGTCTCCAGAGAAGGAGACTCCACAACCTCTCTGGGCAGCCTGGTCCAGTGTTCAGTTACCCTCACTGTAAAGAAGTTTTTCCTCATATTTATGTGGAAACTCCTGTGTTTCAGCTTGCACCAGTTGCCCCTTGTCCTGTCAAGGGATGTCACTGAGAAGAGCCTGGCTCCATCCTCATGACACTTGCCCTTTACATATTTATAAACATTAATGAGGTCACCCTTCAGTCTCTTCTCTAAGCTAAAGAGACCCAGCTCCCTCAGCCTCTCCTCATAAAGGAGATGTTCCACTCCCTTAATCATCTTCGTGGCTCTGCGCTGGACTCTCTCTAGCAGTTCCCTGTCCTTCTTGAACCGAGGGGCCCAGAACTGGACACAATATTCCAGATGCGGCCTCACCAGGGCAGAGTAGAGGGGGAGGAGAACCTCTCTTGACCTACTAACCACATCCCTTCTAATACACCCCAGGATGCCATTGGCCTTCTTGGCCACAAGGGCACATTGCTGGCTCATGGTCATCCTGCCGTCCACTAGGACCCCCAGGTCCCTTTCCCCTACGCTGCTCTCCAACAGGTCTGTCCCCAACTTGTACTCATACATGGGGTTGTTCTTGCCCAGATGCAGGACTCTACACTTGCCCTTGTTATATTTCATTAAGTTTCTCCCCACCCAACTCTCCAGCCTGTCTAGGTCTCTCTGAATGGCTGCGCAGTCTTCTGGTGTGTCAGCCACTCCTCCCAGTTTGGTGTCATCAGCGAACTTGCTGACAGTGCACTCTATTCCCTCATCCAAGTCATTAATGAATATATTGAATAGTACTGGTCCCAGTACCGACCCTTGAGGGACTCCGCTAGACACAGGCCTCCAACTAGACTCTGTCCCATTGACCACCACTCTCTGGCTTCTTTCCTTCAGCCAGTTCACAATCCACCTCACTATCCGATCATCCAGACCACACTTCCTCAGTTTAGCTGCAAGGATGCTGTGGGAGACCATGTCAAACGTTTTACTGAAATCGAGATACACCACATCATCTGTCCACCGGGTTGTGTTCTCATAAAAGGCTATCAAGTTGGTTAAGCATGACTTCCCCTTGGTGAAGCCATGTTGACTGCCCCTAATGATCCTCCTATCCTTGATATGCCTAGAGACAGCACCAAGAACAAGTTGTTCCATTACCTTTCAGGGATGGAGGTGAGGTTGACTGGTCTATAGTTACCTGGGTCCTCCTTCTTGCCCTTTTTGAAGACTGGAGTGACATTTGCTTTCCTCCAGTCCTCCCGTTGCCCACGACTTAGCAAAGATGATGGAGAGCGGCCTAGGAATGACTTCCGCCAGCTCCCTCATCACCCACGGGTGCATCCCATCAGGGCCCATGGATTTATGGATGTCCAGATTGCTTAACTGGTCCCTGACCCAGCCCTCATCTACCAAGACAGATTCCTCCTCTATCCTGACTTCCTCTGGGGCCTCAGGGGTCCGGGGCTCCTCAGGACAGCCTCCAGCAGTATAGACAGAGGCAAAGAAGGCATTCAGTAACTCTGCTTTCTTTTTATCCTCTGTCTCCAAGGACCTCACCTCATTCATCAGTGGGCCTACATTGCCTCTAGTGTTGGTTTTACCTGCAATGTATTTGAAGAAGCCCTTTCTGTTGTCCTTGACCTCTCTTGCAAGGTTTAATTCCAAGGAGGCCTTAGCTTTCCTAGTTGCCTCCCTAAGAAAACCCACAGAAAATGGGATTGAACACACTTTAACTCACAGAAAATGGGATTGAACACACTCGTGAAAATTTCTGTCTGTCTTTCTAAAAATGATGCTTCTGGGCTCCCTAACAAAGCCTGGAGGAGGAATGCCTCGTCCAAAATGCACACTCCACTCTCATTCACAGTGCTCAGCCTTTGGGACTGGCCTATGACTCTCCATGTGTCCCCCCATCAGTTCCTGGAAGAGTTAATGAGGCCAGGGGCGAGCTCTACCTTTCACTTGTGAAGGAATCAATACCAGCATCATTGCCACAATAAGAAGGCTCTCCTATAGCAAGAGAAATAAAAATGGCATCAAGCAACCTTCAGCTATAACTGGCATTAGTTAATTGCATACTTTTTAACAGTGTCCTCACTGACTGCTATGAGCACTTGATGATCTTCAGAGTCTGAGAAAAACAGTCCTCAGAAAGCTTTTTGATTCATTAGAACTGAGGCATAAGTTATAAGTCAATACATGACAAAATAATTGTAAACGCTTCTCCTCTCAACGTTCTACTATCCAATGCCTACTTACATTGACTTGCAACCTGCTAATCCATTTGAGTTAGGGTCTGGCTGCAAGGACAAAACCATCTTGGAAAAGCACCTTGGTGAACACGAGGCTTCCAAAATCTTTTTACAAAACTAAGGCCGCCTGATCAAGTGGGAAGAAGACATTTTAAAGGAGGAGTCTCTGAGAGCTGAATTTTCCATCTGTTTAGAGAAAGGCATAAAAGGAACGAAAGAAAATTTAACAAATGACACAATGAGAGTGAATCGACTAATGATTCAGTTTTATTGCTGAGCAAGAGCCAAGAAATAAGGTACATCCCCAGTACTGAAAGATTTTTTCTTTGAAGTCCCATATCCTAATGTCCTAGCCCTTGACTGAACAAAAGTTATGTGCTATGCTACTATCACCAAAAATATCCGCTGCCACTGAACTGATTTAATTAATTGGTTGTGCAGACCTTTTCTTTCCAATTAAAATGCTGTGAAATCAATGAAAAATTTTATACCTCTGGCAGGGTTATTTTAAAATTTACACGCATTGCTAGTATTGACAATTCTTAATTTGATACTTAATAGATCTAAATGATTTATGCCTTGATTCTCTCCTGTTGCAGCTGACTGAATAGATCCTCTTATGGTAGGAGAAGAAGTTCTCTGAGGGATGCACAATGCCTAGTGCCTAATTCCCTATCAAAGATCTGTATGAACTCTCCCAGCTTTTTGTCAAGACAGGGCTAGCTTATTTTTGCCACACTTGATGAAATGATCATCCGAAAATCATCAATTGACAGGATGAAGTACCAGAAGAACCATCAGAATTAGATGAATTAATTCATCTTTTCCTTTTTAAATGTACCTGTTTTTTTCCATATTTATCAAAGCGTCAGCACTAATGGATAAAATCTTATTGGTTCTAAGCCACTTCGCAAACTTGAGGGTGCAGACCTTTGCAAAAAAAAATTGCTCTGCAGGAAAGACAAAACAGGGTAAAAATACATGCCTTGTAAAGTTATAATTATGTGAAAGCAAGAAATGGCAGTAGGAAGTACTGAGTGACTTTAACTGGAATATCTACTGGTAACTACTATATAAAAATGTAAAGACCAAAATGGACCATAAAGGTTGTCTTATTACCTCACTCAGTGACATGGTCTGAAAAACATCATGCTGTAGAGATTGTGACAGGACTTGTTTAGGCTCAGTGTAGAGTGCCTCTCTGATCTAAAAGCTCCTTTTGTCAATGAGAATTTTATTGAAAAGAAATGTCCTTCATTTCAAGGACAAAATTAATTTTGGGTCCAAAGTGGCTCCTGTCCCACTTTAAACATCATCTCATCTCACTAACTGCAGAATATTGTTCTTGACAAAAATTCAGTACAGTCACACTGAGGGCAAAGGGACAATTACTCACAAAAGAAGGAAGAAATCCAATGTTGTTTTAGTTGCCTGCTCCAACAGGTGCATGGCCTTCTCTCACACATTCGCTAATTTGGGCCAAACCAGCCAAATGGTATCTCAATCATCTGCTATTAGACATTTCAGCAGCATTTGAGAAATGCTGCTATTTTTCAGAAGTTTGTCCTCTGTCGTTTAATTTCAGTGTGCATTCAGAGTTCACCAGTCTCAAACCCAAGCACCAGAGCATGGGGCTCTTATACTCTTATGGTGTAAACCCTTGGGAGCCGGAAGTCTTATAATGCACATATGCAACATTATTCCAGTTTCACAGTTGTGTGAAATTATTCCCTAGTGAATAATTGTAAAGGTAAAGGCTGTAAAAACCCATCACTTTTTTGAGTTCATCATCCACTTCAGTTCCTCTCATTCTGCTTAAAATGCTGGATATCTTCAGGGGAAGGCAGAATAGCACAAACTCATGCTCAGGCTTTCTACTGTACCTTTACTCCAACATCACCATTCAACCTCAGCCGACAAGGAAAGTAGCATTTGGATAAGGATGATCTGAAATGTTAGGGGACCTCAAGGCCTATGCTTTACTGATTAACTGTAGTTTTCTCCATAAAGAGTAGAAGAGTCTAGTCATATTGTATGTTTTTGTCGCATTATAAAATACTTGTGTAGGGGCTAATATATTCTAAGCAAACAGAAGCATGATACAGCTCTAAAAGCTATATTATCATTTATGCATGTAAGCACATTTCCAGGTGATTTTACACAGTTATACACAACTAATCAACTATAACAATTAACCATTTAAACAACTGTTAATCATTTATAAACAGAACTTTAACAGGTACAGTGATCTGTAGTCCCACTAAGTCTGAATTAAATCTGATTCAGCTAAAAGTGTTAATGCTCCTTCCTCTGCAGCTATCCAGAGTCCCAATGACAAGTCCCAAAGCCATGTTATTTTCTTCTCACTTTCAATAAAATGCACCAGCCTAAATTCTCCTACACACTTTGTCCTGAATTTTCAAGATTTTAATTTGAATTAACACATTTATAAAGGAAAAAATCTGGACTCATGAGTATCTATCATGGATTTTTTCTTTCCTCCACCTCTCCGGATGACAAGAAGAAATCCTACTGTTCTATAGTGGAAAACTAACAACAAATTAGGGACTTGGAGAGGAAGTAAACCAGATCCTCTATAAATCTTCCATGGAAGAGTGCCTGATTCTATTTAAGTAAACGGCAAACTATAAATTGTTTCTAAAAAAATCATATTGAGCTAAAGATTCATTTAAAGTTTTCAAGTAAAATTTTTCCTGACATCCATAGGCAGAAGTTTAACAGGCTCAGGAAAGAGATAGTCAGGCATTGGCATAATAATACAATTTCAGCCCAATTAAAGAGGGTAATCTAATAAAGCAACGTCCTTTGTAAACATAGGACAGTGTTAAAGGTTTCAAATAGCTGAAGACAAGAACAACCCAGTTTATAAGCTAATGTAATTTAGAGGCCTTAATTTGGCTCATGTTACTGAAAGCAAAAAGATGCATTCCAGCAGACTGCTGCATCACAGGGAGGGCCATAGATGAGCCAACAGGCTGACAGTCCCAATGATGGAGAAGGCAGATGTCTCAGAAACAAGGAGAGCTTTTCTACTGCAACATGACATGCCAGAGGCATGTCAAGTTCCCCTCAAGAAAAGACAGTCAATGGACCAGACAATTCACTCGTGCAAAGTGGCAGAGATCCAGGAGAGATTTGCCCTAATTTATGGCAGATGAGATTCTGTCAAATTAAAGGCAGGGCTAGCCTGCCATAATTTTCATTCCCTACCCATGGAACTGAGCAGACTTACACCATGCACACTTTTTAAAACAACAAAAAATAACCCTTACTAAAGACATGAGGTCAACTAGGGTGTGGTACATCCATCTTCTGTGATCTAAAGTATCTACTCCACATGGCCACATGACAGGATCTACCCAGGTAATGGAAAATGGGTAATCTTATTCATTCCCAGTGTGTATATTCCATAAGTCAGTGCTGCAGTAGATACTTAATAGACAGAGGCAATTGCGACAAAGGCGGACACAGACAAGACAGGCACAGAGCAATAGGGACACTTTTCCCGGGATCCCACAGGAGCCCTGTGGCAAGGCCCAGACTCTGTACTTTTGTGTGCCCTCTACCCATGTTTTTCCAAAACATGCAATACACATCAATAAGTATCCAAACTGATGAAAATGTCTGTGAAAATGAACCCCAGAGTAACACCTTTCCACTTAAGTTAAAGCAGGCTCTTTGCCTAAAAGCTCTTGAGCATTGACATGTATACCATCTCTTGCTGTTCCACTCCCAACTCTTAATTAGGCTGGAAGCGATCCCAGAACATTAATTTTGCTTGTAAAATGTCACTAAGTGAAATACACTGTCCCTGTCCTCTGTCTTTTAAAAAAAACCTTTTCACCTATGTTTAATGCAACCACCACCTAAAGCCCAAAGATCTGTCATGGTTTCTAGCTCAATACTTACCTGAGACTATCACAAATTACATGTCCACATTTAGTATTGTAGTGGTATATAGCCAATTTTGGGACTGGAAACAGTCCAAGAGGCTCAGATAGGATGCTGCTTTGTAGGAGACAATTTGTCTGATAAGGAGTTCTTCATAACTGGAGATGGCCTGTTTCTGGTGTCTAGGCTAAATCAGATTTATCAACACCAAATGCATTTTGCAGATTAATGAGCTCCATGCTTACATATGTCAGATACAGACATTGGTTGCGCCGCTGAAATATAATGGTTCTCCGATGCATTCCCACAACTTCCCTTCAGACCCAGAAGAAATATACAGTCCCCATGAATTCAGTAATAACACGGTAACTCACTGCTAACAGTTATGGGAGATACCTCAGGTATCTGGTAACGAGCAACAGCAGTATGGACATAACCCTCAGTTAGATTATGCAGCATGCCTGTCCATACACTTAACACTGCAGCGAAGACACACAGAATCATAGGTTCACAGGATAATTTGCATTGGAAGACACCTCATGAGGTCATTATGTGTTCATTGGGTTTTTTCTTCATTTCAGGGGCAAGTCAGTTTAACCACTGAAAACTTTTCAGCAAAAGGTGTAAGACTGTGTGTGGGGGTGGTGGCAGCTAAAAGGCTGAGCAGCACTAGTTATGGTCTAAATACCGCTCATGTCTTAACCACTTTAGGTAGGAGCGATGTTATGCTCTCTCACATGAGTTAGATTTGTTGGGACAACATCAATAAACTACAGTGACGGCAAGCTGCACAATTATCTTCCTGCAAGAGAGTCTTCTCAAATTGCAATTTATTAAAATCATATGCTCCCTTAAGAGCAATAGGGAGCACTGTAATGTGAAAAAAGCATTTGTACTGTGGTATTTCTGTTGCAATTTGTAGTATGATCCTTATTGTCCCTCTGCAAAGGCATACCCAGAATCTCACCAAATTCAGACAGGATGTCCTAATACAAAATGCCTTGAAGTTGGTGCAAACAAAAGAGCAACGATTGGAATCCTAATAATAATCTTGAAATTTTCCAGCCTTTTTCTTTATGTGAAGTAAATACACATAAAATAAAAATTCAAAAGCAGAACATTTCAGATAGCTGTGAAGCTGTTGGGAGAAAAAAGTTTTTACTTCATTGGGCTGAATCTCCCAGGCTAGTCACTATCAGAAGCTCACCACTGTGTGGGTGGTTGCTGTTCTCTTTTAAGAGCATCTCTGTAGACATGCAGGCTTAACATTTAAACATTTACAGACTCTAGGCTGCATATCTCTGTGCATCAACAAGAATGGACATTAACACAATTATACAACTGAGACTCTTCTTATTGCAATAACACATGGAGGGCCCAAGCAGATGGAGGCTCCATGTGGGAGACAGGACAAGAAGTGTCTCGGGGATTTGCATAGTCTTTGTGTGCTGCTCTTGTTGGGTTTTCTCTGGGGAGCTGCAGAACAAAGTAAATCACAGTTAAACAGCAGAGGAGAGGTCCTGACAGTCTGGACAAAAAGGATGACAATGAACAGCTCTGCTCTGTATTTCTTGCTTTCCAGTGAAAACACTGTTTGACTGTGTGCACTTCAGCACTTCAGTGGGGCTACAGACATACATGGTCCCCAACAGCTAAAGATAATACACAAAACATTAAGCCAAAGAGCCACAGGTTAGGCTTGCCATGTAAGTGGCCAGAGAAAGTTTTTCCAGATCAACCAGCTCCACACAGGCACACCTTGGGAAATCGCCTGTCGAGCGTTATTCCGTGTGAGCAAAAGAACGTCATTTTGCCTTCCATTACACTATATACATAGAGACTGCTGCCAATTTAAGATGTTAATTGAAAATACCTACTCTGCTTTTAATTCACAACCTGTTGCAGTCCAAATTAACTTTCCTATACAGATGTGGCTTCAGGCATCTCAAACAAAAGCTGAAAGCCAGCATATTCTGGAGTAGGTTTTTCCAAATGTTCAGAAGCATTTATGCAATGTAGCCAGCTGAGAGCTCAATGCAGCTCCAAAATAGACACAATACAATCAATTTAGGGATGATCCAAAACTACTGAGTTGCCTGTGGCAGTCTGGAAACTACTGGCTGCCAAAGAAATTAACCTCAAATTGCAACACTTATGATTTTATGATTATATCTCAAACACTGGCAGAACTGTGGGCCTTGGGCAGAGTCCCTCGGTGAGAAGCAAGTTTAATATTCAGTCAACATCATTTTAGCTGTGGAAAAAACAACCTGAAATATGGCCTGCAAAACTACCAAAAGGTGGTCTAATAATTACTGGCTCAGACTATTTATAAATAATAAGCAGTTGGCCTTTTGGAAATACTGTTATAATATGTACTACACGAGAAGCAGGGAATTGATGTCCTTGAAGAAAAGTATCATCTGGAAATAACTGCTATTACAACAGTTGTATGATAAACAGCGAAGGATTCTTTATAGTATAAATGCTGCACAGCTACGGGTCTGCAAAACACAAATAACTGACAAGCATTAACCATTTTTAACAAGGAAGATATGCAATGCAACATAACTGCTGACATCAGCTATCTGAATTTGCAGAAGCAGTTCAAAAGGCCTCAGAAGCCATTTCTTTGTATGAAAGATCATATTTATGCCAAAAAATTGTATTTGAGTCTGCTATAGATGGTGGCTTGCTGTTGAAAGCAAATGGGATTTTGTTAAACTTAGCAACTTGATGGGGAACTTAAATGTCCGTGACATTGTACAACTAAAACACTGAAGTCAGCACTGGCTACTCACATGATTTTATTGGGATTCATATGGTTTGGGCTTTTTTTTTTAATATTGTTGCAGCTCCTACAGTCATAGAACTCCATGAGAATGCCAACACCATTTTTTTTTTTCTTTTTTTCTTTTAGCAGTAAACATCTAGCTCTTGCAGCTGTGAAGAAACTCTTGCAAACAAGATCCCATAAAAATACAGAAACCAAGAAGTAAATACAAAAGGACCCAGACTACAATCTGGGGGCTTTTGTATTTCTTTAAAGATGTTACTGATATTTTTAAAACTCTAAAACCCATCAACAAATCAGATAAAGAGTCCCATGATTTCATGTCACAAATTGTAAATGCTGGAAGGTTGCAAAATGGAGGGATGCAGAGGGAATTGCTCCTCTCTCACATCAGAACATGCAAACTTGTAAGCAGGCCTGAAAAAAAAATGCCTGTCAAACCTGCCCAAGGACCTGGTGCTACACGTCTTCTCAGAAGACTGGGTGGGATTTTGCAGAACAGAGGTGTCAGTGATAGTAGCCTTCAGAGGACAGGATGGATCATACACGCCAGGGCTTGTCTGTTTGGGGACTTTTTCCAGCACAGCTATTCTGCACTAGTTCTGCCAGGCACTGATGTATCAGTATCAAAGAATTTTATTCTGAATTAACCAGACTAAGATCAATCTGAATAAAGAATCAACTATTTGTTAACTGCAAGGAACTACAATATTTGAAACTCACACCCTATTTTAATCCTACTTCCTCCATCCTCCCCCCTCCACCAAGCAAAGTGGGTCTCAGAAACCAAAAGCATAGCTGCAGCCCCATGCTTTCTGAGCTTTTCTTTGGGAAAAAGAGAAACCTAAAAACACTGCAGCACTGACAGCTGCAGCAGATTTGCTATGCTAAAAAAAACCCAAAACACAAAACCAAAACATGTCAAGTTGGTAGGGGATATTTTCACAGAGATACATGCTAAATTGCACAGCACAATCTTATGGTGTCACTCGAGTTATCGAAGGTGATGCTCAGTTAAGTGCATAATATGGTGTGTTACAGCTTGTAATAACACTTCCAAGCTCAGTGTGCTTCTGGGCTGCATAGAGTATTCTGAAAAAGCAGCCAGGAAGAAGTCTCAGACTGCGGCAGTTGCTGAAGCACGAAGTTGCCCCTTTTAGTACCTAGAGCAAAGTGGAGAATATGTTAAAATTGGTTTCCAAATGGGTGAAGAATATGTTAAATTTTGTTTTCAGACAAAGATATTAGCTAAATTTATGGCCTTTTAAAACTATCTACAATAAAGTGCTTTAACCATTGTTTAATAACGTTATACTGTTAGAGTTCGGTGTCAACTATTATCCACTGTTTGCAGACTTGAGCAGGCATCTTGGGGCCTGCATTTTGAAGAACCGGTGGGCCAACTGGAAAAACTCCAGAGGCAAGTAACAAAAATGACTTGAGGTCAGGAAAATATGACAGATTCGGGGGAAGAAGGAATGAAGTGACATTCTTTATATGGGAAAAGAAATGAAAAGATATCTCAGTTTCCAAAATCTTGATGCAAAGACGAATGGAGCACACTGTTCCCTGCATCTGTAGCAGATGGGACAAGCAGTTATGGCCCTAAGCAGCATCAAGGTTAGACAACAGGAAAAGCTTTGCAGCAATGCAAGGGTTTCCTGGGGGCATTGTGGGGAGCCAGCCCCACCACTAGAAGTCTTTCAAATGAGTTAAAAGAACATGTAATGAAGTGACCTTTGGATAAAAAGGTGAATGACACAACCTTTCAACACCCTGTTGGGCTGTACTTGGCATATGCCATGGCCAAGCAGTGGCAGAACTCCTGCTCGCTAACTGGCTACACCAAACCACTCAGTTTTACTGCAGGTTCTACATACTATCTCCAATACCAAAAAAGGAGACTAAGCTGCTGCCAAAATATAGCGAACTGGTGAAGTTTTGTGGTATGGGGTTATGAGGATCCATTCTCCCTTTACCTTAATGCTTGCTGAGGCAGGATTTGACGCAGAGCCAGCGAGGGCAAGAAACACAAATTGTGCTAAAGCACAACCTCCAAGAAAGACCTATGCCCAGCTTTCTGCCATGAGGGCTCAATAGGTCTAGTGGTTCCCATTGCCCTGCCTGTTTTCCAGGGGAGCTCCTCCACCCTCGTTTGGTTACTATGTGTACTTTTCCCATAGACTTTCTCCCTGCATTACACAGCTAGTGACTAGAAAACGCAATCAGAGACCAACTGCTTGTCTTTTATTGCACAGGAGTGTCAGACACTTCCACCAGCAAAGAAGCAAGTTGGATGTGGTTTCTGCCTCCTGCTGACCACTCACTACCCTGCTCTGCAATGTGTAGGTGCCCACTCTCTCCTGAAATCCTCAGCTTCCAGCAGCATTTCCCTTCCATGCTTGTGTTGGTGACATCAGCACCTCCAGTTTTCCTCCACCCACTTGGAATGCCAAAGAGAATGATGAGCAAATATTTCATAATCCAGGCCTAAATTACTTTACAAATAATTACACTTACCTCTGACAGTTCTCTGGGGTCAGTGCACTGAATTTCTGCACAGTTAACAACTGCATTACTCTAAAGCGCTCATTATAGAACCCATTTAGAATGCTGCCAAGAAGCAGAAGCAAAGAAATTTTCTCAAGATGGAACACACATGGATATCATTCCCATCATGCACTATTGGGAAGTCCCTGACCAGTAGATGGGGCGTGCAGGCTGCTCCTTGCAATCAGCAGATTTTACATCACTAAGTATGGTTAAGTTGTTTCACCATCTGTTGCAGCTCTACCACCTTCAGCTCCTGGTTAGTCTCCTCAGACAGGAAGGACAAAGATGCAATCCATGGTTTTTCTCCATGTGACTAACATACTTAAATAATCCCTAAGCTTTTCAAACATAGCTTCACTTTGTCTCTCTAGGTCAGCACTTCACCAATGCTACAAAAGTTTGGAATAGCTATATTTGGCACTGAAGTCCACAAGTATAAACTGAACTAAATAAGTCAGTCACCATGAATGGGGTAAGGAGTTACTGTAGCTGTTTTTTGTAGGACAGATACAAATGCAGTGGAATGGAGATGCAAAATGGATTTACGCAGTACAAAGAGGCAGCAAAGCACAGACCTGGGCACACAGACATAGACACAAGTCTCATACATGAGACACCCAAGAGGGATGTCCTGCAGCCTACCCAATTCCCTCAGTTTAACCAAAAGATGTGAGGAAAACAGGCTCTACAAAGCAAATGACTTGGCAGATTCCAGGGCAAGTAATATGAAGAAAACAGCTTTAAGTGAGATGTATGCATTATTTACACACAGACTTACAGATCCTTTATAGAAGGGATTCTCAGCAGCTGTTCCCATCACTTTGCAATATTCTCATTCAAATATAAAAACAACCAACAGCAATGGCTTACAAGAAAGAGTGATGGGGGCTGCTGCTGTACAATACTCAGGCATTACTAATGTAACAGAATACCCATGAGGTTGGGTTAAAGTTTTATGCATATATCCATGCATACATCCACACAAACACATTATAAAGGTGCTCATTCCCACCATGTGCTGGGCACTGTCCTAGCTGCCCAGGCCCATATGCCTACTCCAGACAATACAATGAACTCAAGGATATCTGAACAAGCAAGATCTGACAAGGATGACATTAGTTGTTTCTGCGAGCTCTTTTGTTTTCTGACCAGTTTAGATGTTACAGTCTTTGCAAGGAGAGACAATGTACAAGGCAAGGTTAAACTCCAGAGATAACTTCCCCTATCCTTTGTCTTTCCCAGTATGTCTTACATTAAAAACACACATGAACATAAAGAAAATGAAGTACAAAACAAGAAAAAATCAAGAGAAGACAGATATCTTTAGACCCCTGGAGACTACTCTAAAAACTTTAATTCTCTTACACCAGACCCTGGGACCACTGCATTTTGCCTCAAGACACTCCATGACTCAGCTGCTCAAAAAAAAGCAGTTGCCAAAAGGCAAGAAAAGCAAGGGGAAAAAGTCAAGCTGAGATTCTCTAGCCAAGAGAGCCTTGACTTCAGCATATCACCCTTCAACACTCTTTTCCATCTTTACTACTGGCTTCTGGGTGATGCCAGAAATACAAGGACCACCAAGCAAGCTTTGCCCCCTCCTCACTGTTTTGCTAAGGAAGATGCTACAAAAGTTTCACTCATCACCGCGTTCTCTGTTCTTTCATACACAAGAATTACTCCTCTCAGCACTCCTAATGTTGCATCTCATGCTTCAGAGATCACACAAGAGTAACAGGGAGCAAGAAAATAAGGCATCACCTTGAAAACTTGGCAGAAAAAAAAAAGTTTCTAGTGCTCAGTTATCTGCAACAGGTTGTTAGCTACTGCTTTCTTCAACTCAAGTCCCACTCAGTGCAAATAACAGCTGCCCCTTCACCATTTATTCATTACTCTGGAAATGTTGTTAATGCTGCTTTGACAACTGTCAGCCATGAGATGCCTGGAAGAAACTGGAAGTATTGAGAGCAACGCAAAACCCCTTGCCTTTCCCCAGGTGTTAGAAGCACAAGGAGGCCGGAGTAGATGCTGTTGCAGGGTTTGCCACAGCTGGCTGACAACATATCCCCGTGCTGCTCACCTGCCCTGTGTACCAGAGCAAGGGGTGGGTACAGGGAGTGTGGAGTCCCTCTCATATCACTGATGTACCGTGCTTGCCCACTTTCTCCATCTCTATGCCAAAACCATGCTCACTGCCTTTTGAAAGCTACCCCAATTCAACACAGAAGTAAGATGGCCACATGGGAATTTCTACACCTGGCTTTTCATCCAAAGTCAGTTGTGCCTGATCCTACATATCACTTGGGCTGACAGGAGCATCCTGTCACAGCTTCAGGGGAACTTCTGCTTGCCTTTTTGCTGGATACCATGAGCAATGAGCAGTGCCAGGTATCACCTGGCTGCGGTCCTTGGCCTGGCACTGCTGACACCATGCTCGCGTGCAATCAACCACCAGAAGCAAAACTGAGCTCACAGGCACAGAAGGGCAGGGCTTTGTGTTCCGTCCTGAAGAGGCTGTGGTACTTACATAGTGCTTTATGCTTCCCGAATTATTCAACTACCAGTACATGAGTTGGCTACACTTCATTTGTCTGCACCCTCCACAGCAGCGCTGGGGCAATTCTGGCAAGGGACAGAATAAGAGCACCAAGTTTTAGCATCTGACTCATGCCAAATGGAATTGGCTACAGATTCAATCTCTCTACCCTGTTAAGTAATTAATTTTTTCCAGTTGCTTTCTCCTCCAGCTGCCGCACAATGAGCTGCAGCCCATGGCACACTCCCAGTTGTCTCCTCTCCCTGCCTGCACCAGCAAGCATGGCACTGCGTGCTGGAATAGCCCATGATGGTGAAGGGTGACTAACATGCACATCATCACTGTTTTTTTTTCTAGTTCCACCAAACTCTTCCCAAGGAAGCAGCATCTGTTAAGGAAAGGAGGACACATGCTTTGTGCAACACAACCTCCAGCATTGCTTGGGAAGGTGTTGTGAGGGAAACAGGAGCTCATCAGGCAGCACCAACTATAGCTTCTAGTGCTCCTGCTTTTCTGCCAGCATTTTCACTGCCTTTCTATTTTTAAAATGCCCCATGAAAGAGAAGTCGTAAAGGGTTTCTTGGTGCTGCCACAGAGGTGAAGAATATCACGTCACACCCTCTGCACCTCTGTTTTTTGGAAGGTATGCCAAAAGGTAAAACTGCATAGAAAAATAGGTATCAGTAACTTTCCTCTATATCAAGTGTTTCCTACACCTGTAGGAAACAACACAGGCCATTAAAAAAGTGATTATTGCCCTGTAGTGTTTTGCTCTGTCTAGGGAATGCAGGACCAACACGTACGGACTGATGAAAACAGGTTTGCTGATTCCAATTTGTTCCTAGATGTCTGGTGAGAAGTCCTCCCTACCCAAATATATCAGAAAAGCTGAGGACTCCTCCAAAGACAATGGGGGGAAACAAGTGGAAGCTGAAATAGCCGTGGCAAGACCTGTACTGAGTTCATTCATCATAAGATGAATTATGCCAGGACACCTCACAGTGCTCTTGATATATTGTTCTCATGACCAGTTATTGATTGCCATCAGCTGTGTATCAGCTCAATACTGAATGCTGCTTCTTCCATCTATAAAGAAAAGCTTGCTGTGCTACTTACTGTTACTAAGCATTTGCCTTGCTCTGTAAATCTCTGCACAGTCAACAATCTATTATTTGAGCTACCAGTATTCAATGTACTAAAAATAGAAAAAGAAAAACATTTTAAATTCTATGCAACAAAAAAACTATAACGCCAAACATCACTGTAACATACATAACAATAATGATGAAATATGATCTCTTTTTTCCATGTGTGCTGATATTAAACATTGAACAGCAAATTCGGGGAACTCCTGTGCTTGTGGCAGCAGTGACAGCCATGATTACATTTTATGTAAGGAAGACTAGTAAATAGTCCCAGAGCCATGGAAAGAGAGATGTTGAAAAGCAAATGTGAGAGTTTGGAGAGACCAGAAGACGACTTAAAAACTGTTAGTTTACCCATTTTCTTGTATTTTTGAAGAGGAAGTGTGGTGGTAGTGCTGCTCCTTTAAGACTGCAGAAGCAGTGCTAGCAAAGGGGAAATAGAAATAGTTTCTTTATGAATTGTAAGATAGCTCTCATTCTGTCAGTGCCTCTTTCTCAATGAAACTGTGGAGGTGATGTGTCCTTTGAAAATCTCTTTCCCAAAGCAGCAGGGTGGAAGTAGGATCCCTACTGTATTACCGTTTAAAATGCATGCAATTTAACCACACTGGAATGATGTTGGAATGGGAACACATTTTCTCTATCCCATCAAATCTATTACTGTATTAATATTGTATTAATTAGTATTATTAAATTAATACTGGATTTGCTTTCATATATTGTATCTACCTCTTTCACAAGCACAATCACTTGCAGAGGTATTCAGATGCAACATCCTTTATAAACACAAGACTGTGTACCTCACTGCCAGGGAAGACTATCATGGGGCTTCTTGATTTGGAAACGAGAGGTACATCATTTGGTATGCCCCACCTTAAGTAGGAACAAAAACTTGAACAAGGAAGGTGGGAGGGGAAGATTTCCCCCTAGCAGCTCTGAACATAGCTCCTGTCCAGCCTGCAGAGACAGCTTGTCAGATGATAACACATTCAGTATTAAAATTCTCTTGAATTGTCTGTGAAAAAAACACTTCTTCAGATTTCCTTCCTCCATGTGCATTGAAGAGCTGTGCCACAAAGTACTGCAGTAAAAAGCCCTAATGAGTTATATCCTCTTCGATGTTTCCAAATGCTTGACTTTGTTGTTTCTGAGCAGTTCATTGTGCACACACCGTTTCCACTGAACCATTAGCTGACTTCTCTTTACCGACTGATCATGCTGATTATGAAGTTACGATATTTTTCCCTTCCTCTTGGAGACTGTGGAACAGGGGATGTAAGTAATCTGCAGAACTTCATTTGCTCCTTCTCATTGTCCTAAGGCCTCTGATGGCTTCCAGCAGTCCCGTACATACTTCTGGCTACTAAGCTGAACACCGTGGGACAGTACGGGAGAAGCAGTCAGAGCACACATTTGGAAACAAAAGACCTCCATCCCATCTCTGCCCATCACGTGCAATCATGACTCTCCCTTCCCTCCTTATAATCCTCACAGAAGCGATGATTTCTCACTTTCTACAGTGTCTGGCACAAAACACCCAATCTCACACAGGTCCTGCAGATCTTAACAATTTTTTTCTTTCTGAAGTTCATATCAATATGAGTCTAATGCAGTCAGCCTCCAAGAGGCCAAAATAAGAAGTATCCCATTTTGTTGCTCAGGTGACATATAGCAGGTCTAACCTGGAAAAAGTGATGATAAAAGCATGCACTGTAAAAACAAAATACATAAATAATATATATTCCATCTGTCAGGTCTCAGAAAAGATACGGAGGGCTAGATACATTGCCGTGATAAAAGGATATGAATTTTTCAGCATTTGACAATGACTGGGCAGATGACATTCCTGTTTGCTGACTCTCCTGAATTTGGAACAATACTGGCCTCAGAGGGATTATCCCTGAATTTTCCGGTAACAGAAAACTACCTCATTCACTACAAACACCTCACTGCAGTATTTAGAACATGCAGCAACTAGATTTAAAAAAAAAATAACAAAAAAAAAACCCAACCCAAAAAACAAACCCTGAAAAACATGGAGTTAAGACAAGAATTAATCTTATGCTTGAAAGCAGTGCAATATGCCACTTTTAAATTTTTCTCATTGACCCCCTTAGCTCTAAAACCAGCTGCCTCCGGTTGACAAAACTCGTAAATAAAATAGTTGCACTGTGATCAGGGTGAAGTAAAAGGAGGTTGTAGCACAGAGGGTGTTGGTCTCTTCTCCCAGGTAACAAGCAATAGAACAAGAGGAAACAGCCTCAAGTTGCACCAGGGGAGGTTTAGATCGGATATTAGGAAAAATTTCTCAATGGAAAGGGTTGTCAAGCATTGGAACAGGCTGCCCAGGGAAGTGGTGGAGTCACCATCCCTGGGGGTATTTAAAAGATGAGTAGATGTGGTGCTTAGGGACATGGTTTAGTGGTTGACTTGGTAGCGTTAGGTTAATGGATGGACTCGATGATCTTAAAGGTCCTTTCCAACCAAGACAATTCTGTGATTCTGTGATTCTGTGTGACAGTGGCTTCAGAAATACACAATTATTAGCCTTCAGAGTAAGAAGCCATCTCCTTATTTTATTCTGGGACCACGATTCAGGTTCCTAGCTGAACAGTGTCTCCAAGGGGATGAGGATAAAACACACTGGCACCAGTTTTCAGAAGTTCTCCTGGTCACTATTCAACTTTTTTGTTTTGGGGGCTTGTAAGTTACTATTGACTGACTGTAAGGGCAATCCATGCCACTGAGGGAATGTGCTGTGAAAGCAAGGCACAACCTTGTTTTTGCCATGCACTCAAGATGCTCTCTATTCTTGGGCTGGAACTTAGACCTCCCCCTCCAGGACACAATGATCTCTGAGCATGACATAACTATTTTCGTGGTACAGAGATGTCTGTGCATAAATGCCTGCTTCTCCAGAGGCAGTAGTGCAGCAAGACTGTGCAGATACCTCCAAGCAAACTGCCTGCAATCAGTCTGAGCTGGGAAGCGGCGTGCCCTATGCTCTTGCTGTTTGGACTTAGCAGCTGCACTCTTTGCTTCCTTGGACCCTGGTGCTGCACTTCATCTACAGAAAAACATGCCCCAGGAGTGCCAGAGGCCAGTCCTCCTCGATCTCTGCATTCACTTTGTCCCTGTTCCCTTTCACCTGCTCCCTCTATGGGAAAGCAGGAGGCTCTCTCATCTCCTGATCTTTCCTCCTTTCCTGACTAATCCACTGTCCTTGCTAAGGTCTTTGCTCACAGGCAGGAGGCTTCTGCCGACATAACTCTCCCTGTGGTAGGAGTCTGTGAGATGCAAAGGTCTCAGGGAAGAACATGATTGAAATTAAGAGTGTTCTTAAACAGCTTGCCAAAGCCACCTCCACTTCCCCAGCTCAGAAACCTCCATTGCATTTGTTCTTGCAATGAGTTTCAGGACAGTTTTGCTGCTGTGGGAAGTCTGGAATACGACATTTCAGAGGCAATCCTTTTAAGTGCTGTGCACAGTTTTATGACAAAGAGATAATGATTTTCAGAAGGGGAAAAGAAGCACATAATAAAATTAATCCTCATCCCAGTGGCAGACACTCCTGTGCAAATTTTCTGCATGGTAAGTTATTTGCACAAGCTTCTTAACTCTGAATGTAGTGGCATACACTGGCATGTTTTAGTCAATAAAAATATATTTGTAGCAGATGTTAGCAAGTGGTCCCAAAACCTCAGGCACATTCTTGTAACCCAAAATACAAAATACTTCTAACCTGGGATAAATGATGCACTTACAAGACGAAAAAGAATGACAGAAAGAACTAACCTGGTTTCAGTTCACATTGCAGACTCAGAACGCTAACTGGAAAAGTTAAGCAGATTGTCCCAGTTCATTTTCAAGCACACATGGGCACATCTTTAAGTACAATTTCTCAAGAGGTCAGAAGTAATTTCTAGGTTGTACTGGGTTGCACAGCAAATGCTGTTCACAGAGCAAGACATGGGAATACAGACCAGAAACGCTTACAAAAGCCTGTCCAACCCATGCTGCCTTGCAGAACACACCATCACCAATTCATTGCTCTAACAAGAATGTGTTATGCCCTCATGTGGGATGATCCCTCACACTGCTGCATGAGAGACCAACTTCCCCAGAGTGCTCACCACCTGACAGCTTTCTTTATGACACTCACAGAGGGTCTTTTAAAATTGCACCAGGAAATTTGAAAATCCAGATCCTTCTTTCCATGTCTAAATGGGAAGAGGGCCAGAACTCTCACGTTTCAGGCCTGGTAGCTACAAGAACAGCTTCCTCTGGGGCCATGCAAAGAGTTGCATCCCAGCAACTCTCATTGCAGCACTCCCATAGCCTGGGATTTTACCACAACACTGATGCTGCATACAAAAGGTGTCCCTGATGCAACTCAGCTTGGGAACTCTGTACGGCTCAGAGCCTAGAAAGCAGTGGGAGAAAGAGAAACCAAGTGCAAATCATCCACTCTCCAAGCTTATTCTGCATCCAAACCACAGTGATTATCCAGACCACTGCAGCACGCTAGAAACTCTCTCTTTTTTTTTTTTTTTTTTTTTACATTGTCTGGTGAAGAAAGGGAGAAAAGTGTTTCCTCCCTGGACTGCCTGAGAGACCAAACAAAGCCATGAGAGTGCTCTTGGAACCTGGTGATGATAGATACTAAACACACAAAGATGCTGAAGACCCTAGGAGAGGTTCATTCTTGGCAAGTTCTGAAAAAAGTATTTAGATTGTACCTCAGAGGACTGTAAAGATTTCTGAAGACAGTGCCATCTTCAGAAGAACTCCTGTGGTTAGTAAATATCCAGCTGGTATGCATGAAATCAGGTCTATACCTGCAGGTAAGCACGTAGAATTTTCCAATCTCGGTTCATTTTTATTAAACTGGTAATGATGATGTCACTTTTCCTTTCAGAACAATATGCACTGAAATATTCAAAGGATTGAAACAGAGAAGGGAGGCACCCCACCATGTTTGTGCCATGGATTTCAGAAGTTTTTAACGACACTCTCACACAGTCCATTACTTCGACAGCCCGTAAAGTTGAGTAAGTGAACCCCAACTGATGAAGCTAAAGGCAGTCCACAATCAAATACTCTGATCCTCGTTGTATTTCTAGCTCAGAATCACTGTGTGTTGGAGCTGCCTTTGAAGATTTTATCCCCTTTCACAACTTACTCTGAATTTCTTCACCAGCCAAGTTTGGTTCTGACAGAAGTAACTTATTAAATTTAAGGCTGGTGACTACAACCATATACAGGGAAAATCATGGAAGTTGGAGGGGCCAGGGAGTGCAGAATATGTGCTCTTACTGCTTCATTTGTAACACATGGCTAACTCTGCTCATTGACATTTTCCTAGTGCTGTGTGCTCAGTATAACACGCTCTTCTTAGCAATTTCAAGTTATTCTGAGAGGAGTAAGAGAAGTTTTTACTATACTGAACATATTTTTGCACTGTTATTTCTCTAGACAATCACTTTGTTAGAGATTTTCCAGCTCTTACACTTGAGTAAGTTGCTTTTATTTAAAAAATAAGCTTTGATCCTCCTGGGAGGAAGAACTGCAGAACTTCGATGTATTGTGCATGACAAGGAAGCTTTGCTATAACTAAATCCCTCCACAAGCCTTTGAGTTTCAAACTCGGAACATCACCTGTTCAGAAACTAAGGTATGAAGGGACCTGTACAATTAACTGTCTGGTTTGCTGCGTACAAAGGTCATCAGCATCACCAATTGACTTCATACTTAGGTGTAGCTAAATTCATGCCTTTCTCTCCTCAAGACACTCAGCTGTGACATAGGGATGCCAAGGGACAGGGGCATCACTCCACCTCTGGCCATTCCCGTTTTCTCACAGCACACCATCTGTGTGCAAAAGTAAAAAGTCCCAGTCACTTGTAGAGCTGAGGGCCAGGGGCAGGGGTGTCCCTGAGTCATTTTCAGTGGGAGGAAAACTGAAACAGGGAACAGCACCACCCCAGCTGCAGGCAACACCTGACATGAAACAGCAGGTGGAGGAGGACAGCATCTGAGACACCCTACAAAGCACTGCAGTTAGCAAGCCTATGCGCTTCGAATACCGCAACCAAGGGAGCAAGTTTTCATTTAGTATAATGAGGATTTGAGTGTTTAATTATTACAAGCCACTCTGGAGGGAGAGGGGGGAAGAGGGAGCCACATGAACACACACTTACAACTCAAAAGTCAGTATTTGTGCTGCTAGCAAATGAATCTGTCAATGTCCAGAAGTGACACATTTGTATGGCAGCCATCATTAATGTGCACATTGGAAATATCACTCAGTTCTAATTACTGACTGCTTTGGAAAGTATGAATGTCAGTCTATCTAATAGAAATGATTTCACATGCATTGTTACTAAATACAGCAGAGATGTGAGCTTTTCAAGCCTTTTCCTTTGACAAATAGCCATAATTTGACAATTCAGATGCAGTCGATACTTACCTAGGCTGTGGTTCAACATAAAATCTTTTACTGTCATTCAACTGTCCAAATCATCAGCTAACAGAAGGAATTTATTGTGGGGTGTTGGAGGAAATTAAATCAGAAGGTCTTCTCTTGCTGAAAAGGCTCTGAATGCTCAGCCATCACTGAGTTTGCTCTGGGCCATGTCAGTACTATAAGCTGGTAATTACATCAGCTATTTGCAATGACAGGCTTTTCAACTGAGAAATTTAAGAAGAATAGTAGGCTTAATTGCTGCTGTAAAACATTTATCTCCAGCAAATTTATTTTTGGTAATGTTTAGCATATAGCAGCACCTGAAAGCAGAGATCCCCTGTAGCTGAATTTGCCGTTCATGAAGGACAGTCCAAAAGAGTTTAGAGCCCAAAAGCCCTTACACGAGAGAGATTTTCCTCTAGTGACTGCCAAGAATAGAGGCACCTTCACTATCCTCTACTAATTCACCTGAGGATGTGGGTGGGTGTAGTTTATACTGCTCTTGACAGCTTCAGCATTACCTAGAAAAGTCAGTCAGTGAATCTGTAAGCTTGCTGTGGAAAAGAAGATAATGAGGATGGTGAGTGGAATGCCTGAAAAATACCAGGATCTCTGACTAGAGGGGAGATGGAGGACTGAGTACACTAGGGAAAAAAAGCATCAAGAATGACCTTGCCAAGGAACAATATGACAGCACAGCAATGTCAACAACCATGCCACCTGGCAGCAGCAAGCAGTCTGTATGGGGCAGTTCTGCTTGGCAAAACAGGGCACCCCAAAAGCAGGACAACTTGTTGGCTTACCTTTTCTGTCCTTTTTTCCCACCTTGCTTGTTTCAATTAAAAAGTAAATGGGGAAAATAGACACTTAACCTGTCATGTGGATAAAATACCAGGCCAACTCCTCCAAGTGTTCGGGGAACATTTTCAGACCTTTTGCTTCTGCAGAAATTGCTTTTCTACTACTCAAAACAACGCTCTAAAGGCAACCTGAGGGAGTCTTTGTGTTGTGAAATAGCACAGACTGATGAGAGCTAGCTATAAACTCCCTCTCAGTGCTGGCTGAGCAGCAGGGTAAGGAAGCAGGCGGTGTCAAGCCACTTGCTGCTGTGTTAGTGAAGCTGTGGCCTCAAGTTGCAGACTGAAGCAAACCCAGGTCTCTGCAGCTGAGGTCACCTCACCAGCAGAGGCATGCACATGACCTGCCTCTGTGCGCAGCAAGCCACACAGCCCTCTCCAAGCTATCAGCATTGGACCCTGCCAGGCTGGCAGGATTACTCCGTAAGCCGAAAAGTGAGAAGATCTTGGATGCATGTTTCCCAGTGCCTATGGGCTGCATTTGTAAACAGGATGAATTGGGGTGCTCAAGCAGGGGTCTCTTATACCTATTTTTGAGTGGATGTGGTAAGAGTGAGTGCTGAGTACTGAAATACCATTCCTTTCCTAGTGTCAAGGGGACACTCGGCAGCTGAGACATTGCTTTCACCAGCTATGCCTGAAAATCTTGCTTTGCACAGTCCTTACAGAAGATTTGTGCAGTATCACAGTGGGGTTTTTTGCCATTTCTGAATGTGAAAGCCAGAAAACTCTAAACATATAAATCTTCAGAATAGACCTGTGAAATCTCTCTGAGCTTTACAGCTGTAATACTTGGACAGGGATCACTCAATACGGCTTTTTTCTCAAGCTTCACTTTGTCTCTTTGTACACAATTTTACTAATCTGTTAAAGGTAAGATTCTTACAGCTTAAAAGGACAACAGCAATCTTGAAAGGAGTCCCATTTTGAGGGGGTGGAGGGGGTAGAGTGAAGACAGTTTTGGGTACCATTCAGTGCCCCAGGCCACCTCTTAGCCTTTGCAAACAGTAATTTTTTTTTTTCCATAGCCTATGTGAGTAGACTGTGGGACTCAACAGGCTGCAGCAAGCCCTTCACAGAGCCTCCTCCCACCCTTGCATGCGCTCTGCACCCCAAGTCATCCCTGCCTTGGGGAAGTCTGATTCAGTGCCTCTGCCAGGCTATTAAAAGTTAGGAGGTATCACAGGCCTCAAATATGTTAACACCCCCATGTCCCCCCACCCCCGCCCCATTATGTTTCTTTTGTCTTTGTCATTCACCCCTCAGACCAACCACCTGTTTCCTGCAGTTTCCACATCTTCCTCCTAAAGATTTTTAACTTGCATCATGAAGGTAGAGGCTTTTCAGCTACAGGGCTAGGTCAAACCCTTGTCTTCAATACCTGCCCTGTTAACACCGTTTCCACAGGCAGCCCATGTTCTGTGTACCTTCCTGTAAGAGAGATCCAAAAGGTAGGTTTGTCATCTCTCTACTGTTGGCACTAAATTCGCAGGCAGAGCACCCCATGACAGTTGCCTTCTCTGTTTTCACGGCACAGGATTCCTCTGCTTTTCTGAAGCTGTTCCTCATCCATGCCATGTTTCACACCTCATCTGGAGCTGACTGTCCCTCTCCCACCTATTCCCTTTCTCATGGCCATCACTGCTCCTCTCACCACAACTGCTGCGTGGCAGAGGGTACAACCATGGCAGCTCAATGCTCTGCCTCTGACCGCCTCCATCCCTTGCTCGTCACAAGCACTGCTTTGTAGTGTTTTCATTGCAACACAAGGCTTCTCACGTGGATGAGCAGTCTCCACACACAGTCATCACTTAAGAGGGATGAGGCTGCTAGCAGCTCACTCAATGCTTTGCAAGTGGATCAGCTCACGCTTGTTCGAATAACTTTTGCCAGGCTTTCATATAAGAAAGATCCACATAGATCAAGCTGCCTCTGCCTTGCCACAAGCCCAAGGTTTGCACTTGGTCTGGCTCCTTGTACCCAGTCAGCAAGTCCCCCATCCAAGTAGATTTCTGATACCAGAATGATTCAAGCATGCTTTATACCAAATTGAGGATGTGTCAATACAAAGCACTGCAAAAGGAAATTCACATTTCTGTGTGGCAAACTGCAAATTTCTAGCCTTCCTTTCCTTCATGCAAATGCTTGCACTTACACCTACCTGTAGTGAAAAATTCTGATGGCTCAGGCACATATAAGCTCAGAAACATGTCAGACACACGTAGCCTTGAACAGGTTGCTGAACCCATGCTACTGCAGTACTTGACACCTACCAAGTAATTGCGGAGAGAAGATCCAGCTCTTAGATGCACAACTCAAGTGTATTGCAGCTTTGCTGCTCTGCTTCCAAAGTGGTGAGTAAGAGGAAAACTGAACATAGAAGTGACCATGCAACTGCTGCCTGAGATGGGAGCAAACAAGCAGATGCTGTAAGCTATGATACACTAGCAGTTAGTTCTCAGCTTTCTTCTGAATTACAGTGTTCACCAGAATGTAGTTAATGATAATATATTGCACTGATACAGATATCAATGGAGGACCTCAAGGCATTTTGCAGGTAGTAAATCATTAAGTTGCATGAATATGTTTTTTGTCAATTAATCCCTTCTCCAGGCAGAACTTTCTGCTGGTGTAATCCTGCTGAGCTCTGTGTGGTTATCTAAGCAACAAATATGACTCCAAATTCATGTAAAGGAACTTAATCAAGAAGACAGTATAGAAAAGTGGGAGTACTGGGAATGTAATTTCCAAGGTTAACTTTTCTATAAACAAGCTGTATGCCTGCCGGCCCATCCTTGCACCTCCCTAGTTGTTTGTTGTTATAGATTTTATTTTACACTACAGTATCTCTGGAGTCTGAACTCAGTCTCTGTGATCTCAGTGGAGGCATCAGGATGCTCCTGCTTGATCAGGTAAGGCACACAGCCTGGTTGCTTGGAGTAGAAAAGCATGAGGACAATGAGCTTCTGTTCCTCCTTCGGTACACAAGCAAGAATCACAGTGATATTCTGGACATGACAAGGATGCTGTTATTTATTACTGTCATCCACTTGGTTTGCAAGAACACAAAGAAAGATCTCAACGGGAATTTTTTTAACTTTATTTCCTTTCCAACCTACAGCTTCAATGCATAAGGGTGAGACGCAGATCAAAACACACCAGCAGGGAGTGCCACAGGCAGCACAGAAACAAAGCATCCCTGTACACCACAGCTGCTAACAATCCCTTAAAATTCCTGCAACATCTCTGAACTGAGACATAGCCCCACTTGGGAAGCACTGGCTGACAGTGAGGAGTTTCAAGAAAAACCAACATTTCCACCTAGCTTGACTGTTCGCACAGCATACACAGCAGACATTTCACTAAGGAGCATACCTTTTCTCCACCACTGTTCATGCAATCACCTTTTGTCCCTGCATAGCAGAAATATCCATTTTCTACATCAGCATCTCCAACTTAGCACCTACTTTTCTGTCTTCCACTAGGGAAAACAAAACTGATGAACATACCCACAACAGCTACTGACAGCATACAGCTATGGATGAAATTCTCAAAACCGCCTAGTCTTTTAATCCTGCTTCAGAGATCTCAGTCCTGAAGAGATAAGGCTGCGTTTCTCTAGTAGCAGATTACAGAAGGGAATTGCAAAGAACCCTTGCCATCAGTTGCAGGTGATATAACAGGGGGCAATGGCCATAGATTGCACCTTGGGAGATTTGAGCCAGACAAAAGGGAAACCTGTTGGAGGGTGCAGAAGATGATGCAGCCCTAGATGAACTCCAGGGAGGTTTTCAAGACTTGGCCAAACAAAGTCAAGGCTGCCTAAGGTAGTGTGGAGGGTAGTCCTGCTCCAAGGGGAAAGCTGGATTCAGTCACCCTCCTTCAAGACAAAATTTTCATCTTTCTGGTTTTCCTTGCTGAAAAGCCCAGGTATTCTGAGGTACACAGATGTTTTTGAACACTGTACCCAGAAACTTAAACCAGCTTTTACTCAGGATCTTAGTGAATCTCAACAAAACAAACAAGCAACACCGGACCAGTACTGTGATTTTATACTGGCAACAACCTCACAGCAGATTTTTCACCATTCCTGCCACAAAGCTGTTGAATCCAAGAAAAGCAGCTCTAAGAGCGACTTCCAGAGAAGCCTAACTTGATTCCCTTCTCCAGACACGATCAGCTCTTAGATCAGTATGCGGTGGGTGACATGGTGCATGGTGCATGGCAGAGGTATCCTGCCTGACTCTAACCATTGCCCTTTTTTAAATACAGTCAGTGTCCACAAGGAAATAGCAGGGTGTTGTGCTGTCTGGATGGATCGCAGGTGGAAATCTCACGTTGCCAGAACCAGTGAAACTGTCTTGGGGGAAGGGCAGAGTGAAGAAGAAAGGGAGGAAGAAGGACGCAGCTACTAGACTGTGAAGTGAGGAAGTTCAATCAAAGTAAGTTTCTTGATTCTTGTGACAAACTTTAATCTGTTAGACTATCTCACAGAGGTATATCACTTGTCATGATGACAAAAAAATTACATTTTCCTCCCTTGAGGCCATTTGACTTCATCACATATTTTGACAGCTACATGATTCTGAAGGCAGCACTTGCCAAGAGATGTCATCATAATTCACAGATATTTTCTCCAGAGATAGGAAGGAAGTAGTTTAGCAAAAGTTCAAAAAGAAATTAGGGGAGAGAAACTACAACATGCCCCTGTATTTTTGTTTGGGACTTTATTATCATAAATAATATCACAAACTAGCAATTAAACCGAACTTTTCAAAACTCTTTAAAATATAGTTAAGAATTGCTCTTCATGACTTTGATAACAAGTAAAAAAAAAAAGTGGAAGACTTTAAGAAGTTTTTCAGGTTGTTTGGGTTTGTTTTTTTTCTTTTTTCTTGTCTTCTGGAATCTTAAATTCCCACTGTCACTTCCAGGAATTTTTCTTAATTTAGGTTGAATTCAGGTGATCTGTACTATGTTAAAATGGCATTCTCAGACTGACAGACAGAAAAAAAACATGTGACTTCAGATCACTATATTTCAGGGCAAATAATTTTGGAGTTCAGTACAATCTACTGTTTCTCGGGTGCAGTATGTCTTCAGTCAGCTGTGCAAGCCTGTGCCTAGTCTGTGACCTCTTCAGGGCAGCACATTCCAAATTTGTCCCTCCAAGTGAGGTGAATCTGTGGTTTACATTTCTAGCCTTTACAATAACAAAAATAACTCTTCGGAGCTATATTTTGAACAATGGAACAATGGAGTAATCAAACTTCATTCACTACCACACTGTTGATGTATAGACATTAATTTACATAGCAAGGAAACACCAACTGTGAAATGGAACACAGGATGCCAGATGCAATATTGCTTTTTTTTCCGGTATTTTACCCCATGGCCACCCACAGTGCAGTGTTTTACAGAATTCATGTTTTGAAGTCAGAAATATCAGCCTACTTGTTCTTGTCAGGTCAGAAAACACCACCTTGAAAACATGGTCAGTCTCAACGGTTCATTGTCTGAAGCTACCTAGCCTGGCAGAGGGTATCACTGTGCTGCTCTCAAAGGGCAAAATGCTAAGTTTGGATCAGGCGTAGTCTACTGAGAATATTCACATAATTTTTGGCAATTTATATGTAGGAAGTATAAGGTAGCACTCAGAAAATGGTAATCCATATTCCACCTGAGCGGCAAGATAGTGTAAAATTCAGTTATGCAAAAGCCCCATCTTAGGCCCAAGTACTTATTATTTTAGATAAAACAGTTCTTAGAATTCTTTTTAACTTACCCATTCCGGAATTTCATATCAAGTAGCTGGGCAGAAATTCTGACTTGATGTCAAAAGGGGTATACACTGTTATTGCAGTATAAAACATTTCAAATTTTAAGCAATTTCTTTTCAGCCTTACTTGAAATCTTCTCACCCTTCTTTACCCCTGTGTTTTTGGAGTTTATCCAATTCATGCATTTTGCATATTACAACTATATCCAGGCATCCGTCATCCTGATTACCCCCAACTTGCTTGCCACTTCACAGACACAGCATATGACTGTCTTCTAAATTTTTCACTGTTTTTCAGTATTTTTTGATCAGCAGTCAGTAGCTAATGCTGTAATACATGTTTTTGAGGCTCTTTTTCTTTAGTCCTTCATAAGTTAGACAGTGGGACATAGAGCTTTTTGGGATGAGGGCATTTTGGTGGTTGGGGAGGGGCAAGAGCGCTGTGGCAAGCAACAAAGAATTGCATGACTACTTAAAATCTTTCTGAGGAAGAGCTCCTTGCTTAAAAGGGCATACAGATGTTTAAGCTGAGGTTATGGAGGTAAGGCTTCTTCTGTGATTGCTACAGTCCAGGGACCAGTGCATATAGGGTAAATGAACAAGCTGTACACATCAAAATGCCCACAGCCTTCACTTGACATTTATTTTCCAGCAGGAAGCTAACTTAATCCCACCACCACCACCAGTATCCCCTGCTGGACAGCAGGTTCTTCAGGGAGGCATTTATGCTTTTGTCTAATGATTCTGCTTCTTTGTTATGAAATGCATTTTCACTTGCCCTTGTCAAAATCCTAGTGTAGATAGGACAATCATTACATATTACAGATCATCATACTGGAGACAAACGAGTATTTACTCTGTCAAGCTACCATATCATAAAATCACTTGCCTTCTCCACACACATAAAAGATGTTTTTCTTGAAGAAGGCATGCTTTCATTATTGAGGATCCCAAGTAGAAGGTGTCACAGTTTAAAGCTGGGCCAGCTATTAAACCTGTGGCAGACGCTCTCTGTTAACCCTCCCCCCCCACCCGAAGGGAAAGGGAAAAGGGAGAGAGACTTATGGGTTGGAAAGTTAAAACAGTTTTAATAAACTATAATAATGAAAAAGAATATAATAACAATAATAATAGAAATAATCAAATATATACAAATATATACAAATATATACAAATATATACAAATATATACAAATATATACAAATATATACAAGACCGAGAGCTTGGAAATCCTCCTCAGGCAGAGTTGCTCCCCCCAGCACAGGCAGAGGGGAAAATGCAGTAGCTCTCACTGCCATCACACCTGCAGGCTTTTAACTGGAGAATTGGCAAAGCTGGTACCAATCAGTGGAAGACAGGAGGGCCCCTCCCTCCTGGGCCCCACCTCCAGGAGGCAGTGGGTTAGTGATAAATAGGAAAGTGAGAATGACGTGTATGGGATGGAATATCTCATTGGTCAATCTTGGGTCACCTGCCCTGTCTTCTCCTCCCTGCAGGTGCGACTCGCCTTCGGCTCTTCACTCATAAGCAGTGAGGAATTTAGCAGTGACCTTGGTTCCTCTAAGACTAATTGGCCTGGTTTGGGCCAAACCAGGACAGAAGGGAAGGAGAGTTATTTCGCAGGGGAAAGTTTATGCAAAATCAGATTTGTAGCAAAACAGTTAACAAGTTTATTAGCAAAAAAACCCCTGCGACTTAGTCTTTTATAGGCCCACTGTTTACAGGCAACACAAATACACTGCTGCTCAAAGGGAAGTGTTTCTTTAAAAATGCATAGAAGTTAGAGATGCATTTTTATGATAGCCTCTAGTTGGTCATTAAATGCTGCAGATTAACAGCACAGTGAGATAAAAGACACTCTTGGGCAGTACTAGGTGCTGTATTTCTCAGTGTTGCGTTTCCCTAAGTGTTTAATGTTTTCCTGGATATAAAGACTATTTATCACTTCATATATGGTTAAAATTAAAGGGCTTGAAACAGTGTTGTTTCTTTGATTAGCCCAATGCCTTTTTCAATGGATGGCTCTGGGCAAGTTGTTTCACTTCTGGGACATCTGCAAAGGTGTAATAATAACACAGATAACACCCACATTTCTCCAGCATTGCAGCACACTCAGTCATATGAAAACTGAGATTGATTTACAGAAAGGTAATACCATGCACTACCACCTGTTTTGTGCTCTTCTTGAATAGCAGTTGAATGAACCTGACATCATGCTCCACAGATGTCCCACATGGAGGAAGTTTCAGTCACACACAAAAACCTCTTCTGACTTCGACCTGCTGTGCAAGAAGCCTACAGGGATACTACCTAAAAGCATCTTAGATAAAACGTAGTTTAGCAAAAGTAATATGAAATCATTATTCTCTATCGTCAAACAATGACATGGAGGTGGTACATGAAACTGAAGCAAATCTAGAAACTGCAAGTGTCAAAACCAGACTTTGTCTTAGAAACAAGGGAATTGTTACTTGAGTAAGAATCTGAAATTTGTTTCCATGGTGCAATATAACTTCTGGTGTCATTTGCACTATGAAACACTTTAACAGTGTGAATGAATATGAAACAACATGAATATGAGCTTCATATTCCTTGCAGAAGTCTTTTTCAACTAGGTCATTCCTATGAATCTCAGTTGATAGTCATGCTAAGCGACTTTCAGACAACAGTGAACACTTAAACTTGTGACTTTCAGGGCAGCTGGAAAGCAATATTACCAATGTCTGTGATTTTACTGCGAATTTCATAATGTTCTCTACAGGTTCTGAAAGTACATAAGTAGATGAGAAGCTCAACTTTCATGAAGAAGAAATAAAGCAAGTTTCCAGACTTCCTAGCTGCGTAGGAAGGGTGAAAGACACGGAAGAGCTATAACCCAAAAGCTCTGAAAGTGGAGATAAGCTGTGCTGTGCGTTTTAAGGTACCTGGTGATTTTGGGGACTCTGAGATATTCTGGCAAGACTGACAGTGAAAGGGGACTTTGAATGTGACAGTGTGTGTGTTAAGAACCAACAAAGAAGAAATCCACAAGCTGGCTTAGATCCTCAGACCTCTGAAAGTCTTCTGGAGACATAAA